>NC_138861.1:108073343-109273343 GCF_965194805.1 Balaenoptera borealis
GACATCATGTTGTGTATACAATGCTATAGTATCTGGTCTTCATGATAATTCCATGAAAATGGGTATATTACCCCCATTGGTAGGCAAGGATAGTTATGTTCAGAGACGTTGATTAAAATGTCCAAAATCACACAGCCTGTAAGGACTGGCACTGGATTGGAACTCCTGCCCAGCTGCCCTCAGATCCCCTCTCCGGATCAGAACTCAATATGAAACTCCTTTCTTTTACTGCCCACCTAGGACCCAATCCTGGAAGCACAGTGTCCATCTAAAGAACAACTTGGGGGAAGGTAAGTGGGGACAATGTCTTATCTTTCAACACATCTTTAAACAAACATCCTCTGAGGTCCTAAGGATCATCTGTGAAATGAGTGGGGTCAAAAAGAGGAGAGATTCAACTCAATCATTTTTACAAATGTCAACAAACCTCCTGCCACTGTTTCATTGCTAAACATAAGAAGATGAACAGGACCATCTCTACCCTTAAGCTAATAATGGTTTATGCTGTGACCAAGCATTTAAAATAATGTACTCCCTTTTTATTTATTTCTCACCAAGAATCCTATCAGGAAGTCGTTAGTACAGTATATCCATTTTAAAGAAGAGAGTCAGGTGACTATCCAGGGACCCACAGTCAGGATAGACACAGCTGCTGCCAAAGCTGTAGAAGTTGTACATTGCCTGTGGGTACCAAGTCCATCCTGGCAATGGAAGGGGCTCATCCTGGATCAGGCAATAAAAGGGTCCATTATCCGAAGACAACCTAAAAACCATAGTAAAACTGCTGAGAAGTGGTCTGTTTTTTATTACCACTCAGCCCTGATAATATCATACAATGTCAGTGATCAAATACTCTGTTCTGAAAAAAATCCTTTGCTGCTCAAGGTTGTAAACAATTCTGCAGTCACTATTGTATTTGAATATATATGCAAGTTTCAGATCAGCTCACTTTTATTCCCTATGCATTAATAAATGATGTATTGTACTCGGAAATTACCCTCAGAGGACGCCCAGGTGTCCAGTTGGTCCCTGACTCCCATGGACTCAGCAATACTCCCTTGTTTCAAGAGTAAATTTGTAATGGTTTGAAATTGTTTGAGCTCATTTGGGGCTTGTGTCTCCAACTCAATACAACTCAGCTACTAGTGATTACTGAGCACCCCCTAGGAGCCAGGCTCTGTGCTGGGCATGGAATGAGACAGGTGAAGTCTCTTCCCTCCCAGGGTGTCCATCTTTAGGAAGAAAGCAGACAGTGACCCAGAAAACAAACTGAAACACAGAAGAATGCTCTGAGGGAGAAAAGAACAAGGTTTTTGGGAGCATCGTGGCATGAGGGGACCATTTTTGATAGGATGGCCAGGAAGCCCTTTCTGAGGAGGAGACATCTTAGCAGAAATATGAAGAATAAGCAGGGGTTAGTCGAGTTATCCCCTCAGGAGGCAGGGTAGGAGGGAAACAGCATGTGCAATGCCCTGTGAGAGAAAGTTCTCATCTGAGGACTGGGTGGGGAGGGGGAAGGCCTGCCAGAGCTTAGTGAGGGATGGGAAAATGACAGGAAGAGAATTTGGACAAGGAAGCGGGAATCAATTACACACTGAGAACTTGGTGTGTAATTGGGGTGGGCGCGTGGGTTTCATTCGAATTTGATTTCACTTGCCACACAAGGATGTTCAGAGGGGAAGAAACTTATTCTAATGTACATTTTCAAAAGATCTCTCTTGCTGCCATATGGGGAAGACAGTGGGAGTAGTCAGGAAAGATGATGGTGGAGTTCCTGCAAATGAGGAGAAGGTGTGAGCCGCAGACATTTTTGGGGGTATAATCTTGTTGATGAAGTTTGTGAGGTCAAGGGAAGGAGAGGAACGAGAGCAGCTCTTAGCTGTCTGTTCTGTTTTGAGTAGGTGGTAGAGCATTTGCTGAAATGGAGAACTGGGGAGAAACACAGAGAGAGGGAGAGAGAGAGAAAGTGTGTGTGTGTGTGTGTGGTCAGACAATATAATATAATTATATTTAAGACAATTTTGAAAATAAGAAGGAAGTAAAAACTGTCTCATCACTTAAAGCCAAATACTTTTGTGCTCAGTGCATATATTTCTAGATATTTTTCTTTATATATATATTTTTATTTGAATATACAGGATACTGTTACATGCAAAATAATGTATCATAGTAATTAGGAGTTACATAAACCAGAAGTTCTGACTTCACTTACCTTGCCGTGTGACTTTGGCAATGTATTTATTCTTTCCAAACTTCACTCTTCATCTGTAAAATGGGGATGACACTAATCTACAATTCAATGCATTGCTGTGAGGATGGAATAAATGATGCAGATATTACACTTAGCACAATCCCTGGCAAATAAATACCAGGCACGAGAATTGTTAATCATCATTATTATTATTGTTAAATTTATATGATGATATCTCTAGGATAAGTGTTTAGAAGTGAAATTTCTGCCCTAGAGTACTATACAATAACAGAAAAAAGAAAACCCCCAAACAGAGTAAATTTCCACACTCCACAATAACTCCTTTAATATTTTTCTTACCCAAAGAGATTTTGGGGAAAATAGGTAACTAAAGAGTCACATAGTAAAATCAATCTGACCTGAAGCCATATCCACATATTTTTTTGAATATTGAACTAGCAGGGATTAAGCATCAGAATATTTTTCTCAACTATTTTTAAGATGATCCAATATTTCATTTGGGCCTTTTTGGATGGAATTTTTTCCTTGCCACAAATTAGGATCGCCTTACTGCTCTAGGAGGGAACGTTCTACCTGGGCCAGGTGAACAAAAGAATGTCTCAAATGGGCTTTGATGCTTGCTGGTGATAGCAAACACCATGGTGACAAGGTAAGCCTGAGCCACCTCAGAGGCAAATTTCACCTGGAGCCACCATCATTGGTTTGCTTTCACTATTGGCAAGTCTGCCCTTTCCTGGTGATTTTGCTTGGCCAGATTCCTATGCCTGAAAAGTTGCTTCTATTTATGCAAAGTCACTTAAAGGGCTAAAGAGGCTCAGTCTGTAGAAAGACTTGAGGCTGGGCAGGAAGCCAGTGAAACCTTCAGACCAGCATAGGAATAACCCAACTATGAACCCAAGAGAGACTAGTGATCAAGTCTGTCCCATTGGTCTGCAGTGGCTTGAAAAACCCTAGGGTCACCAGTGTGTGTAACAATGAATGCAAGCCAAAGAAACATGCAGGTGCAAGGAATCACTTAGAAACCCAGTGAGCACTGATTCATTTCCTTGTCAAGTTAAATTCATTAGCCCAGAAGCCAATTAAATTGGAACATTTGTTAATAAAAATAGCACTGAACAAGGATCCCCCTCTGAGGACGATGGAGATGATTTAGCTACAGAAATGGTATCATGGAAGGGGCCAGAGCTAAAGGAAGAGAGTGGTTCTGATTGAGGTATATTGTCATCATAAAGTCTAATTTTGTAACAACTTAGACATACTGTTAGGATCACAAAGTGAAATAAAGTGTGTGAAAATGTGTTGTGGCCCATAAGATGCTCAAAAATGTACAGCAGTCTTATGTAGCTGAAACTCACAATTTAAAGAAGTAGAAGTGGCAATGTAAGGGTAAGGGATTAAGAAGTACAAACTATTATGTATAAAATAGGATATAAGGATATATTATACAACACAGGTAATATAGCCAATATGTTGTAATAACCATAAATTGAGTATAAACTTTAAGAATTGTGAATTACTATACTATACCCCCCCATAACTTATATAATAATGTGCATCAACTGTATTTGAATAAAAATAAATGAAGATGTAGAAATGGAAGCTCAGAGAAATTAGATAACCAGATCATGGACACACAGTACATTAGGACTAGAAGCTGCATCCTTCCACGCACGGTTCACTGTTCTCTTTACTATAGCATGATGCCTCTATGAACAAAATGTTAGTAATGCATATAGTAATTCTCATTTACTAGATATCTAGTATTTTTCATGCTAATCTTGGTAAATTCTCACGAGAATCCTGTACAGTCACATGATTGTCCTCGTTGTCCAGGTGGGAGGAGAGGTTGAGAAACTTATTTGTGTCCCAGAGGTGGGAAAAAGGGGACTTGCGAATTGAACACACGTCTCCAATTCTAATATCCACTTTCTCAACCACTGCAGTGCATTGCCTCCCACGGATTGCTTCAATCTAAAACCATCTCTTAATGATGTCAAAAATTCTGTGCTCTTGGTAAGCATTGGAATGTTGCAGGAAACAGGCTAGCTACACCACAAGCCTTAACTCATGTTATCCTACTAATCCAGTAAAGTATGTATTCTTGTTCTTATAAAAGAGACACAAGTCAGCTAACAGAATTCAGGGAACTTGCTGAAGGTCACAGTGTGCTGGGACCACAGCTCCTTTGCCTGACTCCAAAGAAACGTCCTCTGTACTGTGGCCTCCCTGACAGCAGCCTTGTGAATATTGCAGGTACAGTAACAATCATCATAATGAAACAAAACTGACTGTAGCAGCAGCCATGGTCACTCCAAACCCTTTTTGGGGTAGATGGATCAGAAAGGAACCAGAAGTAAAATTTTAAAAGGAATTTAGAGGACTTTCTAGATGACGGAGGAGTAAGATGTGGAGGTCACTTTCCTCCCCACAAATACATCAAAAATACATCTACATGTGTAACAACTCCTACAGAACATCTACTGAATGCTGGCAGGAGACCTCAGACTTCCCAAAAGGCAAGAAACTCCCCACGTACCTGGGTAGTGCAAAAGCAAAAAGAAAAAACAGAGACAAAAGAATAGGGACGGGACCTGCACCTCGGGGATGGAGCTATGAAGGAGGAAAAGTTTCCACACACTAGGAAGCCCCTTCACTGGCAGAGACAGGGGCTGGGCGGGGGTGGGGGAATGGGGGGGAAGCTTCGGAGCCACAGAGGAGAGCGCAGCAACAGGGGTGCAGAGGGTAAAGTGGAGAGATTCCCACACAGAAGATCAGCCAACAAGCAGTCACCAGCCTGCGAGATTTGTCTGCTCACCTGCTGGGGCCGGTGAGGGCTGGGAGCTGAGGTGAGGGCTTCGGAGGTCAGATCCCAGGGTGAGGACTGGGGTTAGCTGCGTGAACACAGTCTGAAGGGGCCTAGTGCACCACAGCTAGCCAGGAGGGAGTCCAGGAAAAAGTCTGGACCTGCCTAAGAGGCAAGAGACCATTGTTTTGGGGTGCACAAGGAGAGGAGATTCAGAACACGACCTAAACAAGCTTCAGAGACGGACTCAAGCCATGGCTATCAGCACAGACACCAGAGACGTGCATGAAACACTAACACTGCTGCTGCAGCCACCAAGAATCCTGTGTGCAGGTACAGGTGACTATCCACACCTCCCCTCCTGGGAGACTGTGCAGTCCGCCACTGTCAGGGTCCCATGATCCAGGGACAACTTCCCTGGGAGAACACATAGTGCGCCCCAGGCTGTTGCAACATCATGCCAGCCTCTGCTGCTGCAGGTTCACCCTACACTCCATACCCCTCCCTCCCCCAGCCTGAATGAGCCAGAGCCCCCTAATCAGCCCCCCCCCCCTTAAACCCCCTCCTATCTGGGGAAAGAAAAAATGCCAGAGGGTGACCTACATGCAGAGGCAGGGGCAGATCCAAAGCTGAAACCCAGGAGCTGTGTGAACAAAGAAGATAAAGGGAAATTTCTCCTACAGCTTCAGGAGCAGCAGATTAAATCCCCACAATCAACTTGATGTACCCTGCATCTGAGGAATACCTGAATAGACAAAGAATCAACCCAAAATTGAGGCGGTGGACTTTGGGAACAACAATAAACTTGGGGTTTGCTCTATGCAACTGACTAGTTTCTGATTTTTATGTTTATCTTAGTTAAGTTTTTAGCGCTTGTTATCATTGGGGGATTTGTTTATTGGTTTGGTTGCTCTCTTCTCTTTTTTTATTATTTTTTATTTTAATAATATTTTTTTAAAAAATTTTACTTTAATAACTATTTTATTTTTTCTTTCTTTCTTTTTTTTCTCCCTTTTCTTCTGAGCCATGTGGCTGACAGGGTCTTGGTGCTCTAGCTGGGTGTCAGGCCTGAGCCTCTGAGGTGAGAGAGCCGAGTTCAGGATATTGGACAACCAGAGACCACCCGGCCCCACGTAATATCAATAGGCAAGAGCTCTCCCAGAGATCTTTTATCTCAATGCTAAGACCCAGCTCCACTCAATGACCAGCAAGCTACAGTGCTGGACACCCCATGCCAAATAACTAGAAAGACAGGAACACAACCCCAACCATTAGCAGAGAGGCTGCCTAAAATCATAATAAGTTCACAGACAACCTAAAACACACCACCAGACATGGTCCTGCCCACCCGAAAGGCAAGATCCAGCCTCATCTACCAGAACACAGGCACCATTGCCCTCCACAAAGAGACCTACACAACCCACTGAACCAACTTTACCCACTGAGGACAGACACTAAAAACAACGGGAACTACGAATCTACAGCCTGAGAAAAGGAGACCCCAAACAGAGTAAGTTAAGCAAAATGAGAAGACAGAGAAACACACAGCAGATGAAGGAGCAAGGTGAAAACCCACCAGACCTAACAAATGAAGAGGAAATAGGCAGTCTACCTGAAAAAGAATTCAGAATAATGATAATAAAGATGATCGAAAATCCTGGAAATAGAATGGAGAAAATATGAGAAACGTTTAACAAGGAACTAGAAGAACTAAAGACCAAACAAACAATGATGAACAACACAATAAATAAAATCAAAATTCTCTAGAAGGAATCAATAACAGAATAACTGAGGCAGAAGAATGGATAAGTGACCTGGAAGATAAAATAGTGGGAAAAACTACCGCAGAGCAGAATAAAGAAAAAAGAATGAAAAGAATTGAGGACAATCTCAGAGACCTCTGGGAAAACATTAAATGCACTAACATTAGAATTATAAGGGTTCCAGAAGAAGAAGAGGGAAAAAAAGGGTCTGAGAAAATATTTGAAGAGATTATAGTTGAAAACTTCTGTAATATGAGAAAGGAAAGAGTCAATCAAGTTCAGGAAGCACAGAGAGTCCCATACAGGATAAATCCAAGGAGAAACAAGCCAAGACACATATTAATCAAACTATCAAAAATTAAATACAAAGAAAAAATACTAAAAGCAGCAAGGGAAAAGCAACAGATAACATACAAGGGAATCCCCATAAGGTTAACAGTTGATCTTTCAGCAGAAATTCTGCAAGCCAGAAGGGAGTGACAGGACATAATTAAAGTGATGAAAGGGAAAAACCTGCAACGAAGATTACTCTACCCAGCAAGGATCTCATTCAGATTCGACAGAGAAATTAAAACCTTTACAGACAAGCAAAAGCTAAGAGAATTCAGCATCACCAAACCAGCTTTACAACAAACGCTAAAGGAACTTCTCTGGGCAGGAAACGCAAGAGAAGGAAAAGACCTACAGTAACAAACCCAAAACAATTAACAAAATGATAATAGGAACATACATATTGATAATTACTTTAAATGTAAATTGATTAAATGCTCCAACCAAAAGACACAGGCTGGCTGAACGGAAACAAAAACAAGACCTGTATATATGCTGTCTACAAGAGACCCACTTCAGACCTAGGGACACGTACAGACTGAAAGTGAAAGGATGGAAAAAGATATCCCATGCAAATGGAGATCAAAAGAAAGCTGGAGTAGCAATTGTCATATGAGATAAAAAAGACTTTAAAATAAAGACTATTACAAGAGACAAAGAAGGATACTACATAATGTTCAAGGGATCAATCCAAGAAGAAGATATAACAATTGTAAATATTTATGCACCCAACATAGGAGCACCTCAATACATAAGGCAAATGCTAACAGCTATAAAAGGAGAAATTGACACTGACACAATCATAGTAGGGGACTTTAACACCCCACTTACACCAATGGACAGATCAACCAAAATGAAAATAAAGAAAGAAACACAAGCTTTAAATGATACATTAAACAAGATGGACTTAACTGATATTTATAGGACATTCCATCAAAAAACAACAGAATACACTTTCTCCTCAAGTGCTTATGGAACATTCTCCAGGATAGATCATATCTTGGGTCACAAATCAAGCCTGGGTAAATTTAAGAAAATTGAAATCGTATCAAGTATCTTTTCTGACGACAACACTATGAGACTAGCTATTAATTACAGGAAAAAAAAAACTGTAAAAACTACAAACACATGGAGGCTAAACAATATGCTACCAATAACAAATAAATCACTGAAGAAATCAAAGAATAAATCAAAAAATACCTGGAAACAAATGACAATGAAACCACTATGATCCAAAACCTATGGGATTTAGCAAAAGCAATTTTAGGAGGGAAGTTCATAGCAATACAATCCTACCTCAAGAAACAAGAAAAATCTCAAATAAAAAACCTAACCTTACATATAAAGCAATTAGAGAAAGAAGAACAAAAAAACCCCCAAAGTTAGCAGAAGGAAAGAAATCATAAAGATCAGATCAGGAATAAGTGAAAAAGAAATGAAGGAAACAATAGCAAAGATCAATAAAACTAAAAGCTGGTTCTTTGAGAAGATAAACAAAATTAATAAATCATAAGCCAGACTCATCAAGCAAAATAGGGAGAAGACTCAAATCAACAGAAATAGAAATGAAAAAGGAGAAGTAACAACTGACACTGCAGAAATAAAAAGGATCATGACAGATTACTACAAGCAATTATATGCCAACAAAATGGACACCTGGAAGAAATGGACAAATTCTTAGAAAAGCACCACCTACCGAGACTGAACCAGGAAGAAATAGAAAATATAAACAGACTAATCACAAGCACTGAAATTGAAACTGAGATTAAAAATCTTCCAACACACAAAAGTCCAGGACCAGATGGCTTCACAGGCAAATTCTATCAAACACTTAGAGAAGAGTTAACACGTATCCTTCTCAAAATCTTCCAAAATATAGCAGAGGGAGGAACACTTCCAAACTCATTCTACGACACCACCATCACCCTTATACCAAAAGCAGACAAAGATGTAACAAAAAAAGAAAACTACAGACTAATATCTCTGATGAACATAGATGCAAAAATCCTCAACAAAATACTAGCAAACAGAATCCAGCCACACATTAAAAGGATCATACACCATGAACAAGTGGGATTTATCCCAGGAATGCAAGGATTCTTCAATATATGCAAATCAATCAATGTTATACACCATATTAACAAATTGAAGGGTTAAAAACCATATGATCATCTCAATAGATGCAGAAAAAGCTTTTGAAAAAATTCAACACCCATTTATGATAAAAACCCTCCAGAAAGTAGGCATAGAGGGAACTTACCTCAACATAATAAAGACCATATATAACAAACCCACAGCCAACATCCTTCTCAATGGTGAAAAACTGAAACCATTTCCTCTAAGGTCGGGAAAAAGATAAAGTTGCCCACTTTCACCACTATTATTCAACATAGTTGTGGAAGTTTTAGCCACAGCAATCAGACAAAAACATAAATAAATGGAATCCAAATTGGAAAAGAAGAAGTCAAAGTGTCACTGTTTGCAGATGACATGATACTATACTTAGAGAATCCTAAAGATGCTACCAGAAAACTACTAGATCTAATCAATGAATTTGGTAGAGTAGCAGGATACAAAATTAATGCACAGATATCTCTTGCATTCCTATACATTAATGATGAAAAATCTGAAAGAGAAATTAAGGAAACACACCATTTACCATTGCAACAAAAAGAATAAAATACCTAGGAATAAACCTACCTAAGGAGACAAAAGACCTGTATGCAGAAAACAATAAGACACTGATGAAATAAATTAAAGATGATACCAAAAGATGGAGATATATATCATGTTCTTAGGCTGGAAGAATCAACATTTTGAAAATGACTATAGTACACAAAGCAATCTACAGATTCAATGCAATCCCTATCAAACTACCAGTGGCATTTTTCACAGAACTAGAACAAAATATTTTACAATTTGTATGGAAACACAAAAGACCTCAAATAGCCAAAGCAATCTTGAGAAAGAAAAACGGAGCTGGAGGAATCAGGCTCCTTGACTTCAGACTATACTACAAAGCTACAGTAATCAAGACAGTATGGTACTGGCACAAAAACAGAAATATAGATCAATGGAACAGGAGAGAAAGCCCAGAAATAAACCCACACACATGTGTTCACCTTATCTTTAGTAAAGGAGGCAAGAATATACAATGGTGAAAAGACAGCCTCTTCAGTAAGTGGTGCTGGGAAAACTTGACAGCTACATGTAAAAGAATGAATTTAGAACACTTCCTAACACCATACAAAAAAAATAAACTCAAAATGGATTAAAGACCTAAATGTAAAGCCAGACACTATAAAACGCTTAGAGGAAAACATAAGCAGAACACTCTATGACATAAATCACAGAAAGATCCTTTATGACCCATCTCCTAGAGAAATGGAAATAAAAACAAAAATAAACAAATGGGACCTAATGAAACTTACAAGATTTTGCACAGCAAAGGAAACCATATATAAGATGAAAAGACAACCCTCATAGTGGGAGAAAATATTTGCAAATGAAACAACTGACAAAGGATTAATCTCCAAAATATACAAGCAGCTCATGCAGCTCAATTTCACAAAAAACAAACAACCCAATCCAAAAATGGGCAGAAGACCTAAATAGACATTTCTCTAAAGAAGATATACAGATAGCCAACAAACACATGAAAGAATGCTCAACATCATTAATCATTAGAGAAATGCAAACCAAAACTACAATAAGGTATCACCTCATACCAGTCAGCATGGCGATTTCATTTTTATAAGCTCAGAAATGAGCAAAATTATATAATGCCCTATTTGGGGACACATACACACATGGATAACTTATCCCCCCATAGACAAGAAAGTTATTAACACTAGTTTCAGGGGAATATTTACATTTAAGAGAGGAAGGGGGATATGGGTGGAGGACCTGGATGATGTTTAATTCACCGGCAGGATTCACTGGTGTTTGTTATATTAACATGACTATGATTTTCATAAATATTACATATTTTCTTTTGTACAAATCAGCACTAAATGGAATAAAAAGTTGTGTGATGAAACAAAAAAAAAAAAGATTGTATTCCAATAAAACTGTATTTACAAAACAGGTGGTGAATGGGTGGGATATGGTCAATGGACCATGGATTCCTGACCCTGATGTAATAGGACATTTGTTTCCTGACATACAGCTTAGGTGATGTTGCCTTACATTGTATTCACTGACTGTTTACAAAGTGCTAGAGCAGACCATGTAGTTCATCTGGTTTCACCTGCTGTAAGCATCAGAACCTTGAGTCTGATAGTAAGGTAGAGCTCATGCAATAAAGATATCTGTAAAAACTACTGAGGGGCTTCCTTAACTGAGACTCTATAAAAATGATAGAATTGGCTGTTACAGATGATCCCACATTCTAGAAAGATAACTCCAAGTCATACCTTTATACAAAAAATACAAAATAGATTCCATTATTAGTTTCCTAAAAATAAATAATATGCAGAAAAGTAATGATGTTAAATATCCATAAATATAAGTTAACATCTATTAATAATATAATGCTAAATATGTAAGAACTTGAAGTCTACATCATTAGCATAGCAAAGTATATTCCAAAACAGCCAACGTTGTGCTTAATGAAAATGCACCAGAAGTTTTTGCTTTGAAATCAAGAATAAAACCCAGCTCCTATTTAATTTTATTCTTCAAGTTCTGGACTGCCTAATAAGGCCTTAACCAGAGATAAGGGCTGTAAGAATTAGAAAGATTCCATTATGTGAGGATGATACAATTTAGTACTTTGAAAAATCCAAATAAATCAACCAAAATGCTATTAGAATTAATAAGAGTTTATGAGTAAAGAGGCCAGAGAGAAGATAAATATGTAAAAATCAGTGACATTCCTCCAAGCCAACAATCAATGAGTTTGAAACATAAGGAAAACATGAATAGAAAGCAGAATGTCAGTTAATTATAATATATCAAGCAATAACTTTGACCAAAAGAAGTGTGTATATTTATACATCTTTACTAGACTATTCATATGATTTGAATAAAAATCTCCCTGGTCCCCATGCAGGAGCAGAAAAGGGATTGAAGCTAAGTACTAACCCAATGGGGACACCCTAGAAGTCTTTCTTCACAGAAGAATAGAAGTCAGAAACTGGACCATTAATCTTAGATAGTAGTCCCATTTGTGCTAAAGAAAGAACATTCTTTGGATATTAACAGACATGAGATGGTGCTGTATAATAAATAATTTTGTCTTTGTCCAGGATTCCTAGCACAGAGCTTCTAAAACCCCTGTAATTTCCCAAGTGATAAAATTATCTGATTTTCATGAATCCCTTGGGCCACACCTGAAAATAAGATAATGAGATGACTCATGCTTGGCCTCTGGATAGTTTCAGGATGAAGAATGGTCACTGGAATGACCAATCACATGATTAAAGGACTGAGACTTTGAGCTAGCTTGACCTCTGGAGAAGAGAAAGGAGCTGGAGGTTGAGTTAAATCATGTGGACACGATTAGCGAATCATGCTTGCATAATAAGACTTCCGTAAAAAGCTGGATACTGAAGCTTGTTGGAGCATCCTGGATGGGGAAGACATCAATGTGCTGGGAGAGTGACGTGTTCTGATTCCATGGGAGAAGGCTCAGGAGCTCTGCATTCAGGACTCTCCCAACCCCTGCCATATTTATCTCTTCATCTGGCTGTTCCTGAACTGTATCCTTTATAATAAAACTGTCGTTGTAAGTATTGCTCCTTCTTGAGTTTTGTGAGTCATTCTAGCAAAAGCAAACTGTCGAGCCAGAAGAGGTCATGGGAACACCCCCTCAAATATACCACAGGTTGAAGAATGGTTGGGTATGTGATGTCAACCTGGCCAATGAGGTGGCCAAAGGAGAAACTACCCCGTGTAGTGCTGGACAGTGGTAAGATAACGTGATGCCTTGATCTGGGGCTGCAGCAGCGTCATGGCTGACTCATTGAGGATGGACCAAATGGAAAAATGCAGAGCTTTTGGAGAAAAGCACCACCTCAGGATTTCCTTTTGGCAAGGGGATGAATCACTGCCCATGGTTTAGGCCAATTCACTGATGTGTGTTCTGCGCCTTGGAGCAGAAAGTCTCAGGATGCAGTGGGGAGGCCAGAAAGGGAAACCCTGAAGCTTCCTGAGACTTCCGGAGATGAGATACTCCTAATATATGTAGTCGTGTGACTTAATCCTGGGAGAGAGTTTACTGGGTGTCAATGGAAATACTTCATATTTAAAACAAGTCCTGTCACAATTCCAGAGGGAAATTTTTGAAAGGAATGTAATAAAATGATGCCCCCAATTCATCCAGAAACATAAACAGAAATGACAATTAGAAAAAAAAAATTGATGTGACCAGTTCTACAAAATGTTAAAACAATTTTTGTGTCCACATGCAAGTATATATGACTGGATAATAACAATGAAGAGCTCAGAAGAGACCCCATGACCCAGTAACAATAGAAAAAACGCAAATTGAAATAATATATGCTGCTTTGTTTAAGTATAAAGTTGAAAAATGATTCTAGACCCATAGTGCTGGTCAATGTGTGTAAGATGGATAGGCTCATAGTCTTCTTGGGAGAATATAAGTTGACAAGACCTTTCTAGAAAACTGTTTGGAAGTTTTTAGCAAGAGCCCTAAGTAAATTAGTGCACCTTGATGCGATTATTCCAATTTTGACAATATATCCTAAGGAAATAATTCTAAATATGGAAAATGCTTTATGTAGGCAGATGTTTATTATTGTAATAATGAAAAATGGAAACAAATTAAATTTGCAACAAGCAGGGGGAATTTAAGTCAATTATGGCATATATACTCTCCTCTTGTGCAGATATTAAAAATGATGGTTATGAAAACTAAATTAGCAATGAGAAGTGCCTATAATTTAATATGAAAAAATGATGATATAAAATTATATACAGTATAATTACATCTTGAAAAACAACAATTGTATGGGTAGAGAAATGTTGGGAGGAAATGTAACAGAACATGAATAATAGTTGGATTTGAATAGTGGGATTATTAAGATTTTTTTTTACCGTTCTAAATTTCTATAAAATACTACTTTTATAATAAATAATTTTTAAGAATTAGAGTAATTGCCTTAAAAAATGTAAAAGGTGTTGTGTTAGGGTTCTCCAGAAAAACAGAATCAATAGGAGGTAGACATTATGGGGAGGGAGAGAGAGAGAGATTTATCATAAAGGTTTGCCTTGCGTGATTATGGAGTATGAGAAGATCCATAACTTGCCATGTGTAAACTAGTGGCCCAGGAGAGCCAGTGGTGTAATTCCAGTCCATGTCTGAAGGCCTGAGAACCAGGAGAGGTCATGGTGTAAGTTACAGTCTGAGTGCAGTAGAAGCTCAATATCCCAGCTTGAAAATAGGCAGAGAGTGAATTCTCCCTCACCCAGCCATTATTCTATCCAGGCCTTAGACGGATTGGATGAGGCCCACCCACATCATGGAGAACAATCTGCTGTACTCGGTCTACTGATTCAAATGCCAATCTCATCCAGAAACACCCTCACAGACGCACCCAGAATAAAGCTCAAGCAAATATCTGGACACTGAATGACTCAGTCAAGATGACCATAAAATTAACCATCACTTGTGTTAAATCTGTGATCACAGTAGCATTATATTAATTATTTCACTCCATCTTTCAATAGATACACACATCTGTATATATCTTAATATATCTTTATACATATATATCTCTATAACTACATATGTATCTACATGTGTGCATGTAAATTTGTATGCATGTAAATGTATCTGATTCATATGTGCCAGGCATAATTCTAGGACTTAGAAAAGCCACACGACAAAGTCCATAGCCTTATAGAGCTTATAGTCTAGAGACTGAAACAGATGAAATTGGAAAACAAATAAAGAAAGAAAGAATAGGACTTTAGGCAATGAAACATACTATGAAGAAAAATAAAAGAGAATAATGGGATAGGTGAGGGAGCTATTTTCAATAACATTGTCAGGGAAAACCTCTTTGAGGAGATATTTGAACACAAAGCTTAATGAAGTCAGGGAGTGATCCCAGTGACAAAGCGTGGGACGTTACTTGGGGGTCTTGAGGAGGACTTCTTGTTGATTTTAATGAGGTCAGGTTGTGTCTTATCCCAGATTCCTCACAAAGCAGAATCGGGTTTATGTGCAGGTAGTTTATTTTGGAAGTGATAGTAGGGAGCTGGAGTGAAAGACTAGGGAGAATAAAATAAGGGAGGAGGCAAAGGCAATATAAGGACCTCAGTGTGGGCTGCTGCACTGGACAACTAATCTTTACTCCTGCTAGCTCAGTGATTCTGAGAAGAAAACAGAATATGCTTCAGCATTTTCTACCAGAAGGGTGCATGGGAGAAGCAATTAACCATTGTCTCCAGTCTTCATTACCTGAAGGTTGCCCCATGGGCTGTTAATTGCCCCCACATTTCTGTGTTTCTCATGGATGAGTGCTGAACAGGCTGTCATGGGCATCAGAGAAGACCTGGAGCAAAAACAAGGGCAGAGCAGTGTGTACATGAGTAGAGGTGCTATCAGCCTGAAGCAGGTCAAAACCTGCACGGAATTGTTCACCAAAACTGTGGCTGGGATTTGAGGTGAGGGCAAGAGTGTGTGATTTGGTGTACCAGAGGTCTCATATACTGTGTATTTATTCCCCCTGGCTCCCTCCTTGCTTGTTTGTTTCACTCTTTCTAAGGTTACAGTTCCTATTGGGTGGCCCCCGAAAGTGAGATCTGAGCCAATATCTCTATCTCTGAAAGTGCCATAGAGTAAGAGACCCGAGGTGCCAATATAAAACCTGGTTCTGGAATGGGGAATCCAATGCCCAAGGGGGCAGCAACTATAAAACCACCAGTCTCAGAAGGTATCATAAGTGTGGGGAAAAAACATAAGAAACATCTACTCAAGATGAATCTGAAAAAAAATTATGAAGTATGTGTTCAAAATAATTATCACAGAAGATTGCCTACAAACTCAATGAACAGGGAATTTATTGTTGAGGAATTGTAGGTATTAGAATCATCTTCTAAGAAGGGGTTAAATGATATGGATTAAATCCTCAAAACAATAAAAGAAGACATCATAACCATAAAGAAAAAAACAAGAAATTATGAAGTAAAAACAGGCAGGTATGAACCAAGAACAGAAGGATTTTGAGGGGGAGATGTCTTTTTTAAATGAACTTTTTTAGAAGAGCTCTAGATTCTATATAATGATTACAAAGATAGTTTCCCTCATACCACATACCCAATTTCCTTTATTATTAACATCTTATGATTATGGTACACTTGTCACAATTAATGAACAAACTTAATACATTATTATTAAGTAAAGTTCATACTTATTCATATTTCCTCAGTTTTTCCCTAATGTCCTTTTTTTTTTTTTTTCCAGTTCTAGAATCCCATCCAGGCTATCACACCATTATACGTATTAGCCATGCCTCCTTAGTCTCTCCTCTGTTAGGCAACTCAGTGAGGCTATAGGCTGACTCAGAGGATATTTAAAAGGCAGAGAAACAACAGAGAGGAAATGTTGGCTCTTGGGGCACTGAAACAGTGCAGATGGAAGTGGAGCTCTGAACCAGGTAGGTCCAGAAGAAGGCATTACTTTCCACAAGCCAAGAGCCAAGAACCATGCAAGGGAGTCTCAGTAGTTTTTGCTTGTTTTTAATATGCTTCAAATAGAGCTGACTAGTGTCAACTAAACATATGCTAAGATGGACCAGCTTTTGGGCCATAAAACAAACCTTGTCAAATTGAAAAGAACTAAAATTATACAGAATATGTTCTTGAGGCACCACTGAATCAAACTAGAAATCAATAGCAGAAAAATAACAGGACAATCTTCAAACACTTTGGAACTAATCAGTCAAATAATTCACAGAACAAAGAGAAAGTCTCTAGAGAAAATTTTTAAAAATACATTAAACCAAATGAAAATGAAACTACAAAATATGAAAATTTCCAGGACACAGCTAAAGCAGTGCTGAGAGGAAAATTTATGGCACAAAAAACCTACATTAGAAAGGAGGAAAAGGTTTAAATCAATAACTTAAGCTCTCACATCATGAACCTAGAAAAGCAAAATAAACTCAAAACAAACAAAGAAATAATGAATAATAGAACAGAAATCAATTTAATTGAAAACAAAAAAAATAGAAAAAATCAATGAAGCAAAGAGATCATTCTTTGAAAAGAAAAATGCAATCAACAATCTCTATCAAGGCTGACAAAGTAAAGAAATGAGACACAAATTACCAAAGGAATAAAACAGAAGATATTACTACACACCCTGAAGACATCAAAAGGAAATAGGTGAATACTATGAACAATTCTGTGGGCATAAATATGACAAATTACACAAAATGGACCACTTCTTTGAAACACAAACAGCTACAACTCACTAATATGAAAAAAATAATTTGAATATCCTTATAACTACTAAAGAAATTGAATTTGTAATTTAAAAACTCCATGCCCAGAAATTTCTATGGCCTCCAAATGTTTAAAGATAATTAACACAATTCTATACAATCTTTTCCAGAAAATAGAAGAGGAGGGAACACTCAACTCATTTTTTGAAGCTACTCTTACCATCATACCAAAACTGGACAAAGACACACAAAAATTCTGGACAGAGTATTACCAAATAGAATTCAGCAATACGTAAAAGGAACAATATGCCATGGCCAAGTGGCCTTCCTCCTACAGATGAAATGTTGGTTCAGTATTGAAAAATCAGTCAGTATAATTCCCTATAATAACAGTCTAAAGAAAATCACATGATAATATAAATTGTTGCAGAGAAGGCATTTGAGAAAATTCAACAGCCATTAATGATAAAAACTCAGAAAAATAGGAATAGAGATCTTCCTCAACTTGAAAAATAGCATTTAGAAAAAAAAAATAACATTTTATTTAATGGTGAAAGACTGAATGGTTTTCTTCTAAGTTTGGGAGCAAGTCAAGGGTGGCCACTCTCATCACTCTTTTACAACTTAATGCTGGAAGTTTTAGCCAAGCTTAATGCAATAAGGCAAGAAAATGAAACAAAAGGCATAGAGATTAGAAAGGAAGAAATAAAACTGTCCCTCTTTGCAGATGACATAATGGTGTGTGTAGAAAATCCCACATAAGCTAAAAAAGACAACAACCAACAAGTGAGTTAAGCAAGGTCACAGGAGACACAATGGATACACACAGATCAACTTCATTTTTACATATTAGCAACTGACACCAAAATAAAAAGTATAATACCATTTACAATCATTCATCAAAAAGAAAAATACTTAACTGTAAATCTAACAAAATGTGTGCAGGACTTGAATTCTGAAAACTACAAAATGCTGATGAAAGGAACCAAAGAAGATCTAAATAAATGGAGAAGCATATTGTGATTATAGAGCACAGATTCAACATCATAAAATGTTAGTTCTCCCAGATTTATATACATATATAACACAATTTCTCTCAGAAATCCCAGTAAGATGCTTTATAGATATAGACAAGATTATTTTAAAATTTACATGGGAAAGACAAAGGAACTAGAATTGCTAAAACAATTTAGAAAAAGAAGAATAGAGGGGGAATAATCTCTCTAATTTCAATACTCATTATACAATTATAGTAAACTAGACAGTGTGGTATTGGCAGAGGGATATACACGTAGATCAATGGAACAGAATAGAGAACCCAGAAATAGACCCACATGAATATGTCCAGTGGATTTTTGGCAGACATAAAAGCAATTCAGTGGAGGAAATATAGCCTCTTAATAAATGGCACTAGAGCATTAGGTGTCTGTAAGTAAAAAAAGAAAGTGAACCTTTACTAAGCCCCATACCTTATAGAAAAATTAACTAAAATTCGATGACAGACTTAAATGTAAAACTATAAAACTTTTAGAATAAAAACATAGGAGAAAAATCTTTAGGATCAAGGGCTTGACAAAGATTTCTTAGACTTGACACCAAAGCACAATCTATAAAAGGAAAAAAATGATAAATTTGACTTCATCAAAATTAAAACATTTGTTCCATGAAAGGTCCTGTTAAGAGGATGAAAAGACAAGCTACAAAGTGGGAGCATATATTTGCAAACCATGTTTCTTATAAAAAACTAGAATGTAGAATATGTAAGCAACTCTCAAACTCAACAGTAGAAAAATAAACCATCCAATTAGGAAATGGGCAAAAGACACAGAGAGACATTTCATCAAAGAGGATAAATGAAAGGAAATAAGAACATGAAAATAAGTTCAAAGTTACTGGCCATTTAGGGAAATGTAAATTAAAACCATGATGATGTATCTTTACATATCTATCAAAATGGCCAAAATAAAAATAGTTATAACACGAAATTCTGGCAAAGATGTGGAGAAACTGGATCATTCACACCTTGCCGGTGGGAAGATAAAATGATATAATTATTCTGGAAAACAGTTTGGCAGTTAAAAAATAAAACTATACATGCAACTACTGTACAACCCAGCAATTATACTCCTGTGCTTTTATTCCAGAGGAAGACGTGTTTATATAAAACCTGTACACAAATGTTTATAGCATCTTTTTTTGTAATAACCCCAAACTGGAAACAACACAGATATATCCCTCAATGGGATATACAACCTGTAGTACATCCATATTAGGTAATACTACTCAGCAATAAAAAGGAGCATACTTTTGAGACAGGTGACAATTTGGATGTAGCTTTTGAGAATTATGCTGAGTGAAAAAAACAATCCTCAAAGGTTATATATTGCATTTTTCTGTTTACATAACATTCTTGAAATGACAAAAGTATAGAAAAGGAGAACAGATTAGTGGTTACCAGAATTTAAGGAGGAGGTGGGAACAGGAGGGAAGAGGTTTTGGTGATAAAATGCAGAGTAAAGAATCCTTGTGGTGATGGAACTGTTCTCTATCTTGACTGCATCAATGTCAATCTCCTCTTTGGGATATTGTACTCTAGTTTTGCAAGATGTTCCCTTTGATAAAAACTGGGTGCATGAGCTCTCTCTGTATTATTCTTACCACTGCATGTATATCTACAATTATCTCACAATAAAAAGTTTAGTTTAAAAATAAATAAAAACAGACCTGAAAGGGTGTATGCTTGTGCAGCAGTCTAACTAATGGCTTTTTACATTCCTGTTGAAGTGTATAATTCTACTCCTGCTCTTATTCTTGTCTCTTTGCCTAAGAGAAATTATATATTGACCAACACAACTTATGTTATATTGATATCATTTTCTTATTTAAAGTTGTGTGTGATCAAACTTGAATCTAACTCAAATGTGAGTTTTCAGTAACAGAATGTATTATGTGAAAGTACCAGTGAATGTTTGGTACACAAAAGAAGTTTCCCTATCATTTGCTGAATTAATGTATTAACAAAGGATTGAAGGAAGCTACTTTCAGCCATTAAAATTCTATAGTGAAAATACCCATGACATATTTTCACAGAACTAGAACAAATAATCCTAAAGTTTATATGCCCATATACATATACATAGCCTTTCACCATAAAAGTTATTGTGCAAAGTGACATTTGCTGAATTGTGGTGAGATGAGCCCATATCTAGCCATCGATGCCCCAAACTCATGAAATGAGATCTCAAGCCCAATTTGAAATAAGAAGCACGTCTCCTTAAACACCCTGATCCCTATTTTCAGATGACAGCTAAAATCCAGAGGATTTTCTAATTCGTTGTAAAAGACAAGGAGATTGTCTTGAAGGGATTTCATGTGGATTGCATTCTGTTCTGCAATAATGTGACTTTTTTTTCTTTGTCACTGGTAGTGTTTGTTTTATTTTTTTAACATTTTATTGGAGTATAATTGCTTTACAGTGTTCTGTTAGTTTCTGCTGTAAAACAAAGTGAATCAGCTATGTGCATATGTATATCCCCATATCCCCTCGCTCTTGCGTCTCCCTCCCACCCTCCTTATCCCACCCCTCTAGGTGGTCCCAAAGCACCGAGCTGATCTCCCTGTGCCATGCAGCTGCTTCTCACTAGCTATCTATTTTACATTTGGTAGTGTATATATGTCAATGCTACTCTCTCACTTCGTCCCGGCTTACCCTTCCCCCTCCCTGTGTTCTCAAGTCCATTCTCTATGTCTGTGTCTTTATTCTTGTCCTGCCTCTAGGTTCATCAGAACTATTTTTTTTTTTTTTTTTAGATTCCATATATATGTGTTAGCATGCGGTATTTGTTTTTCTCTTTCTGACTTACTTCACTCTGTATGACAGACTCTAGGTCCATCCACCTCACTACAAATAACTCAATTTCGTTTCTTTTTATGGCTGAGTAATATTCCATTGTATATGTGTGCCATATCTTCTTTATCCATTCATCTGTCGATGGACACTTAGGTTGCTTCCATGTCCTGGCTATTATAAATAGAGCTGCAATGAACACTGTGGTACATGACTCTTTTTGAATTATGGTTTTCTCAGGGTATATGCTCAGTAGTGAGATTGCTGGGTCGTATGGTAGTTCTATTTTTCGTTTTTTAAGGAACCTCCATACTGTTCTCCATAGTGGCTGTACCAATTTACATTCCCACCAACAGTGCAAGAGGGTTCCCTTTACTCCACACCCTCTCCAACATTTATTGTTTGTACATTTTTTGATGATGGCCATTCTGACTGGTGTGAGGTGATATCTCATTGTGGTTTTGATTTCTCTAATGATTAGTGATGTTGAGCATCGTTTCATGTGTTTGTTGGCAATCTGTATATCTTTGTTGGAGAAATGACTATTTAGGTCTTCTGTGCAATTTTGGATTGGGTTGTTTGTTATTTTGATATTGAGCTGCGTGAGCTGCTTGTATATTGTGGAGATTAATCCTTTGTCAGTTGCTTCATTTGCAAATATTTTCTCCCATTCTGAGGGTTGTCTTTTCATCTTGATTACGGTTTCCTTTGCTGTGCAAAAGCTTTTAAGTTTCATTAGGTCCCACTTGTTTATTTTTGTTTTTATTTCCATTTCTCTAGGAGGTGGGTTCAAAAGGATCTTGTTGTGATTTATGTCCTAGAGTGTTCTGCCTATGTTTTCCTCTAAGAGTTGTATAGTGTCTGGCCTTACATTTAGGTCTTTAATCCATTTTGAGTTTATTTTTGTGTATGGTGTTAGGAAGTGTTCTAATTTCATTCTTTTACATGTAGTTGTCCAGTTTTCCCAGCACCACTTATTGAAGAGGCTGTCTTTTCTCCATTGTATATGCTTGCCTCCTTTAACAAACATAAGGTGACCATATATGTGTGGGTTTACCTCTGGCCTTTCTATCCTGTTCCATTGATCTATATTTCTGTTTTTGTGCCAATATCATACTGTCTTGACTACTGTAGCTTTGTAGTATAGTCTGAAGTCAGGGAGCCTGATTCCTCCAGCTCCATTGTTCTTTCTCAAGATTGCTTTGGCTATTCGGGGTCCTTTGTGTTTCCATACAAATTGTAAAATTTTTTCTTCTAGTTCTGTGAAAAATGCCATTGGTAGTTTGTTAGGGATTGCATTGACTCAGTATATTGCTTTGGGTAATATAATCATTTTCACAATGTTGATTTTTCCTATACAAGAACATAGTATATCTCTCCATCCGTTTGTATCATTTTTAATTTCTTTCATCAGTGTCTTATAGTTTTTTGCATGCAGGTCTTTTGTCTCCTTAGGTAGGTTTATTCCTAGGTATTTTATTCTTTTTGTTGCAATGGTAAATGGGAGAGTTTCCTTAATTTCTCTTTCAGATTTTTCATCATTGGTGTATAGGAATGCAAGAGATTTCTGTGCATTAATTTTGTATCCTGCTACTCTACCAAATTCATTGATTAGCTCTAATAGTTTTCTGGTAGCCTCTTTAGGATTCTCTAAGTATAGTATCATATCATCTGAAAATACTGACAGTTTTACTTCTTTTCCAATTTGGATTACTCTTATTGCTTTTCTTGTCTGATTGTTGTGGCTAAAACTTCTGAAACTTTGTTGAATGATAGTGGTGAGAATGGGCAACCTTTTCTTGCTCCTGATCTTAGAGGAAATGGTTTCAATGGTTTTCACCATTGGGCACGATGTTGGCTGTGGGTTTGTCATATATGGCCTTTATTATGTTGAGTTAGGTGCCCTCTATGCCTACTTTCTGGAGAGATTTTATCATCAATGGGTGTTGAATTTTGTCAAAAGCTTTTTCTGCATCTATTGAGATGATCATATGGTTTTTACCCTTCAATTTGTTAATATGGTGTATCACGCTGATTGATTTGCATATATTGAAGAATCCTTGCATTCCTGGGATAAATCCCACTTGTTCATGGTGTATGATCCTTTTAATGTGTGGCTGGATTCTGTTTGCTAGTATTTTGTTGAGGATTTTTGCATCTATGTTCATCACAGATATTGGCCTGTAGTTTTCTTTTTTTGTTACATCTTTGTCTGCTTTTGGTATAAGGGTGATGGTGGTGTCGTAGAATGAGTTTGGAAGTGTTCCTCCCTCTGCTATATTTTGGAAGATTTTGAGAAGGATACGTGTTAACTCTTCTCTAAGTGTTTGATAGAATTTGCCTGTGAAGCCATCTGGTCCTGGGCTTTTGTGTGTTGGAAGATTTTTAATCTCAGTTTCAATTTCAGTGCTTGTGATTAGTCTGTTTATATTTTCTATTTCTTCCTGGTTCAGTCTCGGAAGGTTGTGCTTTTCTTAGAATTTGTCCATTTCTTCCAGGTGTCCATTTTATTGGCAAATAATTGCTTGTAGTAATCTCTCATGATCCTTTGTATTTCTGCAGTGTCAGTTGTTCCTTCTCCTTTTTCATTTCTATTTCTGTTGATTTGAGTCTTCTCCCTTTTTTGCTTGATGAGTCTGGCTTATGGTTTATTAATTTTGTTTATCTTCTCAAAGAACTAGCTTTTAGTTTTATTTATCTTTGCTATCGTTTCCTTCATTTCTTTTTCATTTATTTCTGATCTGATCTTTATGATTTCTTTCCTTCTGCTAACTTTGGGGTTTTTTTTTTTGTTCTTCTTTCTCTAATTGCTTTATATGTAAGGTTAGGTTGTTTATTTGAGATTTTTCTTGTTTCTTGAGGTAATATTTTATTGTTATCAACTTCTTCAAACCGATTTTGCTGCATCCCATAGGGTTTGGCTCCTCGTGTTTTCATTGTCATTTGTTTCTGGGAATTTTTTGATATCCTCTTTGATTTCTTCAGTGATCTCTTGGTTATTGGTAGTCTATTGTTTAACCTCCATGTGTTTGTATTCTTTACAGTTTTTTTCCTGTAACTGATACCTAGTCTCATAGCATTGTGGTCAGAAAAGATACTTAATATGGTTTCAATTTTCTTAAATTTACCCAGTCTTGATTTGTGACCCAAGATGTGATCTATCCTGGAGAATGTTCCATCTGCACTTGAGAGCAAAGTGTATTCTGTCGTTTTTGGATGGAATGTCCTATAAATTTCAATTAAGTCCATCTTGTTTAATGTGTCATTTAAAGCTTGTGTTTCCTTATTTTCATTTTGGATGATCTGTCCCTTGGTGAAAGTGGGGTGTTAAAGTCCCCTACTATTATTGTGTCAGTGTCGATTTCCCCTTTTATGGCTGTTAGCATTTGCCTTATGTATTGAGGTGCTCCTATGTTGGGTGCATAAGTATTTACAATTGTTATATCTTCTTCTTGGATTGATCCCTTGAACATTATGTAGTGTCCTTCTCTGGCTCTTCTAATAGTCTTTCTTTTAAAGTCGATTTTGTCTGATATGAGAACTGCTACTCCAGCTTTCTTTTGATTTCCATTTGCATGGAATATCTTATTCCAACCCAACACTTTCAGTCTGTATGTGTCCCTAGGTCTGAAGTGGGTCTCCTTTAGACAGCATATGTATGGGTCTTGTTTTTGTAGCCATTCAACCAGTCTATGTCTTTTGGTTGGAGCATTTAATCCATTTACACTTAAGGTCATTATTGATATGTATGTTCCTATTACCATTTTCTTAATTGTTTTGGGTTTGTTATTGTAGGTCTTTTCTTTCTCTTGTGTTTCCTGCCTAGAGAAGTTCCTTTAGCATTTGTTGTAAAGCTGGTTTGGTGATGCTGAATTCTCTTAACTTTTGCTTGTCTGTAAAGGTTTTAATTTCTCTGTTGAATCTGAATGAGATACTTGCTGGGTAGAGTAATGTTGCTTGTAGGTTTTTCCCTTTCATCATTTTAAATATATCATGCCACTCCTTTCTGGCTTGCAGAGTTTTTGCTAAAAAATCAGCTGTTAACCTTATGGGGATTCCCTTTTATATTATTTGTTGCTTTTCCCTTGTTGCTTTCAGTATTTTTTCTTTGTATTTAGCTTTTGATTGTTTGATTAAAATGTGTCTCAGCGTGTTTCTCTTTGGGTTATCCTGTATGCTACTCTCTGTGTTTCCTGGACTTGATTGACTATTTCCTTTCCCATATTAGGGAAGTTTTTGACTATAATTTCTTCAAATATTTTCTCAGACCCTTTTTTTTTCTCTTCTTCTTCTGAGACCCCTATAATTCAAATGTTGGTGCATTTAATGTTGTCCCAGAGGTCTCTGAGATTGTCCTCAATTCTTTTCATTCTTTTTTCTTTATTCTGCTCTGTGGTAGTTTTTCCCACTATTTTATCTTCCAGGTCACGTATCCGTTCTTCTGCCTCAGTTATTCTGTTATTGATTCTTTCTAGATTATTTTTAATTTCTGTAATTGTGTTGTTCATCACTTTTTGTTTGCTCTTTTGTTCTTTTAGATCCTTGTTAAATGTTTCTTGTATTTTCTGCATTCTGTTTCCAAGATTTTGGATCATCTTTACTATCATTATTCTGAATTCTTTTTCAGGTAGGTTGCCTATTTCATCCTCATTCATTTGGTCTTGTAGGTTTTTACCTTGCTCTTTCGTCTGTAACAAATTTTTTTGTTGTTTCATTTTTTTTTTTTTTTGGATGGGTGGTGCTGTATTCCTGTTTTACTGATTGTTTTGCCTGAGATGTCCAGCACTGGAGTTTGCAGGCAGATGGATAGGCAATTGGTCTTGGTGCTGAGATGAGGACCTCTGGGGGCTCACTCTGTTTGATATTCCCTGTGGTCTCAGGTTCTCTGGTAGTCCAGGTGTTTGGACTCAGAGCTCCCACCACAGGAGCTTGGGCCCTACCTCTGACCTGCAAACCAAGATCCCACAATCCGGTTGCTGGGGGATCCTCCCATCCCCTTAGGTGTCCGTGTTCCCCCACCCGTGCCTGGTAGGTGCCCTCTGTCAGTTATTTTTAAAGCAACAAGGAAAATTAATTCTAATGTGACATTCTTGATGAACCTCATGTCATCAAAAAGTGCATGATAGAAATAATTACTTCTATATGGAAGGGAAATAATATACTAAGGTGTTTCAGATGTGCAATAATAAAGTTTTTATAGGAATTTTAAAATAAAATTATTTTTCTAGGTAAGCTAAATATAGCTATAAAACTTAAACATGACTGAACAAATCTGACATTTGATTCTATGCAACTTTTAATAAAAAAAAGTTTTCTTTTTCTTTCACCACCAGCACTTGTTACACATCCTTATTACCTGTATTTATTCACTTAACAATTGTCTATCAAAATTTCTACTACGTGCCAGGCACTGTTGTAAATGTTGAGGCTCTGAGAGTGACCAAGGTAGACAAGAGTTCTGACTTCAGATGCATGGAAGCAATCAGATTAATACAAGAATTATGGATTTCAACTGGGTTATGAAGGAACTAGATAAGACCCTAAGATGAAGGTGGAGAGGATGGACCCACTTCAGAATGTGTGGGCACAGGAGGCCTTATGGAAATTGAGGTTTGCACACTGAGAAGAGGTTAGGGGGAAGAGCATTGCAGGCAGAGGAAAGAAGTGATGTGACGGGCCTCAGGAGGGAAGAGCTTGACATTGTCTTGGGAAGCTCAGGGGCACCCAAACAAGACAACTGGACTGCACATGAAACAGCAGTGCTTTAATCATTATGTTCACGATAAAGCATCCAGCTATGCTTTAACCATGATGCAAGCCTAATCCTCTCATTATACCACGTTGTATCTATTTCAGGTTATGAAATGTCATGCTGGAGGTGAAATGACTGCACCATTTTCAGAAGACATCTGTCTTCTCCTGCCCTCTGGCATTGGAGCTCCTGGTTCAGGTCTTGCGGACTCCAGCTTGCTGACAGTGGATTGTGGCATATTTCAGCCTTCATAATCACATGAGCCAATTCCCATAATAAATCTCCTTTTATATCAATATATCTATACATATCCTATTGGTTCTGCCTCTGGAAAACTGACTACCACAGTTGCATTGTTAACAATACCTAATTCAATTGATGGCATTCCTTAGTTGGTGAGTACTCAGTTTAGAGGTAATTGAATGAGCAGATAGGTGAAAGATTCAACTTCACTGTTCAGTAGAAAATACTTTTCACATGTACCTGGAAGCATTATAAAATGTTCAAAGGTATATTTTCTAAAATCTCAGGTGCTTGATTGCTTCTGATTAAAATTTACTTAAAGTTCAAACCAGACAAACAGTTTTATATATTAATAGAAGTCTAACTTTAAGTTTCAATTATTGTTCAAGTTGTATCCATAGTTGTAAAGAATTATAATCTTTTGAATTGTAATGGAGCTTATTCACAGACACAGTCCCCATAACCTAGCATATTACTATATATTGATATTAGTACCATATTCTTGCCATTTGGTGTATGATGCCCAGGTGCTAACATAATGCAGTTTCTTCTTCATCTTATACTAGCAGATGAAAGGGGGCCTGAAATAACCAAATAAGAGGGTAGAGCTAGGGTTAGAGCTCATGACTCTTAACTTCTCACACTAATATTTGCCTCCTTCCTCAAACCTGTTCTGATAATTTTCTGGAACACAGTCATGGACGTATATTTATTAAATGGTTGCTTTTCCAACAAATTGCAGTTGTCACTCTGGTGAGCACATCTCATGGTTCTGCTGGATCTAGTCAGTGTCCTGTATGCTGAGGTTACAGCCATTAGTGCCTCCCATGTGAGTTTCGCAGTAGCGATGTAGACAAGGCCATGATGCAGGTGCTAAGAGAATGCAAAGTAGTGAGGGCAAGAAGAGGAGAAATGGTATATCCCAGCTTGAGTGGGTGTGGGGTGGAGAGGAAGCTAATTGAAAGGAGGCTTCCCGGAGGAGTTGACGATGAAGCTGGGTCTTGAAAATCTTCATAATCTGGCACAGTTTGATCTCTGACCTCATTTTCTGTTCTGCCCAGCTTTGCAGTTTGCACCCTAGACATGCACACAGTAGGCTCCTTTAAGCTCTTTGCTCAGGCTTTTCCCTCTCCCTGAAATCCCCATCTCACCTCTTTTCTCATGGTTAAGTCACACATATTCTTCAAGCCTAATCTCAGTTTTTATATCTTCCAGGAGACATTCTTTAAATTATTAGATTGAGCTGTTTACCTTGCTCTGTGCTTTTGTGGCCCATTGTATATATCTCACCCTTGCTTTAATATGCTATTAAAATTATCCGTCTGGGGGTTTCCCTGGTGGCGCAGTGGTTGAGAATCTGCCTGCCAATGCAGGGGACACGGGTTCGAGCCCTGGTCTGGGAAGATCCCACATGCCGCGGAGCAACTAAGCCCGTGAGCCACAACTACTGAGCCTGCGCGTCTGGAGCCTCTGCTCTGCAACAAGAGAGGCCGCGATGAGGCCCGCGCACCGCGATGAAGAGTGGCCCCCACTACCCACAAGTAGAGAAAGCCCTCGCACAGAAACGAAGACCCAACACAGCCATAAATAAATAAATTAATTAATTAAATTAAAAAAAAAATTATCCGTCTGTTCCTAGAATTGATCATAAACATCTTGTCTTATTTATCTTCATATCGCCCATTCTATCTATCTATCTATCTATCTATCTATCTATCTATCTATCTATCATCTATCTAATCTTTATATTCACTACTAAATGCTTGATAAATATTTTTAAGTTGAACTGCAATATAAATTTATGCTAAAACTCTCCTGAAAATACTGCAGACTTGATGAATGTTGCCTGGAGTGGACCTTAGCTCTAATCCAGAAGTGGTTGGAAAGACTTGCTTTATTAACCCCTGACTATAGTGTTCTGCACAGCTGTTGCTTACTGGAAACTGACAGCAATATGTAGTCATAACGGCTTTTGCTGACATAGCTATTGCTTCAAAGTGTTGTACGGTGTCACTGACATTCAAAGTGTTGAGTCCTTTCCTTCCATGCCTATGGGTGACACATTCTTTTCAGTTATACTGTTCTCTGTTGGGCTTCTGAAAGACCGATGAGACGGAAGTGTCCAGGTAGATTAAGGACCACTATAGCATCTGAAGCAGTTAAATGACAAGCAGCTTCAGCAGCTATTCCTTTGTAAAGACAAGCCAAGCAGTAGTCAAGACTATGTAGTATTGATGTGAGGACAGACATATAGATCAATTGTTGAGGTATTGACGTGAGGACAGACATATAGGTCAATGGTTGAGAATGAGAATCCAGAAATAACCCCCCACTTACATGATCAATTTATTTTTGACAAAGATGCCAAGGTAATTCATTTGGAAAAAATAGTCTTTTCAACAAATAGTACTGGACTAACCAGATATCTGTATGAAATAAAAAAAGAGCCTTGAACTTTGCTTCACACCATAAATAAATATTAAATTAAATTGACCATAGACCTAAATGTAAGAGCTCAAACTATGAAACTCTAGAAGATAGAATAGGGTAAAATCTTTGTGACATTGGGTGACAGAAAGATTTCTTGAACAACACACCAAAACCAGAAACTTTAAGAGAAAAAAATGATAAAATAGATTTCATCAAGATTAAAAATTGTTGCTCTCTGAAAGACATAGTTAAGAACAGAAGAAGGCAAACCATAGACTGGGAGAAAATTTTTGCTAAACATATATTCAACAAAGGGTTTATATTCAGAATATAGGAAGAACACTCATGACTCAATTATAAGGCAATCCAGGTTTAAAAAAATACTAGACACAAGACTTGAACAGCAAATTCACAAAAGAAGATATCTTAATGGTTAATAAGCACATGAAAAGATGCTCAACATCACTAGTCATCAACAAAATTGCAAACTAAAACAATGAAGAAAAAGATACTACTTCACATTCACTAGGATGACTACAAAAAAAAGATCAACACTAATACCAAAGGTTGGTGAGAATGTAGAGCAATTGGAACTCTCATACATTGCTAATGGAATGCAAAATATGGTATAGCCACTTGGAAAAGAATATGGCAACACCTTACAAAGTTACATATATTTATTATATGACTCAGCATTTCCACTTTTAGGTGTTTATCCAAGAGAAACAAAAACATATATTCACATAAAAATGTGTGACCATTCTAGCCAAAAACTGGAAGAAATCCAAATGTCCATCAACTGACGAGTAGGCAAACAAATTGTGTACCATAGAATACTAATCTGCAATAAAGAGAGGATGACATATTAGTACCTGCAACACAGGGATAAATCTCAGAAACATAACTAAGTGAAAAAGTAAAACACAAAATATTATGCATTGTGTGATTTCAATTATAAGAGAATCTAGCAAAACTATAGTCAGAGAAAGTAGAGCAGTGGTTGCTGGAGGCCAGAGGTATGACAGAGGGAGGAGAACAAGTATAATAGAAACAAGGAAGGAACCGTTCTGTATTTTGGTTGTCATGGTGACTATGATTGTATACAATTACCAAAATTCATCAAGCTGTATATTTAAAACTTGTGAATTTTATAAATAGCATTGTGAAAAAGAGAAAAAGAACAAAACAATACAAGCTAATGCTTGCTGGGAAAATTAACATTAAGTTGAGAAATAGCACATGAAAAGGAGAAAATCTAGGCAATGACATAAGAGAATGCAGCAGGATGATCCTGGTTGCTCTACCTTCCTGGGCTGCTTGCAAACCAGATCTGACAGAAGCATGGTTGTTGCATGATCCTGTGTCTGGAAAAGTTGGGAGAACATGTTTCTGAAAGGCCGTATGTAACGAATGGTTCGTCATCCAGTGGAGAGGGTTAAAAATATTAACATGGTCAAGATGATACTACCAATTATTTACTTGTTTGGTGCATGCACTTTACCATGATTACTTAACAGGAGATGGCATTTAGCTGAATTACCTTGTACATAAATACATATTCCTTTAAAGAATGAGGTCAAAAAAAGACATACACGAGACCAATTCCTATTTGGTCTTTGGGGATGTGTTGTGTGTGAAATTTCTCAAGTTTACCAAAGCTAAATGAGTTTCTCAATACATTTATTGAATGACACATACTACTGGTTATATCAAATATTTCACATGATTGACAATAACAATAAAAGGCCTAAAGGAGATATTTTAATCCTTGAAAATTATGACTGTAGATAATTCTCTGTGGCAGGTACCTTTGAATGGGCCAGATATGCTCCTTGATGCTGGTTACAAAATGATGAACAGACATGTTGCCCATGGTCTAGAATAGGAGTTAATGTACAAATATCTGAGTTCCTTTTTTCAACAATTTTCTATTTCTTTTTGAGAGTTTAAAAATTACTCATAGTGTGAATTGATGCTTAATATTTTCTATATGTACTTCACAGTTCACAAGGAGGTTTTTAAAAAATCCTATAGATCTGGGGTGCAGTTACCATGGAAACTCACTTTCTGATTTGGTTTTTGCATTTCTTCCTATGGTACTGTCACTCTTGTCCTACTAAAGCAAGCAGTGTTTTCTTGCCCATTTAAAAACAAACTTTTTAGTGAGGTATAAAACCTACAGAAAAATGCAAGAGTAATAATCATCAGCGTGATGAATTATTCACAAAACAAACAGCCTGGTTTGGGTGTGTGTGTTAGATACATGCATGGGGTGTGTCTGGAAACAAACCACACACAGTCATTTTAGGAAGTCAACAAGGTCTTAAGTTGAAAAAGAAAGAACAATGTAAGTGTGCTACTTAGCTGGAAGGAGGTAAATAACATGATACTGTAAAAGTGTTAACCTAGATGAATATTTAAAATGATAACAAAGGCCTTGTATGGAGTGGAGGAGGATAGATTATACATGTTGATTAATTTATTGTAAATAATAAATTATTTTTCAAATTGTAATATGTAAGATGCATTGTTTTTAAAAGTCAAATGCATAAATTATGAAAAGAGTAAAATATTGCCCCACTACCTTTTCATCCCCAATTCTCCCTCCTGAGAGGCAAACACCTTTAACTCCCTTAATCACTCTTATCACTTAGGAAATTCCAAGAGTTTTAGTTCTGTGCCAGAAACCAGATGAAGTCCAGATATATATCTCTTATTATTTTTTTTTTTCATGATATCACACATCTTCCTGTTTCCTGGATATTTTATTGTTATTCCCTTTTTGGTGGAATAGATCTTCAAGTAATTCTCTCAGAAACGATTTGTGCTAAATTTTGAGTTCTTTAAATTCTTTGCTCATGCAAAAATTCAAGTCAAATGCTAACTCCTATGTGAAATTCTTAATCAAGTAAAATCATTTTAAAGAAATGAAGTCATTTCAGCAGAAAGTCTTTCCCATCACAATTGATACACGTTTACTATATTTTATATTTTACAGTATATTACATTGAGTTTGAGTTAACCTGACTTTCCACCTACAAGGCTATGAAATGGCCTGGCAACCAAGGATCCTACATGGTTAGTGCCCAACCCTTAGTCGGTGTTCAAAGTTTATTCTTTTTTTAAATAACAGAAGGATAGGGGAGAACAGGAAGATAAATGACCTTTATGTCAGCAGCAGGTGAAAGAGTCAAGAGAATGGGAAATTCCTGCTAAGTCTTAAAGATAGGCCAGAATGCAGAGGAGGCTCTTTGTTTTCGTTACGGAAGGGGACTTGTTGGGCAAAGAGAAAATAAGATTCCAAATAGAAAAATGGCAGCATATGCCAAGATACAGACAAGTGAAGATGCACGATTTGCTTGGAGTGCATGGGTGACAGTGGCAGGATGTGAGGGGCTGTCAACATCAAGATTAGCCCATTTAAGGAGTTCCTGTGATGTCTTGTAGAATATGAGGAAATAGTAAGTTTTACCCTCTCTGGGATACCTATGTCCTCATAGGTAAAAGAAAAAATTGGTTATAATCAGTAATTTTTAAAATGTTCTCTAAAAAAGCAATGGGACCTTTCTTCCCCCGGTCCCATGCTAAACACCAATTTTTATGTGAATCTCCAACTTTGTTCAAGTTAAAGGTAGAGCTGTTCTAGCCATAATTAGGCTGAGGAACCTAGATCCCAGGCTACTTATTCTATACCTTTCCTTCCCTTTCTCCCTCTACAATGTGGCCGCTGAAGAACTCACAGACTGCAGAAAATAAGCAGAAAAATTTTATGACAAGTGGTTCCCAACTAGATGGTACCTGAGAAAGCATCATGTTAACTGTGCATTTCGCAACATGGTAAACAGTTTTTAATTTTTTAAGTACAGCATCAATTCAGATATAGTAACACTAATTATCTGTGATGATTGTAACACCAAAATTTCTATGGTAGGTATGTGGGGCTAAGGGTGAGATGGGGAGGAACACTGATGCAAAGGGTCTTTGAGGCCCAAATACTGAACTAGATGATCTCCAACGTTCCCTTGCAATCCTCACACTAAAATACATAGTGGCCTGGGCTTTTTTATAAAGCCATGTCACTCAGCTCTGTAAAAAATATTTTACTGGTGTCCATGGATATTTTGACAGATTTGGACTAAAGAATAAGATTCCACAACTATGCCAATAACTTAATAGTTTATTAGTCAGTCAACAATATTACAAATATTTAAAAATTACTTAATATAAATAGTTGGCAGCAAACTATTCCATTACAGAGTTAAATTACCAGTACAACAGACAGACTGGAGATTTAGACACCTGGAAGATAACAATAAAATAAACTAAAGTATTTTAACAAAAAAATTTAAGCTGAAGGCGTTTATCTAGTGTCCATAAAAGCATGGGTTCTCTTTTTATTTAGAAAAAAATAAAAAACGGCTTTAACATCCCATTAGGAATATAAAATAAAATCAACTGAAAATATTAATTTGCATATCAAAGAACCATTTATAATTACAATCCAAACACTCCATAAACCACTTGTGCGATTCTATACAGAAACTGGGAATTAGAAACTAGTTGCTTTAATATTACAAAGATTTCAGCTCCAAAAATAATTCAACATAAAATAAACTTTAGCAATTAGTGTCATAAAATTATATATTTCCACATAAAAATACAAAATAATATTAATGACAAGAATATGAAAAATTATTCCAAGTATTTTACTACTATTAAAATAAAATAAAACCCAAAAAAACAAAATAGAAATATGCATGAAAAAAGTCTTTCCTTTTGTTAGCAAAACACTATCCAAAATAACTACAATCATTTACATCAGTACAAAGATTTCTGGATTTAAAAAATAGTTGCAATGACAAAAGGGGTATCTTTTCTGACAGTAAAAAATGACACTGTGGATAAAATCTGCAAAATATGCAATGAAAAAAATAAATTTGCATTAAAAAGGTTTACACTGTTATTTTTTTTATACAAACATTAGAAACAGTATTGCACATCACAACACAGAATCGAGGTTAGTCAGCCTTCCAAAATGTGTTATATTCAAGTTTTGTAGCATCTTTGAGGAGAGGCTCTGTGCAGCCAGATGCAACAGGGATAAAATATCAAGTGTTTTCCATACACAAATATATAAATGCTAAATGTTTCCTTCTTAACAAAAAGTGTGGATTTTTAAAGTTTTTTTTTTCCTCCACAGTCATACTTTTGGGCAGCAATAAGAACATTTAGGGAACACAACTGAAGAAGCTTTGAAAATACAAAAATACAATCAAAATTAAGAATTTTCTACAAAAATAGTAAAATAAATATGATCTGTAAATTAAAAAAAAATTCCAATACAGTGTTTAACAGTTAGAAAATAAGAATGTAGTAAATAAAAGGGAAAAAAAAAAAAAAGAAAAAACAGAGGTAGGGGGAAGGTGGGGAAGGAACAAAAATTAGACTAATAAGCTTTAATTGTAACAGAAATGAAGGTAAAACAAACCATACATTTCTGTCATTTTTACCCATGGCGAAAAGGGTGTTCTATTACATTTCCCTTCATTTCCAATATTTATTTCTGTTTAAGAAGGGAAAGTGATTTTCAACATCTCCAATTATTTTCATCATATAATTTATTTTAGTGTTCATTATTTAATACATGAAAAGGCTCTTCAATTTTAAACATTAAGCAGAAATTATGAAAATAAAGTTTAAAAATCTGCGAAATTAAATATCTAAATAATTAACATTGCAAAACTACTGATTTCTTTTCTAAATTCCAAAAATTGAGGTATAGCAAAGGAGATGTCATCAGTCAAAAAAAGTGTGCCATAAAATAGCTGACTGTTGGAAAAATCTCTCACAGAGATATAAAAATAGTGCATAACAAATGTCAAATGGATCAAGGTTGGCAGGGTTAAAGGTTAGAAAAGAATACTCCAAAAATCTGGAGGATCATGGTTAAGTAACAAATAGGGAACATTGACAAATAAATTAGTAAAAAGCTCTTCTGAAAACAGCATCAACTTTAAACATTAAAAACTTGAACCACAACCACAATAAAACAGCAGAGTTAGACATGAACCACATATTTTTACAGTACAAAAAAGCACACCATAGACAACCAGTATTAAGATCAACACTTTGCTCACGTGAAGGATTGTCCCAAGGGGCTGCAATACGGCAACACCCTTGTAATTTTCTCTCTTTAGAGTCAAGAATCTTATTTCAGCATTTAAAAAAAACATCTACCATTGCTGGGTGCTTTGCTTAGATTGCAGAGTAACTCTTACATTAAAATATAGGGGCTAGTTGCATTAAAAATGCTCTAAAGAGAAAAAATATCACTAATGATATTCTAATAGTGTTCAGTACCAAAAGAAACTCATTAACTATTGCATGTTTCCATGCCACTTTCTCAAAAAAACTGCAAGCAAAGTCATTACCAAAATTCCTTCATCAAAATTTTTTTTAAAAAAAGCAATTCTTAACCATTAAGAACAACAATTTCCATGCAACAGTGACCCCAGTTTAGACAGAAGACCCCAATATACATAGGTCAAACATGTACGCAAGTTTAAGCCAGATTTCACCATTATCTTTAAGGTAAAACTGAATTTTATGCAACTAGCCGTCTGTATATTTCCCCATCTCCATTTTGACTTTACTTAGGTTTACTAAAGTTTTGCATTCTTTGATAAAGTTCCTTTGTTTAAATATGGGCTTCCTGTGGGTCTTACATTTGGTGACCAGTTAGCAGTGTGCTGGCCATCTTTGGTTTATAAAGGATGTCTTAACCATGAACTATCAAAGGGGCTAAAATCAACTTTCTTTAAAATTCTAGTAATTTTCTTTTACTCAGTCTTTTATCTATACTATATCACTGCACATGAATTAGAACCGCACATCACAAAATTGCACAGGGATTACAAATATTACATCCAGTCTGCATAAAATCAAAGTCCACTACCGACCAGATCACAAAATGGCTGCACTCTCTAATCTAAATCTAATTTGCATATTGTACACATGTAGGACATTTTTAACTTGAAGTCACAATAATGCATGCAAGTTTGCTTTTTTTAAACAAATTTTATAATTTGTTCATGCTACCTAGATTCAAGAGAGCTTTTTTGAACATTTGCAATACCTCACCTCTTGTTAGTTAATAATTCTAGTGCATGCATATGGTGTATACAGGTAAGTAAACATGCATTTTTTTTCACATTCTAAAACTATGGCAGTTTAGGCCATATTGTGCTGCCTGCATTTCATCTGCAATGCAGTGTGTCTCTAACGTTTTCAATCCCGTATTAATAGGTGGCATTTACACATAACACCTATATAGCAGCAAAGCTAATACAGCTTGTGATTAAAAATGTTTAAAAATAGCTAATAAATCAGATTATCTTGAGGTATTATTTCTTGCAAGTCAAAATGGAGAGCAAAAAAATCAACCCTAATTTTTAGTTTATGTATACACTGAAAATAGCAACAATAAAAATAAGCATTTGTAGCAGACATATTCCATCTTCACTATTATTTTGCTACCTTTGGTAAATTACTGGGGCAGATCTTGAAGTTAAAAACCCACGTTTAGAAATAAGTGCACGCTTCACCCACTATATAGCAGCAGACTGTTTGCCCCTACGCAAAACATTCTCATATCTAATTTTAACTTTACATATAAAAATAACTTGGAGAAAATACAAAAAAACATTTTATTTTAACATGAAAATATCACAAAAATTAGTAAGCCTGAGATGTAGGGTTTTGGTGAAAAACAAGAGGCTTTAGTGTTTTGGCTGCTGATAAAGATGCATGTATTGATAGCTGGGGTGAAAGCAGAAGAATGCACTTATTTCTTCTGCATGTCAGTATCTTCAGACACAGTAAGCCACATGCACCCTTTCTTTCCTTGTTAAACAGAGGCAGGTTTGCTATTCTTAGTTCCAGCGGAAGTGGATCTGACGTGGGCGATCAGCACCTTCCTTTACCAATGGCTTATGGAACTCACGTCCTGCACGAGAGTGGATATTTGCCCAACAAAACTCACAGTAATACTGCAGGCAAGTGACATTGGCACAAAAAAAGGGAGCAAATTTTCCACCACAGCGTGCGCCCTGGCATTCATCACACATCTGGTCATCTAGCACATATGGCTTTACCTCCACCTAGAAAAAGAGAGAAAACATATCTCATTAAGTCTGCTTCAAAAGTCACTTTAGCAATGCTTTAAAAGGTTCATACAATGTTCTAGAGAAAAGGACCAACATTCAATGCTGAGATAGCAGGCATCTTCCCTGGGCAATAGCTTCACCATATAGTAGGTTAAAAAAAATTAAATCATTTTGTTCTTGCACTAATCTTTTTTTATGTTTCTTGTTCATAATTGACCATGTGATTAAATGAGCTCTTAGTTTGGTAATTTTATTGTATTTTGATATGTTTTCTTCTGAGAACTATAAACTGAATAGTATTTAAATAACTCTCTTTTCCAAAGACAAAAAATAATTTAAAAAAACTATAGAATCCTAATTGATTCGCAAAACATTCCACCCTCATCTTTCTTAAAGTAACATCTTTAAAACACCTGTGTGTTAATATTTTCAGAGATGGGGGTGACTGTGAGTGAAAAACAGAAGGGTATGGAAGACAAATAGTATTTACACCTTTGTTTTCTCATTCCAGTGCCACTCGTGAGATGGCATAACCCAGCAGCCACTGATCATGGCAACACGTCTCTACTATAGGTAAGAGCGATACCCTGCTTGTAAATAACTGGTACAGACAAACCAGAACTGTGGATAATCTTGTTAAGGGTATGTCTAGGCTTCTCTGAATTTATAAGATATGAAGTCAAAGTCCCACTGTGAAAGCCTGACTCAGTAGAAGACCTCAGACTTAGGTCAGCTCTGAATACTAAACTTTTTAACCTCAGTTTCTGTATCTGTGAGATGAGAAAGGCAATAGAACCTGCTTTATAGAGCTGTAAGGATTAGATTATGCAAGTAAAAGCACAGAAGATGGTGTGGCACATGGTAAATACTCTGTATATTAGCGTTAGCTACTATTAGCGGCAACAGCCTTGCTTCCTGGCTGTAATAACTTTATGAATGAAAGGTTACTGCTTTTGTCTGACTGAATAGCACCAGGCAGCCTAAGATCTCTGCCTTTCCTCAGGAGAGGAGAGAAAATTGAGCGTTTAAAGGGCTTGGTTTGCCCAAGGTAAAAAATAATGACCCAACAATTTCTATTTTGAATGTATTCTACTGAAATACTTGCATGTGTGCAAAAAATGAATATATAAGGGTATTTTTCTTCAGCATTATTTTGAACAAGAACAATAACAGCAAACTAGAAACAACCTAGTTGATTGATGAAAAGAACTGTAAAACAAACATTTGATAGGAGGGTAATGAAATTACATTTTTGTTTGCATTTGTATTTCATGGTTAGGGTTAGGATAAACATATTTTATATATATTGGACATTTTATTGTTCTAAATTGTATCTTTTGCATATTTTTAAATTCTAGATATTATTTTATGAAGCTAATCTACTTAACTCAAAAGCAAAACTTCAAAGATGAGAAACTGGATTTCAAACTTATGATTTTAGAATACAGTCAAAACCTATTTGCAATTAATAATAATCTCTAACAGCTCTTGAATGTGTGAAAGCGAGTTTCATTGATTCTTCACTATTCTTATTTTCCATTATTTTCCCTTTTTCACTTCAGAGGAGCTATCTGTGATACACAATCACCTGGATTCATAACTAATAAAATGATTAATAATTAATTAGCCAACTTGAAGTATATCACAATTCACTTCAGTAACTACCAGAAGTCACAGTGAATTATACTACTCATGGAATAACATTTAAAATTTAAAATGATTTACACATTTGTGGTGATTGTTCTTCATGGCTATCAGGGAGATGAAAGTAAACTTCAAAGTGTTCATGAGCCTAAAAGGTGAGTTGAATAAACAATTTTAATTCCCTCCAAATAAGTATCCTGTGTATCTTTGGATTATCAGCGATAAATTTAAATTTAATCTGTTTTTATGGTTTAATAACTATATTCTTATTAGAGAGATGAAAGGTATAAAGATTAAGGGTTTGATTTTTTTGTATAAGCAAAACTAACGACTAGTAAAGTATTTAAGGCTCAAATTCTTTCAAATAAAGTTCAAAGCATACCTTAGTAGCACATATCTTAAAAAAATAAACTTTTCTCTCAGGTAGTTCAATGCCTTTTTAAGAAGGCAAGTGTTTCTCAATTCACTTGCTTTGTATCGGGGTTTCTCTTTAAGAATCAATACTTTGCCCCAAATAATTGGTTCTCCACTATCATTTTGGAAATAAAGAGGTATGAAGCATGACACTGCAATAATCTTTTCCCTCTGCTTCTGCATATTAAACAACTATAATTATATAATATGTAAATAACTTCCTCTGTGACCCTATCACCTCTCTGCAAAAGTAGGGGGTTAGACTAGATCAGTGGTCTGAAGCAGAGGTCCCCAAACCCCGGTCCGTGGCCCAGTACCAGTCCGTGGCCTGTTAGGAAGCAGGCCGCACAGCAGGAGGTGAGCGGCGGGCAGGCGGGCGAGCGAGCAAGCGAGCAAGAGCGAGAGAAGCTTCACCTGCTGCTCTCCAGCTCGCATTACCACCTGAACCATCCCCTCCATCGCTCACACTGCCGCCTAAAGCATCCCCCCCGCCCCCCCTATGCCCGTCCGTGGAAAAACTGTCTTCCACGAAACCGGTTCCTGGTGTCAAAAAGGTTGGGGACCGCGGTCTAAAGCATGGCTGGACATCAGAATCACCCTGGGGGCCTTACGAACTACTGCTGCCCATGCTGCATCCCAGACCAACTACAGCAGAATCTCTGGGGGTGGGACCCAGATGTCAAGGTTTCCCTAAGTTCTCAGGTAACTTTAATGTGCAGTGGAGGTTGAAAACTACTGGATGAGAGGAACTCTAAGGTTCAAATCAGTTAAACAAAATTTCATAGCATGTCTGAGTAAAAGCAGAGCCCCTTTTCTTAGATACTTAAATTTTTTCTTTATTGGGGGGCAACATTTTAAGTAACAATGCAAACAAAAATGCCACTTTGCAAGTGTGAACTGAACTTATGCTGTACTTCTTTTCTAAATGGTGTGATTTGATAATTAAATTTTGGGGACTACTTCTAGAGTCTATGGTCTATGGGTATTAGTTAACCAGCTCCCCTGCCCCCAAAACAGTACAGCCTCAGAGAAGAAGCTTCGAGAAACTGTTACACCGGTAAAATAAGAACTCACTCAAGTTATATCTACTATAATGGGTATAAAAAGGTTAATTTACCTCATATTTTTAGTATATCTCATCTGTACTACAAATGTAAACATGATTATTCAGGAACTAGTCACAGATTTTAGCATGAGATAGATTTGTAAAGAAACAATTGAGTTTTGTTCACTCCCTTCTCTTATTTCAGATGGTAATCAGTATTAGAAATTATTCAATAGGGTAGCTTTCACAGTTATCAGCCATAACACCTCCTAAAAGTTCTTATTGTGATGACCTAAGCAATGCTACTAAAGAGTAAATGTTTTAAAGTTTAGGACAATCATCTTATATATTTAGTTTATTTACATATTTATTTTTGCATATATTTAGGAAAATATACAAAATGTGTTATTTTAGATTTTATAAATCAAAAATAAGTAACACTTAAATAACACTTAGTGCCAAGCTCTGTTCTAAGTGCTTCTACATATGTGAATTCACTTACTCCTCAAAATAACTGTGAAAGAGATACTATTATTGTTTTCCACTTTATAAGTGAGGAATAAGAGGCATAAAGAGGGTTCACTTGCCCAGGGTTACAGAGCAAATGGTGGAAATGGGATCCCAGGTAGTCTGACTCCAGAGTACAAGTTCTTAAAACAAGCTCTAGCCTCTATAGGTAAAAGGATATTAAGACCTTATTGGCTGATAAAAATTTTTGAAATGCCTTTAAAATTATATTTATATTTTGTGTATTATACCTAAAATTTAAAGTCTGCTCAAGAATTTTACGTTTCAGGGATATTTTGATATAATACTCTTTAAGAGCTCAAGGAATATAGAAAAATAAACACTCGGTTTTTGAATTACATTATTAACTCTGTAGGGTAGTAAGCTTTGGATCAGCACCTCATGATAGGACTTAAATGACTTCCCAATATGCAACTTACACGTTTATCAATATCACCGTGCTGAAGCTGAACGAACCGAGCACTAATGGCAGCAATATAGCTCTGCTGATTGGAGAAAGCAACTCGACCAGCACCTTTTGGATATTTTAGCTCAGGATCTGTATCAATTCCTGCATAACAAACGCCACCATACAGCCGGTCCATGATCATAGCAAGCTCCACTTGAAAAGGAAAAGAAGTTCACATCAAATGGGAGAGAACACAGTAAATCAACCATTTTTAAGTACTTCTTTTTTTAAGTGAAAGTCAATAGGATAATGCTCTTTTCTAAATCTAATCCTTTCTCTTGTATACGAGAGCCCACCTGCTCTCACCACAGAAGAACTGGACAACTCAACTGTCTACTGGACAAGTCATATTGATATTTAACAGACACTGCATCACTCAGTATGTTCTAAATGGCACTCTTGATCTTCCACCATCCAATTAAACCTGCTCGAGTGAGTTTTTGCTGACTCAATGAGCAACGGAAAAGATGAAGTTGCCAACTCAAGACCCTTGGCTTCATCCTTTCTATTTTCTTTTTTCCCCACTGTATACGCAATCCTGTGAACTTGATTTCCAAGACATATCTAGAATCCAATCTCTTTGCCTCCATCACTAACATCCTGTTCCAAGGTATCATTCTTTTTCATCTAGATCATGGCAATAGCCTTATCTCCTTGTTTCTGCCCCCTGCCTCCTCCCCTGCCCCCAGTTTATATTCAAAACAGCAGCAAGATTGATTCTCTTAAAAATATAGCAGATACCAATGGCTTAACTGAAATTTCTCCTTGGGAACTCTGAATGGTGGCACAAACTAGCTTTCAAAACCAATACCACAATCTTCTTCCAACCTGCTCTTTCTCCAGTGTTCTTTATCTTCTCAGTTAGCAGTACCAGTGTCTACCTAGTAGCTTAAGACTGAAAACTGAGATTCAGCCTTTGCATTTATCTTATAAATATCTGTGACATCTGTTCACTTGGCTCTTCCACCATCACCACTACCACTAACCCAAGCCACCACTATTTGTCTCCTGGACTGCAATAATAGGCTCCTAAATTGGTCTACCTATAATTACTCTCAACTTGACTCCCCTCTCCACAAGTCATTAACTAAACTGGTCTCTTAAAAATGAAAATATGATCATGTCTCTCTTTTACTTAAGAACTCTTCATTGGTTTCCCGTTGCTCTGAGGATAAATAACAAGTTAGCTATTAGACTTGTATGATCTGACTCCTATTTACTTTTTCAATGTCTTCTTGTATCTCTCACCTCATTCCTTATACCCTAGGCAGTGACTCCGGACTTCCCTCAGTCTCTCCGATGCACTCTGCTTCCCTCCACTGAAGATCTTGGAATATGTTGCTCCCTTTGTCTGAAACACTCTTCACAACCTCCTACCACCTAACCCTGCTCCTTCTGTTCAATCTTTATATGTCAGCTCAAATACAAGTATCTTTAAAATATCAGACTACATCACATTTCCTTGCTGTATGCTCTTCTGTTCCCTTTAGTCTTTCTTTGTAGTAGCTATGTCTGTAAGTATTTACATGTGTGAATAGTTCTTTAACATGCACCTCCCATACTGGAAGAGGATGTTTGCAGTGATGGAAGGCGCTAACACACTTCACAAGGGTACACAGTATCATAAAACTTGCTTGTATGGCGGGCATTTACGTCTATAATTATGTTCCCATATGACCTCTTCTGGTAGATCTCTGGTTCCTGATTATTGATGAACAGAAGTTTATCATTTACTTATCTAAAGTGCCTTTAAAAAAAATCCCATATTTCTTCTTCAGATATCAGAATCAACCTCCATAAAAAGACCCCAAATTCTCATTATCTTAGAGAGTTACATTTAAGAAGTCATAAATGCAGTATTTGAGTGGATTCTTCTTACAGAGTCTGTTTGGAGTTAGCTATCAATATTGATAGATGTGGGCTTCCCTGGTGGCGCAGTGGTTGAGAATCTGCCTGCCAATGCGGGGGACACGGGTTCGAGCCCTGGTCTGGGAAGATCCCACATGCCACGGAGCAGCTGGGCCCGTGAGCCACAGTTACTGAGCCTGCGCGTCTGGAGCCTGTGCTCTGCAACAGGAGAGGCCGCGATAGTGAGAGGCCCGCGCACCGCGATGAAGAGTGGTCCCCGCTCGCCGCAACTAGAGAAAGCCCTCGCACAGAAACGAAGACCCAACACAGCAATCAATCAATCAATCAATCAATAAATAAGAATGTGAATTTCTTTAAAAAAAAAAAAAAAATATTGATAGATGAGTGTCCAATTCTCCAGTTCCTTAATGGTCTTAAGAACAATTCTCAGAATTTGTCTCAAAATTCTGTAGCAAGCAACTATTGGAGCAGGAGAATCTGCCCTTCACCCACCCAGTGGTGACATGTACACAATAGTACCAAATGCGTACCGAATCAACTCATATTTAAATGATTTTTTTAAAAAAACAAAATTTGTTAACATTCTACTTACCAGCCCTTAATGGCCTAGGAACACCTCCAACAAAAATTGTTTTTCGAGGATCCAAAGGTTGAGAACCATCCATCACAAAATCACTATCACTTAAGTTCCAAGGACGGATCTGAACCTATGAAGAAAATGACATTACTGTATTAGGTCTCACTCCTTTAGTAGCTGATGAGTTTTGTGCCACTGTACTGTTCAAAATTTTGGATAGATGGGTTTGGAAACAAACTGTTAATATTTTATCCAGATACAATAAATTATATGAATTTTAAAAAATTGAACTCAACATGGTAGTTTATTTATTTTTTCACTAACAATCATTTCAAAATGGTTTTTGGAAAACTTGCATTTGTAACTTAAAGTTTGAGTAGCATTTACTTACAGGTTTGTCCTTGATAGTAGGGCTGGAAACACACAGATAGAGTTTTCCATCTTCTTCAATACAAGCATCAATTAGTGCCTGAACTGAGCTCTCTTCTTGAAAGAGAAGGAATGCATAGCCTGTAATAACCGTAAGAATGAGGCAATATGTCAAGGTAAGTGATTTCATCCCAAATTTCAGTATGGTTTAGAAAATACATGCCTTTGAAAAAGATGAAAAATAACTATAAAATAGTACTACAATCATTATACTTTCTCTAGGAGAACATAATATCCTATGGAATACACACAAAAAGAGATACTCAGTAAAATAACTAGCTACTTTATATAGAGCACTTACTATCCGATACTGTGATAAGAGCTTTACGTGAATTATTTCATTTGATTCTCACAAGTCTATGAAACATTATTCCCAATTTACAGAAAAAACCCTGAGGTGTCAGGTGGTTAAATTACTTGCCCAAAGTCAGTCACATAAGCAAGTAGTTGGCTGATTAATTTCAAACCTAGATCAGCTCTAAGGTCTCCCATGATACTGTCTTCTTAAAGAATGTGGCAGGATTAACCAGTTGAGCATCGCAGGAGTTGAAGTTTCCTTCAAATGTCCTCAGGGTAAGACAAGTTCTAGAGCATACTTTTGGACAGGTGGAAAGAGTACATGTGGAAAGGCCCAGGAATTTCCATAAGTAGAGGGAAAATTCCACAATCATCCTGACAACTTCCAAATAGTACTAAGAAAACTCCCTTAGGGAGGTTGGAATGAAACAGGTTCCAGACTTCCCTGGTGGCGCAGTGGTTAAGAATCCGCCTGCCAATGCAGGGAACATGGGTTCGAGCCCTGGTCCGGGAAGATCCCACATGCCGCGGAGCAGCTAAGCCCATGTGCCACAACTACTGAACCTGCGCTCTAGAGCCTGCGAGCCACAACTACTGAGCCCATGTGCTGCAACTACTGAAGCCCGTGAGCCTAGAGCCTGAGCTCCGAAACAAGAGAAGCTACTGCAATGAGAAGCCTGCGCACCACAATGAAGAGAAGCTCTCGCTCACCACAACCAGAGAAAGCCCGCGCGCAGCAATGAAGACCCAACAACAAAGACCCAAAGCAGCCAAAAATAAATAAATAAATAAATTCATTTAAAAAGAAACAGGTTCCTTCAGGATGGGTCAGACTTTTATTTTATTTTTTACATCTTTATTGGATTATAATTGCTTTACAATGTAGTGTTAGTTTCTGCTGTACAACAAAGTGAGTCAGCTATATGTATACATATATCCTCTCCCTCTTGAGCCTCCCTCCCATCCTCCCTATCCCACCCCTCTAGGTGGTCACAAAGCAACGAGCTGATCTCCCTGTGCTATAAAGCAACTTCCCACTAGCCATCTAGTTTACACACAGTAGTGCATGTATGCCAGTGCTACTCTCTCAATTCATCCCAGCCTTCCCTTCCCCTCTGTGTCCACAAGTCCGTCTCAAGGTGGATGAGCAGCAGAACACTTTTTTTCAAACAGCCTGGAAACTACGTTTGCACTTTGGATCCAAGTTCCTGCTTAGATTCCTGTACCTTTTGAAAATATGCCCCTCCTTCTTTCCTTGTGACAAGCAATTGTCTATTTTTAATCAAATATGACGTATCTAGCAGGCAGAATAGAGTTCATTATAAAAAGAAGGCATCGAAATTTACATTACAAGTTTACTGTTATGTGATTATTCCCAGCAGCAGATGACTATAAATGACCTAACAATACCCCTTTTCCTTGACAAGATATCTACGCACAAAACCTAGAGCACTGAAATCTAGTCCCAGTGTGAAGATGTCTTCAATCAGGCCAACCATGTCTGTGCCATTAAACAATGGGAAGTAAGAGGTCATCTTTTACTAGGAATTCAAAAAACACAGCTTATTGCCAACAATGGCTTTTAGTGCCATAAAGGTCTGATGTGACACACAGAAAAAGTACTTCATTTTAATAAAATTACAATATCTGATTGCATAAATAAGTCATAAAGCCAACCTACACAAATAGAAACTTCCAAAGGTATGATTATGCAAGATTAAAACCACATCTTAGAACTTTTTAATTGCTAGAAACAATTTAAATAGACCTGAAAAAAAAAAAAAAAAGACTGGTTTTCTTTATGTGAAGGCTTTAATTTTGATACAAGCTAAGGTTTTTTAATTTTTTTTAAATTTTAAATTTATTTTTTTATTTTTTGGCTACACCACATGGCATGTGGGATCTTAGTTCCCCAACCAGGGATCAAACCCATGCCCACTGCATTGGAAGCGCCGAGTCTTAACCACTGGACCACTAGGCAAGTTCCCAAGCTAAGGTTTTGAGAGCTGTAATTGTTTTGTAATAATTGAGGGGATATAAGACTGATTTACTAAAATAGTATTTTAAAGTCAATATTTTTAATGTTATGTTTTTATGATGTTAATTTCTGATATTAATATTTTAATACTGCTTAAAAATTTTTGTGATTATTATGGAAGAAATGTATCACAAAAATTAATTAAGCAACATGGCAGGTAAATTATGATCTAGCTAAGGCAAGCCACTAAATATTAAAATACCTGTACCAAAAATACCATCTAATAGTTCTTTAGAATTTATTAGCACAAGCTAATGTTTACATAGGGTGAATCTTATTCACTGCAAAGGACAGGTATGTATAAGTGTGGCTCAGTATCCAATGTCTCAAATCATTACCTTAATTACAAGGTAGCTTTGTCAACTGGATGCTTCTACACCAGTGTTTTCCAAACCATGGAAAATGATGAATTACAGCAATGACAAAAATGCTTGAAAGCACAAGGTTTAGGAACATTGGTCTTTGGCAATGAGTACAATTAACTATAATTGTACCAAAATAGTATGATTTGCCACTGCTAATATTTTTTGTTGTTTTTTTCTTGTTTTCAGTTTGAGAAAATAAACTAACAACTACCACAAAAACCACAATAACAATAACAATGCAACAGCAACAAAGACAGCAACTATTCTGTTTCATGAAATTAGTGCCAACCTACCTTTCTTACATTTCTGCCCATGCAGAAAATGTGTATCTGTCTCGACAAAAACTAATTGTAATACCTTTCTAAAATTATATTTCAACTCCTGCCTGGAACTCTATTGAACAACGTTTTAATCTATCTAAATTGTACAGTATCTTTTAGATTTAGTTCAAAATTTCTCAATGAAGCTTTCCCCCACCTACTTCAGGTCAAAGGATAAACTATCCTACAGTATTTATAGTTGTATATATCATTTATTAGGCAACTATCAATCCATGAATTACTGAGAATACAAAGATGAGTAAAGACACAGTCTGAGAGATTAATGGAAGAATCTGACATTAATAAAATAAAAACATATTTATAAAATTGTAAAACTGTAATATTGCAACTGTGGGGAGTGCTATGAAAGGGCACAGTTCTAGAAGGGCCTACAATAGGAGGATTTGACCTCATTAGGTGGGTCCTTAACAGTTTCCCACCAGCAACTGATATTTAAGCTGAGAAAAGTAGGAGATATACATATGAAGAGGCAGGGGAAGCCTTCAGGTCAAGAGAACAACAAACATAAAATTCCTGAGGCAGGAGAGAGCAAGGCCAGTTTGCAGAGCCAGAAAGGAACAAGAAGCAATACTGGGAGAAGGAACGGGATGGGGAGGGCGGGCAGGGAGAATGCATTTTTGCCTTTATCCTAACAATAAGAGAAACCACTGATGGGTTTTAAGCTGGAAGCAAGGAGTAGCACCATCAGATTGTTTTCACAGATATTACTCTAGCTATGCTGTGGGAGAAAAACTGGAGATAGCCAGAAATGTGGACAGACTAGTCATACACCTGAAACAGTCCAGACAAGGGATGATGGTAATTTAGGCAGGAACATTAGAAACCAACAGGCATTTTTATTGAACACTCAGTAAAATAAACTGTATAAAAGGACAAGATCATAACACTGAACAACAGATTAAAACTAAGCTAAGAAATGAACATCTACATCAATACGGAGCTAATTTTCTCTCTACACCAAGGATTCACGACCTCCACGTCCAGTACACTCCAAAATCATGTGAAAATTTAGAGTATATGGAGACAGGTCCATAGCTCTAACTAGACTCTCATGGAAGCCTGGGATCTAGAATCTCTGGTTCAAAGGATTCTGTAAGTATAAGATCTAAAGGTATTAAAAAAAAAATCACCACATTTTTCCATTTCTCTAAGGAACTACATAAACCACTAATGGAAGTTCTATAATTCTCAATGACAAAAAGTAGAGATGGCCCATATAATTTATCACCAGAATCCCTTAGCTAGTTTTTGTATGCCAATAACTCTTAACATGTTTCCTTTCCTGGAGCCAAATTCAGATTATTCAATAGATCTACTGGAGTCTTTTTTCCAGGCTTGAAAATCCACTCAGCCATAAGAATAATAGTGTGTTTTTTCATTTCTAAAATTACATTTCAATAATATTCAAAGTAAAGTCTTAGCCTTTCAACCTCCCCCTTTCTTTTATTCACTTCAGAGAATGTGCCATTAGCAATCTGACTGACTGGATTCATGCTCAGTTCTCTCCCCTTGCCTCCCCTCCTCACTCTGGGCGGGTGAGGTGATCCTTCCTGTCCCCACTGACTGTGGCACTGCTTTGCTCAAATGAATGTGCGCTCAATTTGTGATTCTTGTACTCTGGTGACCAGTCACAGTAGTATCCTGGCAATATGTAACTAACACAACTAGGCATCCTCTGCACATTTTATCTCTTTCTGTAGTTGAGTTTTTTTCTGACCATTCATTTTCTTCTCTATCTGAATTCACCAACAGAGTATATACTGCTCTCTTGTTATCTGCTATTATCTGGAACACTTATGTATATCTTGCAATACTTAAAATAGTCATAGGTTTATATTTGATTCTCACTTCACACATTTCTTAATTTCACTGATCAGAGACACTTTATTATATGTCTGTACCTAAGTTACTTAGGATGATACTTTAGGCAGAGAAAATTAGCTCTCATATAACTTATTCCCTAGCAAATATTAACAAAAGAATCTCTTACCTTTTGGTGGAAAATAGGACTTGCTTTCTGCTTTATGAGGCCAATCTACCACCAAAGGCCCAAATCTTCTGAAGCTAGCAGTTATTTCATCTTAAAAAAGTACAATAATATGCATTAGGAATCAGTTTTAATGATTCATTCTAAAAAACGCCTATATTTTATATGTTATTTTAAAGATTTAAAAATTTAAAGTACCAAATAGCCTGAGATAAACTAGAATATAAATACTAGAAACATGTCTAATATCCTCACTAAAATGATACATAAATCTTAATAGCTATTTTAATCAAAATAGTTTTTAAGTAGCACATTGGCTAGAATAATCAATTCAGTGTGACTTCTAAAATTTTATATACTAATGTATGGACACTAATGGATTTATAGTATACCAAATCATAAATATCACTGGCTTGAAAAACATGCCAACATTATATCAAGTTAAAGATCCATAAGAGATCCATTACTGCTTGATAAAGTAAAATATTGTAGGAAAAAAAGGGCTGCTGAAACAAGACATGTAAAGCTATAATATTTCTAAAATATACTAGGGTCTGATACGTGCCAGGTAGTTTCACTGAAAGACATACAGGTCACATTCAATGACATGTTCTAGGTTATTTTATCACATGGAAACTTTATTATACTGATTAATACATAGAATAAGTTTGTCGATATTTGAATCACAATTGAAAAAATTCCCAAAATGTAGCAATATATTCTCTATTAGTAAGTTGTGAATGAGAGTGGCAGATTTCCCACAGCTTTGCAAATATTAGTTTCAGTATTTTTAATCTTGAATTATTTTTCTTTTGTTATTATTACATATGATAATTTTTACATATGCTTATTAGTCTTTGCATAACCTAAATTTCCTGTTTATGTACTGTTTCCATTACTCGCTTGGGTTTTATAGCCTCTTTTCTTACGTGTTTCTAAAAGCACATTTATCCTTAAAGAAATTGAATTTTTAACTGTCATGCATTACAGGTAAAGTTTTGTGGTTGGTTACCTTTAATTCATTGTGTGTGTGTGTGTGTGTGCACGCGTGCGTGCATGCGTGTGCGCGTGCATGCATGTTATAGTCATACAAAAAGTTTTAAAAAGTTTTAAATAAATACATAAAACAAAAAGTTTAATGTATTCAAATATGTTCTATATTTAAAAACATAAGTAGGATATGAACTAGATGAAAATCTTATTTACAAAAAATGCTCACAATAACAATATGCATAAGATATAAAGTAAAGAAACAAACTTAAAAAAAGTTATTTGTTCAATTATCTTTATATTTCAACAGGTGACAAAATATTTAAACAGAGATGGATATCCATTTTAACTGAAAATCTCTAGAGGTAAAAAAAACTCCATATCCCCATTCACATTATATTTCAGGTTTGTTTTTTTATATGCCAAATCATCATTTTACCTTCATCAATATCTGGAGGAAGACCACCAACAAAAACTTTTCGAGAGAAACGTTCTATTCGCTCTCCATTTTGATGAGCTGAGTAACATGTGGGTGAATTTAAAACACCAACTTGATCATTATGACCATCATCCAGCAAGCCATCATCTATTGGAAAGAGGGAAGAACGACCTAAAATATAAGAACAAATATAACTTGAATCTCAGATCTAAGAAAATGATAAATTAAAGTCAGGCATAAAAAGAGCAACAACAGATTCAAAGGCTTAAAATTGAAGGTGACATAGGCATAAAAAAATTAAGGAAAATTCAGAGAGTTTAAAGGTTTAATTACCTAGATTCAAGAGAGAAGTTGTCTGAGGAATGACTTAGAAATAAGCATGGTCATATGACAACAATTATATCACAAACAAACACTAAATCACTTCAATTTCTTATGGAAAGCAGCAAGAATCTGATGTATGGAGATGGTTAGACTGGATGTGTAACCTTTTAGAAGAAAGGTTTTAGGAGAAACCTTTTAGAAATTGGTGGCAAAAAGAAATGGCACAGACTAAACAGATAAGAAGACAATAAAAAACCACTTGCAGACTACAGTAAGTAAGGACAAAAGCACCAAGTAATACTTGCATATAAGACCTTTTATTAATTTACGGCATGTGTGTCAATTACATAAAAAGGTAGACAGGGCTTCTGCACATATGCAAAACAGAAAAAGGCACCCCCTCTAGGACTTCAGTCCCCGTCTGAGCCCACCCTCGTATGGGCACAGCCTGTATAATCCTCTGCAGCAATCCTGATGCTAGACTCTGTGGGCTGCATAGAATTGGGGTTGAGGTGAGAAGGAAGGGGCTACATGTCTGTGAACTATAGCTAGCTAGATGTTAGAAATAAGAATTTTAATTTTATAAGACCAAAAACAGGGAGAAAGATCATATTTGGTATAGGAAACAGAAATTATTCTGCAGATACCCATGTTCACTGAGTAACTCTGGATATTTAGCTTTCCCAATACCTTTCTCATTGCTCAGGAATAAGGACCAATGAGAAGAAAAGTCAATATTCTTTGTGATCAAAGGAAAGAAAGCTCTTCAAAATGAAACTATTTTCCTTAAAATGAACCTCATCAAGAGCCATCAAAAGTAATATTAATTATACGGGGCTTCCCTGGTGGTGCAGTGGTTGAGAATCTGCCTGCCAATGCAGGGGACACGGGTTCGAGCCCTGGTCTGGGAAGATCCCACATGCCGCGGAGCAGCTGGGCCCGTGAGCCACAATTACTGAGCCTGCGCGTATGGAGCCTGTGCTCCACAACAAGAGAGGCCACGATAGTGAGAGGCCCGCGCACTGCGATGAAGAGTGGTCCCCACTTGCCACAACTAGAGAAAGCCCTCGCACAGAAACGAAGACCCAACACAGCCATAAATAAATAAATAAATATTAAAAAAAAAAGTAATATTAATTATGAATAACTGGTTCAACTTTCTATGGTTGGACTTTAAGTAAATAATTGTATATTTTAAAAGGAATAAGATGAGGTAGAGAAACAACATGCACATTAACTAGTTTTTGATTAAAATGGCAAATCCAAATTTTATACTTATTTCAGACATGGCAATACTTAAGTAGAAATACTGAATGCAGTGACAAAGAAAATCACTACATAAGCAATGTCACACAACTGACCTAAAATGACTTAAAATTTTTTCTTAACTATAATATTGTAAGAATATTCATTATATATTAAGGAATTATTCTATATTTCTAATTATAATAAATACTAAAGTTAGTAAAATAACTATCAAAATCTATAATCTATATGTCTAAAATCTATTAACCAAAGTTCAGCTGAACGAAGGATGTAATGGAAAGGCTAGGAATATGTCACATACTGGCCATACTAACAAGAATCTTCATTGCTGGAAAATCATGACCACTTTCTTTCTAGAAGCCATAAAAGTTATAGAGTTAAATACCCGTTTAAAAGAGGAGTTAACTAAATATATATCACCAACAAAAATATTATTTTTTACCTTTCCAATTATCCTTCCCTATAAGCCAAATCAACATGACAATAAAAGGAGAACCAGTTAATAATTATGTCTTCCATGTACTTTAAACATACTTTCTAAGAATGATCCATGAAAATGACTGGTAGTAAAGGTAAAATTATATGTGTTGAGAAAAGTAGAGTTTGATCATGAAGTGATTTGGACTAAAATATTTACAACAGTTTTCAACCAAAATTAAATTACCTTTCTCCTTTTTTGCTCTGAAACTAGGATATATTTTCAGGTTTTTATACCTCAAAAGAATGAAATTGACTGATAATGAAATCACAATATAAAATCTGTGGGATGTAGCAAGAGCTACTTACTTAGAGGAAAATTTTCATACTTACAGGGAATTTTATAGTTTTAAATGCATATTAGAAAATAAGAAATGCTTAAAATAAATAATCCTAGTTTCTGCCACAAAGAGGTAGAAAAAGAATAAATTAAATACAAAAAGAGTAGCATCAAGGAAATGGAAAAAGTAAAATCAATGACACAGAAAACAAACTAATGTAAAAAAAAGTCAATAAAGGCAAAAGTTGGCTCTTTGAAAACTTAAAAAATCGAAACACTTCTCAGCAAAGTTCATCAAGTTCATGAATAAAAAAGAAAACTAAAATTACCAGGAGAGGAAAAGAAAACATTTGTACAAAATTAGTCAATTTATAGCTTAAAGCTAAGCATGGTTCTTTGATATCAATGTATATCTGTACTTTTATTTACTGATTGTTGTTTTAAAAATAAAAACAAACACAAAACAAACTATTATTATTAAGGATGAATATTCCTCCCATCCTCAAGATCCTAGCAGCCACTCTACTGGGTTAAATAACCCACCAGTGTGATTTTTATTTCATATGCAAGGATTAAAAAAACTATCAAAACAACAGAAGTAGGTCCAGGACTGATCTCTCTCAGGCACCATCTGTTTAATCAGATAGAATCACTATCACACATGTTTCTCCAAAGAACTGAGACAGGAGCTATAAGGTACATTTATTACTTAAAAGTATTTTGCTCCAATAATAGGTCTGTCCTTTTATCACAGAGAATGAATAAGATATTTAATTTAAACAATCAATTAAAACCTAGTACCCTGTATGTCTTTGTAAATTAATGTCTAGACATAATATATTTACTTTAAAATTAAGTTCACTAAAATTTTGTTTCTTTTAAAAATTGGTACGTCTGGGTATAGGTGTAGGGTAGGTAAGTCAGTCTCTTCGAGGAGGAGGGATTAGCAATTTTTTCTGTAAAGGGCCAGATAGTAAATATTTTAGACTTCGTAGGCCATACATTTCTCTGTTGCAACTACTCAACTGTCATCACTGTAGCTCCAAAGCAACCAGACAAAAAGTAACTGAATGGGCATGACTGTGTTGTAATAAAACTTTGTTTAAAAAACCAGAATCCTTGGCTTGTGGGTTATAGTTTGCTGACCCTGTCTTATAGTATTACCCTGGCTTTTTTTTGGTCATGCTTTGAAGATTTCGTCCATTCTCTGACAGTTATCAAAATAATTAACATACAGAAATCTGTTGCATTTCTACACACTAATAATGAACTATCAGAAAAGGGAAAGCAAGAAAAAGATCCCACTTACAATCACATCAAAAAGAATAAAATACCTAAATAAACTTAAGTAAGGAGGTGAAAGACCTATATTCTAAAAACTATTAGGCACTGATGAAAGAAACTGAAATGACACAAATAAGTGGAAAAATATACTGTGCTCATAGGAGAATTAATATTGTTAAAATTTCCATACTACTCAAAGAAATCTACAGATTCAATGCAATCTCTATTAAGATACCAACGGCATTTTTCACACAACTAGAACAAATAATCCTAAAATTTGTATAGAACCATAAAAAAAAACAAACAACAAAACCTTGAATAGCCAAAGCAATCTTGAGAAAGAAGAACAAAGCTGGAGGTATCAGGCTCCCTGATTTTAAGCTATACTAAAAAGCTAGAGTAATCAAAACAGTATGGTACTGACATAGAAACAGACACATAGATCAATGGAACAGAACAGAGCCCAGAAATAAATCCTCGCTTATATGGTCAATTAATCTATATGACAAAGAAGGCAAGAATATACAATGGGAAAAGATAGTCCCTTCAATAAATGGTGCTGGGAAAACTGAACAGCTACATGCAAAAGAATGAAACTGAACTACTTTCTCACACCATATACAAAAATAAACTCAAAATGGATTAAAGACTTAAATGTAAGACCTAAAACTCCTAGAAGAAAACATAGGCAGTAAGCTCTTTGACACTGGTCTTAGCAATATATTTTTTTTGAATATGTCTCCTCAGGCAAGGATAACAAAAGCAAAAATAAACAAATGGGACTACATCAAACTGTAAAAAGCTTTGCACAGTGAAGGAAATCATCAACGAAATGAAAAGGCAATCAACTGAATGGGAGACGTATTTGTAAATGATATATTCAGTAAGGGGTTGATACCCAAAATATATAAAGAACTCATTCAACTCAATTATCAACAACAACAACAACAACAACAACAAAAATAAGCAGAGGACTTGAATAGACATTTTTCCAAAGAAGACATACAGATGGCCAACAGATACACAAAAATATACTCGACATCACTAATCATCAGGGAAATGCAAATCAAAACCACAATGAGATACCAACTCACACCTGTCAGAATGGCTGTTATCAAAAAGACAAGAAACAACAAGTGCTGGCGTGGATGTGGAGAAAAGGCAACGCTCATAAAATGTTGGTGGGAACAAAAACTTATTCAGGCACTATGGAAAACAGTATAGAGATTTCCTCAAAAAATTAAAAATAGAGCTGCCATACAATCTAGCAATAATACTTCTGGGTATTATCTGAAGAAAATGAAAACACTAATTCAAAAAGATATATGTACCCCTATGTTTACTGCAGCATTATTTACAATAGACAAGATATGAAAGCAACCTAAGTGTCCATCAATAGATGAATGGATAAAGAAGAGGTGATATATATATGCCATGGAATATTACTCAGCCGAAAAAAAAATTGCAAATCTTGCAATTTGCAATAACATGGATGACCTAGAAGGTATTATGTTAAATGAAGTAAGTCAAAGATAGATACTGTATGACTTCACTTATATGTGTAATCTAAAAAACGACACAAATGAATAAACAGAACAAAACAGAACCAGGTTCATAGATACAGAGAATAAACTGGAGGTTTCCAGAGGGGAGAAAGGTAGGGGAATAAACGAAATAGAAATAGGTATAAGGGATTAAGAGGTATAAACTTCCAGTTGTAAAACAAGTAAGTCACAGAGATGTAATGTACAGCATAGAGAATAAAGTCAATAATACTGTAATAACTTTGTATGGTGACAGATTGTTACTAGACTTATCATGGTGATCATTTTGTAATGCACACAAATACTGAATTACTATGTTGTACATCTGAAACTAGTATAATATTGTATGCAAATTATAATTCAATAAAAAAATGTCAAAAAAGTATTTATCAAAGATGAAAATTTTCAGCCTTTATGTCATCATAAAAGGGTTTGGTAGTGGTGATATTAGGGGGTATACACTTACTCTGGTTACTTCACAAGACTGTTAAAAGAGTCAAATGAGTTTAAATTAAATCTAATCATAGAAAATCCCAGGTCAACTTTTAAGCAATATTTTAAGTATAATGTATTATTAATAATTACTTATTCATTATAGCACATGAATATGAATAGCTACATACACAGTACGAATAAATCCAACCTCTCTAATTAAACCTCCATATTTTCATTCCCTTTAAAAAGTATTTCTCCTACTAACTAAAGCTTTGCTTGTCTGCTAGAAAAGGTTGCTTTGTGGTGTTTAGTACCACTAACTAAAATACTGTAGGTTCTTTATTTCTATTATTTTAAAAAATATTCTATATATTTTTACTCCTTCTGGAGTAGAGCAGCCCTTTAATCCTTTATTAAAGGGAAGACTGCAATAATAGAAATATTTTAGATTGAGAGATAGAGTTTAAGTTCCATTTCACAACTCCCTTCACAACCTCCCACCCTACTCCAAGCTCAGACGAGCATGTTCACTCTCAGAATGGAATAAACATTGAACAGACAATAAACACAAAAGATAGATGTGAGAGTCTTTCTCCTTTCTAATCCTGGCCCCCAGGCAGCACTGAAGTAGAACTCTTTATGGCTTCCACAGTACAGAAATACATAGGAGTTGGGGCAGGACACAAATGAAAAGTAGGGAAAGAAACCTTTGCTTTTTCTTAATTACTTTCAGTATAATTAAATTTTGATTATTCCTAAGGTATATTTCATATATTAATATCTGTGCCCAGTTTGATTTAAAGTTCTTATGTTGACATTATTAAAGATATTAAAATATATAAATTCATTTTGGTAGTAATTTGGTTTTACTGCAGTCAAGCGGGAAATCTTTTAAATGAAAACAGCTACTCTGTGCCTGAGCTTAAAGGTGAGTCAAAGGTGACAAAAGAAGAAAAAATAGTTCTTCCTAAACTAGATTATAAAGTCAAAATGCCTTGAGAAAATAATACTGTCCACCCACCACTGCACTGGTAAAGAACAATGTCTTATTTTTTGGCAAAAATTATATCAACTCAGTGTGACACATCCCACATCAACAGATCTGATGTGTATGAGATTTCTTTTTAGAAAAGAAAAATGACTAAATAAACGAATAAATGTACTTCCTTTGATGGATCAAATCTAAAACATGGAACCCATAAAAGGGGTCCTTGGTAGTTAAAAGGTTATTGATGTGATACTGATATAACATCTAGCATAGGAAGAAGAAAAAATGAGTAGAAAATAGGAAGAGAGCCAGGCTACTTCTAGTTCTTTCTGAGTCATTCCTTTGGTATGTGGGTTTTTTTTTTTTTTAATGTTTTATTACTTACTGTGTTAAACTACTTTCAAACTCAAATAAAATCTCTCAACAGTTATTTCTAATGGGTAAACTTCTTAAAAAATTTTATTGAAGTATAGTTGATTTACAATGTTAATTTCTGCTGTACAGCAAAGTGACTCAGTTATATAAAATATATATATTATATATATATTCTTTTTCATATTATGATTTATCACGGGATATTTTCATCTGACCATCAAATCCAAAATTGTAAAAGCAGACTCCTACTATTCACAGAGGACCAACTAAAAAAATTACTAATGCCATATAATTTGAGAGGAAAATTCAGGTGTTACCCCCCCCAAACTAAGCCATATAAATGTGACAACTGTCAGTTCTGTCCTATAGAAGGCTTCTACCAAAAGCCTTAAAACCATGTGAGATCTTTCTTCCAATGCTGGGAGGCAGTTCTGAAGTAGAGGAAATCTTTATGGCTCCCAGAGGACAGAGATATATATGAGTAGTAGCAAGTTCCTATCTAAAAGCAGAAATTTTTGCTTTTTCTTGATATTATAGTCACAGTCTACAATTATTGAACTGAGATAAAAGAAGATAAACAACATGACTTTCTTATACCTTGTTCCTAAGAAATTCCTAGATCATGATATTTACATTGGAGTATACCAAATCAGATTAAATATAAATCACACTAAAGTTAAAAGATGAAAAGTGTATAAAAAGAAAAGAATCCTAAATTGCTCTATAGTTTCAAAAATACCTAAAAAATCACAGATTGGTAAATGGGTTTTTTTCAAGAGAATTAAAGCTCCATATTAAAATAGCATAGTGAAATAAGATAGTGCATAGAACTGAAAATAGGTACCAAAATTCTCAATTCTTCCCCTCTTCTCAGTGGCTAGTAACAATCCTTAGAAAGTTATTCAGCTTCAGTTTTCTAAGTCTTGAGTTTCTATAACCTCTAATTTCTTAGAAAAATAAAGAACCAAGAGATTCAGTGAAGCATTTGAAGAAACCAAATTCTTAAAATGAAGTTAAATTCAGACAATGTGAAATACAAAACTCAAAATACTACTTACAAATATAAAATACTAGTTTCTGTCATCAATGGTGACAAATGGTTTTGCTTGTTTGTTTTCAAAGTAACATACTCCTGACTAGATAAAAAGAAATTGAAGAACTGGCACACATATATAAAATTTATCAAAAGGCACTATTATCACTGTCTATCCTCCATGGCTCAAGGGAGATTTTAGGGGTCAAGGAAAATCCTTTCATTCAGTTTGGCACTTACAACAACTACATAAATAGTATGATTGTTGGTCACTTAGAGGACAACCTAGTGTAAAGTTACTTTTGCTTCTTCTCATCCCATCATCACATCTACCTTTCTCCCCATCAATTTCTGCACATGAAAAAGAAAAGCAAAGTTTAAGCCACGGAAAATGTCAGCTGCTTTCCTAGGAAGCTGAATAGTACAGTATCATATAGTCCTGGCCTTTTCCTTAAGATAACAAGAACCCAGAGGGGAAGACTTTTGTGGGAGAGAGAAAGAATGTGTGTGTGTGTATGGTGTTAGAGACAGGGAGAGAGAAACTATTATATTCTTAGAAGACACAGAGAAATATTAGCAACATGATTTCTATATATCAGTGTTAACAGTAATCTGTTTGGTATTTGTCATTTTCAACTGGGTCAAACATAAAACTAATAAACTAGAGTTGTAAATTACATACCATAGATAAGACAATCAGTTACAGATTGAGAGAGCATGTCACCTTCACTAGTATTTATTAAACAAATCTCTTAAAAAAACTAAAATCAGCAGGTTTATTTTAAAAGATACACAAATAACTTTAAAAACAGTTAAAATCTGGACAGCTTAAAATGGAAAAGTTTATTAAATAACCATATTAGTATGAAAATGTACTTTAAAGGTTAAGATATTTAGGATTCAAAACTTTGACAAGTAAGTGCTCAAATCAAAATACAATTTTTTCTGTGAGTTTCCAGACATTGCATAATAAATCTGGGATAATTAATTACAACATTGATCAGTAAAACCCAATTAGAAAGAGTTATACCATAGCAAACAGAAATGAATTACCTCGTCTTCGCCCATAACTCCTTGCTGCATGTAAACAAAGGACAAATTGTAAAATGTCAGAACTAAAAATAAGCCCACATATACAAAAGCTATGTGGGCATCTGGAAATTAGTGCTACTTTGCCTTAAGAGCTACCACAATGTCATCACATAACATCGGCATGGTGTTTTAATATTTACAAAGCACTCATATGTGTATCATCTGAACTGTATAAAAACTGTGAAATTAACAGGAAAAATATAATTTATTCTCATTCATGTTAAAATTCATGAATAAGTATTTGTTTCATCTAATCAGGATAGGAATATGTAACAGTTTATGGTTAAATAGCATCCCAAATAATTTTCCCAATGAATGGAAATAACTTGAATTAAATCCTTGTTTTTCTACTTATTATAAAAGAGTGATATAGCATATACTGTCCAACTAGTAATTCATATCTAAATCACTTTATACCAAGCCCTGCATGGAAAAAGTAAATGGAAGACACAGAAGAATGAAAATATATAACAACATTAAATTCATTCTCTGAAGCCTGTAGAGTTTAGATAGAATGTAAAGAAATAAATCCATGTTCAAACTTGTTTAACTGAAGAAATAATTAATGATATACCATAGCTAATAATGCTTCCAATCTTTTTGGTACAATTTATAACAGCTAACTAAGCGCTTATGTCTCTACATCTGGAGTAAGAGGGATTTAGATACAAATTATTATTAGTATCATCAAAGAATAGTACATGTGTTAAATATTGTAAAACTATAAAGCAGAAAGCATTTCAACCTATGTTATTAGCAGTTTACATAGTTCCTCATGGATAAAAAAATACAGCATTTTTCATAAGAAAGTACCAGCTTGATAAAATTTGCAACTTGTTTTTAAATAACTCCTCCCCCCAAATCTGAGTATACAATGAGTATTTCCACTTTGGAATTAACAGTAAACCAAAAACGACTGTCAAAATCAAGATCTTAATTTATGTTCATGGATTTTTTTAGGCCTGGGAAAAATTTGATATTGAAAAATTTCAAATCAAAATATATATTAAAAGTTGTCAGAAATGTAGTTTCTCCAAAGGTATAAAACTTAAAGATCAAAGGAAAACATTTCATCTCATTACATACATTCTATTATAGAGATTTTACAAAATTAAAAAAAAAAATTATACTAATAAGGCTTTAATATAAAGAAGTGTGCCTACAAGGTGAGGATACAGCAGTAGTTCCCCTATAATAAAAAGGAGGAAAATCAAACTTGAAAACTCTTAATCGTTTACACTTCAAGAAATAAGTCAATAAATATTAGTCTTTTATATGAAGTAACTTCATTGGCATCCCTGCCATTCTACTGTCTTTAGTTATATAATCTGCTGCAGACTTAAACCTGTCCATGAAGTCCAGTTACCTCAAAGCCTGGCAGATTTACCTGACCTGTATACTAGTTTATACATAGCTTACCTCTGTGTGTGTTTCTGTATATATAATCTGTATATATATCGATTACATATAGCTTACCTGACCTATATATTAGTTTAGGATGAGGGTACGGGTGGAACCAGCATTTAGAATTTTGTTGTGTAGGTCTTCTAAAACTTATATAGGCCTTAAGGAAAACAGGGTTTCAAAGAGATGGAAGTCAACTATGGAAAATCAGACAACAGGAATTATAAAAGGAGCTATCAAGAACAGGCTATAGAAGAATGAATTCCCTGAAGTCTTACTAGTTGTATTAAGCATGGAAATGGTCAATAAGCCCCAAAACACTTCACAGCATGTCTTAGGAGCTGGGCTTCCTGCTTATCCTTAGGCCTGGTCTAATGGCATTAATCCAGTATAAATTTGCTTTGGGGAATTTCATTCATAGCTGTAGAGGGTCAAACATTTATAAAGCAAATGAAACTGTTTTAATCAAATTTAAAGTCAAATTATGAATTATGATGAAATAATGTGTAACATAATTCATGATCTATTGAGAAAATTAATGACATCATAACCAGTTTATGCTTCTTAGCTGAGGGTACTCAATATTAAAATAGTGAAAATATGCACAAACACTCACAACATCTTAGGTTTCATCTCAGTCCTAGGCTTGAACACATTATTTAGAAAATTTCTCCAACTATCTCATACCTGAGGAATTTTAGAATCCTGTAAAGAGCTATTGCACTTATTTTTTGGACAACTCTCAGATTCCAAGTCTTTACATTACCAAAAATAGAACTGACTGCAGATGAAGCTAAACCATGTGAAACGTCTCCTCTTCCCTGTCATGGAAATAACCAATCTGCTACCACCACGCTGAACAGTGGTATGTGTACTCACTTTTTCTACCGATATTTCTATGTGAATTTCAGGGATATGTTCCAATGCAACTGAATCAGAATTATCAGAAATCCTCAGTGAGAAAGAAAAATCATTAAATGTCTAGTATTCATTATGTTTTAATTAAAACAGACTTCTTAAAACAATATGTTCCTCCCAAACTCATTTAGAATATGATTTAGAAAAAAAGCAAATAATTTGTTGTATAAAACACTGTATTTATAATATTAAATATCAGTTACATAAATTTATAAAACCTTAGAAAAAGTGAGGAATTGGCTATTTAACATACATGTGTAAATATATATATATTATGCATGTGTGTTAAAATATATATTATACACACACACATATATATATTTCTTTGTTTTAAATGAAGGTAATAAGAAAGATGTGAGAAAAGCCTGAAGACTTTTCTTATACAAGGGACTTTACATTTTGGTCCTGTATTACCAATGATCTTACTTAGATTCTAACCCACAGCTACTAAAAAAGAAACAGGATAATTCTAACATTCTCCTTAGGACCTTTGTGCCCTTATATATTGACTCTTAGCTATAGTTTGTGGTACCTGAATTACTGCAGCTGGAGGAAGGGATAGGTAAACATACCAAATCAGCTGGAAATATTTAAAGGTTAAAGTTCTCTTGGTGTGAAACTAATGACATTCTTATTTTTTGCTCTAAAAAAGCCAAAACCAAGGAGAGAAATATGCCTCCCAAATCATAATCCTTTTCAAGATCCAAAATAAATCTGCTGCTATCTACTTCACTTCCATCAGCATAAAAAAAAAGAACTGATTGCATACTCAAGTTTCCTAATTTCATAACTTAATATACTTAAAACAATTTCATTACTGAGTAAATTTTCTTAATTAAAAGATACACATAACTTCCTCCCAAAGTAGAGCAAGCTCTTGATTACAAACATGGCTGTATGTGGCTAATCATGACAAATTTGAATTTCAAACCAGCTTGCTAACGCCACCCCCTCCCCATCCTTCTGCTCTATCTGTTCTCCTTTTGAAAAATCATATGTACTAATAAAAATGTAAGCTATTTTCCTTGGGAGACATGTGAAGGGAGTACAGTAATTCCTACAGTAATAGAAACAAATACTCAAATACATCATTTTGTATTGCTCCTTACTTCTATGGAAAACAGGGTGTTTTTCAAAATTTTGTATTTTGTTTTTTACTATTGATAATTAAAAGTATAAGATTTATACACTTAGAAATAGAAACATTAAAGCCGTCATTCTAACATCAGACAGTAAAACCTTTGGTTTTTAGACAATCTACCCATTCCTATATAATGTGACTTCCCTAAAGTACTTCTGGATGTTAAATTTGGACTCTTCTACAAAATTTGAATTATTCAATAGTGGCAGTGTCCACTAGTCAATTCAGCTGGATTTCTAATTGAATTGAGGAACATGGTCTGTTCAGAAGTAGGAGCCTATTTGCAATTACATTTCTATGGCATTTTTTACTGTTAAAATTTTAAAAAAAATGTATATAACAACTTCATGAGACATACAGGTGTGGGATTATAACTTTTTCTATATCTGAGTAAACAGAGGCTCAGAGTTAAAGGATGTGCCAGGGGTAGTTCATAGATTTACCTATTTTGACCAACTTCCTGACCTTTGTTCCAGTCCCTGTTTATCCCTTATAGGAATATTTACATGTTTAGCCATAATGCTAATTAATTAGAAAGGCAGAATCACAAAATCTTTACAATGTTTGCCTTATCTTCATAACAACTACACTCATATTTATGTATTATTTTTTTAATGGACTCAATCAAGCCTAGCACCACTGTAACATCACAGATTTCTGCCAGTTCTGTATTTTCTAAGGAATGTTCTTAAACTGTAATAGTCATGTGTTTATTTTAATGTGTATTTGTGCACCATCAGAAATCATCTTAGGTACCACAAGGGGTAAGTGTACCACACTTTAGAAAACACTGCTTGAGAAGTCATTTTACTTTTATTGACTCAAATTTTGTCCCTAAATAGCTTCTTCCAAATGGTTCTAGTTTGGCTTTTTGAAATAACACAAAACAAGCCTTCTTTGTCCACTATACATAACATTCTTCAGTTGAAAATATCAGTTATGTCTTCTCTTAATTTTATATTCTCCAAACAGATCCAACTCCATCTATTCACAGGACATGATTTTTACTCTTTCAAAGCCATTTTTGTCACTGTTCATCACTCATTGCCACAACAAACTTTGACTTTCAGGAACTGTTCTACATACTGTACATGAATGAATTCACTCACTTCTCACACGATCCCCCTGAGGCAGGCAGCATGCTGCCTCTCTTTTACACATGAGGACTCTTGAGTCAAAGGGAAGTTAGGTAAGCTGCCCAAGGTCACACAGCTAGAAATAGCAAACCTGGGTGTAAACCCAGATAGCCTGGCTCTAGAGTCTGTGATGCTAACCACCACGAACTACTGCTAAACCACCACACAAAATACTGATGTGTAATTTACTACCAATATTGACTTTCTAAGTCTATAATATTAGCTATGCTTGTTGCTTAAGTAATACAACTTACTTAATCAATTGCCTAATAGTGAGTGAAATCTGTAACAAACTAAAAAGAGCAACAATTTAAAAAGCAGGTCTATGTGCCGAGATGCTATAATTTCTTTAATCAGTCAATAAGATTTAATAATAATTTAGTATAGGCAGAGGTTTGGTATTAACATCACTTAATTCTCACTTCTTTCTTCAATAACGTTGATGTCTACAAAAATTATCTAAATCCTTAATATTCAAATACTTTCTAACCCTATAAATATACCCAATTTTCTGCTCTTGCTTTCCCTCTTAACCAATGATCCCAAATGAGTGAAGTGTTTTTTTTTTTCTCTTTGGATCAAATTATTTCTACTGGCCTAAACACTTTTGATGTCCTAGTTTCATTATAATTTTTCTCCCCTAGTCCCTTACCAGAAGAAGTTCAGAATTTCCAGGATGGCTTACTGTACTGAGCATGTACTGTAGCCCTAAAATGGCATTCTGTGAAAAATGCTCACATAATGAAAAAACAGATTTGTCCACAGATGCAACTCTTGCCTGCCTTAATTTTATATTCTCCAAACAGATCCAATTCCTTCATCTATTCACAGGACATGATTTTTACTCTTTCAAAGTCATTTTGAAAATATGAATTTGAAAATATGACTGAAAATATATATTTAATAAAATATGCTTTTGTCTACTATGTTATGAAATACTTTCAACCTAACATCTAGATTATTTATAAAGGCTTTAGACAACTGATAAAGTCAATTAGTTTAACAATGTTTAGTGCAACCAAAAAGTATAAGCTGTAAAAATAGTGCGGCTACTAAGCTCTGCTCACAGAACCAACACATTCTACTGTGATTACGATATACTTCTAAATCATCCTAGTTTACTATGTATTCAGCAGTCTAAGAACATCTGTGAATGATCTAACAAATTATCTCATACAGTACTTTCCTTCAGATGGATTTTAACAGAATACGTGAAACATATGCAAATTCAAATTTTTCAACTGAATTGGCTTTTTTTAGAAGTTAAAATAGAAATGTGAATGATCTTTATTTACCACATAGACTGTTCCAAAATAAAAGAATTTAAGGAAGTCAGGATCAATATATTAAAAATTTATCGTTACCTAAAGCTATCATTATTTTATAAATCAAGCCCTGAGAGTAATAAAGATTATGATCTATTTTCTGTTTTGTAAACTCAATTTCAACAGTCTAATTTTTAGTCACAGATTTAGAGTTCAGAGACCAGCTACTTAAATGATATGGTTTTTTAATTCCATGGCAGAAAAAAGAAGTCCTGGAATGTAATTTCTAGTGCCTTTCTGGTCAAAGTCTATGGAAACACCAAAATTCCCTAGCTTCATAAATGTGGACTACTAGACCGTTGTAAGGTCTAGCCTGAACATGGCCTCAGCCTAGAGTGCAGTCTGGCCCCATTGTTAATACCTTGACGATTCTACCTCTAACCATCTTTGATGATCCTTACTAATAGTTAATCCAGTGCTTAGACTAGGCTGGCATGTGGTGGGCGACTCAATACAGAAGGGTCAAATGTTGAATGAATCAATTTAGCACCTCACTTAACGCTTTGCGTCTTCAATTTTTCTCTCATTCCAAAATCCTATCTACCCTGACAATCTCCTAGGTAGCCTAGACTTTATTCCTATCTTTTCATCTTTACTTAATATTAGTTTTTACTTAACACTAGAGTTCACATGGTCTAGCTTTACACTGGCTGTTTTTTCAGCCTTTGTTTTTCAATTTCATTGCCATCTTTTTTCAACAAAGCTTTAGCTGAAAAAGAAGTGCCAAGCCATTCTAGTAATTAATTATGTATTTTAAAGGAAGTCCTATGCTATCTTTACCATTCCTTCTTCATCCTACTTACCTCTCCTCAGACCCGCCCTCTGATTTAAAAATACCTTTGTGAAGGATATTTTAATCCTGCATGTCTACTCCCACAGTCATCGATGTGCTAGGTACCGTGACTCTGAATGCAATGTTTGCCCCACAGAAAGAAAACAACTTTAATGAAAGTTTATTTATTCTTTCCCACTAGAATAAAATTCACTGTGTAAACTTTCTAGCTAGAATAAATTAAGTTGGTGTGACTCCCATAATTATAGAATCACCAGTATATTCCTTAGGTGAACATAAACACAAGTACTATAATAAGTAACAAGCTCTATACACTTTGCAAATATTATCTCATTTAATTTTCATAATGAACCTTGAGACTGTTACTCCCATTTCACAGATGGGAAACTAAGGCTCACGGAAGTTACTTGACCAAGTTAATACAATAAACTGGAAAGCCAATATTCAAACTCAGGACTGTCTCCAAAGTCATGATGATTGAATTAAATCATACTGTCACAAATACACTTTAATGACTGCTTTGCCAGTGAGAATACACTCAAACTCCTAATTCTGCTTTCTGTACAGGAAGAGTTGTAGCTTTATTTTTATATTGAATACTTATAAAATGATTAACTTGTGTATATGGGGAAGGTTTAGAGAAACATGTATTCATTCATCTTTATTTATATAAATCAACTGGAAACATAAAATGTTGTTATAAAACTTACCATTTAACATCAACAGATTGTCAGTTCCTGGATGTGGATAGCTCAATCGACCTTTAAAAAGACAGGAAAGGGAAGTTTGAAGATTATGGAACTGTTTGAAAAGCAAAAAAATGGAAGGGGAGTAAGGAGGAGAAATGTATTGAGCACAGTACAGTTCTTAAGGAATAAAAAATTAATGTTTAGCTCAAATTGTATTAACTAAAACTATCTCTGAAAATTGAAAACAAAAAGAAACAGTTAACTTTAGTTCTTAGAATATAAGAGCACAATGTGATTTGGGAGCAATGCTTATAGAATAAAGCCTATTTGTTTTTTTTTAATGTGAAAACGATGTAGGTATCCTAGTCTTTCAAACTTAATATAGGATGTGAAATTTTAAATTTTCAAATCTGCTTGTAATTTTTGCTAAAGATCTCTTTTCCCAAAAATGATATTTGAAGGAAAGAAACTTACATTCTTAAATAAAAAACCAAAATATCATAATAAAAAATAAGCCCCCAAAACTTATCACAACTTACCATTGAATTCAATACGATTTTATCAGTTTCATTTAAATAAAGAAGTTTAAAAAAAACATCTTAAATGTTTTATTATAAATGATATTGGAAATTTAACTTGTTCAAAGTTTATAAATGTCATAAAAATAAAAATATAAAAAATGAAAATATTAAAGCTGAAGAGCATAGTACTTCTTTTGAGTCATCCTTCATTAGAAGTTTTGCATTTACTAAAATGCGGAAGGGACAGTATACTGTACTACATACTGCTGTGGAAGAGAAAAAAGGTATGCATGAACAAACTGTGGTTTATCCAGCAGTTTTACATCATAACACTTATTTGATTAAATGCCAATAGTGAGGATGATCGTTGTTTGTAGTCCATTAAAATACAGGATTTTCCTCTAATGCCTGAATCTCTGATAGTCTATTAGAAAGGTACATTAAAATCCATTTAGAAAACTTCTAAAAATTAAATATCTGTGAGATTGCATTTCAGCAACCTTTAGCACAGCCCTTTAAAAAGACAATATGATAGTGTGTAATGCACTGACACCAGAGGGGGGGAAACCAATAAATATCTGAATGGATTTGACATGATTAGTAAGGAGTACAGATTAACTGCATCTACCCTTACCACTTCAGCAAGTACTTTATACGCTAAGGGTCCTTTCCAAAATATCCCATGCAAAACAGATATTTTCTATTGGCTTTTAATTATGAAGTTAAAGAATTTGATTATCTCCAGTGCAAGAGCCAAGTGGCAAAGGTAAGCTAATTCTGACATTAAAATAGATAGCTATGTATGTGTATCTGCATATATATATATATATATATATATACACACACACTTATACATACACACACACTTCATCTGAGCTCTAATTTAACTACACATTTTGTTTTCAGACTCAACATAGTTAAAGTAAATGTTTCTGTCCTTCAAAGGACAATTTACCACCTCTCATTTACTCCTAAATTTCATGCAGCAAGACATTAGTTAACTAAATGACCTCAAATAAAGCTGTCATACTCTAAAAACATACAAATAAGTTTATTGTTGTGATACTTTAGTATGGAGTAAGAAATAGAAGAGTATGCACAAAAGGCACAAGACAGAAAGAGTTAGGAAGCAGAGCTTTCTTAAACTGGATTTCAACAGCATGGAACAGTACTTTGTCTGAAGGATCATAGTTTATTTTGGAAATATGCTATTTCTAAACATCTTGTTGCAGCTGACCAAATTTACAGAACAACTTAAAGCCATGAAAAAGATCACTGTTATTTCTTACTTGAGATTGAAAATCAAAATCCCTACAAAAGTGGCAACCTGTATTGCTCCGATCAGTGTAACAAGTTCATTAAGTCTTGTATACTGATAGTGCAGGATGCTGAGGATACACATATGAGTGAGATACAGTCTCTGCTTATGATGTGGTAGGAGAGACAGACACAAACATGCAATTTCAATAAACTCTGCCAAGTGTGAAGAGTTAGGTACAGTATGCTATATAAAAAAACACAAAGGAGTATTTAACCAAGCCCAGCGATTCAAGTAAGACTTCCAAGAAAAGTAAATTAAGCAAAGCCTTAAGACTAGTTCCACTTCAAAATACACTCAACTTTCAACTGCCACATAATTATCTTCTAATAGGTTCACTGTTCACTTTATTTGTCCCAAGACACAGGTAACAAAGATATTTTCATTACTAATAGTTTTTTGACTTCTGGTCTCTGAATGGACTTAAAAGGCACACCTTACGTGGAAAGTTCAAAAGACAGATATCTATTTGCAAATGGATATACATCTGTAAATATGTTCTAAAATACAATTCTCCACAGAAGAAAATCTCTCAATATAACTAATGAAATATTCCAAAATGAAATAAGCAAATTTAGACTGTTTTAAAATTACCCAATTACTTTTCCTCTGCCACAGTGAAATACTAATACATCTTTACAAGTCAACTTTCACAGCTGTATTTTACATGGGATAGTATTAAAATTACTTTAATTAAGAACCTGCCAATTGATAGTAATAACTAACACTGGAGGGCTTATGATGTGCCAGGAGCTCTTCTAAGTTCTTTACAACCAATTATTTAACCCTCATAATAATCCTGTGAGTTAGGTACTATTATCTTCCCACTTGAAGATAAACTTTGCCACAAAAGGTTAAATAGCTTGCCCAAGGTTACCCTACTGGCAGGTGGCACTGGCAGAATTCGAAACAGGCAGATTAGCTCCATACTTAGTCACTATCTTATAATGACTTCCTAGCTAATAAAATAATCTGGAGAAAAGTATGCACGGTTGGTTGTAGGGTAAATTCATCCATTAAAAAAATTCACAGAATGATTATGTAGCATAATAGCTAACTTATACTTTAATATAGAAAAGAAAAATAGGAAAAAGCCACATTGCTATAAAACCAATTTCTCCCTATTATCTAAGGGCCTGTGGCACAGACTGGTAGTTGTAGACTAACACCTGTTTCCGTCGATACTAGGACACCCAAATGGACAGACACAGGGCTGCCCAGAGTAAAAAAGTAAATTTCCCAGGCTTCCTTGTAGTTAAGTATGCCCATGTGTCTAAGATGTGGCCAACAGGATGTAAAACAAAATTGGTAAAGTGAAGTTTCTGGAAGGTATCCTTAAAAGGGAAGATCTTCCCCCTTTCTTTTACCTTTTCTCCTGCTTGTTGGAATGCAGAAGCAACAGCTCAACTGAAATCAGCCATCTTAGATCATGAGGCAGAAGCTGGGTGTGAAGGATAGCAGAACAGCAAGACAGAAGGACCCTAGATCCATGAAAATCACAGTACTGCTTCTAGGAGTGTTATGTTTATGTAAAAGAAAAAAAACTTCTATGTTGTTTAAGCTGCTTATGAGTTTTCTGTCATACCAGAAGAAACTAACCTTACAAATAAAGTCCTCTAGTAATGAGTTTGGGCAAATTGAATTTTAGGTAACTGGGTTATTATTTATTATTGTGAAAATATGATAAAGTATAATAATTTAAGGTGGTTTTAACATATCTATAAGTAATGGGTATATACTACCTCTTGGTACTTTTCCTTTTACATTAAAATACTATAAAATTTAAAATAAACAATTTTGAAAAATATACATTTATTCTTAGGTGTCAGTGAATAACTAGAGGACCTCAAAAATTGTCTTATTAGTCTATTATGATTTTAATATGCATAATACATATATAAAAAGACAATTCATGTTAGCCATTTCAGATGCATATTAGAGCATCAAAAAACACTGAGAAATATGACAACTGCATACAACTTACCAATTGTAAAGACAAATTACCAGTTACTAAAATTTTAACAAAGCAGTATTTAAAGACCTGCAATAAGTTAGGCCAATATTAGACTATTCACATATATACATTTATTGATATATATCAACATATGAGTTCTTTCTCTAAACTACTTACTACCAATAAAAAGAACTTACCAAATAGTGATAAAATTATAACATTTCTTATTTCACTTTTTCCTTGGATTTAAACATTCTTTTAAGTTATAGAAATATGAATTGGAAAGGATAAAATGAAGCAATCACTTCCTCAACATCTCTTAATGTTCGTGTATTCTCAAATTTAAAGTCTCTTGTTAACAAGAAGATATCCATCTGATGAAGTATCATCTTATTTCCTTTCCCAGATACCATACTCTCTTGGTTCTCCTCTATCAGCAGCCACTCCTTAAGTCTGCTTTGCTGTATCCTCTTCCTCTTTTCAACCTTTAAATGCTAAAGCCCCGGTGTTCAATCCTTGGACTTCTCTTTCTACACTGCCTCTCTCTGTGATATTATCTACTACCAAAACTTCATATGTCATCTCCAAGCAGATGACTGCAACTGCAACTCTCTACCTCAACTCCATATTTCCCCAGATCAGTATATAGCACTTTTTTCCATTAGTTTGCTCATCCCAAAACCTTGGGTTACCTTTACTCCTCACTCTGTCTAAGCTGTGTATAAATCTGTCAACTGTCCTATTATCAACATACAGATCAACCTGATTGCTCTTCACCAGCTCCTTCACTGTCTCCCTGGCCCAAGCCATCCCCATCTCTTCAGACTGCCAGAATAACCTCACTGTCTAGTCTCCACTCAGCAGTCTGTGTGATCCTTTTAAAACCTAAGTCAGCTCATGTTGTTTTATTGCTTAAAACCCTCCCGCACTTAGAATAAATATCTGGCCCCTCGTGCTCTACCATTCTAACCACATTGGCTTCTGCTATTATGTAAACATACCAGGCATATTCCCATTTCAGGATCCATATTATTTCCTCTCCTTTCTGTTTGAAATGCACTTGCCTAGATATGACAAAAGCTTGCACCTCTCACTTCACTTAGGTCTTTAAGAGATGCCATCACAGACCATCCTGTCTAAAACAGCAGCTTCTTTCTTTCTCTATTCCCTTGACACTATATTTCTTCCTTCATAGCACTGATTCCTGTTGTCTCTATCCTTCATTCAAACAGATGCATAAGGGCAGGACTTTGTCTTTTTTTGTCTTTTTTATTCCCTACTCTAGCATCTAAAACAGAGCTTAGTACATAACAGACTCAAATATGTATTAAATGGATGAATGAAATGGCTCATTCTGTTATGTGAACCATAAGCTCAATCTAAAGTATAGTACCTAAATATATGTTTGTATGTGGGGCATGGAAAGGACATTGTCTCAGTGAATGGAAAAATCACAGAACAAGCTTTTATCAGTTCATTTCTAAACCCCTTAAATATGGGGAGGGGAGGGAAAAAGACAAGTCTTGCTTTTTGCTCTTTGCCAAGATTAATTTTTCCCTTCTCCACAACTGTTTTCTTTTTCTTAATGAGTACATCCAAAAAATGATCTCCAAAGCCCCAATATTCACAGTTAATGATGCCTCATTACTGATGAGAAAATTGCTGAAGAACAATGCCACACATTCTGCCAACTCCTTTTAATAGGAAAAATAAACATTTAAATCACATATTAGAATCATAAAGAGTTTGAGTTAGAACATTAAACCAACTAGTAAGAGAGGCAGTATGGTGTGGTGGTTAACAGCACAAACTCAAGAGCTATTAAATTCCACCACTTACTAACACTGAAGCTTAGACAATTATTGTTAGTAAGCCACCACAGTCATCCAACTGTAAATTAAGGGTAAATATCTACCCTTAGTTGTGAGAATTAAATAAGTTAATACATACATGTAGAGTCCTCAGAACAGTGCTTGGCATATATCAAGTGCTCAATAAATGATATGTTATATATTGTATACATATATTAAACACACACACATACACACACCCTCAAATGAAAAATTCTAATACTTCCTTTTTATATGCTTTAAATAAAGCATTGCTCCCTCTGGTTTGGTACACTCTTTTCATATTTTTTTCATTATCTACATTTCACCTTTACTTTGAAATCTAATTAGAAAAAAAAAAAATGGTTCATAGGAAGCCTGGTAAAATCCACTCAGAATGTGGTCATTACCAACCTTGAGTAACTCCAATCTCTGCTCAGATCCATGGGTAGGACAGTCATTCCTGACCTCACTCCCAAATCTCAATGCATGCCTCATAAAAGCCTAAGAATAAGATCATACAAATGTAGAAAATACCCTTAGATCCAGATCCCAAGAAAACAACAGAATCATTCCTTACCTACATCTAATAAAAGCCATCAATCTACTTTAGTTTCCAGGAAAATTAATCAAGTTAACTAACTCTTAATTCAGGATCTCATCATAATTTTTTCACCTAATAATTATTCATAACTTTTAAAACTTTTATCCAATTAATGACTAGAAAATATATTAAGAAACACCAAGAGACATAGACTACCAAAAAGTTTATTTCAAGTAAAGCAGAACCACAAAGAAAGACAAAAAAACACAAAAGGCTAAACCAAAGTCATTAATCATCTGGTAAGATAATGTATTATCGTAAAATTACTTCAATAAAACTGGTACTAACTGATATATGCAATTAATGTTAAAATCAAGTTGCACTAATGGTCACAAAACTTTAAACTGTAAAAGGGTTTACTAACAAAAATAATATTAAGAATAACAAATGGGCAATCAAACATCATCAGTGGCAGTATAAACTGGCATAAAACTTAAAATTAAGTTGCAATATACATCTAGAGCCTCAAAAACAAATGTATTAAGTCTATTCTATGGAAATAAACTCAGAAAGAGCTCACTGAGTTTTATTTAAAAATTGAAATACCTAAATGTCCAACTGTAGGGGAATGGTTATACAAACTATTTTACATGTGTGTAAATAATTTTAAAAGTTCTAAACAAATAATGATAAAAAATTATTGTGGAAAAATGTTTAATCATTCAGCCAATAATTTATTGAGCCCCTTCTATTTGCTTGGCACTAAAACAGATGCTGATTAAAAATAAAGCAAAAACAGAAGTGGTCATTGCTCCCATGACACACTATCATGTGAAAAGTTCTATACACTGAAAAAAAACAAAAAAAACCAAAACTGACTGAATCAAAAATAAATGAGAAAGGTGCTCAAATTAAAAACGAATATGGTTCCTTAACAATCTTTACCAAAGTAACCTACTATTGACTATAGTGTTAGGGAGGCCTCACTGAGGAGGTAAGCGGACTAGGGGTTACAGAGACGTCCAGCTGAACACGGAGGACTGAACACAGTGCTCATCTCTGCTGCTTTCTGAAACCACTAAAATGACAGCACATTAGAACAAACAGAATGGGAACAGATCACAGAAGAATCATATCAACACTTTCAAAAGCTGTGAACATGAATGGGTGAGAGTGGTAGCTGACTTTGGAGACCAGAAATCATTGAAAGCACTGAAAGCAAAACTGGTGTGTGCCTGGGGAAGACTATCAACAAACAAGCCATTTACTATAGCAGAAACCTGGAAAGGTTCAGAAATAAGAAGCTCTGGTTATTACTGAGAGTAGATATGAGTAGAACTGAAAACAGGAAGGCTGATGATTGCTTGTCAGTTTCTACATGAACCAGAGAGACACGCAGCCCCTTCTTTGGCTCTTCTAAGAAGGCTAGTAGGCAGGCCTACAGCTCCCAGGCAGAAGAATGAAGACATACAACCAGGTTCATTCCACAGACCAAAAGAAAAGACGTGAGTACAGACACTGTGATAGTTCCATGATTGGCTTACAGTAATGCTCACTAGATTATAAGCCCTAACTACATACACAGTTTCCAATCACCATTTTTGTCTTATCTTTAAAAATGAATGGACAGCAAAGGATCATAAGATATTTGACGACAGCCTCCAGCATGAGAAAACAAACAAATAGAAAAGAGGAACTTAAAAGAAGCATAGACAATACAAGGAAATGGAAAAATAATCTTCAAAACTATAATACAGTGTTTAAAGATAAATACTCCAGAGAAATAAGATCAAAGAATAAAAATAGGAAAGTTTTCAGAATTTTTTTAAAGAGGGTCTTAAAAGTTGTTCAGAGAAAAATTTTAAAATAAAAAAATTATTAGAAGGGTTGAAAATAAGAGATGAGGAAACCTTTCCAAAAGCAAAACAACAGATAAAGCAATGGAAATTAGAAAAGCAAATGATGAGTATAGGAGGCTTAATATTTCAAGAACAGGAGTTTCAGAAAGAGGTAACATAAAAAATAGAAGGGAAGAAATTATCAAAGAAATATGGAAAATTTCCAAGAACTGAAGGAAATTAATCTCTTAAATAGGAGGGCTCAATGAATGTGCGGTGCAAGAAATAAAACAATGAAATGGAAGGAAGGAAGGAAGGAAAGATGGAAGAAAGGAAAGAAGACAGGGGAAGAAGACAGATAGGTAAACCCTTCCCCACCACCATACATTGGAAAGACCCGCATTCATCATTACAAAATTTCAGAACCACAGGCATGAAAATATTCTAAAAGCTTCCAGTAAAAAAAAGCAAAAATTAAAAAATAGAAAACAAGACAATCAATCATACAAATGAACAGGTTTTATAATGGTATTATATTTACAGTAGCCCTGGAAGTAATGAAGCATTGCTTTCAATATTCTAAATTACTAATATATAATTCCACATCAGCCTATCATCTTATGTAGGTAGAATAAACATGTTTTCGTACATACAAGTCTCAAAATGTATATCCCATCTGAAGGAAGGTTCTGTAAGACAGGCCCAATAAAACAAAGGCATAAACCATTAAGAAAGCACATGGAGATCAGGACATGAGTTCCAAAGGAAAAAGGAATTCCTGGGATTAGGAAAGTCCCAAAATGACAGTTACGGTGGGCTACAAGGTTACCTACAACAGCAGGAAAAAAAAAATCAATCTAAATGACTATTTGATGTTTTTACATGTATTGAGAGCAGCTTCAGTGTTCTATAAATATATTTTGGGATGAATTAGTGACTAGTACTTAGAAAACTAACCAAACAAACCAAAAGAGACGATGATTAATTCCAGGAAAAAGAAAGTTATATGAAAAAGAAAATGTTATAGTACAGAACATATGAAGTGCACCTACGAATAATATTTGCATTATCATAGTAAATATACCCTCTAATTTAAACAAAAGTGGTCCTAAAATAATTTTGAGAGGACAGAGCAGGGAAAATGTTGGGGTATGGGTAAGTTAAAGTAGATAGTCAAAAGATAATACCTAAAATGTAGGAAATATAAAGCATACACCACTTAATATTTACAAATAATTACATGAAGAATTGGTAAAATAAAGTTGAAAGTGGCTACATCTAGGAAACAGGAATCAGAAGTAAACAGAGAAGAATGAGGGAAAAGACTTCTATTTTTAGCTCTGTAAGTCTTATGGCACTATTTCACTTTTCAATCTATGTATATATATTTTTCTTAACTAATTTTTTAAAAGCTAACCCAGTTGGAGGGAAGGTAAACATTGGAATATCTCAAATATCTTATGCTTACATATTTAAAAAGAAAAGACTAGAAAAATTTTACATCAAAAATATCAAACGTGGTTATTTTAGCTTGTGGAACTATTGATGATTTCAAAACTTTTTTTTCCCGAGTTTTTCCAAATTTCTTTTAATGAATACATACTACTTTTTGTAATAAGAAAAACATTTTCAAAAGGATAAAGTCCTATACTCTGGAGGGAAAAACCTTCATTAGAGATTCTCAGATCCTTTTCAAATACCATAAGCAGCTAAAATTCATAGGCCTAGTTATCCCATATACTTGCTTTTATCACTGCAAATTCTAAATAAAAAGTATTCTTTTTGTTTTTATTTTCAATTTAAAAATAAGAGTTATAAGCCCATGTTTAAAGTTCTAAGAAAGATGCTTTGTGTGAATAACAAGCTTTTAATGAACACATATATGCCCTGAATAAATAAATGTGATTTTTAAGAAAATTCATTGTCATTTCTGTGTGATGGGTTTTAGTTTTTAAAAAAGAAACTGCAGCCTGATGTAACTCAGATCATTTAGTTGAATATTCAAAGATGCTTGGAAGAAATAACAACTCAACTATACTCTGAATTTAATAATATTTTTGCTAATTAAGACACATATTTAAAAAGAAATAAAAATTTAAAATCTCTATCCATGATACCGTATTTCAAATAAGTCTTCTAAAACAAGAACTTTTACAGCCACACTTTCAAAATTTCCTTTTCAATCTGCAGGCATTACGACAGAAGGTAAACTCTTGTAAATCGTACTTTACTTAAGATGAACTAAATTCTGAGTAGTTGGGGGTAAAGGTATCAGGTATGTCACAACAGTGATCAACTCTTAAAGTCAGAATACATATAATAAAATGTATATGGCTTCTATATAAATATAATTTATTCCAAAGATAATGATTTTTTCTCTTTATCAAAGGCCAGTGATCTACAGGAAAAAGAAAAAAAAAAATCAATGAAGTAAAGGGAAAAGAATATGTAAATTCTACTTGCTCCTTTTTAAAATAAAAGGAAACATTTTATTTAAAAACTGAAAGCATACATAGCAATCCATCCTTAATTATCTTTTTTTGAAGACATTCTAATGAAATGATTTCTGTCTACACTTTTTTTGGCACTTGTGAAAATTTTGACTCAGGAACCACAAGTGGCTAAAGAAAAGCAAAACTGGTTCTGAGAAATGCATGTCTCTCTCTGTCAGAGTGAATAAGCTAGGGCAGTTTAAGAGGAGCCATGTAACTACTTTGGCATGGATATTATTGGTATCAGTTTTATTATTCACTCTGCTGTATTTTAATAAATTCCACTAAAATTTTAAAAATTCTTCACAGATCTCCTTGATCTTGTTCTCCTACATGAGAGTTTCTCAAAGTGTACTCGTTACATAGTCTGCAATGCACAATCTCTAGGAGCAGGGCCCTGAAACCTGCCCGTTAAACATGCTCTCCAAGTTTGAGAACCTCTGTCCAGCTTAGAAGTTCTTAAGTTCAAAACGTAAGTTCTCACACCAGACGTTTAGAAATTTATACAAGTTATTTTGTGACTCTGTATTTCAATTTTATATAAGGCAGGCGAAGAGAATCAGAGGGAAAAGAGAAGTGTCTTCTTCGAAGAAATGCAGCAAGAATTTACTTGGTACTACCAGGACCACTTAGCACCTTATAGAAGTCATTCCTTATTTTCTCAGGGGTTATTTTCCTTAAAATAAGCAGAGATTTTTACTTCAGGAGTCTTAGGAGTTTAGCAGTCAAGTAATAAAAATGATGCTAGATATATAAAAACACATAATAAATAAAAACATTTTAAAGGCATCCACTTCTAAAATATGTTGGTATTGTAAAATCACGCTCTAAATCCTTTTTCCTGAATTCCCCTGAATTGTTCAGGGAACATTAGTAAAGGCATTGTGACTTGCTGAGACAGATTCTCCTAAGATTGTTATATAAGCTACATTTCTTCCTACTGTTCTCAAATGATCTTTTATGCGCTTAAATTAAATTTTTTTGTTTGCCCTTATGCTTTGGAGGAGGGGGTAAGCAATTTTTGGTAAAAAATGCTTACACAGTAAGACCTTTTTTGTAAACTGCTGAGAGCAGAGAGGGAAGAGAGATTAACAATAATCACCGTCTTGTTCTTTTGTTTAAAGGGGAATGAACTGACCCACACATACATAAAAAGATCACAGATTATTTAAAATAGGTATGCAAACACAAAACTGCAAAATCACAGAACTGCGCTTGGCAAAGCATGATTTACTTTAACCATTAAAATAATTTATATTTGTCCTTTCTTTGAAAAGGAAAATATTTGTCAAAAATCAAGACAGTCATCAGAAAATAGGATGTTCATGGTGAGAAACCACTGCAGAATAAATAAAACAGATCAGTCAGTGCCACTCGTACTAAGGAAAGTATAAAACAGTGTGTTACTGTTCACAGTACAGAGGAAAAGGCAGCAACCTCCCCCCAACTCCCCCCAACCCTTGGACTGGCTGAGCGGTGTTATATCCAACCAGCATCAGGCAGCCCTGAACAATCTATGCCAGGACTAGTCTGCTTTCAGTTCCTCAGTTGTGATGAGCTCTTAAATACAACCTGGTCCCTTTGTCTAGTTGACACTTTCCCCCCAACATATTTTCATCTTTGTGCTGCTCAGGTTTCAGGTCTCAGCTTTCTTTACTCCATAGCTACGTTAGGTACCTCCACCTATTACCTCCCTGAACACTTTATAACCTCTCTCCACACTACTTCTAATACTTGTAGCTATATCTATACATAATCTGCATGTACTGCATGTATACATCATGTTATATTAGTATATTCTATGTATCTATGTATATTACACATATAAGGTCTCTCTTTCCCCCTTAGGCTGTACATTCTACATTCCACAAGAACAGAGACCACGTCTGTTTCACATAATGCACAGCAGGGTCTTGGACACTGCCTGGTACAAAAGTAGAATAAAAGGAACAAAAGTGTAATAAAATACATTCAGAGCCCCATCTTTGGTTGCCATCACTTCACATCTTTAGAGCCTTGACAAGACCCTTCCACCTGCTATGCCAGACTATAAAGACCTTAACATTAAACAATGACCTACTGACTTGTAAAAACCATCAGGCTTGCATTCCGGGCTTACGTGGGGGTGGGAGGGTCCTTCTGTTAGTATAATTAGTCAGTTATCAGTCATGCCAGTAACCTGCCATAGACTTTCTTTGGATTCCGGAGAGCTGCTTGATCGCTTTTCTGTCTATCAACTCTCACCTGAAGTACTTTCTCTTTTCCTTTAGAGAAGCAGAACCAAATGCAAATTTAGTTTTTGCCTTTCATCTCTGTGGAAGGCAGCCTCCATGACGGCCTCCGCTGATCCCTGCCTCCTAGTAGCCACAGCTCTTGAGTAGCTGACTCCTCCCCAGCTGAGCAGGGCTGGCCTATGTCGCTAGCAATGATGGTGTGAGACTTCTGAAGCTGAATCATTGAAGACACTGGGGCATTCGCCTTGAGCTTTATCATTTGCTCCAGGGGGAATCCAGCACCATGCTCTGAGGACACTCCAGCAGTCCCGTGGAGAGGTCCACGTGATGAACTGAGTTCTCCTGCCAACAGCCTGCACTAACTTGCCAGCCACATAAGTAAGCCATCTTGAAAAAGGATTCTCCAGCCTTAGTCAAGCCTTCAGATGACTGTAGCCTCACTGATATCCTGACTGCTACCTCCTGAGATCCTCACCAGAACCAACCAGCCAAAGTGCTTCTGAATTCTAACCCACAGAAACTGCATGTGACGATAAATGTTTATTGCTGCTTTAAGCTACTAAATTTGGGGGTAATTTGTTATGCAGCAATAGATAATAGATAATATAATCTTTCATCACTCAAGTTCACACAGAAAATTTTCTAGAAACTTTCACCATTAACACAAAGGGAAATAAGAAATTCATTTTTATTTTTGGTTTTTCAAGTTTACCCCACAACTCCCTTCTCCTTGTTCATTAGATCCCATAAAGAAAGACAAAGCAAATGGTTGGTTTTTTTGAAAATATTTTAGAAGGGTAAAATAAGATTCATTCTGTTTTTTAGAAAAAAGAAAAGAATTTCCTTATATTAAATAGAGAATAGAATTTTCTGAAAGGGATGAAAAGATAAGAGAGATGGGATAGAGGCTGAAGTGTGACCTAAAGATCAGGAATGGAAGGGAGGAGAAACAAATTCAGGGATTGGTTTCGCCTATTTGTCATAACCTTGCTTTCGCAGATTTTACTGAGGCCCAGCACAAAGAAGATCTGTAATGATCAGAGTGCGGGGAGGAAGATACACAGTATGATATCCCAGAAGGCAGGGAAATTTGTACTAGTAATAAAAGAAAAAACCAAGTGGAAGCACTTGGTATCAAGATAATTTTTAAAAGGTATATGATGGCAATTTGGCAGAAGTACCAGTCTTATTTCTTAATTCTATGTGGAGAAGCATTCTCAAAATGTTTTTTTCTTTTATTTTTTTTCTCTGTTCCCTGTCATAATAAGTGTGGAACATAAAATACTCCAATTAGAAACAGAGATTTGTCACCATGATTCCTAAAGGTGGTGATAAGCATGTTTTTCCCCTTTCCACATCCAAAGATAATTTTTCTAACAAAAGAATTTTGAATTAACTTGAGTTTTTTAATTATTAAATTCCTCTCAGCCTTATGCTGCTTCCATTTTCTTTTTCAAATTCTTCTTTCTAGGTTTCCCTCCACTTTTATTATAAAACAGGCTAGAAAAAAAGAAAAACTGAGATAATTAATAGTGAGATAATTAATGTTTTCTCTTAACATGTTCAAAGGGCTTTTTTAAGGAAGACTGGGAGAAACAACAATGAAAAAGTTTTAATTATTCACTGGTAACAGTTAATACTGACTTTATCTTGTATTACAATTTCTAAGGGTTTTCTATCTACAGAAGGCAAGGAAATAAACAGAGGGAAATTCTTCATAATCACAAGCTGCTTGCCGGTTTCTATTCTTAAACAGTGGATCCAAGACAAATGCCGCAGGAACTGTTGGGATAACAGTGAAAAAAAAACAAGCCCTCAACTACAGATACTCAAAAAACTAGGCTGAATATCAGTTAGAAGCAACCACTCTCAAAAAAACGAAAAACAAAAATCAAAATATAACTATCATTATTAGTTTGTGAGCAGAATTAACATTATCACACATCATTGACAATCACCAATGATCCCTTGAGCTTCTCTAACAATAAAGGAAATAGAAAGACAAACTCCTTCACAAGCAAAATCCAGAATCAGAACAAAAATGTTTAGATATCTGATCAATATTGCCAACTCAGCCAGAGCCCTCATCTTGCTGCCAACTGTGAAGTTCTAGAGTGTTTAGGCTAACTCTTGTAAGGTATTCTTGGCTTTACAGAATTAAAAACGGAAAGATTACAAAGTAACCCGTGGTTTTGATTCAATGAGAGATGCTGAGCCAGAACCAACCAGTTAAGCTGCTCCTGAATTCCCGACCCCCAGAAACTGTGTGAGGTAATAAACGTTTAGTGTTGTTTTAAGCTGCTAAGTTTTGGGATTGTTTATTAGGCAGCAACAGACAACTAATATCTCTCATCATAAGTTCACATAGTTTGCTAGATTTTCACCATTAATGTAAAAGGCAAGGAGATACTTTTTATGAAGAAATATAAAATAATTACTAACATGTAATGTGCAGACAAATGAAAACAAGTATGTTAACGGAATTTCTTCAGATACAGTTAACTGTAACTGTGATGAGACTGATAGTGTAAGATTAGTGGGGCTGATTCTTTTTCCTAATTTGCTCCAACTTTTACGAATAGCTTCTCTACCTTGAAACACTTTCAAATCCCTATGATATGACACGTAGAAGAAAAACGACAAGGGAAGTTAACCTAGAACAATTTTAGGATGGAATTACTGCAAACCGCGAATGCAAGTATTCCAAGAAAGTTATTATTATTTTTTAAGATTTCTGTATTTGAAAGAATTCTAGAATAGTGACTATAACACCTTTAGATCCATTCTTCATCCTTTGGTGAACAGACGAGCATCTTTAAACAGTGGCTTTTTCTTAAACAACAAGTCAAGAGACGTAAGGTTTACATTTCTCTCTGTATAAATTGACATAAAGCTAAATAAGGAAAAAGTATGACCTTTCATAAAAACAAGGGTTCTTATTAACGAACAGAATTTTATAGATGAGATAGGTGTTACTTAGTGCTCATTTTCATGTGAAAAATGATAAGCAGACAAAATGGTGGATAATATAAGAAAATAAAAATCACTTACCCTTAAGAGGATCATGCTCTGCTCTCATAATATCAATAAGGGAATTTTCCAGAGAGTGCATATTCAAACTGTCATACATTCTACTTCGATCCTAGAAGAGAAGAAAAACAAGAATATAATATATGCAATTTTTTCAGAAAGTGATGATTAAATACTATCTAAATCTTCTTACATAAAATAGGACATCTGACTAATATAATATTACTAGTCAGTTTGCATCCCAAGACAATACCAATACCTAAGGATCTCATGAGCTACAATATCTCTTGTACTGGAGGACAATATATTTCATACATTTATCTCCAAAATCACATATCAAAAGCAATCTTATTTCATTGGCAGTATTAATGCAATATAGTAAAATAATTTCTGTTGTTATCATTCTCAACTTATAAACATTTCTGAAATGTTATACGCACAGAAAGCATTTTTAGTTGTTATTTAACTTTTAAACTTTTCACATATATCTAGGAATTCAGACGCTGGCACTTGAAAAATAAATATTTGAGGTGAAAGGGCTTAATTCCATAGTGCACCATACTTTAAACATCTATCAAACATCATATGTTATTTGATTTAATAGTCAGAATTTCATAATGAATGCATAAACATCTTAAATAGTAAAAATCAAAAACATTAAATACCAGTATTGGAACCAAGACTAACATCTAGAATACTTATATTTAAATCTTGCTCTCTGAAATCCTCACATATTGGCCTCTGCATTTCTAAATCTTCCCTCCCCTCTACCCACCCCTGCAAAAAAGGAAGGTGGGGAGAAAAGGGTGAAAGAATTCTCATTGCAGCAAGTTTCCTATATCATCAAGTCTCAGAATGAAGTCTTGTGTGTAGTTGCAAGTTTTCTTTGCTGAATGTTATATCCCTCAACTTGCTTACTAGAAGGAATTTGATTCTTTAATGCTCATGAATATATACTGTATTTTGCTCAATATACACTCAATATACTTGAACAAATACATACACAGGGAACCATTACAGCAAGCCCTGGCCTGTGCTCCTCAAATCACCAAGCAGTCTACTCTCAAAATATGTCAGTGCCAGCCCCCACTCATTTAGGTATGTGCGTGTATGTGTGCTTGTGCAGCGTATGTAAATGAAGGAGAGGCAGCGCAGGCCATTTTTAACTCTCAAAAAATGATTAACATAGAAAAAGGAAAGGGAAGAACCGGAAAAGTGGAAAAAACGTTTCCACAGAAATGAGAGTGAGGCACTTCTTAACCTGGGTCTCTGAGCTTCAAGAAGGACCACGAAATCTGTGAGAGTATATATAATGTTCTGTACATGCATGTACCCATATTTTTTTTCTGAAAAGGTTTATGGCTTTCATTAGTTTTCCAAAGGAGTCCACAATCTGAAGATGATCCAGAACCGGTCTTTTAGAAAGCTGAGGAAAAACATAAGAAGCTTTCCTGAGAATATGTTAATTTTTTATTCTACTTTGATGTTTAAATCAGGGTTGGGAGCTTTTAAAAGCTAGGGGGACAGAATCACTACTGTAGACTAAACAAGTTGCTGTCAAAGAATTTGAAAGTGTGAAAAAAGTAACAGTGAATGGAAAGACTGCTAGACTTGGAGGATCTTACTGGAGTTTTATCACTAATTACCTACATTAGTACCCCTTACTTATTTTTACTTAAAGACTCCTGAGATATAACACACCCATCAGTAATAGGTGTTCACTAGAACAATGATCTTGACTGGTGAGGGAGGCACAGAGAATCACTGAGCTATAACAGTGGTTCCCAAACTTGAGTATGCTTCAGAAACATCTGGAAGGCTTGTTAAACAAACAGGTTGCTGGGACTCATCAACAGTCTGATTCAATAAGTTTGGAGTAGCCCCTGAGCATTTGTATTTCCAGTAAGTACCCAGGTGATACTGAGACTACTGGTCCAAAGACCATACTTTAAGAAGCACTGAGCTTCTTAACCTGAAGCTACTAAACCTTTTTAGGCTCTGTGCCATCTTCTAGAAAATAAAATAATCATGTCGAACTAGCCGATGCCTAAAGTCCACTTTAAGAATAATAGAAATAATAGAAAAGCAAAAGACTCAAAGTGGTATATAATAAATAAAACCAGAATAGAGAAGAGCAAAAATGAGCAAATATGTCCACCTTTGTGTTTCTACTGTACTTGTTCATAGCTAATTTGTTGGTTTTCCTGCCTCTGCCACTACACTTCTAAGCTAATTAGGGGTAGGGACCTTCTAATTATGGAATATAGCTAGCTCTCAAATGTTTGTTGAATGAATAGTACTTTATCTTTACCATAAAAACTTTGCAAAAATGTTTAAGTTTAGCTCAGTGAGGGCAAAGACTGCACTTTTAAATGGTAATTATAAAGGACTATATAAAGCCTTCTCAGAATCCTCCATGGAATAGGTACTCAAATGTTAAGTAACTAAACTGAGACAAGTATCAGATATTAATGTGACCTTGCTATCAACTTGAATTTCCAACCACACAATGAAAGATCAAGTACTACTATATTCAAAGCTCCAAAATGTACTTAAAATAGAATTTAGGGGCTTCCCTCGTGGTGCCGTGGTTAAGAATCCACCTGCCAATGCAGGGGACACGGGTTTGAGCCCTGGTCCGGGAAGATCCCACATGCCGTGGGGCAACTGAGCCCGTGCGCCACAACTACTGAGCCTGCGCTCTAGAGCCCGCGAGCCACAACTACTGAGCCGGTGCACCACAATTACTGAAGCCCATGCGCCTAGAGCTGGTGCTCTGCAACAAGAGAAACCACCGCAATGAGAAGCCCGCACACCGCAACAAAGAGTATCCCCTGCTCGCTGCAACTAGAGAAAGCCTGCATGCAGCAACGAAGACCCAACACAGCCAAAAAAATAAAAAATATTTTTGAAAAATAGAATTTAAAAAGTAAACTGTCATGACAAAAACTGTTCATGTAATGGAGCAAAAATAATCTCAAAAGGTATGCTGTATCATATAGGTTCTAAGATGGAGTATATTCTAGATACTTTATATTCTATTTAACTTAAAATTCTTACAAAGAAAATGTGTTATGGTTCAGAGCTATCTTCTCAGGCTGATATTTTCTGAACAGAATCAGACCATGCCCCGTCTTTAGTCAACCTATGAACTCAATTACTGGTGACTATTAATACCACCCAAATGATATTTCCCACACAACTTCTATTTATTTATTTTTTTTGGCCAGCCACTACTTCCATTCCAAAGAGTATGCTCTTGCTTTAGAGCACAGCAAAATTAATGTAGAATCCTACACAACTGTCAATGCCATGGACAATATTTAAGGTATGAGGAGAAAATATTTAAGCAAGCTATTCAATAAATATCAGTGACCACTATATGTCAACTCTGATAACTCTTATTCAAAAAAAAGCTGCATGTATTTATAGCTTTAGCTTTAATGCATACATTCAGCTGAAATAGTGAGATGCCCACTTATAAGGTCCCTTATTTTCCTTTGCATATCAAGTCTTTCATCATGAAACAAACTCCTACTTCAGCAAAGAAAACAGCAAAGCTATTTTAAAACTGTTAACTAAGTTATACTTTATTAAGTATCAGCTGCATCCCACATGATTTTTAAATCACTAAACACAAAATAGCCTTGAGCAGGCAAAGAGCTCATGACATCTCAAAAGTCACTTTCTGGATAATGAAACCTAGAGGTTCATGTTAAAAACGTACAGATAATTCCATTAAGTAAAGTGTGGGGATTAAAATATGACTTCTGAAAAAAAAACAAATCTGATAAGACAAACACTCATGCATTCTTCTGAAATAGGGATATTAGAAAAAAATTGTGTTCACATAAACTGCCATTGGTTCAAAAACTAAATGGAAATCCTGAAACCATTTTAAAGTAACCATAAATGCACCAACACTGATTACCATTAAAAAAATATGGAAAATCATGGCAATGTAACTTACATTTATTACTACATGGCTATTTGAAAACAGCCAAGATATTTCACAAAAGTAAGAATCTCTATCAGGAAAAGTTTACCCAAATCTATTTTAAGTATGAAAGCTATGTGGCAAAGAATCAACTAAATGGGCTTTCAGAAACTGAGATTACAGTATCCCACAACAAAAATGAACAGGCAAATATTAGAACACAATGGTGGAAAAACTGTAATTTCTTATATTCTAATATTTTATTATTTTCTTCAACCCAGACATTTGCAAAGACTTATGGAAGCAACAATGAAGTCCTGGAAAGACTGAAAAACATAGAAAGAACAAAGTCATCCTAATTTTAAAAAGGATGACCTGAGAAAGACTATAAATGCTGAAAAATAACTAATGTGTTCAACAATGATATTAAAATACAACAAAAGGAATTTGAACTTAATTAAAAGGGAACTTTTTTACGGGATGCTGTATTTTGCTTTGACATATCCAAAATCCTGTTTTACTTCAAAAGAAGTGATTAAGTAGAAGCTTTTCCTTTTGACAATGATGTATCCTTCCTAAGAAAAAGGAGGTGGATTATAGAAAAAACCTGCATCATCATATTTAAAGTTATACCAATGCTTGGTCATATATTCTTCTGCCTAGGTAGAAAGATCAACTTTTGTTGTGTTTTTGTATTTAATCATCCAATTTTTCCTTTAAAATAAAAAAGCAAATTTGTACTAATATTGTTCTCAATTTTAACACTGATTATACGTTTCTGATTACATTCTGCTATTGCACTATATTGAATTAGCAGATGATGTGTTGCTCTGCCTCACTGTACAATGTGGCTCTCAATCTCATACTCTCTAGTTGTTCCACACAGATATTTCTTACTCATCCAGCTGGACTTTGATCTTCTCAAAGGCAAAGAACACTATTTCCCCCACATATCCTAAGGGTAATTAAAGTACTACCACAAATACAATGAATATACATTTCTCGACCTTCCTTCGTTATTCTGATCCTCAACAAAGTACTATAACAGTGATTTTCAAAAAAAATTAAAAAAAAATTTTTAAAGCCCAAAATGGCCAAAGCTAATCTAGTATCCACAATGGTTAAATAAAATGGAAAGGTAAGTAGAAAATATTTGGGGTACGAATGTATCAAGTACAATTAAAGAACTGAACACAGGATAGGAAACATAAAAAGGATCCATTACTTAAGCAGGTATAAGAGATCCCATTCTGTCTCATTTTCAGTAGGTGTGACAGTTTGATAACAACTAATGTCCCTATAACTAATCTAGTTTAAGAATCACAACTTAAGGAATGTTTTATTAAATGAAAAATTGGACTTGGTCTTGTTTTTTTTTGTATAAGGTGAATAAAGTCTCCAAATAGTGTATTTTTCTGAGAGGTCCCCCATATTATCATTTATCATGTTATCATAATAGCATAGATATTAAAGATTAGCAGAAAATATCTTCAATTAATTCAAGATAGTTTATGTGACATGATCAGGAACTGCAAGCAGAACTTCTGTAAGACCAAAAGTCTAGAGCTAAATATATAGATAATCCCCCAGCTAGAGAGCAGGCCAACACTCATAGGCTTCACAGGCTATATTACAATTTTGAAGGCATCATGTTGCTTTGTTTACAGAAAACTGATATGCCATATGTAAACTTCTAAGTAATAACCTCAACTACTAGTATATTTACTCTTGATTTAAAATATTCAAGTATTAATGAATAAATATGCTGTAGCCTTATTATCTACCTGAAAAATTCAATTTTAAGGTAATTTAGAATTTATACTTTTGAGTATGACTTCTTGCAAGGGTAACTAGCTAATAGCATTTTAAAGAAAAGTAATTCTTAGCTAGCCTTAAAGAAATTAATAAGACTAACATTCATTTTAAAGTCAGAAGTGTGTACACCAATTTACATTTGTTTTTGAAAAGTTTTAAATTTAAAGCTTTTCCATAAAAAATATAGGCCATTTTAAATAAGGAAATGCCAATCTGAAAAATTTTACATACAACTGAAATAAAAGCTACAAAACTACAAAATCTTTCCCATTTACTAAGTTCAATTACATGTCCAGCTCTTGGTATATTTAAGGCCAGGTACAAGAATTAAGACTTTAGTTCTAGAATTTAGTACATTTTAGGCTTAAATCAATTCGAGACCAAAAGAAATAAAAAAGTTAAATGTTTTTAAACAATGTATTTGTTAACTAAAATTTATTGGTATTAAAATGTTCTATATGATGAAAAAATATCAGGAATGAAAATAATCTACCCAGATATTTAAGCATCTAAGTATTTTCTATAATTTTAACTTTGTCAAATAGTGAGGAACTACCCAACTGTTTAAGATACCAAATGCAGTTTGTAGCTTTTGCTGTATTTCTAAGAACCTCAACTTCAAATACCTCAACCTTTTATGGAAAGATAGAAACACAGAACAAATTTTGTATAAGTACCCTTAGGGTACTCAAAGGAGACAACAACATTGCTTTTAAGACCAGGTGGGAGGTCATACAGGATACCTCCACTGCTTGGGACCAATGCCCACTGCTTCCTCCCCAATAAACCAAGACCCTTGTATTCTAAAAATAAAGGAGGGGGGAGCAGGAAGCAGGGAGCAAAAGAAATGGCCACAATAGATGAAAGAAATCATAAGAGCTGGCTAAAAAGGCCTTACATGATCTAGTTCAAGGTCTTCCTTTTATAGATAAGGAAACTATGACCCCAAGAGATGAAAGCCCATAGACTGTGTCATCCAGTGTCACAAAGATTGTGAGAGGAAGAATAAGAAGATTCAGGTTTCAGACCTCTTCCTTCTAGTTCAGTTCACTTTCCACTATCTTTTTCTTCACCATTCTCTTCAACTTCATCATCACATCTCTGGATCAAGAGTCCACAGGGAATGCCAATATCTTAGCGGTTTACCAAAAAAAATTAACCTTTAGCATCAAAATCCTTTTTCCTAAAATGAATTTACCTAAAATCCTAGGTTATAAAATAGGTAAGAGCAGAGAGGCTTTGAAGTCTAAGTGGGAGGGCTGACCCTCGTCCTGTGGCCCTCATCCTGTGGCAGCCCCAGGGGCACCTCTGCAGAGCCCAGTTTGAAAATTTCCCTTTCATTTTCACCTCTATCTACTCTAGCATTATTCTACCAACTGAAGCCATCTTAATAACCTAATTTCTCAACATCTGCCCCCCACCCCCATGGATCCTCATGGCAGCTAATCTTCTTTCTCCATAGATATATATCCCTCACACATATCCTCTTGCTTCTTCCTGCACAACCTTTTCAAATAATTATGTCCTTTCCTGTCTAAAAACATGTCCCTTGCCACCTTCAAAATTATTATCATAATTTTCCTCTTCTAACATACCATCTCCTAGGCATTTATGTATTTAATTTGAACACCATAAAAGTGCTGCCATAAAAATATCACTAATATGGCCTAACTGAGGCAGAGTAGAGAAGAGAATAGAAATATATGGATAACATTACAGCATTAACAAGACAATAAATTACAAATTACATAAGACAATTACTTATTTCTAAGTGGAGACCCTGGCAGGACTACTTTGGTAAGTAGGTAGGACTTGTTTACAACTAGTGCTAATGGTTGATTATTGAAGTTACTGCCAACCTGCCAGGTTAGAATGCTATTTACAAATGTAATATTAATCTATTTATACAGTCCTTACTTGTAAAATGATTTCATGTTGATAAAGTAACTAAGGATAACAGAGCTCCATTCAGTGGATGCCCACAATGTCAAGTCTATGCTCATTCAAACTTGGGCTCTGTAGGAAAGAATCCTCTTATGTAAGGACTGAGTGTTCTATTTGTCCTGTAATAATTCTCATCAGCTGGTACCCAGTATGCATTCAAATTTCATCTGCAGAAGAGAGATAGCATTTTGTAACCACAAAGGACTTGAAGGTAATTTGATTAAGACTGACTCTCAGCTTTTCGACTCAGAGCTTTTCCATAGGAAACTGATTATTTGGAAGAAGACAGTCTATGATAGCAGTAACAAAATTTAGAATAGAGAAATACTATAAAGTTTTTTATAAAGGTAAAAACCTGAACTAAGGGCTTTCTTAGAAATACATCTCAAGACAAATACAGCAGATTTCATGAAAAAAGTTTGCCAAAAAATTTTATAAATCATTTATGAAATGTAAGATTAGATGTTAAGTAAACATATGATTTTATACCTAATAGCAAATGATTCTGAAAAGAGATAAAATGTGCTCAGTTTGACTGATGTTTAAAGTCAGGTGCTCTTGGGTATATGATTCCTTTCTCCAAAAACAAATTTATTATGTTTAGGACATACAAAATGATTATGAATTACTTTTAAATTTAAAAATGAAGCATTTTATATTAAATAGTTTAAGTGACCCTTTAAAAATAAATTGCTTTAATGCTCTCTGACATATGCTTAAATAGGTATAATTGGAAAATAAATAATAAATCCTACTCATAATACAAATACTAAACTCCTAGCCAAAATCCTGAAAAATATACACTGTGCAGCCTACCTGGTCTATTCTGGATGTTCCGGCTGCAGTGCACCAACTATCTTGGAGTGAATCTGAGCCCCAAGCTGGCAACTGCAAACTAGATCTCACCTTCAATAGCATAGAAGTTTTCATCAGAAATAAGCAGTTCTCTTCCCCATACCCACCCACAAAAAAAGAAAAAAAAAGAAGAATGAAAAGAAAAAAACAATCAAAGTTTTTTCTATCTTGTATCCTTGTTCGATCCTCTAACAGTTTAAAGGGAAAAATATCTCATTTTAAATAATCATAAGGGGACTTTATTAACCTATAAAATCAGCAAAATATTAAAAGCCCTGAAAAAAATGTCTAATCATTATGAGGCCACATTTAGAAAAAAAATAGTCACTGAACCAGTGAACAAATTTTAATTCGATGTAAAAAGCCCTAATGTTATTTTTTCATGATCGTAGCTGTACTAACTACATTTGAATATACATACAGCTGACCATAATTATATTTATGCACAATTACGAAACATTTTAGTTCAGCTATATTGGAGGAGAAACTCATTTTGGTGGCCTGTTAAAGATTAATGAATTAAGGCATTCTTAAGGAGCTGCCAAGTAAAAGCTTCAAGATGAATTTAAGAAATACAGCAGGGTTTTCTACACTTTATGAAGCTTATTTTCTATTATGTGTTTAGAGATTTTTTTAGTCTCAATTTTTTTGTATAGGTATTTTATCCTTTGATAATCAAATTATATGCTTAAAAATTAGAGCTTTCTCTTTTTTAATCCGTTAATTTTACCATACTATTACTACTGCCACCACCCAACTTCCTATTTTGAAAGATTAACATTAGAAATAAGACCATTTACATACCATTCTTACCTGTAAGGGTAAGAGTGTATTACTATTGTTGTCTGTTCTGAACACATTATCTTCAATCCAAGATTTTGGAGTCAGTGATGGAGTAGAGCGAGTAAATTTCGGCGGTGCTATGACATTACCAGAAAACGGTTTCTTCAATGGAGAGATCTGATTCATAGTTCCTGGAATTCCCATGTTTCCAGTTCTACGATGATCTCTGCCATGCATTGCTCCCCACGACATACTTCCAGTGCCCCAGCCACTGCTTTGATGGTTGCTCCAAGGAGATTGTTTCAGAAGAGGCTGGGGAAAATACATCTATTTAAATTATAGGCATTTAAAGAGTTTATAATTCAAATTCAAATTTAGGCGTGAGCTAAGAATTTATATGATCTTAAAAAAAATGAAATATATAAAGGCAACAGAATATATCACAACTAGTCTATAAAAAGTAATAGGCTTGACATCTTGCTTATGAAAACATACTCATTTAAGGCTAGCTGAGTTTTCATACTCTTGTCTACTATAAATTATAATGAATCAAGCAGATATTTCATGACACTCATTAAAATAGAACCATGCAGTTACTTTTTCTCCCCTTTAGAGAGAACTGTATAAATGACAGATATGAAGAAAAAAATAAATACTTTAAAATTGAAATTAACTTTGAAGATCCTTAAAGATATAACCTACACTATGATCTTAAAGCAACCATGTTTCGCTAAGCACAGAACTAAAAATATGATCTTTATCAATTAAAATATACCAATCATATGAGTGAAATATCTAGACTTTAGGTTTCTAAAACAAACTGTACCACTGCAAAAGTGGATAATACCATTTGGTGTTATTCTACTGCACAGATTAAAAATGCCTTTTGAGATAGGGAAAATATAGCAAATATGTCTTTTTTTTGCACTGCTTATTCAACTTTTAAGATATTTTATTCCAGTTTTAATGTAGTTTCTTTTAAAGTTTTGTAGTTTTTATTTCACTTAATTATCCATGAACTGTTAAATAATTATCTGATAGGTGGATTACCCATAGGTGGATACACTAAGATAAACAACTATATACTTTGATCATTCTAGTAAAGATCTTAGTAATAAAAGTGTCCATTAACTTCATTCATTTTCAAAAGTAAAGTAATATTCCAAACTCGAACCAATAGCAAGAAAAGTTAAGTCATCAAAGAACGAAAAATTCACCAAGAGGATATAACTGTAGATTTTGAAAAGTATTAATTGCTAGCAATTTTATTGTCAATAAGCTTATAATTTAATAATTTTGTGCCAACATTTAGCCAAAGGGAGTATGGGTCATGCACTTAACTATAAGTCAATAGGTTACTTTAAGTCAAGCACTCTTAATATTAAACCTGCTTGTTTTTTTTTTTTTTTGTAAACCTGGTCTATAGTGCCTATTACTTATTAAAAATGTTTTTTTAATGCTAATATAATCATGAATATATACTACCCTTTCCCCCTCTATGTAGTTCAAAAGGATAGCTAAGGGACCACGGACATATTCCATTCTTCAGGACCTTACTTTCGTCACTGATGCAGTGTTCAAAGTTCTCTTCCAGTGACCTAAAATTCCATGTAACAGCTGTGACCTCTTACACTCCATTGCAAGACCCATCTTTTGACAAAAAGCAGATTATAGTTAAATATGGATCTTGGTATACGGTCTTCTGATGATATACCAAGGCCTTAAGAATACAAAAATACCTACAGATAATTTTCTGTGCCAAGTTTCCAGTTAAAAAACGAAGACACTGACACCCAAAAGACAGTTGTTCAAGATTATGTAAGTCATGGAAAAGGGGAATACTATTTCAAAATTACCTATTTTCAACCCTTACAGGCCACATTCTCCTTCCTCAAGAAGAAACCAGTGATTCAACAAAAACTGTTGTTATTCTGGTTAATTTAAATAAACTGTTAACTGTTAACTTTGGTTAATTTAGATAGTATTCACCTTTTTAAAAGGGTAACCCTTAAAAACTTTAACTGGGCAATGGAAAAAGTTATATGAGTACGTAAGTAGTGCTTAAGGTCCAATCTTGCTTCCCTCTCAATCTTTAATCACGAAATTGGCCTTAGACAGAATGATCACTATAACAAATGCTGACTAGATCAAAAAAGAAGAACAAAATACTCCGTCAATGTCAATTAACCAACCCAGCGGCCACTCAAACGTTGTTTTGAGAGGATAACAAAACAGACCTTGAATCAGAAAGGACCCGGATGAATAAAAAAACCTGCCTGCTGTGATTTCATAATTATACTACCCACTTAAAATACACACACCCTATCATTCAAGAGAAGATTAAGGCCACCAAAAATAAAGAAAAAAAAGAAAAAAAGTGAAAGTCTTCTCTTCAAGGTAACACACAAATAGCAGACTCGTTTAGTTTCAAAACCTACAGAATAGTACCCAAACATTAAAAAGCACAGAAACTAAAACCGTCTTGGAGCATCTCAGTCAACCATCTGACAGCTCGGGGGACCCACCCACGTCGGGAGGCAGGTGGGCAGGAGGAGCGCGCCCGGGACGCTCCTCGCCGACCCCGGTCCCGGTAGGTTGTGCGGGCGGCCACTGCCTCGCCCGCGACAGCTCTCGCCGGCCAATTAAGAATGAAACAAACTCAAAAGAAAAAAAGCTTTTCCGCCCGTTCCCTCATTGGACGACGGCGAAGGGTCACGGGCTGCCTACACGCACCGTCTCCGGTAATCATTCTCCTCCTTCCCGGTTCGCTTCCCACGGGCGCTCCCCGCCCCTCCCCGAGGCCGCCGCCCGAGCCCACTGATCCCGCGTCCCCGACCCCAGGTCCTCCGACCCCCGAACTCCGGCCGTCTCGCCGTGTCTCCCGGACTCGAGGAAGCCGGACGGCCGCTCACTAGGCCAGGGGGCGCCGGCCGGGCCCTGGGGTCGCCCCGTACGAGGGACGAGAGGGACGTCGCGCCCGGCCGCCCCCCGCCCCCCGCCCCGGCGCCATTCCGCCCCTGCCCTAGACCCACCGCCACGCCGGGGCTTTCGAGGGGGCGCCCGGCCGGGGCCACTTCCAGCGGGACCCGACTCTGGAGCCCCACAGCCCACGGTGGCCACAGCCCTCCCGCCCCGCCGGGGTCCGGTGTCCCGAGTCCCGTCGCCCTTTTCCGCCCTCCGGGTCCTACTCAGTCGGGCGAGGAGCCCTCGCCGCTGCCCCTTGGGGCCGCGCCGGGCCGAGCCCAGTCTCCGGCCGCCCCCGCCCGCGGTCTCCCCGACCCCGCGGCGCAGCCGGGCCGTCGCCCGTCGTACCTGGTGGTGGTTGTAGGAGTTCCTCTGCTGCAGGAAGGCGGCCGCGGCCGCCTGATGCTGCTGCTGGAGCTGCGGGCTGACGGGTGACCTCCGGCTCTGAGGCTGCTGCGGCGCCGCGGGCGGCGGGGGCTGCTGCTGCTGAGGTAAATTCATGGCGGGCGGCGGTGGCGGGGGCACGGCGGCCGCCGAGAAGGGGCCCCCGAAGCCGCCGCCGCCGCCGCCCCCGCCGCCGCCGCCCGCCGGCACGCTGAGCCCAGCGCAGCCGTGCGGGGACACGGGCGAGAAGCTCGGGAAGAAGGCCGGGTTCATGGACGACGGCAGCCCGGGGTAGAAGCCGTTCTCCGAATCGGGGCTGGGCGGCGGCATGGCGCTGAGCGAGCCGCCGCCGCCGCCGCCGCCACCCGGGGTGGCGGCCGACGAGCCCGGCTGCGGCTGCGGCGGCTGCTGGGGCGGAGGCGGCGGCTGCTGCTGGGGCGGCGGCGGCTGGGGCTGGGGCTGGGGCTGGGGCGGCGGCGACGCGGTCTGCACCGACCAGGGGGTGCCGAAGCCGGGCAGCGGCGGCGGCGGCGACGCGGAGCCACCTCCCCCTCCGCCGCCGGGGGGCCCCCCGCCCCCGCTGCCGCCGCCGCCGCCGCCGCCCGGGTGCGGAAGGTCCGGGCTCTGCAGGCTGCTGAAGGCGCCCGCGCCGAGAGCCCCGCCAGGCAGGAGGTTACTGGGACTGTTGAGCAGAGGATGGTTGGGGGACTCCATGGAGCCCGGCGCGGGGTTCACCGGCGGCGTCGAGGGGGCCAAGCCCGCATTGGGGGGTTCGGCGGCGCTGCCCTCGCCCACGGCCGGGGTCTTGCGAGGGCTGCCCGCGCCTCCGTGGCGGCGCCGCGGGGCTGCAGGCGGCGAAGGCTGGAGCTGCGGGAGCGGGGGCAGGTCGGCCGGGCGCTGCTGCGGGGCGAAGTCCTGCGGCGGGAGGTGCTGCGGGTGCGGGAGGCTGAACTGCTGCTGTTGTTGCTGCTGTTGCTGCTGGCGCTGGGCGAGCTGCGCCGGCTGGAGGAGCTGGCCGGGCGGCGGCGGCGAGCCGAACCGGCCGGGGCAGTGGAGCGGCGGCGGCGGCTTCGAGTCCGGAGGGTGGGGAAGGCGGGGAGGGCTGAACTCTTTCCTCTTCTGGCTGCTCAGCTGCTGCTGCTGCCGCTTACTGAAGTCCTGCGGGGAGGAGGTGCGGCAGCAGCAGCAGGAGGAGGCGGAGGAGGAGGGGTGGTGCAGACTCGGTTTGAAGTCCTGGGAGGGGAGGAGGTGGGTCACACCCGCGTTCGTGCCGCCGCTGGGGTGGTGGTTGGGGAGTTTCTCCGTGGCCTCCGCCCCCGAGAGTGGCCGCGCCGGCTGCTGTGTCAGCCTCAGCAGCAGTTCATCCTGCATGGTCTGCTGATGCGCCGGGAACGGGGAGGAAGAGGAAGCGGTGGCGGCCGAGCTGTCCGCGCCGCCGCAGCCGAAGGGGATAGAGAAGGGGGAGGCGGCCTCCGAGAAGCCGGTGACAGGCAACGGCGGCGGCGAGATCGGGCCGAAAGGCGTGGCGGAGGGCAGCGGGGCGGCGGCCGCCGCGGCTCCAGCGGCGTAGGGACGGTACGCCCCGCCGCTGAACAGGGACCCGGGACTGCTGCTTCGGAGCCGGGCGGTTTGCAGCACCCCAAACCCTAAGTCCCTCATTTATCAGGCCGGCGGCAGCGGGAGGAGACGCACCCCGTTCGCTGCCCCGCCTAAGAAGCCGCCGGATCTGGGGCGGTGCGGCCTTGGTGGAAGGAGGGGGAGTCAGTGAGAGAGGGACACCGTGACTGAGCCAGGGGCACCGACTTCGGCCCCGCCACCCCTCGCGGCAATGACCGCCACCTCCCGAGACCTGCTCGGGCGCAGCCGCCGCCGCCGCCGCCGCCCTGGCCGCTTAAGAACCCCGGAACGTGCGTCAGCGCCACCTCACAATCGCACCGCCCCCCGCGGTGCGTCCCGGCACGCGCGAGCTCGAGGCCGCGGCGCCCCCGCTGCCCCGCCCCCGTCCCGCCCCTTGTTAATATGCAGGCTCGGCCGGGACCGCGCGAGCACTCTCGGGAGGGCGGGAGAGCGCGGGCGCGAGCGGCGCGTTCCTCGGGCTTCCCCTGCGCCCGGGGAAAGGAGAGGCCGGTTGAGGCGGCGGGCGGCCGAAGCGGCCTGTGCGCCCGGTACGAGCGCACGAGGGCGAGCAGGCGCGGGGGGCGCGGACGGTTACTGGGCAACCGCCCCTCCCGGCGCTAGGTCCTCGCAGAACCTGCAGCAGGTCGCACGCGCTACTTTTCCCCCGTCCAGTCGCCCTTGGGGCCCTGCCTCCTTGTCACCTCCGCTTCGTCCTCGGTCACAGGAGCCTTGGTCACAGGGACAGGGGCTACCCTAGGCGGCGCTGGCCCGCGGGGGAAACTGAGGCCGGTTAGTGGCTTTCAATGTCGGCAGCGCGAGGGAGCGGGGACCCGGCCCCTGCCGCCCTCCGGGCTCGGCGCAGGAGGCCTCTGGCCGACTCGCCTGTGCGGGGCTCCGCCAGCCTTGCCGACTGCGGAGCGCGTCGCCTACACCTCTGGCCCCACCATGGCCCCGACTCGCAGCCCTCCTCGTCGCCCTAGAAAGCGCCTCCTTTTCGCTCCGGTTTCTGTTTTTAGCCTCTCGTGCCGAGTACTGTTATCCACCTTCCCGCAGCCGCGTGAGATTGTTTTCTGTAGGGTAAACACGAAGGCCCGGCCATATACCATACATTTTCACTTAAGTAATGAGGAACAAAGTCCCTGGAACCCACCGCGGCTCCGTGCGGTTATTTACACACAGACATGCATATAATGGGTTCCGAGGCGAGCTCCCTTGGTAACCCTGGGCCCGCTCCAAATCCTCCTGTTTCAGAAAGCGTTTCGTGTGCTGCCGTCGGGACTGCAGTGTGTGGGACTCCTCCCCACCACATTCATTCTGGCATCCCCGCCCTTTTCCCCTAGGGAGACTCTAATTTAAACATTTCCGAAGCTTTATGAATTTCCAAGGGAGAAAGATTTCTCACATCAGGGGGGAAAAGGAGGTTCTGACTCAGCAACAGACTTGTTGAGGCTTGCAAAATGGAAGGGGAGAGAGAGCTTTCCATGGTAGAGCTCTTGTTGGAAGCAACAGAAGAGGAACTAAACCTGTGTATTTCCTAAAGAAACATTTTACATAGAGAAAACATATATATATATGAGGGTCTAGCTAAAGGAATAGCAGAGGGATCCATACTAGTAAGATATGGATTTCGTGTTCCTGTTTTGCAATTTTAACTTTTCCTTGGTGTTTACAGAAGTGAAACTATTGAAAGAATCCTGGAATACAGACTAATAATCTCAAAAGCAATTGAAAATGGGTTCAGATTCTATTTGATTTGGATTTAGAACTGAACTAAGATTAATAGTGTTATAAATTAGCACACTTTTACTGATGTAGGCAAGAGTGTACACTTTTATGAGTCCTCATTCTCTATTAGTTAAATTTCATCCCCTTTTTACTTTGCTTTTGTTACTTCAGTGTTTCAAATTTATATAAATCAGAATAAATACAGAAGAAAGAGGAAAACATTGCAAGGGGAAAATACATTCCATGTGTAATGTTTATGTTTAATATCCTGTCTAATAAACTAAGTTTGACATTGCCTTTAAATAAGGAAAAGGTACTTTTTAAAAACAAGTCATAAATGGTTTAGAAATCAGTGGGTACATAGAAAATTGGTTTGAGTTAATAATCTCAACACCATTTTTAACAATCCAGCAAAATATAAAACTGGAGAATTCCTTTTTTCTTCTAAATTACAATGTCTAGAAAATAACCTGAGCTCTTTAGAATTAAAAATATAAATGGCCATTTTCACAGCACCTATTGACATATTACTATTATTCATTAACATATTTTGCACGGAAAATATTCGGCAACTGAGGCATATAAAGTATTGAAATGAAGAATTTTATTTCTAAGTAAAGTTATATTTGATTGGACTCATCTGCAGATCCAAAGACAAATCTTGAAAATGTAGGCACGAAAATTAGCTCAATCATCCATTAAAATTGCAGTTAGTGCAATGTAAGAAGAGAGAGCATACGTTTAAAAGCTAAATGGTGCCATTCTGGGCTGAAGTTTGAATAAAAACAAGATTTCTTAGTGTGCTGAGACTAGTTTTGTTTTAGAGCATTTAGAGCTCTCCAAAACGGAAAAAGCCATCAAGTTTGGTATTATGTAAGAAGGTCAAACTTCATATTTAGTACACTAAATTCTGAAGTTCTACTGCCAGATCCTCTACTCACTGCTTTAACATCTGAGAGAGTGTTGTGAGGGTCCTGCTTTTTATAGCAAAGAAAGTTATATTCTGAAATCTAGAACTTTTAAGCTGGTGAGTGTCCCATCATTGAAAATATTCCAACATAAAGGTTTCCTATAGTGGAGGTAGAGGTGGGTGGGAGGAGAGGGGTTGTGGCCCTCTAGCAGGTCTAAAGCCAAGTTCTTATGAATCTATATTCTAATCATATTTACATGAAAATATGTTAATTGTATGACCAGTAACTCGTTCCCTGAATTTAATTTGACTGTCCCTTGTTCATTTCCTCCCACTGCCCTGGGCCAGTGTGTTTAAAAATATTTTGCTGCAACCCAGGACACACACATACACCTGAAATAAAGCTTTTATTAAGCAATTCTTACTCTTGATACATGCAACAAGCTCTTTTAAATTTTTATTTTTTAAAAGAATTGATCACTGAATTGATCTCAAATCACTAAGTTGATTTTAAGACTCACATTTAGGTGTCATGAGCTGAAATTGAAGAACACTGTCATAGAAGACTATTTCACACTTTCTCTATCTTAAAGGCTCCTCACACCTTCCTCTGTCCTCACTCTCAGCTGCTGAGCTGGCTTTCTATTTCACTGAGAAACTAGAAGCAGTTACAAAGCTTCCCCAGGCCCTCACGGCTCCCTTTTCTAGTCACTGCCTCTGTCCCTGTACACCTCACCTTCCTTCCTGGTACATGGAAGGCCTATCCATACCCCCACTTTCCCATCTAAGGCCAGCCCCTCCACCGGTACACCAGCTCCTCCTCCCGCTTGCTCAGGACACAGCTTTATAGACATCCCAAATTTAACAGGCCCAAAATTGAACTCCCTACCTTGTTAATTCCCATCTGGGTAAACACCACTCCATTGTTCTAGTTGCTTAGGCCAAAAACCTTGGAGTGGATCTTGACTTCTATTTTTGTTACAGGATATCCAAGCCATCATTACATGCTGCTTGTCCTACCTTTAAGTTATATCCAGAATCCAACTACCTCTTACCACTCCCACCTCAAGCAACCTGGCCCAGGTCACCATTTTTTCTCCCCTGGACTGTTGCTCTCAACTCCTAACTAGTTTCCCAGCTTCTGATCTTGTCTACAATCTATTCTCCATGAAGCAGCTGGAATACTCCTTTCAGACAGATCACATCATCTCCTCAGCGAAATACTTATACTTATCAGAATAAAAGTCAAAACATTTTCAATAACCGAAACGTTCTTCATGATTGCCTCCTGCCCCTACTAATCCCCCTGACAACTTCTACCCCACAATAGAATGCTTATTTCTTTAATGTACAAGGCCAAGTCGGCCCCAGGGACTTTGCTCTTGCAATTCCCATTGTCTGGAATACTTGTCCTCCTCAATACCAACAGGGCTCACTCTATCCGTGTTCTCATCTCTCTCTCTTTCTCACTTCTTTTAGGTCTCTGCTCAAGCTCATTCTTCTCAGTGATATCTTCCCTGCCCGCCATTGTAAAACAGCAGCACCCTCCCTCCATTCCAGCCTCCTTCTCCCCCCCGTAGGTGGTTTGATTTTTCTCCATCTGGCCCACTATGTACTTAAATTGTTTATCTGTCCTCCCTATTAGTTCGCAAGCTGCATAAGGGAAGATACATTGTTTTGTTCACAGTTGCATCCTCAGCACCTAGAACAATCCTGGCACACAGTAGGCACCCAAGAGTTGTCAAATGCATGCACTGAATGAAGGCATCGTGGAATTAACAAATAGCAGTTTTAAGAACTAATAGCTATAAATATACTGTAGTAATATGAGAGTCCGTTTATCAGTTGCTTGTTTGTTGGCAAGAGCTATCCAAACACCACCCAGATCCTCTTAGGAATTATAAGCAAGGCCAGAAAGTTACAGGCATTGACAGGATATGTGAGTGAGACAGACAGGGCAGCTCAGGATTTTAACACAAGGGAATAGATAAACCTGCACTCTAAGAGGCAAGATTTCTGTCTTAGGAACATGGAGAAGGACGTAGCCTCCAGCACAGGGGTTCATTACAGGAACTTGAGCAAAGACAGGGAATCAAGACTCCAGCTCATAGAAACAGTGAACCAGTTTAGGCAGCATGGTAATGAGGCCAATTTGATGCTGAGCCTCCATGATGCTGGTTTCTTATTGCTGCCCAGCCTGTGAATGTGTCTGACCCCACAGGATGGGAAAGGATTAGTCATTAGGTGGGAGCTCATTAGTCTTGGCTTTGGGTTGGAGGAAAAAATAGAACTTAAGGTCTACATTGACCCTGTCCAACTTCAGGGTGCTTTATTGACAAAGTATCCCAGTGTAACACCATCTTCAATTACTTCTGTTTCTTCCTCCACTTTTCTAAACCTTCCTTCATTCTCTCCTCTACCCACCTCTCTCTTTACATATCCCTTTTATGTTGGAGTTCCTTAGCTTATATTCTTGGTCTTCTTCTCTACTTCTACATACTCTTTCTAAGTGACTTTATCCATTATCATGTTTTCAAATATCATCTGTCTCAGACCCATGAATTCAATGTGTCCATACCTGAACTTACTGTCTTCTCCCAAACCCCCTCCTCCTCCTTACTCCCTATCTGGCCGACGGCATCATCACGCAACCAGTTTCTCAAGCTGGAAACTTGTTATCCTCTTCTTCCCTCTCTCACCCTCCAAAAACAATTGCTTACTATACTCTGTCAATTCTGCTGCAGAAATGTTTCTCAAAGGTAGACCCCTTAGCCCTTTCCCCTACCCAAGTCTTAGCTCTGAATTTTTTCTCTGTCCTGCTCTAGTGCACAGCCTCTTAGCTGGCTTCCCTACCAGTTCCTCTTCTGAATCTATTCCCTTTAATAGTCCCCAAAAAACAACTATGATCCTGTTACACTGTCCTGTCAATAATCACTCTCTAGCGTCCACAGTATCAAGTCCAACTTGCTAGTAGACAGGACCCTTCAGAACTTATTTGCAACTTGCCACTTTGCCTTTTTCACCTGTCACTCTCTCCATACTACCAGATTCTCTGAATTAGCCATGTCGTTTCATAATTCTGGGCCTTTGCACATGATGTTTCTAGTTCCTGGAATGCCTCTTTTCATCAGCTAATGCTTCCTTTCCTTTTAAGACCCAGTTCAAATGCCATAGCCTTTCCTGACTCCCCCTGGACAGTGAGCTGAGGCCTGTTCTACACTCTTAACATGGTCGTAATAATTTTTTTTACTGTAATAACGTGTCACATGGACATAACAAGGAAACAATTATGTTTCCTTGGCTATCTGCCCTTTTAGACTGTGAGTTGCTATGGGTCATGGTTTTTCTGTATGTATCTCTGCATCTTTCTTGCCTGCCACAGTACCTGGAACATGGTTCCCAATAAATTTTTATTGATTATTAATTGCCCAATTAACGCTGTAGGAAGGATGGAAGGAACGAGAGAAAGAAGAAAGGAAGGCAAAGAAGAGGGAAGAAGGGAGGGAAGGAGGAAAGTGTTTCCAAAGCACACTTAAAAGGAGATGTACCATTTTCTAGAAAACTGTAGCATTACTGAGTTATGGTTGCTGGAGGAACAAAAAATAAACAGACCATAACAAATAACAAAAAAATCTCACTCCCCTTCCCAGCATTTTCTTTGATAATACTAAACTGAAAGCTCCATTCTTTTTTTTTTTTTTTTTCAAATTTATTTATTTATTTTTGTCTGTGTTGGGTCTTCGTTTCTGTGCAAGGGCTTTCTCTAGTTGCAGCGAGCGGGGGCCACTCTTCATCGCGGTGCGCGGGCCTCTCACTATCGCGGCCTCTCTTGTTGCGGAGCACAGGCTCCAGATGCGCAGGCTCAGTAGTTGTGGCTCATGGGCCCAGTTGCTCCGCGGCATGTGGGATCTTCCCAGACCAGGGCTCGAACCCGTGTCCCCTGCATTGGCAGGCAGATTCTCAACCACTGCGCCACCAGGGAAGCCCAAAGCTTCATTCTTGTTATTACAGTCTTCATTCTGCTTACTCTGCCATTCCATTTTGACAAAGGGAAGTATCTAGAATCTTCCCCTGATGATAAAGTGTAGCCCCCAGACAACAATAAAAGGTTTTCCAGATGGTGTTACCCTTTTTGAAGCCTGGGAGATTTATCATTCAACTCCAGTGTTCCCATATAGGGAAGAAGCCTTCAATCTCTCCAGTAATTCCTGCCATGATGCTATTGGGCACTTATGTAGACTGACTTAATTGTTCCATTCTCACCTTTTATCTTTAGGCCTAGTCAACTTGATTAGATTACAAATCTTTGGAGACAGTGGCCTTATATATTTATTTTCCTAGTTCTTCTTGATTCTTTTATGTATCCGTTAACTATCGAGTACCTACTATGTGCCAGACACTGCCAGGCACTGGGGATACAACCATGAACAAAACAGAAGACACATATATTATTCTGTGCAGAGTCAGAGATACTGTAAATAAATGTTTGCTGTTGATACTAGTTATGATAATTCCCAACCCTAATTATCTTGACAGATTCATGAACAGTGAGATTCGAGGCTGAAACCGACCTACTAAATTGGAGTCCTACGTGCTGCAACATCGCCTTGCTAGTCTGGTCATGGGTGGAGCCCTGGGATGCATGTTGGATATAGAGGTAAGGCAAATTCATCAAGAAGGCAGAAGAAACCACACACTGAAACACATTGTAATGCTGGCTTGCAGTGAGATTTTCATTTGTTTTCTCCCATACTTGTCACAGTATATTTTGTGAGTAGATAAAGCAAAAGTAAATAATATTTCTATTTTACAGTTGGAAAACCAAAACCCAGGAACAAAATAATTTGCCACAGGTAGTTTCCATAGCCTGGGCTTAATGCCTCCATCTCCCCATTTCTCAGTCTCCTGCTTCATTACTTGGACATAAGGCTATCACCCGAAATATGCAACATATTTGAGCAAAACAGAGCAATGCGACAAGCCCTAAAAACATTGGTGGCTAGTCTACCAAAGGATAAAGGATGGAAAGGATAAGCCTTGAAGCGTTCTCAGTAACACCTAACTAAATGAATAACAATTGGCAGTAGTGACTCAGAGTGAAAGCATCTTATTTTCAAAATTCATATCCCATGAAAATTCAGAAATAGTCCTCAAATGTGCTTACTCATTTTTCTCCTATTAGAAGAATGAGGTCTGACAGTATATATTTGATTTACTGCATTTAATTCTTTTCTTTCACATTCTGGAAAGCTAACTCTTTTTATTGATAAATTATTCTATGCAGAGAAAAGTGAAGATGCATTTTGACTAAATACTAAATATTTATCCTTTATATAGATGAAGGGTATTACATCTATCAAATTTGATCTTAGAAAGAAGATTAAAATTAGTAAATGTTTATTTTGGAGACTATGAATGTTCAATAAAAAAGAAAAACAGGAGGTTTACTTGGTAGGAGGCATTGATACCAGCCTTTGTGCAAGGGCTGATTAAGTGTAACGACAGTGGATGGAAAGCATTCTGAAGAAAGGGGGTTGTTTGATTTTAGACCAGATTTGTACATCAACCTGATTGCTATCAATTTACTTTTACTCACTGTCTACTTTGTGTCTACATAGGAGTCTAGGACGTTATGTCACCTTTCATCCAAGTTTCATTTATAAAGTGTACATCATTGTATTAAGTTTGCAGACCATATTCCATAACAATACGAAGAAAAATAGATGTCAATTTTCAATAGAAAAATTATAGGTAAACTTTTATGAAAAAACCTTTAGAAGATTTTCATAAAGGCATAAATCATTCATATGAAAATGCTTATGTTTTAGGCTGATCCATATTTAACTCACATTAAGGGACATGGAGGAGGGGTATGTTGGACACAGTGGGGCCTATGGAGTCAGAGACCTGACGTTTAGTCCCAAGTCTTTCTGTTACTGTGTAACTTCAGCAGTTAAGCTTTGGGAACCTCAGTTTTCTCATCTTTGAAGTGAAGGAAGCAATGACCATCATCTGTGAAGTGGGAGTTGTTGTGAAGATGATTAGCAATATTTTAAATGGAGAGTCTTCTATGACGTTTGACGCAGAATGTATGTTTAAACAAACAAACAAATCTTGACTATCATCTGCCATGCTGCGTAAGGTAAAGAGTAGACTAGAAGGCCAGCTAGAAGAACACACTGGTAGTCCTGCGGGGGGCGGGGGGGTTGATAACAAAAACAAAAACAAAAAAATTACCAAAAACAGGCAAATGGATGGTGATAATGGTAGTAAAATCCCATTAACAGAAATGGAAGGATAAGTCCAAATGAAAAATGGAAAAAGTGAGGAGGCTAAATTCTTCCTACATTTGAAAGGAAGAAAGAAATTCTAAAAGTTAAATATTAAACATCTTCAATGACTATTTAATCTCTAAGGAAAACCAGTGATGTAAACAGGGCAAACTCAGGCTTTACGGGCAGAACTGAATTCCAGTACTAGTTCTGACACCTACAGGGTGGAGTGTGTTAGCCTGGGCAGGTTAACCATTGTCAGTCTGTTTTCTCCTCTGATAAATAACATGAAAAATACCTAACGCCATGAGACCACTGGTCTTGAAACTAGGATCCATCCAGATCATCTCAGTCCAATAGAAATATATTGTGAGCTACAAATGCAAACTACATATGTAATGTGAAATCTCTTAGAAGCCACACTGAAAAAAGGAAAAAGAAGTGGGGGAAGTTAACTTGAGTAATATATTTTTTAACTCAGTATATGCAAAATATTATTTCATTGTGTAATCGATATAGAAGTTATTACTGCATCTGCAGCATCTATTTAGATCGTTGTGGTTTATTCTATTAATATAATGTATTATACTGATTGAGTTTCAGATGTTAAACCAATCATATATATATATGATTACACACCATGACCAAGAGGAATTTCTCCCAGAAATGCAATATTGGTTTAACATCTGAAACTCATATATATATATATATATATATATATATATATATATAGCTGGATTTGGATTGCTAGTATTTTGTTGAGGATATTTACATCTGTATTTGTAGGGACTATTGATCTGTAGTTTTCTTTTCTTGTCATGTCTTTGTCTGGTTTTGGTCTTAAGGTAATACTGGTCCCATAGAATGAGTTGGGAAGTGTTCCTTCCTCTTCTAAATCTTCGTAAGAGTGTCTGAAGGATTGACATTAATTCTTTTTTAAACATGTGGTAGAATTCACTAGTGAAGCCATCTAGGCCTAGACTTTTCTTTGTGTGAAGATTTAAAATTGCTAATGAAATCTCTTTACTTGTTATAAGTCTATTTGGATTTTTAATTTTTTCTTTTTTCAGTTTCAGTTGTTTGTGTTCTTCTGGGAATTTATCCATTTCATCTAGGTTATCTAATTTGATGTCATACGATTATTCATAGTATTCCCTTACAATCCTTTTTAGTTCTGTGAGGTTAGTACTGAGGTCCCCTCTTTTATTCCTGATTTCAGTAATCAGAGTCCTTACTTTTTTTTCTTGGCCAGGCTAGCTAAAGTTTAATTTTGTTGATCTTTTCCAAATCACTAACTTTTGATTTCATTGATGTTCACTATTATTTTTATTCTCTGTTTTATTTATTTGTGATCTAATCTTTATTATTTTCTTCCTTTTGCTTGCTTGTTTTAGCTTATTCTTCTTTTTTTAGTTTCTTAAGGTGGAAGTTCAGGTTATCGATTTGAGATCTTTATTCATCTTATAATTATAAGCATTATAGCTATAAGTTTCCCTCTGATTGCTGTTTGAGCTGCATCTCATGAGTTTTGGTATGTGTGGTTTTATTTTCATTTATCTCAAATTATTTTGTAATTTGCATTGTGATTTCTTCTTTGACTCAATTGTTATTTAGGAGAGTTTTATTTAATTTTCACTTATCTGTGAATTTCTCAAATTTCCTTCTATTATTATGACTTTTCATTTCCTTCCATTGTAGTCAAAGAACACTGTATAATTTAAGTACTTTTAAATTTATTGAGGTTTGTTTTATGGCCTCCTAACATATACTACTAACATATCCTGGAAAATGTTCCATGTGCACTTGAGAAGAATGTATATTCTGCTTGTTGATTGGAGTGTTCTGTAGAAGTCTGTTATATTTAGTTGGTTTACAGTGTTTACGTTTTCTGTTTCCTTGTTGATCTGCCTGGTTGTTCTACCCATTGTTGAAAGTGCGGTATTGAAGTTTTCAAATATTATTGTTGAATTGTCTATGTCACCTTTTAATGTATGTATTTTACGTCATGTTTTGGGGCACTCTCTTGTTGGATGCATTATGCTTATAATTGTTTTGTCTTCATGATGGACTGACCCTTTTATTATTATGTCCTTTTTTGTCACTAGTAACAAAATTTGTCTCTAAGTCTATTTTGCCTTATACTACTGTAGCCACTCCAGCTCTATTTTGGATACTCTTTGTATGGGATATATTTTTCTATCCCTTTATTTTCAACTTATTGTGTCTTTGAATCAATTATGTCTCTTGTGATGGCATGTAGTTGGACCATGTTTGCTTCATTTGACCATTCTCTGCCTTTTGACTGGACAGAGACACACATTCTTATTAGAGGAATGATATTATCATTATGTCATAAACTGTACACTCATTGCTTTATTACAGATTTGATACTGAGAGCTAACATATTGCTTTACCTTCTTTTTATAATTTATGAAAATGGATTAATCATTCATATTAGATCTATATTATTTTAACCTTGACTACTTTTTATAATCTTACAGGGTTCATTTTGCAACTTATTTCTCATTGTTTTTATAATGTTTCTTGCAATGCTTATTAACATATGTATTTGAATTGAAATAATAAAAGCAGAATTCTTCTGAAAGTGTAATTCAGCTTATTGTTTGCCGTGGATATTTTTGTAAATTGACCTAAATATACAGCTCCACAGTTTTGATTTAATATATATGTATAAAATCCAGGAAGAAAGTATAGTGGAAATGTGAGTTGAAATAGACAAAGGAAAGGCCTAAAATTCCCAAATATTACAAAATAGTTTTTCATATATTTTTAAATAGCTGGTCTTGAGTATTAAATTATTATATATGTATTAATTTGATACATTTAAAATGATATAGTAATTATATTTAAAGTGACAATATTAAATATATATTGAAAATTACATCCTTTGTGACAATGTCAACTTATGATAAAAATTTTAGATACCTTAAAATGTACAAGACATTTAAAACTGTTCAAAAATACACGATATTGTTTAAATGTTCAAAATGTCTTCGGGTGATTCTCGAGGAAAAATGTTTGAAGACCAGGTCAAAGAACAAAGGCACTCTAAATTCATCATCTCTGGTTGCCTTATTTACTTCTATATTCCCAGTGCCAATCACATCTCCATGACTGAATGAATGAATGAATGTCCTGAATGGTTAACATTACAAATTCCACACTTGCTGCCTAAAGAAAGGATGACCCTGGAGGTGGATTTTTCCCTCTCTAGGTTAGATAATTATTAGTTGGTAGGTAGAGAGAGTGAGGTCCTGATGGAAATGAGGAAAGGATACCTACACTCCTGACTTGATAAGACAGTCTTGGGTGACTAACTTTACCCTTGTCAGACTCCAGCAAAATGAGAGAAAGATTGAGACCTAGACTTAAGGGAACCCAATGAAGTATTATACTGAGATCCATACATAACAATTATCTTGAATTCTATAAGCATTTTTTGAGAATCTACTTTTCCATCACTGCTAGGCACTGGGCATGCATGCAAGGAAGAAGACAGAGTATAAAGAAGTCTACTGAAGCAGGGTAAGTGGTGTAAGAGAAACATACTAATTTATAGGTTGAATTATTTGAAATTACTGTTATTTGGCCATTTTTGATCTACCAAAAATATGGTAAATCATATGGTTCAATCTACACGGTATGTGTAAATCTAGGATAAAGAGCAAGAAATCCTGAGGGATTCTGGTTAATCAGGGAAAGCAATATGCAGTCGTTGGCATTTGAGCTGGACATTGAAGGATGAAAAAGAAGGATGGTGGATGGATAGCTGGCAGATAGGATATCTGAGATAACAGGATCAACAAGAGCAAGAGTAGAGAGAATTGGAAGGTACATGTGTGTCCTGGAAAGGTACATTGGGTTTCCTTTTTGTTGAGGCCTGAGAAGTGTGAATAAATGTAGAAAGGAGCCCGAGATTTGAGTTAAGAGTCCTGTAGACCTAAGAAGATGCTATTGAGTCAGCAATGGGAAGCCACTGAAGGCTTACCACAGGGAGTATTGTGAACAGATATAATCTTTAGAAGAACTCAGGTGGCTGAATGGGGAATGAGTGATGGGTAGGGAGGTTGAGACTGGAGGCCCAGAGATGCATAGGAAGCTCCTGCAACAGTCAAGATGAATGCAGTAGATGTGTATATGGGTTGAGAAATAGGGCATGTTTCTCAGACAAATTTATCGTGGTTTGGTCATTGATTAGGTTGAGGGATTAGTTGTAAGAGGTGTAGGTTCAGGAGTGGAGGAAGGGAGTAAGCTACATGGGGATATCCTGCAGTGAGGGTAGAGTTCTGTGCTCTGGGTCTTAGCTCTGAAAGTAGATGCAGTTATCAAGGGAATTTGCCTAGGAAGAGCAGGGAAACAGAGGAAGGCAAAAGGACAGAGCAGGGGATTAGGAATGGATCTGTGCCCTGTGCTTAACTACATTTTATCTTCATCACAACACTTGTTTACCTCAGTGTCTACCCTTCACAAGTCTGTGAGACCTCCAAAGGTGGGAATTAGATCTTGTCTATTCTTCAGCGTTCTCAAAGCTCATACATAGTCAAGGGGTAGCCACTTAAAAAAATCCTTGCTGTTTAGCACAGGGAGCTCTACTCAATATTCTATAATAACCTATATGGGAAAAGAATCTGAAAAAGAATGGTTATATGTATATATATAACTGAATGATTTCGCTGTACACCTGAAACTAACATAACATTGTAAATCAACTATACTTTAATATAAAATACAAATTAAATTAGAAAAAGTCCTTGCTGAATCAAATCTTAACTTTTTATGGAATGTTTTCTAGGTTCTTGTCATTGTTTTAAGTGCCATACAGGTGCCCTTCCATTTCATATTTTACAGATGGGGAAACAGAAGCATGCACTTGTTCAAGGTCACAGTTAGTGAGTGGCAGCCTGGATCTGAACTCAGGCAGTCTGACACCAGAGGCTGCCGGCACAAAACTCCCATGCATGCTCTGGAATGAATAGTCAGAGTGACATCCGTTTGGCACTTTACAGTTTAGGGTTGCTCTCATAGTCAGTTCTAATATCCTCAAAGTACCTTTGTGAGATGGAGGGAGGGGAAAATCTTATTATTGAGTAAATGAAAGTTAAGTGAATTCATGAGGAAACACAGCTAGTAAGTGGCAAAACCAAGCAAAGCCACCATCTTCTGAGTTACAGCCCCGTGTTCCGTTTCAGTCTTGCTTCCTGTGAGTCCAGTTGTCTGTCTTATTGCTCAAGAAGATAGAATGCATCAGCAGGTGGCTGGAGAGGGGGGCTGTGGAAGAAGCAGAAATACCTCTTGACTAGCTGGACATGTTTCCTTGAGGGATTTAGGAACTTCGTTCTGGTAAGACTATAAGGTGTTTGTGGGTCAGACTTACTTGTGAAAGCTAATGTGAATGTGAATACGAATAGTCTCTTTTATTAGTAATCATGAATGCTCAATATTTAGGCACAAGTCACATGTAAACAAATGATTGGTTTGTTGATTTTAGATGTAAATGAAAAGTAATCTATTGACTTATCTATTCACCCTTGCTGGGGACATAACCTGGAATCTGTCCTTAGGTGTAATGTCAGGGATCCCTCTACAGTCTAACCACCCCAGCCTCCTTAGAGGCCTCTATGGTTCATTTACTAAGGAGGATAAGATTTGCCCTCTTAATAGGAGACTGGAAAAGAGAACGATGGATATTGAATTTCTATAGGCATTTGTTTAACCTAATCCGCTACCACACATAGACTCTTCTTTGATGGCTGGTCTCCTTAGATAGGAGAGACTCATGAAAGATTTCAAAGGAACTGAAAATGAGATTGATAATAAGCTTCATACTTGTGTTCAGCTCATTTCAGTTTAGAAAAAGAAAAGTGTCGGTGCCTCTGACAGATACTACCTTGTTTGAATTTTATGAGTCCTAGGCAAGGTTGGCCTGTCATTTCTCTGCCATTATACAAGATTGGTTTTCTTGCCAAGTTTCACCATTGCTAATATAGACTCTGAAGCAGCAAATACCACAGAGGATTCGTAGGTGAGACATCTCCTGTTCTGTAAGTAGACGTGTTTATTTATACAGAAGGTGAAAGTATATCCTCAGTGTGACCAATATATTTAGTCCCTTAACTTCTGAAATAAGTGCTGTTTTGATAATTATAACAGAAGCACCTACATTTTTCCTGTTTAAAGAAGGGACTAAATTAGTAGTTCTTGTCTATAGTATTAACTAACATATAATATTAACCATTAATTTATAATAAATATAAACGTGTATTTAGGACTCTCTACATGCAATGTGCTATTCTAAATACTTAATCCACTTTACAACTCTATGATAAATACTATTATTGTTTTCATATTAAAGGCAAGTGAACTGAGGCACAGGACTGTTAAGCAGCTGGCTTAAAACTGCAGAGCTAATGATAGAGCCAGAATCCCAGGGGTCCTGATCTTAACTGTGCTAAAATGTTGTGAGTCTAATGACTTTGTCTCCACAAAACTGGAAAAGACTTCTGAGAAGTGGTGGGACATTATAAAGATCTTCTAAAGATGGGAGTAAATTTAGGAAAACGGAGAGCTAGAGAACTTAACAAAGTTTGTAAATGAACGCTCTCTTGTGTAGCTTTGAGGGATTCTTCTTCCACTTCTCTCTGACCTTAGGGTTTCACTGAAATCTTGAGCAGGGTCTCTCGATGTAGCAGAGGCATGATGATGTCTTAGGTTTATGAGAAGCTGATGGCTTTGTGCTAGCATGGTTTTCCTGTTGGTCTTACTGAAACCAGCAACCATAGATTCCAACTGCTTCATTCATGCTCACTGATGACGCCCCTCTTCTCAGTCAAACACCATACAAATGGATACCATTCCTTCGTTGTTCCCTTTCTCCCTTCCTTCCATTCTCTAGGTCAATGAAATTAGTTAAACGAGCCTGATTCTGTGCCAGGGGTTGATGATTAAATAAATACATATGTAAATAAAATAAGACAAGGGTTCCTGACCTTTAAAAAGACTCAAATGTGGCTTTAAAAATGGCCATCTGGGGAATTCCCTGGTGATCCAGTGGTTAGGACTCAGTGCTTTCACTGCCAGGGCCCAGGTTTGATCCCTGGTCAGGGAGCTAAGATCCTGCATGCCACTCAGTGTGGCCAGATAAAAAAAAAAAAATTGAAAATGGCCATCTGTTCGTAGTATAAGTAGGTACAAAAGAGGGAATGCTTACCTCCACCTGGGGTGTTGGGAAAGGCTTCATAGAAGAGGTTAGTACTTGAACTGAGTTTTAAAAGATGTGTAGGTTGGGGGTGGGATGGTCAGAGGAAAATGAGAAGAGCATTCCAGGAAGAGGGATCATCAGTAAGAGTAGCAAAGGATTGGAGGAGGAAACAGTAGGACTTGAAGGAAGTGGAAGGAAGATTTCCTGGATGGGGCAGGGGTGTGGGGTGAGGCCATTAGAATAAGGCTGGAGAAGTAGGCAAGGGCCAGACCAGGTATGACAAAGAAAGGAAAATCACTGAAAAATCCACCTCCAGGACCTAAACCCAACACAACACCTGTATATGGTGATCTTGTTTTAAAAATTCCCTGCAGTTCATCAGATAATATTTGAACTTCAGGGCTTCAGGGATAGTGGATACTTTCATTAACATATTTTGTGGTATTTTATACACGTCCTGGCGAGATTAATACATCATCTTCTATGAGGAGAGTAGCTAGTGTGAACTTAAGATCAGTTTGATCTTTGATATAAGGTGTAAAGAATTTTTTTTAACAATCACCCCAGAGCTTTTGTATAACACCTGTTCTCAGTTCTAATTTAATGCAAGATATGTTACCAAGATTCAGTATTAATGCCAGCATTATTTCATTCCAAATATTTCCATCCAAGTACTCTTTTTAAAACCAATACATAGTGCTTACTATATGCCAGGCGTTGTTCTAAGCATTTTACAAATATTAAATCATTCAATGATCTAACAACACAATAAGAGGTAGGTACTGTCATTATTGCTATTTTACAAATGAGGAAACAGTAGTTGAGTAACTTGCCTGAAGTTACAAAGCTGGTAAGTGGTGGAGCTGGGAGTTGAGTGCAGGCATCTTACTTCAGAGATGCTAGACCATGTCTTTGTTTTTAATTATCATTTATCTACTCTTTCAACTTACTTTTTTTCCAAACTAAATTATTATACAGGTTTTGAAGTTCTTTTGGTCACTTGTTTAACTGGCATCACACTATATTTTATAAACATTTCAATACAAAGATTACATTCTCATATATTATATATGACATTTATTTTTAGGTTATAGTTCTTGACTCTCGCTACACATTAGAATTACCTAGGGAGCTTTTTTTTAAAAAAAACATTGTTGGCCTGAGACGTACCTCCAAGAGATTCTGATTTAATTGGTTTGGGTGAAGCCTGGACATAGTATTTTAAAAACTCCCCAGGTGATTCTAATGTCATCCAGGGTTGAGAACCACTGATATAGATGGATCATTTATTGATTACTTTAGGCACTATGCTACGTATTTTACACATCATTTTTAACATTTTTGTCATTTCACTTGACAACCTGATTAGATAGGTATTATAATTATTGGTGTTTTACAGATGAGGAGATTGAGGAACCAGGAGGTAATGTAATTTGTCCAAGATCACACAGCTAGTAAATAGCAGAGACAGGATGTATGAGGTAAAACCACATTTTCTTAATCATAATGTGGTTGAGCATCCCATAGCATAAAAATAATTAATATACTGTATCATAAATTAGTTGATCAGCATTCTGGAATCTATTTATTTTATATGTAGGTGCTAAGATGCTGAAAATTTGAAAACTTCAACTGCCTTTCCATTCAGTTTCTTAAAAATACTTTTCAAACCAAATTATGTGTAGTTATATACTTTTTCTGTTATATACATTTTTATATTATATAATATATTGTTATATATGCCATGCGTTTGTTATATTAGTAGACTTTTTATTCTTTTGTATTTCTGCATATGAATATATAAAACATTCTAAATAAGTCTCCAAATATATAAATACCTTATTAAGACTACTGGATGTTTTCTATTACTACTGAGAAGAAAGTGATACAAAAGCAGTTTATTCTTAGTAGAAAAGATTTGGGTTATACTGTGTGAAGAATTTTCTAACCGTAAGCAGCAACCTCTAGCTAATATACTTTGAGCATATTTGCTACATGCCAAGTGAAGTGTCTGCTACTTTCCATGCATTATTTCAGTAATACATTTAATGCATTCACTCATCTCAACCCATCTATATATAGAGTCTGTCATACAGCGTGAAGTAAGTCAGAAAGAGAAAAACAAATACCGTATGCTAACACATATATATGGAATCTAAGGAAAAAAAAAAAAAAGGTCATGAAGAACCTAGGGGTAAGACGGGAATAAAGACACAGACCTACTAGAGAATGGACTTGAGGATATGGGGAGGGGGAAGGGTAAGCTGTGACAAAGTGAGAGAATGGCATGGACATATATACACTACCAAACGTAAAATAGATAGCTAGTGGGAAGCAGCCGCATAGCACAGGGAGATCAGCTCTGTGCTTTGTGACCACCTAGAGGGGTGGGTTAGGGAGGGTGGGAGGGAGGGAGATGCAAGAGGGAAGAGATATGGGAACATATGTATATGTATAACTGATTCACTTTGTTATAAAGCAGAAACTAACACACCATTGTGGGGCAATTATACTCCAATAAAGATGTTAAAAAAAAAAAAACCTCCCACGCTTATGTATCTAGCTCAGGACTCCTTTCTGAAATATGAATTTATTTATCCAGCTGCCTACTGATAGCTTCACCCAAATGTTTCAGAGATATCTCAAATATAACATGTCCAAAAAGAAACTCTCAATTTTGCTCCATTTTTTTCTTCCCTCAGTCTCTTTTATCTCAGTAAATGGCTCCATCATCTATCCTGTTGCTTCAGGCCAGAAACCTAGAACTCATCCTTGATTCTTTTTGCTGTCCTCCAAAATGGGCTTGATGGTTTCATCTCCAAAATGTGTCTCAAGTCCATCCACTTGTCTACATAGCCACTGCTACCACTATAGTCCATTCATCAGTGTATCTTGAACAGACCATTACGATAGCCTTATAACTGGTCTCCTTGTTTCTTTCCTGTTCTCTTATGATCCATTCTCCACCTTTCACCCTGAAGCCAGTGTTGCAGTCAGGGTCACTATTCACTTGCTAAAAAAATCTTTCAATTCTTTCCTTGCCTTTGCCTACCAGGTCCTGTATGATTTACTGTCAACTCCCATCACTCTCCCCTTCTCTCACTGTGTGCAACCACGTTGGTCGTTCAGTTCTTCAGCCACTCCAAAAGTCTTCTTTGGCCCAGCAGACTCTTCCCCCAACTGCATGGCTGGCTCCTCATCTTTCAAGTCTCATCTGAAATGTAATTTCCTCACAGAGACCTTCATGGACCATTTTCTCCAAAATGCCTCCTTTCCCAGACCATTCTTTATTTCCTTATTAGCACTTATCATCACTTATGAGATTTAATTTATTCACTTATTTTATTGTCTATTTATTTCATTGAATGTAAGATCCATGATGGACTTATATCTGCCTTGTTTTGACTTATCTCCAATTGGTTCCTTAGCATATAGCACAGAATATGCTCACAAAAGAATATATTTTAGTTCTATGTTAAATGAATATAAATGTCATGAATCTTTGATGTGTAATAAAAAACATAGTGATTTCTTCCTGAGATCTTAAAAGAAAATGCTAGTCTAGTGGTTCCCAAACTGTGTTTTATGCAGTGATGAATTAAGAAAAGAAAGCAAGAGCCAAATTTCTGTTGCCAAGATTTTGCTGTTACTGTTAAGTCTATATATAAACAACAACAAAAAAGCCACAGTTTCTATGTCCACTGTCATTTTACCAGACCGAATGATGGAGAGTTAAAGGCATTATATGCCAAAGACACTATAAAGGTGTAGAAATGGAAATAGTGTGATAGTTTTGAGCAAATAGTAAAATTATTAGAAGAGAGTGACCAATAAAGAATTTGAAGAATTTGATAGGTTTATATAATGGAGAATTTTATATACTATACAAAAGCATTCGAATTTTATCCTGTAGGAAGTGAGGCACTCTATAGGATAAAAGAGCTTTAAGCAGGAAAATGACATGCTTCAATTTGCATTTAAAAATTTTCATTTTGTGTCCAATGTAGCCAATGGCTTGGAGGGAGATGAGACACAAATCAGTGAATCCAGCTAGAAGGTTGTTATAATCTATGAGCAAGACGGCAGATCTGGCTTGAAGTAAGCAATGACACTGAGGACAAAGGGGAAGGAACAGGTCTCTCCTATTAGCTTTTCTTGGAATGATTTCTGTGAAGCTCCAACAAAGTCGTGTTTCCAGTTTCAGCTTATATCATCCACCTATGGACTTTAGAATGAATTTCCATATTATTTATCTGTTGGCTTCATAGCTATCTTTTTTGATGACTATACTAAAAAACCCCCACTAAACTATAGAGCCTTCATTGTGAGGATTAAAAGAAGAAATGGATGTGAAAGCACTTTGCAAAGTACTATACAAATGGAAACTATTTTTATTACTACTAAGTCAATTTAGTGTACAAAGAGAAAAATCACTTTCCCACATGTACGCTCTCGTAAGCCAAGTCCCCAGGCAGGATGAATCACTCTTATAACCATAGCACTTTTTTGTACTTCTATCATAACACCTCCATTAATTATAAATTGTTTATGCATTGGTTTTTCCTTGTAGGGTATAAATCCTTTAGAGACGGAGAGATAGTCCTATGAATCTTTGCAACCTGGTTTGTGGTAGACAGTAAGAGCTCAGTAAATGTTAATCACATGCATGAATGAACAATTAGTTCCCAGGAAATGATAAAGGCAGATAGTAGGGAGTTGATGGGGACTTTAAAAGTAAAATAAATAATAGAGTAAATGTGTTAAAATGAAATGATTCAGAGTGATTGATGATCATATATTTTCTTTTAGTCAGAAGATGTATATAGATTTACTATATTGCCAGAATACTGTATTAACCTACTCTTAGTAAAATTAAATATTTTGTAACACTGATAATTAAACATCCTTTTACAGTATTGTATTCATTTATCTATTCATTTAGCAAATCTCTTTCCAATGTCTGGTAAGTACAAAGCACTGTACTATTGGTTTTATTTTTTTTAGTTTTAATTTTTTCTGTATCACCCTAAGTGTCCAGCAGCAGATGAATGGATAAAGAAGATGTGACACATATGTACAATGGAATATTACTCAGCCATAAAAAGAAATGTGCTATTGGTTTTAAATAGGCATGTCCCTCTCCTCATGAAGTTCCCTATCTAGTGAGGGGGGGGCAGTGGTGAGGGGAGGAGGGCCTGCTCCATGCCAAACACTATCCTTGGAATTTTACATATTTTATAATAATAATTACCATTTACTGAGTACTCCTATAGTCATAACCACCCTGTAAAGTAAGCATTATTATGCCCATTTTGCAAAAAAGAAACCTAAGCTAAGAAAAAAGTTATTAATTTATCTGAGATCACAGAGCTGGCAAGGGACTAAGGAAGGCTGATTGATAACAAGGAAGAGCATAAGGATTATTTTTTATTTGAGAATCTAGATTCTCTTGCGTCATTCAAGTTAATTCAACAAATATCAATGGAATGCCAACAAGGACAGATGCATAAAATTATAGTGAATTATAATAATAAAGTCCCCACTCTCATGGGATTTTTGATTTGGTAGAAAGAGTTAGAAAAATAAACATAATCATAAGGTAGGATTTTAACTAAAGGTTGACAGGTCTTTGGGGGAAAATGGCTCTCAGGAACTGAGCCTTATCAAAGTGTGATATGAAGAGCATCCTGGGTTTGGGGGTCAGAAGACCATTATTTAAGGCTAATTCTCCTTGTTGTGGGACTGTGGGAAAAACACTTAGGTTTCTGGGCCTCATTGCCCTTATTTGTTAAATATGGACAATAATAGATTATGTGTCTACTTTATTTTAAGAATTAATGGGTGGAGATAAGGGAAAGCATTTTCTAAAATGCAACACAGATTTATGATAAAGAAAGCCAGTTTCCTAGGAATGTCTTTTTGGTATAAGAGTCTTCAAATAAGAGAAAGCATAGAGAAATGACTTATAAGTCTTTTTCCCTAGTATATAATGTGGTGCCTGTCACATAGTAAGTGCTTAGTAAATACTTATCAAGCTTAGTTCCTGAATGGCAGAAGGAGACCAGAGGAAACCAAATCTCTCCTCCAGCTAGTGGGGAAGATATATTGTACTCAACTTCTTGTGACCTTTTCAACACATCAAGTAGTTGTCAATAAATGTATTAGTTATAATCCAAAGTTCCTTTTAAATTGGGTACTTTTATTTGTTTGTTCATTCAGTTGTTTGTCAGAGATGTATATTTGTGACTGTGTGTGTGTATCTGAAAGAACATATTTGGGGATTGTGATGACCTGTTTTCATATCTATTTGTTTCTGTTAGGTATCTGTTCCTTTCTACTGGTGAGTGCTCACAGCATGCAGCACTCTTGGGGTCAAGAATAGAACCATATATTCTCCATGGATGTTTATATTTCAACAGGTATTATAGACATAGGCTTATGGGATAAAGTTTAAGCCTGGTAATGCTATGCACTAGCCAGAGAGAGGATTTACTTGAGGAAGTCTGGCTTACTTAACACCATGAAACCATACACCCATAGGCAGTTATCTATCTGCCTACCAAGACTAGACTAGCCTTAGCTTGGATCCTTAGCTAGACATGTACATACCTTTGCTACAGATATGACAAATGAACACCACCTGCAAATCTTAATCTTGTGTTTAATTACAATGTTAATATTAGTAAACATTATAAGAAGTCTTTTTTCTAGCTTTAACATTTCATTTAATGTCACTCAAAATTGTCTTTATAATAAAATGTTATTAAAAATGAATGTTCAGTACTTCTGCTTCCATGAAGATAGAATAGATGATCTTTCCTATTCTTCCCACCAAGTACTACTAATAAGCCCGGACATTATATATAAAGTAAACATAGACCATCCAAAAGGCCGAGAGAAGACAAACTATCTGGAACCTTGGAACCATAGGAACAATAAGGTCGTGAGATCCTTGGGTGTCCTTTTTGCCTTATCTATCTGAAAATTGGAGCTGGAGAAGCTAGAATCTGCAAATGCCACAGGTGCAGACCAAAAAAAAAAACCCCAACAAAAACTTGCTCTCTGTAGCCAAAGGACCAAGAAAAGGGCAGGCTCGCATCACAGAAAGCTTTTAGACAATAACCAATCTACTAGAGCCAAACACCACAGAAAAAATTGTGACCCCACCTTCACCAATGTCAGCAAAGACCAAGAGGGTAGCCTAGAGTTCCACCCTCGTTAGGCTGTAACAAGGTACCTCTTCACCTCCAGGTAGTGTCAGAGAGGGCTGAGTAGGGAGATGGGACTTTCATCCCTGCTGAGTAGTCATGAAGTTCCTTACTCCATCTACAGTGTCAGGAGGACCATGTGTGAAACCTGGACTTTCACCCATACCTTGCAGTAATGAGGTTCCCCTTTCCCTCCCCACTGGGCTGATGTCAGAGGAGACCTGGTGATGAGTCAAAACTTTACCAGTGGTTTTCACACTCACTACCAGTATCCAGTGGTCATGGGGCCATACAAGCTCTGTGGTGACATAGGAAGACATGTGTGGAGCAGTAATGAAACACTCTTACTCCTCCCAATCAGAGTGGTGTCGGGGAAGGGAGGCCTCATTCCTCCCATTTCCTCCCAGTGGTACTGTGGAGTCCCCTGACCATCTCAGGTGTCAGAAGAGACCAAGTGAAGAACTTGGGCTTCTACCCCCACCTGGCAGCAACGGGGCAACATCCTCTCTTCCCCTGCCACAGCAATATCATGAAACACAGCTAAAACAGAAAGTTGAAATAAAATCTGTAGTTTTTAAACAAAATACCAAAAATGTTCAGGTTCCAGTTGAAAGTGATTCATCATACCAAGTCCAGGAAAATCTCAACATGGGAGAGTAAATACAATAAATGCTAACACAGAGATGACAGAGATATTAGAATTTGGGAAATCTTCAGTCATTATTTTTTTTTCAGCTTTACCCTCTTTCTCCTCTTCTTTCCATATTCTGGTAACACAAATTTTACAACTTTTATTATAGTCATACAGGTCCCTGAGTGTCTGTCTGTCTCTCTCTTTTTTAGTTTATTCTCTCTGTTGTTCAGATTGGGTAATTTTTATTATTCTTTCTTCTAGTCCACTAATTCTTTTATCTATTCCTTCCATTCAGATGTCAGAAATTTAAAACAGCTATCAATAAAGTATTTCAGTGAGCAATTACAAACATGATTGAAACAAATGAAAAACAACAACAACAAAAAAAAAAAACACAAAAGTCTCAGCAAAGAAATAGAGGCTATAAAGAAACCTAAACTTTAGAACTTCAAAATACAGTAACTAAAATAAAAAAACTCAATGGTTGGACTAACAGCTGAAAGGAGGGATCAGAGGAAAGAAGCAGTAAACTGAAAGAAAGAACAATAGAAATTACATTTATAGAACACTTCCCCCAACAGCAGTAGAATACACATACTTTTCAAGCACCCATGAGACATGCACCAAGTTAGACCGTATGCTGGACCATAAAACAAACCCAACAAATTTATAAGAATTAAAATTGTCTAGAGTATATTCTCTGACCACATGGAGTCAAACTAGAAATCATTAACAGAAATATAACAGGAAAATCTCCAAACATTTGAAAACTAGACAACACACTTTTAAATAACCCATGAGTCAAAGAGGAATTCTCAAGGGAAACTAAAAAAAAAACACACACAAGCATTGAGCTGAATGAGAATGAAAGTAAAACATATTAACATTTGTGGGATGCAGCTATACTAGTGCTGAGAGCAAAATTTATAGCACTAAATGCTTACATTAGAACACAGAACAAGTTTCAAATTAATAATCTAAGCTTCCACCTCAAAAGATTAAAAGAAGGAAAGCAAAATAAACCCAAAGCAAATAGAAGGAAGGAAATAATAAAGATAAGAGCAGAAGTTAGTAACATTGAAAACAAACAAAAAAAATAGAGAAAATCAATGAAACAAAGAGCTGGTTTTTAGGAAAGATCAACATAATTGGCAAGCCATTAACAAGACTGACAAAGAAAAATGGAGAGGAGCCACAAATTGCCCAATATAAAGAATGAAGCAGAGAATATCATTACAGATCCTGCAGACATTTAAAAGATAAGTGAACAACTCCACACGCAAAAATTTGACAACTCAAATTTTTCCTCAAAAAGCACAAACTATCACAGTTCACTCAATAAAAGACAGATAATTTGAATAGCCCAACAGCTCTTAAAGAAATTGAATTTGTAATTTTAAGACTCCAGGAAAGAAACCTCCTGTCCCAGATGACTTCACTGGATTATTCTACAAAACGTTTGAAAAAGAATTAACACTAATTCTACATAATATCTTCCATAAAATAAAAAGAAGAAGAAAGAAAAGGAGATAGCACTTCCCAATTCATTTTATGAAGCTATTAATACTATGACATGAAAACCCAAAAGACAATTCAGAAAATGAAAACTATACATGACTATCCCTCATGAATATAGACACAAAAATCTTTAACAAAATAACAGCAAATAAAGTTCAGCAATATATAAAAATAATTATACTTCATAACCAAATGGTATTTATTCCAAAAATGCAAGACCTGTTCAATATTGAAAAATCCATCAGTATAACTCACTATATTAGCAGGTAAAGAAGAAAAATCATATGATCTTTTCAATCAATGCAGAAAAAATCATCAGACAAACTTCAGCACCCATTCATGATAAAAAAAACTCTCAGAAAAATAGGAATTCAAGAGAACTCCCTCAACTTGTTAAAAGGCATCCACAAAATATCTTAGCATTATATTTAATGGTGAATGAGTGAATGATTTCCACTTAAAATTGGGACCAAGACATAGATTTTAGGTTTCATCATTTTACTCAATATAATAGTGACGTTCTAGCTTATGCAATTAAGGCAAGAAAAGGAAATAAAAGGTATACCGATTAGGAAGGAAAAAATAAAACTGTCACTATTTGCAGATGATGAGTGTCTGCATAGAAAATCTCAAGGAATCTACAAAAAAAAAAAAACCCTCCTAGAACTCAAAAGTAAGTTCAGAAAGATGACAGGATACAAGGTAAAGAACAGAAATCAATTGTATTTTTATATACCAGCAATAAACACACAGACATTAAAAAGTATAATACCATTTACAATTGCTTAAAAAATGAAATTCTTAGGAGTAAAGTGTAAATATAACAAATATGTATAGAACTTGCATGCTTACAAGTACAAAACATTAGTGACAGAAATCAAAGATCTAAATAAATGAAGAGGAATGCCATGTTTATGGATTGGAAGATTCAACATAGTAAAAATGTCAGTTCTTCCCAAACTGATATAAGATTTAATAAAATTCCTATCAAAATCTCAGTAATATTTTTTGGAGATGTAGGAAAGATTATTCTAAAATTTACATGGAAGGATAAGGGAACTAACATAGTGAATACATTCGTGAAAAAGGAAGAATGAAGTGTGAGAAATCACTCTATGCAATCTCAAGACTTACATAGCTATAGTAATCAAGACTGCATATTACTGGTGGGGAGATGGACCCATAGATCAATGGATAAGAATAGAGTGTGAATCTATAAATTGACCACACAAAATTGCCCAACTGATTTTTGACAAAGGTGAAAACCTAAACTTCACACATTATACAAAAGTTAGCTCAAAATTGATCATATAGTTAAATGTAAAACATAAAACCACTAATCTCTTAGACGAGAACATAGGCAAGAATCTTTGTGACCCAGGGTTGGGTGAAGAGTTCTTAGATATGACACTAAAAGTACAATCCATAAAATTTTTAAAAATGGATAAACTGGACTTCATCAAAATTAGAAACTTTTGCTTTGGGAATGGCATTTTTAAGTGGACAAAAAGACAAAATACAGACTGGGAGAAAATATTTGCAAACCACTTATCTGACAAAGGACTAACATCTAGAATATATAAAGAATTCTCAAAACTCAGCATCAAAGAAATGAACAACCTGATTAGAAAATGGGCAGAGGACATGAACAGACATTTCACCAAAGAGGATAGACAGATGGAAAATAAGCATGTGAAAATTTGTTCAACATCATTAGCCATTGGGGAAATGCAAATTAAATCCACAATGAGATAACACTACACAGCTATCAGAATGGATCAAATAAAAAATAGTGACAATACCAAATGCTAATAAGAATATGAAGAAACTGGATCTGTTCATGTGTTTGTGGCTGGTGGGAATGTAAAATGGTATAGCCACTCTTGAAAACAGTTTGGCAAATTCTTTATAACCTAAAATGCAACTACCATATAATCCAGCAATTACACTCTGGGGCATTAATCTCAGGGAAATGGAAATTTATGTTCACACAAAAGCCTGTACATGAATGTTCAAAAAAACTTTATTTGTTCTGGGAAAAACTGGAAATGACCCAGATGTCCTTCAACAGGTGAATGGGTAAACAAACTGGGGTACATCCGTGTATTTATTCAGCATGTGTTTAGTGTCAGGACTCTACTAGGGTGCTTAAATACATTTGTGACTTAAATCTTGGAAGGTAAATATTATTATCACCCTAGTTTTGTGGATTAGAAACTCGAGGCTTAGAGAGATTAAATGGCTTTCTCAAGGTCATTCAGAGCAAAGGCTGGAATTTGCAACCAGGGTTTTTGACATTCCAAAGCCCATTTGCTTTCCACTACAGAGACTGTCATTAAAATTAAGTGAGGGACTATATGTGTTTGTAATCTGGAAGGATGTAGCTCATCATGCTGTATCCTGTCTAAGGATTGGTTCTGTCAGCAGACCTTCAGTACAAAGCGATTGCCTAAGAGCAGACTTTCCTTTTCTGTAGTAGATATCCATTGCTTTACTTAAGCATCTGCAAAGTCATGTCATAGCATTTGTATAGTCTTCTCCAAGAAAGAGGGTAGACCTGCACACACTCTCCTCTGTTGACTCATTTCATGATGTGAAAGAACTAAATCTTGTTGACACCTTGATTTTAGCTTCTAATGCTCTGACTAGGTTATAGAATCTAGCCACCCTGTGCCTGGGTGCCTGACATGCAGGGCTTTGAGCTAATAAATGAGTGTTGGTTAAGCCATTAAAATAATGGTAGTTTGTTACACGACAATAAAAATCTAATATACCTTCTATGTGTCGGGCACAGTACTTGGTTCAGGGAATATAACATGACTTCTTCACTCATAGAGTTTGTATTCTGGGAAGAGGATAAGGGATGAAGGAGATGCAAAGAAGAAAGACTAATACATAAACACACAGTAAAAGATCAGACTGTGGTCAGTGCTGTGGAGAGTATTATAATGTGGTGATGATCGAGAGTGTGTGGGGGTTCCTTCTGATCAGTTGGTCAGGGAAAGTCTCTTTGACGTAGCTGTATTTGGAAAGGCTTTCATGACAAGAAGATTCCAGCCAAGTTCAGGTCGGCGGACAAAAGCTATCCAGGCAAAGAAGGGACCAAGGCAAAGGGCTTCATGTGAGAAAGAACTTGTGATTGACAGATAGATGGAAGGGCAGAATGGCTGGGACCTAGACGATTAGGGTGCCAGCAGAGGAGATTGGAGAGGTGGCTAGAGGCCAGGTCAGGTAGGATTTTGTGTGTCATGGTAGGCAATTTGAATTTGACTTTAAATGTGTTGGGAGCCATTGGAGGACTTTAAACAAGTTGTCATGATATGATTTACATTTTCAAGATTTTGTACAGTGTAGAGGCAAATAGAAACACTCCAATTAAAATCAGAAATAGAGCAAGACTTTTTTTCATGAAATTAAAATATTTTTCCCAGCTGTTTATGCATAGAATATATTAAAATTTTTAATGCAATCTTTGGTTCAGGGATATTTTCCCTTTTTACTTATTTTGTGGCTATTTATCCTCCCTCCTCTGTGTTTATTTTCTTTTTATCTTGAGAAAATTAGGAAAAAATTACAGAAAACAATATCCAAATGTCCAACCAAGAATTCACATTTTAATATACTTACATGTTCACTTCAAGTTCTTATATTTTTTAATAAAAGAAAGATATACTATGTATAAAAGTAAAGTCCATTTTGTCCTTTTTTCCTATCCTATTTTCTTTCTAAGCAGTTAAATGTATTATAGATTTTGTGTATGTTATTTTAGGTTTTTGTTGAATTTTGATTTTTTAAATACACATGTATATTTTTATTATTTGGTGGATTTTTAATTAAAAACACTATCCTTTACACATTATTTATATGTCATAAAATTTACATAAAAGCTGTAATAAATGTAAAAAAATAAGATTTTATAGGCCAATAGGTAAACAGGCAACCAGTTGGGAGTTGACTGCAGACATTCAGATGAGCAAAGATAGTGGCTTGGACAAGGAGGTGATGGTGGAGGTGGAAAGAAGTGGACAGATTTGAGGTCTGTTTCAGAGGTAGTGTTGATAGGTCTTGCTGACAAATTAGATGTGAGAGAAGAGGGAAAGAGAATACTCAAGATAATTCCTAGATTTTTTTGACTTGAGCAATTGAGTGGCTGACATTGACTAAAATAGGGAAGATTAGGGTTGGATGATGGATGATGGCCAACCAAGTGGTCTATTTTGGCCATATAAAGTTTGAGATACCTGTTAGATGTCAAGTTTGCAGTTGAGTTTATAAGTTTGGAGATCAGAAGGGAGGTTAAGACTAGAGACATAAATGTGGGAATGATCAGCAAAATGAATTATACTTAAAACTTTGAGATTACCTGCAGAGAGCCTGTAGATAGAGAAGAGAAAAAGAATGAGGACCGAACTCTGGTGTACTTCAAAATGTAGAGATCAAAGAGTAGAACTAGCATAGGAGGCTGACCAAGAATAGCCAATACATTAGAAGGAAATAGGACAGTGTGGGGTCCTGGAAGCCAAGAGAAGAGAAAGAAAGGGTCGGGTTGTGAAATCAAGTCAGTGACTTTATGCAGCTCTTTTCCTTTTGATTTCCACCACGACCTTGTGCAGTAGGCAGTGACAGAATCATTATTTTCATTCTGGAAATAAAGAATGGCTTGAGAGATTAAATGACTATTCCCAAATGACCTGGCTAATCAGAGGCCCTTCAGCGTGTGTGGTTCCTGAACCCCTACCATTCGAGGAAACCCTGCAGCTGCCCTGTCTTTTTTTGTTGGGTTGTATTATAGTAATGTCCTGGGGCCTATGGTATAGTTAACACTCTGTGCCTCTACAAAAAAACGAATGCTAGGGTTTTATAGGCTTGCGATTAGTTTTTATGGTTTTCCTGCTTCCTCATTTGTTGTGACGATGTCAACTAGCACTCCTCCCTGCTCTAAATGTCCCTGCCTGGAGCAACCCTGGCTTGCCTTTTCTTATTTTAAATTTGTTGTATTCTTTATGATTTATACCTGAATTCCAAATGTATGGCAAGTACCTGAATTCTCCATAGATGATGCTAAGTATAGAGTCCTTTAATTCTTACATCATGTTTGGTCATGTTTAATAATTGTTAACACTGGGTCATATTAAGTGAAACAGAATATTAACCTGGAGTTTTGGTATTCTTGCAAAAGTGTTAGGGCTTGGAATAAATAATAGTACTGAATTTTCTCTATTCTTTCATAGCAAATAAATCTGAACCAAAACCATCTCTCTATTGCTAGTTCTGGAAAAGCACTCTGTTTTAAATTTGGCTTTAATCTTTGGGAAGTCAAAGATCACTAGGATCAAATGACCTCAAACCCATGATTGAGAATGTTCTGGGTTTTTTTTTGGGGGGGGTCTTCTCTGCTTGGTTTAAGGGGCACTCAGATACTGAGAAGCAATAAAAAAAAATTTAAACAATGAAAATCACATAGAGCAAGGCACTAGAAAAAAACACATTTGCAAGATATGGAGGCTGAGTTTACATGTACAATGAGTTGGTTGACTTGGTAGTATATTGAAATTAAAAATATTTGTTCTAAGTGTAAACCTAAGCCAAAATTTATAAGTAAACTAAATGGACTGAGATTGTTTTTAATGAAAAAATTTAAGGTACTAGTTTGGATGTTTAGTTCACAATAATTAATTCTTTCCAAAATAAAATGTGTCATCTTTTTACTTAAACATGTCCTTGATTTTTTTGCCTAATGTAGAAGGCTGCCAAATTATAATATTAAAGGAAAAAGGTACCTTAAAATTGTTAAGTATTTAGAGGCTACTTAATTCTTTTATGGGGAAATATGTATTCCATTATGAGGAGAGCAAGAGAACAAGGAGGGAGACATTTTTGGAGTCTTATTATGTAGTGGGCACCATATGACACGTTTCTATATGCATTACTCTGTTTTTTTATTTAAGTGTATTATATCATTTTTCCTTCAGATGAAGGAACAGAGAGAGGTTAATCGACTGTCCCCAAATCACACAGCTAGTTAACATTGGAGCTGATATTCAGACAAGACGGTCTGTGTGAGTCTGTCAGACACAAGGCCAGAACTCAGGGAGAAGGAAGGCCTCATTCTTGGTGCCTAAAGCACACTGCATTCTCCCAACACAGGATTGGCCTTTATCACCACAACGATGGCAATGTCATCTTTACTGTCCTTGCAAAGGACAAAAGGCTTGATTTTATCAAATGCCTGTTTAGAAGAAACATATGCTCAGAGGGGGGCAGTCATCTGAAGGATCTGAAGATCATTGTATTAGTTGGCTAGGGCTCTGGTAACAAAGTACTATAAATGGAGTGGCTTAAACAACAGAAATTTATCGTCTCACAGTTCTGGAGGCCAGAAGTCTGAGATCAAGGAATCTGCAGGGCTGGTTCCTTCTGGGGGCTGTGAGGGAAGAATCCATTCCAGGCCTCTCTCCTTGGCTCTGTCTTCATATCGTCTTCTTTCTATACTTGTCTCTATGTTCAAATTGTCCTTTTTATAAGGACACCCAGCATATTGGACTAGGGCCCACTCTAATGACATAATTTTAGTTTGATTAACTCTGTAAAGACTCCAATTACGGTCACAGTCTGAGGTACTGGGGGTTAGGACTTCAACATATGAATGGGGAGCACATAACAACCCATAACAATCAGACATCTTTAGTTCATTAACTTATTAATTTATTGGTCCCTTATACCAGATCAGACACTGTGCCAGGAATTAAAGCGTTGAGGCAGTCAGTTCCTTACTCTCTATCAGAGAAGACAGGTAATAAACAAGTACCTGCAATAAGAAGTGGAGAGTGACGTGCTTAGAGAACTACGAGGAGCTATAAGAGATGACTAGGAGTTGATCAGAGGAAGAAATTCAGGGTAATGTGTTTTCAAACCTCTCAGCTGAACAGACCCCAAGGATAGAAGAGTGTGATATCACCCCTCTGGCGGTTTGGATATAAACCCAAGGCTGTCCACACAAGTGGGGCATTCCTTTCATTGAGGTTTCATGCTCTTTCTTTCAAAGAGTGTATGCATCTTATATTCTATTCTGTATATATTCATGTTGGTTTAAATATGTAATTAATGTTTTAAATCCTTTACCACCAAGATAACTACAAGGCCAAAATGGCTTCCTACCTACCTCCAGGAAGAGGTACCATTTCACCTCCTACTGTGTTCCCCAGGGTACTCATTTTACCCCAGTTTGAGAAACATGGCTTTGATCAGTCTAGATTTTATCCCTGGATTAATCCAAGGCGTTTGACAGTTGGTTTGGTTTGGACTAAGTATCTCAGAGTAGCCTAAATTAAAGTTGTGTTGCTGTTGCTAGATGTTTTAAAACTTGCTGTTATGTATACTGTGGGGATGTTACTGATAGTTCCATTTAGTGATATCATTTAGTGATCCTTTTGTGAAGACCCAGGAGAAAAAAATATTTTCTCTGAGGATTCTGGGCCAGAAATAACTTAGCTCTTCCTAAATATACTGTGACTCTTTTAACTGATCATTCTTCCTTCTATGCTTTGGCTGCTAGGAAGCTCAAAACTAAATTACCATTTCTTCTTTAGTATCTAGGGATTTACTGTAGAAGTCTATTTAGTAAATTTCCCATTTTGCCTTTATTATCTCTTCACCTTTATTTCTTAATTTCAAATCTTATAATAATATTATGTATTGTTATATAGTATATATGATTATATATATTATAAAATAATATTATAATACTATTATATTACATCACAGTGTCTATCATTTTTAGAATGCATTCTAAGTTCAGTGGACATTGCTGTTTATATATCCCATATCCAGTCTCTTCATCCTTTGTAAACCATCCCAGTGTTCATTCACTGATGCCACTCCTTACCATCACAGCCCATGGTTTCAGGGAGTCTGGCTCCATCCTCAGTTCAGGAGGTGGATGTGAGCAGCCTAGGGATAATTCCTCCAATGATGGCACAGTGGTTCAGGAATCCAGGCCTAAGACAGTCAGCACCTGGCAGATCCCTGGACTCAAGGGTTGACTCATAAATGGGCATGTGACCCAGATTAGCCCATAGAGACAAGAGGGGAAGTTTCTTGGGTCTCTGAGTTAGATATTTCCTATCTCCAAATAGGAAACCACTGGAAGTTGGAGGGAAGTAAATATACCAAGAAAATGGTGTTCACAAAACTGCAGAGGAACTGAGCTAGCTTCTCTGTGTTAATAAATCCTGAAGTCTAACTGGTCTCTAGGCTTCTCCTTACTAGAAGCAAATACATCCCCTTATTATTTAAGCCAGTCTGGATTTTTGTTATTTTATTTTTGTTGTTGGTGTTGTTACTGTCCATCAAACCACCTCAAATCCCTTTGGGAGCAAGATAGAACAGAAATAAATAAAACCAGACTAAAAAGTGAAGCCCATGTCAACAACAGGAGTAATTCGTGATTGTCTCTTGGTCCACTTCTCCAGCCTTATCTCTTGCTCTGTGTACTTCTTCTACCAGCTCCTTTCCAGAATGACTGGCTAGTCTCTGGATGCATCAAGCCGTGACTGTGTGCCTGCTATTCCATATCACCACAATGTCTTGTTTCCGTCCATTAGCAAGTGTCAATCCAAACATCACTCCTTAAGGAAGACAGACCTGGGTTTGCTTTTTTTTTTAATTCTTCCTTGGCACCTTTGTACTTCATGTCTCCATTACTGCAGCCATGGCATAGCTTTGTAGCTGCTTATGTGCCTCCTCTAGGCAGTAAATTCCTTGAGGACAGGCACCAGGCCTCTTCACCTTGGCATCATTACTGCCTGGTACAGTGCCTGACAAATAGCATGTGCTCAATCCCTTTGTGTGTAGTTTGTTTTCTTTCAAAGTAAGCAACTGGAAATTGAGAAACAAAGATCCATTGGGTTCATTAGTAACAGAAGAGTTTTAATCCCGGAGAATGATCTGTCTTGTGCTATACTATGGAAAAAGCTTAGAAAATCCAGGTTGGATTCTATAATTCAGAGTAATAGAATTGGGAGTGTTCTTAGTTTAACCTTCTCATTTTTCAAATAAGGAAGCTGAGACCCAAAATGATGAGATGACTTGCCCAAGGTTGCATAGCTTATTAGACTCAGGGCCAGGAAGAGAACTCAGGTCTCCTTCCCAAACTGCTGCTGTCCAGCTACTCTTCTGCCTTGCTGTGTGCTCTCAACCCCTTGTGTCACCGTGACTTGAGTAACCTAAACCTCGCTGAGTCCTTGTTTTTCCATTGCAAGAACGGAACTGTTCTCATGGATATTTGGCTAGAACCAAATGATATAAAGTGTGAAAACACTTTGAGAACTATAAATGGGCCTTCAAAATATGAGGTTTCATTATAGGATGCTTCTCGACCCTGGGTACCATGCAGAAAAAGTCACTCATTCCCCTTGGTGACAGGAAACATTGTATAATCCTTCAATTTGGCAAGCCTACAAAGAATAAAATTCAAGACATTACAGAGAGCATCTTTTTTCCATTTGTTTTAACAAGCATTGTTTCATTTTAATAATCTGTGACAGAATGTCTGGCTAATAAGAAAAGTATGGTAAATTCATGAGGTAAAAAGAAATACAGTCAGCATTGTAGAACTTTCCTGAAACACTTTGCTATCAACCCTTTTGTAAAGTGGGAAGTCAATATTGGTAGGTGGGCTCATGTGGGATTTGCCGGCCTTGGAGATTTGTGAGAAGAGGTGGAGTCAAAGTGGGTTGTTTATTTCAGTGCTGCTCAATGTGCCTGGTTTATGCATAAGAAACAAAAAAAAAAAATCTGGATATGAAATATTTGGGGGCTTGTCAGGCCATGAGCATGAAATGAAAGGCATGCCAAACCAGCCATTTTCTGTCCCTCCTATCACCTCATGCTTGCTCTTAACAATGCTTATGTAGATCATTTAAACAGTTTGCAGTTCTTATCAAAAACTACTGTGTGAGAGATACTGTGCTAGGTGCTGGGAATATAGAGGAGAATTAAACCAGGTAATGAGATGTATTAAGTATAAGGCCCTATAAGAGAACATATGGGGCACCTCATTATTCCCAGGGATTGTCTGACATATCAGAATGCTCCTCTAAGCCAGTTTTTAAGCCTGACAGTCAATCTCCTTGGTAGTTTAATACCAGCTTCCCACTTCTGAACTTTCAAGGTATCTTCTTTGTCCCTTTCGTATCACATTTAATAATAATAATAGCTACCGCTTAATGCATGCCAATGTGAGAGATTCCTAAGTAGCATTTTATACAAATACTCATGTACAGTTTAATCCTTCAGAATAACTCTAGTTTTTCTCAGGAAACAGAATCCAGTATAAGGCTTTCATAACACCATCACTGACTCTCCATACAATTTTCTTTTCTGCTTATCTAAATTATTTTTGCCAGTCTCTTCAGTCAGATTTTTTCTATTAATGTGTATTTGTGTAGTTAGATGATGATGATGATGATGTTGATGATGATGATAGTCTATGTTTATTTGGTCCTTACTGTTTTGCTAGATATGGTGCCAAACTCTTCACAAATCATCGTCTCATTTAATTGGCTCAATAAAAGTACGGGGTAGGTCTGATTATTCTCCATATTTGACAGATGAGGAAATGGAAATCCAGAGAGGTTAAATTTTCCTGATAGATACACAGCTACTAAGTAAGGGACCTGGGATGAAGTCTGTATCCTTCCAGATCTTGAGCTTGAAAATAGAGTGCTGTGCTGCTTCAGTGTCTTTTCTGGAGCAGGCAAATCTTATCCATAGTTAGTTTATTTTATATGTCTGCTAGAAGCTCATCATGTAGAATTCTGCCTGGACTGCCCTATCTATTCTCTCCACTTGGCTAACTCCACTGTTCCTTTGAAATTGACATTAGGCTTCCAGTTAATCACAGCGATGGTTCACACAGGCTTTTCTCTTCTCCCTCCCCATACTCTTGATATAGTGGCAGAAGCGTAAATATACTGGTCTTCAAGGACAAAAAGGATAGAAGGAAGGGCAATAATGAATGGAATGGTTCAACCACTTTTCTGAAGATAGGAAACAGATGCAAGCGTGGCAAACAACTTAGCAGAGCGGAGAAAGTTCCACTTAAATGCCTTCAGATGACTTGCCCATGGAGCCTCTGAGAGGCTCTGTGAGAAGAGCACCAGGAGCAGTGGAAGGAAGGGGGGGCACAGGCTAAAAACTGGGGGACTGGCAGACAGCTGGCTCCCTCCTTAACCTTTCATAGCCAGAAGGTGATTTCTTCCTTGCCTTTGGAAAATTAAACTGGTGGGACTCTGTTCTCCGGGACACCAAGGTCTGGGAGGAGCAAGGTGGTATGGAATGGGGCTAGAACAGAGGATTGAGAACACTCTATATAACAAACTGTGAGACCATCAGCACCCTTCCTGATTTCTTAGAAGGCCAGCATCCAAGCATATATCCCTTTCCTGAAGCTCTCTAGAAGCAGATTGGAAGATCATTTTGTGGAGAAATGAAGTAGCTCCAAAGAAAAGCTTTCCAGAGACAGACAAATGGAGCTTTCCATCCACCAGGATGGCGTGCCCTTTCATTACCCCAAGTAAAACCTAGCAATTAAGACTCTGTCCATGCTCACAGTGCTTCAGATAAACATTTGGTGTTTTACCCTTAAAAAAAAAAAGAAAGGGCAATCCAGGATAACTATTTGAGGATGGCCTTCCACATGAAAGTGATGAAAATGCACCCCCCCCAAACAACCAAACAAAGAAATAAACAAACCAACAGAAAACAACAATGAAAAGGAACTCAGTGAAACAGACAATGCTGGAAGCAGGGGAAAACTTTAAAAAATCTGCAATTTATATCTTCAGAAAGATAATTTGTTATATCTATAAAATATCAATAGGATGCTTGGGAAAAGGAAACAGAACAACAAAGAGCTCTTGGGGGAAAAAGATGATGTTTTTATTTCACAACCCCCAAAAAACTAAAAAGTTCATAAAAATGTTGAAAAGTAACTTTGTTTCCCAACAAAAGGAAAAATGATGGACAAGAAGGAAGAAAATACAGGAAAATTAAAAGCTCAACCCAGGGACTCCCACATTTATACATTGGAGACTCAGAAAGAGAAGATAGAAAAAATGGAAAGGATTAAATTATCAAAGGACTAATGTAGGGATGTCTCCCCTAACTGAAGTGTGTGAACTTCTATATTGAGAAGCTCCTCATTGCTCAGCACCCTGTATGCAAAAGACCCTACACCAAAGCACATTAGTGTGAAATTTTAGAACACTTGGAATAAAGGCAAGAGAGAAAGACAGAGACAGAGACAGAGATAGATAGAGACAAGATTCAGAATTCAAAATGGCTGCAAACTTAACCATAGTGACACTGGATAATAAAACAGTAGAGCAATATTTTCAAATTTGGAGAGATAATTATAGTCACCTAGTATTCTATACACAGCCAAATTATCAATTGAGGATGTAAGGTATTATGTAAACATTTTCTGACATGAAAGGCTCAAACATTTTATCTACTACACATCTTTTCTTAGGAAGCTACTATAGGATGTGCTTTATAAAATGAGTAATCACTTAATAAAGAAATGGAAGTCAAGAAATAGGAAGACATGGGTTTTAAAAACCAGGGCATTTAGTGCCTGGAATTGAGGAGGGTAGAGAAAATAAGGCCCAGTGTGCAAGACTTATAGCAGGCTTGGAGACGAATAGGTCCAGATAGGAACAGAGGACTGAGGTCAATGAGCAAAAGGATGAAGGTTAGGCGGGTGGAAGAGGAGAAGGCAGGAGACAGAAATAAAGTGTTTGAAACTGTGGTTGAGCATTTGTGAAAATTACTGATAGATTTTGAAAAATTTGTTGGGATAGTTGGGAAAAAAGTAGCAATAAGTACATTAAAAAATGAACAAATGAAAAAGAATCAATTAGCAACCCTAAGAAAAACAGTAAGTTCTATTATAAAGGGTATGAAATGCCAGTACATTACTTGGTTTAGTAATAAACAATATTTATATAGTCATAATGATGCAAATATTGATTATTTACTAACTCAATATCAGATATATAATTAAGAAGCTGAAGATGGTGTAAGAAAGCTGAACGCTTAACTTCTGTAACAGGAAGTCAGTATATAAGGTCTTAAATTTATAAAGCAATATATAGCAGTTTGAGCATCTAGTTTAGAGAGAGGGAGATAATTACCAGGGAAAGTAGGTAAAACAGTTGAAAGAGATAGGCTCTAGGGAGTAGGACTGGGGATTTGGTGGTGAGTGGGGCAGTAGATTACCATTTTTCAGTATAAACGATTTTATTTGATTTTTAAAAGTCAGTGTTTATTATTTAGATAAAATAAGACAACCTTAGCAATTATTCTTTCTGTGTAGGTTTCCTTGATGTCTCCCATAGAGTCTAAATTAGTTGTCTTCCCCTCTTCTCCCACCCCAAATCTTGTCCTCATGTAGGTTATATGATTTATTACACCAGTTTCATTGATTTTTAATGGTCCTTTTCCCTTTTACACTCTTTGAATGTAGGGACTATGTAAGAAGTTTCCAAAAATCTCCTGGTTCACTTTGCCCTCATTGTCTCAGTAGTTTCTTTATGGACTCTCTACTCTGAAAGAAACACCTAGCAGGTCTGTTTGTTGAGTGATTAGGTCCAAAGAACTTAAGATCATCCTTTATAAATATAAGTGCTTTGGGAAGGAGCACTAAGAGCTTACAGTGTATAATTTTTCATTTTGAAGAGGCCCCAGCTTGTGTCCCTCAAAGTGGTAGGGGGAGCTACCTTCCCCACAACAGGGATTGCTTAAGCAGTTAACCACAACAATAACGGAAATCAAAAATTAAAAAAGAAAAAGACTAACCTAGAATTCTGCCCCTTGAAGAATCACTTGTTTTCCTTTTCCTTTTCCTATCTAGTACCTGTCCATATGCAGACTTGGGATTTTTACAATCAGTGAAGATGTAATGTCACGTTAAGACTTTAGTACACATAGTTTTCCTCGCTGGTACATCGTTTTCATAATGGTTATCCTAAACAGCTGTATATTTCAACACGTTGTATTTATTGAACCATATCCCAATGAATGGATATATTGATTGAATCTTTCTTACTCTACAATTAACATCTTTCTACACATATCTCCATTTTTCTTTTTGATTATTTACATAAAATAATTTCCTGGTAGGGGCTAAAATGGGCATAAATCTCTAGAATTTTTATATCTTAAAACTGGAAGAGAAGTTGCAATATCAGATCTCAAATTGAAGGCAGGGATGCCTTTTAAAGCAGCATGCCTCTTCCTGACTTCTTCCAATAAACCTTACTTCCTCACATGGAGGTCATCCAATTTGTTTAGAAAACAGAAACTTAAGTCCTGGCTTTTTTGAGCCAAAAGCAGCATCATTTACTGTACTTGTTGGTCCTCATTCTGCCCTCAGGAGCTGCGCAAAACCAGTGTGTTCTCTCCTTCCACGTGGCAGCCCTTCAAATGTTTGAAGATGATGATTATGGACAAGTGACCTTTGCGCAGTCTTTCAACTGAAATATTCCCCGTCCATAACTGAAAATCCTCCTATTCACTCACCTTTGCCATTTTCTGCCCCAATTACCCAAATCTTCTTCTTTCCCTGCCAATAACCCACAGTTGTCCCAGCATCCTTGATGGGCTGCCTTTCCAGGTCTACGCCACTGCAGTCTGTTAATTCAAAGATGCCATTATTTGTAAGATGGACCATCATTTTTATGTATCACTAAGAAACAAACAAAGACCTCTGCCAATTAAACTCTGACATGACATCAATTATAAGGCGCACTTCATTTTCAGAGCTGTTAAAATGTGAAAATAATGTGTGTCTTAGAATCAGTGAAATACAGCAAGGCAGTTGTTTTTTTCTAGGTCAGCTTCAGACTGTAAATATGTGCCATGCAGTGTGGGCCCCTGGACTTGGAAATAGTATTCCCTGGGTGGTTGACTTTCCCTGGCAACGGTAGCTGTTGCTGCCCAGGCCTGTCCCAGACCTGGGGGAGGTTTTGTAGTCATGTGTGATATGGTTTGGTACTCTTTTGTGTGTGCTTGTGTGTGTGTGTGTGTGTGTGTGTGTGTGTGTGTGTGTGTGCATTGCAAAGGCATGTTTAATTTAATTTAATGATTAAATATTTGTATAGATTGTGAAATGATCACCACAGTACAGCATGTAGACAAATTCATAAACACAGAATCCACAAATAAGGAGGATTGCCTGTATTTCTAATAAAATCTTATTTCACCCTTCTTCCTCTTCTCCCTCCCTATCTAACTACCTACTTGTCCTTGTATCTTTTTTTTTTTTTTTTTTAATATTTATTTATTTATTTATTTATGGCTGTGTTGGGTCTTTGTTTCTGTGCGAGGGCTTTCTCTAGTTGCGGCAAGCGGGGGCCACTCTTCATCGCGGTGCGCGGGCCTCTCACTATCGTGGCCTCTCTTGATGCGGAGCACAGGCTCCAGACGCGCAGGCTCAGTAGTTGTGGCTCACGGGCCCAGTTGCTCCGCGGCATGTGGGATCTTCCCAGACCAGGGCTCGAGCCCGTGTCCCCTGCATTGGCAGGCAGACTCTCAACCACTGTGCCACCAGGGAAGCCCTGTCCTTGTATCTTTCTATCCATTGAGAGATGTCTGGAATTGTACTCAGCAAGAATTTGACAATCACCGTTATTGGATGGTGGAATTTAAAATTTTTGTTTGAAAACAAAAATATCATAGAACACATTTTTACAAATATAATGATGTCATTATTAAAATTGATATTAAAATATAATATTAAATATAAAAATAATAGTAAGAATTTTTGTTTATTTACCACAATGGTATTCATGCTTTTTTTTCACACTGCAATTCAATATTTCATGAGGATGTGAGGAATTAAGCAATAATATACTGTTGGTTTTAGTGTAAACTAGCACAGTTTTTTTTGAAGAAATTTCTCAAAATGCATCAAAAGCTTCAATGGTTTTATCCCCTTTTATCCAGTCATTTCATTTGGAAATTTCACCCATGGAAATAATCACAAAAATTTATTAACAATATTATTATAGTTGTACACATGTAAGTCAACCCAATAAACCATCAATAAGAGTTCAGAAGAAAGAAATGCTTTAAGAATTTGTATGACATTCTTAACATAAAGATAGAGTAAAATATTTTACCATTGTATGGTAAAATACCATACAATGCAGATATGTACATTAAAAAGTCTTGAAAAATATACAACCAAAATGTTAGCAGTGGTTATCTCTGGGAGGCAGAATTCTAGGTAACTTTCATTTAAAAAAAACTTTTATGGACAGTCCACAATTTCTACAGTAAGTATATATTTATAATGAGAAGAAGGATAATAAATATTATTTTAAAATAATACTTGGCCTCTCAAGAAAACATAATGATCAATAGCATAATTTACATAAATGCAGATGCCTGCTTTCTTGGTCATTTTTTTTGAGGACCTTGTACTTGCTTGGCATACTCCTAAACATTGTATCATTTAAAGTGATTTGCATTGTAGCCTTGTGAGGCAGGTTTAATTATCTTCAATTTATTGATGACAGTACCTAGATTCAGAGAGGTTATACCCATAACCTAAGAGCCCCCAATTAATTGGGGACAGAGTCAGGATTTAAACACAAACTTTTGACATCTACCTACAAAAGCCAACGTGAGAGTTGTGAGGCCCTTGTCCTGCAGTGACCAGCAGAGCAATCTGCCATTTTATTGCAAAAAAAGACATTTTCTATAGTGTATCTCATTTAAACCTCACAACAACCCAATGATTAAATGATAATACTACTAAAGATGGTCCTTTATGTTATTATCAGTAATTTTTTCAATCAGGAATATATGATGTTCAATATAGCATTCATTCATTGAACCAACATATTCCAGGTGCCTATAACATGCCAAGCACTGCTGTAGGCACTGGTGATAACAGCAATTAACAAAGTCCCTGCCCTCATGGAGCTTTCATTCTTTTTTGGAGAGACAGATAATAAAAATATTAACATATGACATAGAAAGTGGTGATAAGTATTGTGAGTAAAAGAGAAAGTGGGAAAGGGCCTCCCCCATTTTATGATCCTTTGGGATTTTGAGCAGAGTGGGTTTCCTTGTCCTGAGGTGGAGAAACTAGGAGTGGAGTGTGTATGGAAAATCAAGATCTTAAATTTGAGATGCCTGTTAGACACCTAATGGAGTTGTCAAGCTAGCAGTCACATAAGTCTGAAGTTTAGGTGAGAGGTCAGGTACGGAGGTATAAATTTGGGAGGCGTTGGCTTATAGATGGTACTTAAAGTCCTAAAATTATATGCAATTATCTAGGGAGACACGCCCTGGAGCACACCAACATTTAAAGGAAGAGAGGAAGATTGGGAGGCACTAAAGGAGACTGAAAAGAAAAGAAAGGTAGAAAAAAAACAGGAGAACGTAGTGTTACAAATCATTTATTGTAGAACCTGGATTAAAATGCAGTCCTTCTGACTCGTGGTGTTGTGCCATTCCCCAGTTATTGAAGATTTTTATGATACTTTTTTCCTCTTTTTATGCTTATCATTTTTTGTCCCTAAAAGTGTTATTTAAATAATAATTGAAGTGGTAGATTTGCCAGATGGTAATTGCTAAAATGACTTCCTTTACTCTTTAAGTCTTTTGGGCACCATTCCAGTTTTCTATAGCCTTCAAACATGTGTGTAAATAGTTCAGTGAGTCTGTTATCTAACTCCCTGAACAGCAAAGCTTGATATTATCCAAAAGCCAATTCTCACTCCCATAAAATGGAGCAGTGAACCATTTAGCTTAAAGGACTTTCATGGGAGGGTCTGTATTCTTACATGGTCGTTCAAAATTCTTGCTTTGTTATTTATTTTTATTTTTACATTTTTACCTATATAAAAGTATAACCTTTATATGATCAATTGAACTAATTTTAAGCTCAATGAATTTCTACACCTGTGTTATGTCTATCTCTCCACCATGCAGATCAAAACTTAGAAACTTTCTAGCAGCCAGAAGCCTGCTTCATGGCCTTTCTCAGTCAATACCCACCCCTCTCTTTCCCCATCACTATTCTGTGTTCCGTTATCATTGGTGAGTTTTGCCTGTCCTTGAACACAATAGAAATGAAATTGTACAGTATTTTCTTTGTGCCCGACTTCTTTTATGTAACATAGTGTCTGTGAAAGGCATCCATGTTTTTGCATGTAGTAATTCATTCTTTTTAAAATTTCTCTGTAGTGTTTCATTTTGTGAATATATTCCAGTTGATTTATCCATTCTACCGATGATGGACATTTGAGTTGTTTCCAGTGTCTGGGTATTATGAACAAAACAACTATGGTAGACACACATTTGTTTCTCCTGACTGTTTCTCTGGAAGTAAATTGGTGGGTTACAGTGTGTGTGTGTGTGTGTGTGTGTATATATATATATATATATATATATATATATATATATTCTAGCCTCTAGGAAATGCAAATTAAAATAATGAGATATCATTTATTGCTTATAAAATTAGTAAATATTTCAGTATATTTAGTACAGAAGATCCACCATATTCTGTTCTCACTTTCATACATGACAGGTGGGAGGATAAATTGGTATGTCCATTTTGGAAAGCATTTAGTCAGTATTAATAATAATGGCCTTTAAAATTTTTATACCACTTGGCCCAGGAGTCTTTTTTTTTCTTTTTCTGTTTTGGAGCCTACCCTAAGGATATTTTATTATTGTAAATATTATTTAAGGTTTATATTTAATATAAATATATTAAACATTGTTAAATATTATCATAAATATTACTAAAAGTTTATGAACCAAGATATTTGCTGGAGAACTATTTGTAGTGAAAAAAAAGAAAAAAACAGTGGAAATGACTTATGCCGAACAATAGGGAATACTTGAAGTAAAGTAGGCAACAACCTCTCAATGCAATATATGACGTTTTGCCTATGAAGAATTTATAATGGCATAGAAATATGATTTTCTAGAATGCTAAATTTAAAAGCAGAAAATGTATTTAGAGTTTGAATATAACTTTAGGAAAAATATATAGCACAAAGAGAAAAAAGCCCCAAGAGGAAATATTAACAAAATGTTAATGCTGACCAACTGAATGCTAGGTTACTGGGTGATTTTTTTCCTTTTCTCTATTTTGCAAATTTTCTAAAATGGTTAGTGTTGGTTTATTTAAATATTTTGAAATTTAAGTCTCCACTTGCATTGTCAGTGGCAGGATGGGATGCTGGTTGAGCGTATGATTCTAGAAGTCATATTTCCTGGGTTCAAATCCTAGAGTCCTGGTTTCATTGCTTGCTAGCTGTGTTTCTTTGGTCAAGTCTCAGGTCCATTTAATTCACCAAGTGTTTACTGAGTGTCTAGTATGTGCCAGGCATGGTTCAGCAAACAAACGGGTAAAATTCCCTGTGCTCATGGAGCTTCCAATCTGGTGTGTGCCACCTGCGAAACGGGAAGCAGCAGAGTGTCCAATGGACAGGGTGACAACGAGCCAACGCGGGGGAAGTGTCTGAAACATGTGAGCCCTCAAGAAGTGCTAATGATATCTAGTACTTTTATATAATAATACCTTGTATTTTTATATAAAAACGTCCACTATAGTTATAGAGTTCGCAATTCCCAATTTCACTATCAGTTAAAAAAAAACTCTCTGAAAGAATGCATTTGACATGGTGTATAATTGACCACTTTTGCTGGTCATTTGAGAGAAATACTGATTACCCACCTAATCAGTACTTTTTAATTCTATACTTACCACAGATCATGGGACCTGGCTGGGACCAAGAGGAACCCAGTTTTCCAAGTGCTTCCTAAGAATTTCTGCTTCCTCATACTCTTCTCAGTGACAAAATGATTTCTTATTATCTTTTGTAGTAGTCTAATATTTTTACCATTTTCAACCAGTGATGCAATTATTAGTTTGGTGCTTTCAAGACCATTAGTGTTTTAGTTTTCTAAGGATGCCATAATAAAGTACCACAAACTGGGTGGCTTAAAACAACAGAAAGTTTACAGGCTAGAAGTCTGGAGTCAGGATATTAGCAGGACTACTCTCCCTCCAAAGGCTCTAGGGGAACGTATTTCATTGATTCTTCCAGCTTCTGGCGGCTTCTGGGATGTGGCAGCATAACTCCAATCTCTGCCTCCATATTTTCTCATAGCCCTTTCCCTGTGTATCTCTCTGTACCCTCCCTCCTTTCATAAGGATACCAGTTATTGGATTTAAGGCCCACCCTAAATCAGGATGATTTCATCTCAGGATCTTTAACTAATTACATTTTCAAAAACCATATTTCCAAATAAGAACACATCGTGAGATTCTAGGTGAACATGAATTCTGGGGTGGGGGGCACACTATTCAACCCATGACAAATAGCAATAATAATATCAACAATATCACTCTTATGATTTTTAAGTTCTTAATATTGATGATAAATAGAATAATGGTTTCTTTAAATGTATGCTGTTCATTGCCTTCTTATAAAAGGTGGATGAGGCCCAGATTTTTCAATAGTGTGATTTTGAGGAGCATGAGCCAGAAAATGTTAAGAAACAGTGTAACCTAAGATGCTTAAGGCTCTGATTTTGTGGAGCTTTGGGAAGACTCATATATCTCCACGAGAACTGAGATATGCAAATGTTAAGGGTTGTGTCTAAGGCAAATTTACTGGAAAAACAGGAAATGAATGAGGTGCCCAAACATTTGGACAGAGATTTTGTTCTTCTTTGCCATTTCTCTTGATGTTGTAGAAATTCTGATAATCTGTTATTCACACTAAGTCGTTCATATGCCAGTCTAGTTGAATGTTGTTCCTTGTGACTCTTCTATTGGTAATGGGAATTGTTTCCCCAGTAATTGAAACCTTTAAATTCCGATACCTCAGTTGAGGCAAATTCCAAAACGCTTACTGTAAACTGAACATACAGGAATTAGTTTCTAGTGGGTGTGCATTTTGCAGTGTTTTATAGTTGTATGAAATAGATGTAATAAGGGAAGACTTTGGACCACAATTGTCTTTGCTCTGCTGTGACCAAGCAGCAACACCAGGATGTAGGACAATGGCAGAGAAAGAAGACTGACGTTCAGTTACCCATTATTCAAAGAAGTATTTATCGAACACCTACTATGCACCATGCCCTAGGCTGTGTGTTGGGAATACCACAGTGACCAAAACAGTGCACCTTCCCTTAGAGTGATCCCAGTCTTTTAGGGTAGATGAACAAGTAAACAGGCATTCAGAGTGTAGGGGAGGAGGTCGGAATGGGGAAGAGTTCTAAGATACAAACAAGCAGAGTACCATAGCAGTTAAGAGAAGGGGCATCTAATTTAACCTATGTGGTTTGGTGGTGATGGTTGGTGTCGTAAAATGTTTTTTGGTGAAAATTCTCAACTAAGCAGAGGTCTGCGGAGCTAGCAGGCTCGATTATAATTACTCAGTAGATCGTTTTTGGAAGGGGAGTGAAAGAATGTGCTCACAGCCTCCCATGCTTTTGAGCAGAGTGTTATTTCTACTTTTCTCACTACAACTACAGTTGGAATCAATAGCGAAATGCATTAGCCTTTGCACAGGGAATCAGAAATTTAGGGAATTATCCAGAATTCACAAGCCAATACAGTGCAAATGAATTGACACTGGGAATATATCCTATAATGTATTGTCTGGAAGAAAGCCTGATACAGTTATCTCCATGTAGTAGTTGTTCAATTAATGCTAGTTAATAGCAATGACAAGAATTTATTAGGGGTAGTCAAAATTCTAGTCATTTGATGAATCTGAAGTTTTATTCTGAAAGTTAAAATAACTGAAACCTCAGGGAGGAAACAGTTTTGTTGTGAAGCTTATGTCTTCTAAGTATTTTTAAAAATTGTTTGTATATGTGTGTGTTTATAATGCTTTTTTTTTAAAAAAAAAGAAGACGTGGTGAAAAAATCGACCTTCAAAAAATTAACTTTATTTTTTAAAATTATGTGAAACATTTAAAATACAGAAAATGTGAAAAGGAATGATATGACAGTGTCCAAAAGCTTTGTCAAATCTTAACATTTTTGGCATGTTTGCTTCAAAAAATGTTTTTTAGGAAATAAACCATCACAGATAGAGATGAACACCCTGTGTGTTCCTCTCCCATACCATTTCCTTTCCTTATTAATCAGAGATTAACAGCTAAATCCCTCTAGAATGTTATTATGAACTGGGTGTTTGTTGTTACCTAGTTGCCTACCTTTATCCAGTCTCCCTTCCTCCCTTAGAACAGATGACTTTTGATTTTTTAATTTTGAAGAGGTATTTTTTTATTGTTGCTTGTTTTGTGACTAGTCTATTTAAATCGTATTTGCTCCTGTTTCTTTTTTTTTTTAAATGTCTGAAACATTTATTTTAACATATTTCCATACAAATAACCCAAAGAAAGTTTAGTATTGTTTCTTTTTGTTTGTTTGTTTTTTTATACAGCAGGTTCTTTTTAGTCATCAATTTTACACACATCAGTGTATACATGTCAATCCCAATCACCCAATTCAGCACACCACCATCCCCACCCCACTGCGGTTTTCCCCCCTTGGTGTCCATACGTTTGTTCTCTACATCTGTGTCTCAACTTCTTCCCTGCAAACCGGTTCATCTGTACCATTTTTCTAGGTTCCACATACATGCGTTAATATACGATATTTGTTTTCTCTTTCTGACTTATTTCACTCTGTATGACAGTCTCTAGATCCATCCATGTGCTCCTGTTTCATGGATGCAATATCTTTTACTTCTCTGGGAATGTTTTTTCCCTTTGATTTCTTTTGCTTCCTGCATTTTATCTATTTCTTTGTTTCTTTTTTAAAAAAATAATTGTGTTGGTCTGTTTTATATTATAAGTGATCTTAAAAAAACCGATGATTCTTTTCTGTCCATTTATATTGAAAGTAAGGCACATAAAATCTTATTGAAAGCCCAACACATGATGTCGAGGCTTATTGAGTGGTGAGCTTCACTCTTAGGCAATTTTCTTGCAAAATTTCTAATTGTCCAGCAATCGTAGTCTTTTTACTTGGGCTTACAGTCTCCTGAGGAGTTTCTGTATGCTCCAGTCTCTTGCCCGTGGGTATAAGCCTGGCTGCTGGGCTTCGGGGAGTTGAGGAAAAGAAAGGTTTTGGACTCTCATTTCAGCATTTTTAGCTTTGCACACTTCCCTCGGCTATACCTGGTACCCCTGAATCCAGTGTTCACTGCCCTCAGTGATAAACTTCCAGTCTTCTGTGGCCATGGGGTGAGTGAAGAGGGAAGAGTAATTATGTCATTCTGGCTACAGGAGGTGCCCTAGGAATCTAACTGCTTCTTTCACACATATACACCTTTAATCAGTCCTTCTAGTCTTTGATCCACTATATCTCCAACTTCAAAGATATCTAGCATTTCTAAGTCCTGGTTTCTATTCCATTAGGGTTTGGCCAGGAAATAGAGCTAGGCTTAGGCTTAGGGTTAAATGAGAGAATTTTATTTATTCTCTCTCTCTCCATCTGTATTAATCTCACCTTACCTAATGATTTGACAATTGCCTTCCTTTTGCTCCCAGACCCGTGTATAGATCCCTAGGTCTCACCCTAGCATTTTAGGAATCCTGTTCCACATACAACATTAATGGGAATGTTGTAGATCCAGTCTCTTTGTCAGCATGTTGCTTGATTCCATTCCTACTTGAGAGGTAGTGCCTGTGTCCTCTGGACTCTCTCAGGCCTGAAGCTTGCTCAAATCCGTAGCTCCAGATGGTAGCGGGCAGCAGGCATTTCCTCCCCTTTTTCATAGGTGGGAAAACCCTATGTATCCATCCTTGTCCTGGCTCCCCATCTTGGGTTGTGACTTGTTTTATTTCAGTCACTCTGCAGAAGCTGAATCTTCAGCCCCACTCCAGACTCAGAGCTCAGGAGCCTTATGGCTACAGCCCCCTCTCACTCATTTGTGTCTTTGTTCCACTCCTCATTCAAGAAAGATAATCTTTTTCTCCCTTTATTCCTGGAAATATCTTTTTATGTATATCTATCTATCTATCTACACACATTTATTCTATATATGTATATATTTATTGTATATATATTTATTTATTTTATTTTTTCCCTATCACTTCTATTTGTTTGGAGCAGAGTAACAGAGTATGAATTCAATACACCATCATCACAGAAAGTCTAAATATTGATTCATCAAAAATTAACCAGATGTCAGCAACAAAAACAAAAGCCAACAACCAAAGGAAAACCCATGCCCTTTCACCTGGTAAAAAGTGGTAAGAGTTGATTGAGTCTGATTTGGATCGATTAACCAGGATACTGTATATGACTGTGCTTTGTAATACCGAAAGCCCCTCACAAATCTTAATTATTTATTTTATGTTTAGGTGTCCATGTCACCTCATTAGGAAATTCTATAAGACCTGCCTCACACCGCCCCTATTTTTACTGATGTCCCAAACATAAAAGATGAACTTCTAAAGACCTGGGATTTCTCTCTGTCTCAGACACATTCCCTGAACTTCCAACACAAACAGAAAAGCATTTTCCTGTCTCTGGAGTCCTTGAGCAATGTTTGGCCAAGAGACACACGAGACGAGGGTTAGAAGTGTGTTCTCAGCAGGCTGGGTGAGTAGAATGGCCTCCTTCCTGCACAAGCTCTCCAGCCCGGGCCCACTGCCAAGAGCACAGAAGTTCACCAGAAAGACAAACAGTGAGAAGTTCACCAAACACTTGGACTTTAATTTGCTTCTTGAAATGTCAGGTTATTTTCTTTCTTTCTGGCAGAAATTGTTGTGCCTTCTCTAACCTCACAGTCCTACTCCTGGTAGCAGTTTTCCCAGAACTTCATTAGTTCAATTCAGTAAATATTTACTGAAGTGTGCCAGGCAGTGTTAGGTACTGGGGGTGTGATGATGAATACAGCACAGTTCCTGTGCTTAAGCCCTCACAGTCTGATGTCGGGAGTGGGGGAGGACAAACTGACTGTGAATCAAGAGAATTAGTACAGGTGGCAAACCTTTGTGCTTGGAGCTCTAGCTGTGGCGTCCAGCTGGCCAGGTTCACATCTGCAGGAGCTGTTATTCACTGTGAGGCTGTGAACAGTTAGTCAGCCTCTCTGTGCTTCAGTTCCCTCATCTGTATAAAGGACATGATAACAGTATCATGTAGGGTATATATGTACAGGCATACATATGTACACACATATACATTCAGGATTTATTATGGTACTTATATACATATTGTACATATGTTTTATATACACTCACACTCACAGATATATGTATATGTATATATGCTATATCTATATTTTATCTATATCTAGCTATATCTATCTACATTTATATGTATATATGTTGCAGTCTGTATATATGTGTGCTGTATATATGTATGTATATTATATTCTGTATGTTCTGTATGTAAATATACTGGTATTATAATATGTTTATATGGTTATATATTACATCAATATATATTAAATGTATATAATTGAGCCTGCCAAACAGGAAGCACTCCATAAATGTAAAACTGGATTATTATAGACATTTTAACTATGGAAAATGAAGGAGAGAGATTGAACTAATAATGGATAGAACATGGACTTTAGAGTCAGACAAGTCTGGGTTTAAAACCTTGCTCAACATCTTATAACCTAGAGTAACCTTGTATGTGAAGTCCTTAGGCCATTTCAAAATCAATGCTCAAAAAGAGCTGCTGTTATTATTATTATCCCTTAATTGGGCTGAAATAAAGTTTCCCCCGCTCAAAAATAATGATTACTATATTCGTATTGATATAGAACAATTGTTCTTCTTATTGTTGAAAATAAGAAATATATCATTTCTAGCACAAAGGGGGCCATTATAGGTAATCAATAAATGGTGATCATTTAAAATATGATTATCATCTCCAACTATGTATTTTTGATGTAAAGTGTCTCTTACGGGGCAGAGAAGACTAAGTTTCCACTCAAATTTTCCACTCTTCTTTCTATAGGATAGAGTTATATCTGGGAAAAAGTTGCCAAACCAGGGACTACATCTTCCCTTTTGGGCCAAGTACCTGGTTCTCATAGTAGAATATGAAAATAAGTTATGCATGTCCAGGTAAATGTGATTAGGAAGTATGGCTTTTCTCCCCTCTTTTTCCGTTCTACTAGCTGGAAGCAGAGGACTCTGAGATATTAAGAAGTGACAGAACTGTAAGATGCAAAATTCCTGCGTTCCTGAATCACCATGTGGAGGAAAGTTATCTACTGATCAGGAACACCCACACTGGATTCTTACCTGAGAAAGAAATGAACTTTCATTGTGTTAAGCCAATTTGAGGGTCTATTTGTTAAAGCATCTAGTATTATCCTAATGAAATGGAATATGCTAAATGCTGAAGGTACCAGGGATGAACTACAGTTAGGTAAATTTTAGAACACTATCAAAATTAGGCCATTATAAAGGTCCAGTTAAAATGTTGAGGGAATTTAAAAAGAGAGAGAGGCTCAGCCACCACACCAGAGGCGAGTGTTGTGCTCCAGGTGCTGCAATCCCAAGGACACAGCTTCTCTGACACTTCTGGCCAGGGGGAATTGGCAACATCCATGGGGGGAGTGGCCATAGCCACTTCGGCTCCTCAGGGGACTCAGGTCCTTCCCATCACCTTGCTGAGAGCCTGTCCCGGCCACGGGGACACCTCTTTGGTCATCCCTCTGAGGCTCGCAGGACCAACGGACGGCTGCAGTGACCGAGGACCAGACTGCAGGCAGCGGCAAGAGACCTTCAAGATAGTGGAGGAGTAAGACATGGAGATCACCTTCCTCCCCACAGGTACATGAGAAATACATCTACATGTGGAACAACTCCCACAGAACACCTACTGAATGCTGGCAGAAGACCTCAGACTTCCCAAAAGATATATATATATTTTTCCTTTTTCTCTTTTGGTGAGTGTGTATGTATATGCTTCATTGTGGGATTTTTGTCTGTATAGCTTTGCTTTTACCATTTGTCCTAGGGTTCTGTCTGTCCTTTTTTTTTTTTTTTTTTTAGTATAGTTTTTAGTGCTTGTTATCATTGGTGGATTTGGTTTTTGGTTTGGTTGCTCTCTTCTTTCTTTCTTTCTTACTTTTTAAGTTTTAAAATTTTTAATATTTTTAATTTTATTTATTTTATTTTATTTTATTATTTTATTTATTTATTTATTTTTTTCTTCCTTTTCTTCTAAGCCGTGTGGCTGACGGGGTCTTGGTGCTGCGGCCAGGTGTCAGGCCTGTGCCTCTGAGGTGGGAGAGCCAAGTTCAGGACATTGGTCCACCAGAGACCTCCCAGCTCCACATAATATCAAACGGCAAAGGCTCTCCCAGAGATCTCTGTCTCAACGCTGAGATCCAGCAAGCTACACTGCTGGACACCCTATGACAAACAACTAGCAAGACAGGAACACAACCCCACCCATTAGCAGATAGGCTGCCTAAATCATAATAAGGTCACAGACACCCCAAAACACACCACTGGATGCGATCCTGCCCACCAGAAAGACAAGGTCCAGCCTCATCCACCAGAACACAGGCGCCAGTCCCCACCACCAGGAAGCCTACAAAACCCACTGAACCAACCTTAGCCACTGGGGGCAGACACCAAAAACAACGGGAACTACGAACCTGCAGCCTGCGTAAAGGAGACCCCAAATACAGTAAGTTAAGCAAACTGAGAAGACAGAGAAACACACAGCACATGAAGGAGCAAGGTAAAAACCCACCAGATTAAACAAATGAAGAGGAAATAGGCAGTCTACCTGAAAAAGAATTCAGAGTAATGACAGTAAAGATGATCCAAAATCTTGGAAATAGAATGGAGAAAATACAAGAAATGTTTAACAAGGACCTAGAAGATCTAAAGAGCAAACAAACAACGATGAACAGCACAATAAATGAAATTAAAAATTCTCTAGAAGGAATCAATAGCAGAATAACTGAGGCAGAAGAACGGATAAGTGACCTGAAAGATAAAATAGTGGAAATAACTACCACAGAGCAGACTAAAGAAAAAAGAATGCAAAGAATTGAGGACAGTCTCAGAGACCTCTGGGACAACATTAAATGCACCAACATTCGAATTATAGGGGTCCCAGAAGAAGAAGAGAAAAAGAAAGGGTCTGAGAAAATATTTGAAGGGATTACAGTTGAAAACTTCCTTAATATGGGAAAGGAAATAGTCAATCAAGTCCAGGAAGTGCAGAGAGTCCCATAAAGGATAAATCAAAGGAGAAACATGGCAAGACACATATTAATCAAACTATCAAAAATTAAATACAAAGAAAAAATATTAAAAGCAGCAAGGGAAAACAACAAGTAACATACAAGGGAATCCCCATAAGGTTAACAGCTGATCTTTTAGCAGAAACTCTGCAAGCCAGAAGGAAGTGGCAGTACATATTTAAAGTGATGAAAGGGAAAAACCTACAACCAAGATTACTCTACCTGGCAAGGATCTCATTCAGATCCGATGGAGAAATTAAAACCTTTACAGACAAGCAAAAGCTGAGAGAATTCAACACCACCAAACCAGCTTTACAACAAATGCTAAAGGAACTTCTCTAAGCAGGAAACACAAGAGAAGGAAAAGACCTACAATAACAAACCCCAAACAATTAAGAAAATGGTAATACTAACATATATATCAGTAACTACCTTAAATGTAAATGGATTAAATTCTCCAACCAAAAGACATAGACTGGCTGAATACTAGCAAACAGAATCCAACAGAACATTAAAAGGATCATAAACCATGATCAAGTGGGGTTTATCCCAGGAATGCAAGGATTCTTCAATATACACAAATCAATCAATGTGATAAACCATGTTAACAAATTGAAGGAGAAAAGCCATAGGATCATCTCAATAGTTACAGAAAAACTTTTGACAAAATTCAACACCCATTTATGATAAAAACCCTCCAGAAAGTAGGCATAGAGGGAACTTACCTCAACATAGTAAAGGCCATATATGACAAACCCACAGCCAACATCGTTCTCAATGCTGAAAAACTGAAACCATTTCCTCTAAGATCAGGAATAAGACAAGGTTGTCCACTCTCCCCACTATTATTCAACATAGTTCTGGAAGTTTTAGCCACAGCAATCATAGAAGAAAAAGAAATAAAAGGAATCCAAATCAGAAAAGAAGATAAAAAGCTGTCACTGTTTGCAGATGACATGATACTATACATAGAGAATCCTAAGATGCTACCAGAAAACTACTAGAGCTAATCAATGAATTTGGTAAAGTTGCAGGATACAAAATTAATGCACAGAAATCTCTTGCATTCCTATACAACAATGATGAAAAATCTGAAAGAGAAATTAAGGAAACACTCCCATTTACCGTTGCAACAAAAAGAATAAAATACCTAGGAATAAACCTACCTAAGGAGACAAAAGACCTGTATGCAGAAAACTATAAGACACTGATGAAAGAAACTAAAGATGATACAAACCGATGGAGAGATATACCATGTTCTTGGATTGGAAGAATCAACATTGTGAAAATGGCTATACTATGCATAGCAATCTACAGATTCAATGCAATCCCTATCAAACTACCAATGGCATTTTTCACAGAACTAGAACAAAATATTTCAATTTGTATGGAAACACAAAAGACCCCAAATAGCCAAAGCAATCTTGACAAAGAGAAAAGGAGCTGGAGGAATCAGACTCCCAGACTTCAGACAATACTACAAAGCTACAGTAGTCAAGACAGTATGGTACTGGCACAAAAACAGACATATAGATCAATGGAACAGGATAGAAATCCCAGAGATAAACCCATACACATATGGTCACCTTATTTTTGATAAAGGAGACTAGAATATACAATGGAGAAAAGACAGCCTCTTCAATACCTGGTGTTAGGAAAACTGGACAGCTACATGTAAAAGAATGAAATTAGAACACTCCCTAACACCAAACACAAAAATAAACTCAAAATGGATCCAAGACCTAAATTTAAGGCCGGACACTATAAAACTCTTAGAGGAAAACATAGGCAGAACACACTATGGCATAAATCACAGCAAGATCCTTTTTGACCCACCTCCTAAAGAAATGGAAATAAAAACAAAAGTAAACAAATGAGACCTAATGAAACTTAAAAGCTTTTGCACAGCAAAGGAAACCTTAATCAAGATGAAAAGACAGCCCTCAGAATGGGAGAAAATATTTGCAAATGAAGCAACTGACAAAGTATCAATCTCCAAAGTTTACAAGCAGCTCATGCAGCTCAATATCAAAAAACCAAACAACCCAATCCAACAATGGGCAGAAGACCTAAATAGACATTTCTCTAAAGAAGATATATAGATTGCCAACAAACACATGAAAGGATGCTCAACATCACTAATCATCAGAGAAATGCAAATCAAAACTACAATGAGGTATTACCTCACACCAGTCAGAATGGCCATCATCAAAAAATCTACAAACAATAAATGCTGGAGAGGGTGTGGAGAAAAAGGAACCCTCTTGCACTGTTGGTGGGAATGTAAATTGATACAGCCACTATGGAGAACAGTATGGATGTTCCTTAAAAAACTAAAAATAGAAGTACCATATGACCCAGCAATCCCTCTACTGGGCATATACCCTGAGAAAACCATAATTCAAAAAGATTCATGTACCACAATGTTCATTGCAGCTCTATTTACAGTAGCCAGGACATGGAAGCAACCTAAGTATCCATCAACAGTTGAATGGATAAAGAAGATGTGGCACATGTATACAATGGAATATTACTCAGCCATAAATAGAAATGAAATTGAGTTATTTGTGGTGAGGTGGATGGACCTAGAGTCTGTCATACAGAGTGAAGTAAGTCAGAAAGAGAAAAACAAATACCGTATGCTAACACATATATATAGAATCTAAAAAAAAAAAAAAAAAGTTTCTGATGAACCTAGGGGCAGGACAGGAATAAAGACACAGATGTAGAGAATGGACTTGAGTACGTGGGGAGGGAGAGGGGTAAGCTGGGATGAAATGAGAGAGTGACGTGGACATATATACACTACCAAATGTAAAGTAGCTAGTGGGAAGCAGCCACATAGCATAGGGAGATCAGATCAGTGCTTTGTGACCACCTAGAGTGGTGGGATAGGGAGGGTGGGAGGGAGACGGAAGAGGGAGGAGATGTGGGGATATATGTATGTGTATAGCTAATTCACTTTGTTATAAAGCAGATACTAACACACCATTGTAAAGCAATTATACTCCAATAAAGATGTTAAAAAAATAAATAAGAGAGAGAGAACCAGAAGAGATATCATCAAAGATAAGAGCTTTGCCTGGAACTTGAAGAATTTGGACATTTAGCAAATCTGGGTGAGGTATTTACTGGAGGTAGAAGAAGCCAGAGAAATGTAAGGATAGTGTTTTGTAGAGAGTGATTACCTCCTTTAAACTTGCATGCAGAGGGTACAAAGTGGAATCGAGAAAATTAAAGATAGGAAGGTGGATAGAATCCAAATTTTGAGGAGAAATTGGAATGAAAAACAACTGTCTGACTACTTTATTCTACCAGCAATGGAGAATTATTGATAGGTTTTGAGTAAGGGAAGGGATATGATCAGATCTGCACATAGATCACATTTATCTGGAAGTCCTGCAAAAGATGGTCTTGAAGAGAGAGTAACTGAAAACAGGGAAGTTAATTACGTGAGAAATGTAATCATCTACGGGAGAAGTCACCAGGATTTGAGCTAGAAAATGGTGATGGAAATGGAGTAGATGAGATGAAAGCAAAATATATTATGGAGATAAGATAATAGATACTGTCAATTGATTAGATTTGTGGAGCAAAGAGACAACAAATATAGAGTCAGGTTTGTTAACTTGGGTGACTGGGAGGATGATGGTGACATTAATATAAGTGAGGAAGGGAGGATGAGTATGGAGGAGGAAATGGGAGACAGTTAAATTTATTTTGGATGTTAGTAATAGGATATTTGTGTGGGATAGACTGTTGATGTTGACAAACAGGTGGTTCTTGTTTATGGACTAGTGTTGAGGAAAGAGCATCAGTCACATCAGTAATGTTTCTTGTAAGAGGTGGATTTATAAGGACTATTTGAATGGGGATGTCGGAGACTGATTGGTGAGCTAAAGAAACTAGAGACACAGCGTCTTACCTCAGGCTACTGTAACAAAATATCATAGACTGCATAGTTTAAACAACAGACTTTCTTTTTTTTTTCAGTTTTGGACGTCAGAGTCCACGATCAAGGTGCCAGCCAATTTGGTGTCTGATGAGAGAGGTCTCCTTGGGTTGCAGGCAGCTGCCTGCTCACTATGTCCTGACAAGAGGAAAGAGAGAGCAAGATCTCTGTTATCTCTTCTTAAAAGGGCACTGATCTCATTCATGCAGGCTCCACTCTCATGACCTAATTACATCCAAAGACCTCATCTCCAAATACCATCACACTGCAGGTTAGGACTTCAACATATGATTTTGGGGGGACATAAACACTCAGTCCTTAATGCACAGATATTCAAGTCAAGGAGAAAGTAGCTAAAGTCAGGGTAGAGAAAATTCTTAAAGAAGTTTAATCAGAAAAGGCAAAAGTGATTGAAGCTGAAAATTTTTAGTCATTCCCATAATATTAAGAGAAAGAGAAACATCTAATCTAATTGATCATTGAGGAGAAGCCAGGAATGTGGAAATGCTACTTGTCTAACTTTTGAAAGTATCTGTCATGACAAGATTTGAAATTTGGCTTTGCATTAATATCCCATGAATGAGAAAAAACAACTCTGAGGCTTTCAATACAAATATTAGTTTAGCCGATTTATAAAGTTTATTTGGTATGGTCTCCTTGCTGAAGATGGTTGTTTCTCTTATTCGGTTCACTTTTGATCTGAGTCTATTTAGACTTTGTTTGAACATTGAATCTGTGGATTATAGGAATTATAGACCTAGATGAGCCCCTAGAGATGATTTTAGAGTCCTGTTTTTCAAACTGTGTTCCTAGGAACCCCAGGGATGAAGAGGAGGTGTATCACAGTTTACTTTAGGTGTGAGAGTGGTGAGTGCCTGAGTGGGAATAGACACCTCCCATATTACCCCCACCCCACTCTTCAACCAGCCAGATCCACATAGATTCTGTGTTATATATTGGGTTGGCCAAAAAGTTTGTTCGGGTTTTTCTGTAAGATGGTACAGAAAAACCTGAACAATCTTTTTGGCCAACCCAATATTAGGCTTCTAAGATGCCATTTGAAGAAAGGATTTCATGCCTCTATGTCTACACTAATGTGAAAAGCAATGTTCGAGATCAAGATCAAGGGTCTGTAAACTTGGTCTGTAAAGGGCCAGATGATAAATATTTAAAAAGTTGAAGTCCATACTGTCTCTGTTACAGCTATTCAACCACTGTAGCAGAAAAGCTATTATAGACAATACAGAAAGAAATGAGCATGGCTGTGTTCCGATAAAACTTTGTTTACAAAAACATGTGTTGGATTTGCTTATAGACCCTGATCTCTAGCAACCTTCCACTCATTTTACGTGTTAAGAAATAAAGGTAGAGTGAGATTAAAAGACTTACTTAAGGTAATATAACAGTAGTTGTTATGAGAATGAAACCTCAGGCTCCTCATTCATTTCAGCCACTCTCTACTCCACCCCATCCATACGCAGTGTTTCTCAAAATTCCTCAACACGATGTTCTGTTCACATTCTCACATTCTGTAAGATTCAGTTAATTATATATCCTTGTTGTGTACTCTCTTCACAAACGGAATGCTTTGCAGGTATTGTCTCTTTTAATGTTTGCAACAACCCTATAATGCAGATATTATTCTCCATTTTGTAAAGAAGAAAATGGAAGTTTAGAGACTTGCCCAGTGTCACAATTTTAATCGACTTCTGAATAATCCTTTTTGGCTCAGGCCACTCACCTTAGAATTATCACTGACTCCTCCCTTCCTCTTGGGCACCACAGTCAATCAATCAGGAATTTGGCTCTGCCTTCAAAATAGGTTCAGAATACAGCCACCTCTCATCACCTCCACGATTACCATCTTGGCCTCATCTACTGTCATCTCTCCCCGGGATAACTGCAATGATCTCCTGGCAGTTCCCCCTGCCTCTAGCTTTGTACATTCAGGGTTTATTCCCACCATGGCAGCTGGAGTGTTCGTGTTGAAACACGAGACAGATAATGGCAATTCTCTGCTGAAACCCTGCCGTGGCTACCCACGTCACTCAGTAAAGGCAGAAATCCTACTGTGGCCATCATGGCCCTGTATAATCTGCCCAGTCTTAACTCTTTTCCTCCTCTCCCCTGTCTCTTGGTACCTAACCTTGTGGGCTTCCTTACTGTTCCTGGACAGATCTGGCTGGGCCCCGCATTAGGGCCTTGTCTGTATCTGTTCCCCTACCGGCATTGCTTCCCCTCCTCCACCCCATATACACATGGTCGCCCACCTACTCACCCTCTTCTGGTTTCTGCTTACATGCCATCTTCTCAATAGGTCTAGCTTGAAAACATTATTTAATACTACATCCTAAACTTCCTTGCCACATATGTTCCAGGCCGATAACCCAGTTCTATGTTTTCTTTTTCCCATAGCGTTTACCAGCTTCTAATATACTGTATGATTTATTTATTATGCTTCTTGTTCATTGTCTTTCTCTCAGTCCCCAACCAATGTCCTTGACTGTAGAGGGATCTATATTTTGTCAATCTTTGTTTCCTAGTGCTTTGAGCAGTGCTGGGCACTTAGTAGGCACTGAATAAATATTTATTGAATGAATGAATGAATGAATGAAACTTTCTTATTTAAGGCCAGATTCTTAATACCTAAATTATATTCTAAAGGAGTGAGAATTAAATGAGGGAATGAATGAACAAAATGAGTGACTCTTCTACTAGTTTGAGAGTTCACTGAGAGACCTTGGGTTGTCTCTTTATTACGTGAGCATGCCTGGCTCAAAGAAGGTACTTAGTGACTGCTTGCAGAAGTAATGTATATCCTGCAGCACCAATTCCGACATTTGGTAGCCCTGTTACCCTGTAAAATACTTCCCTCCTGTTTTGGCCCATCATGACCACAATTACTTCTCTTAGCCAAAAAAGCCCTTTTTCCCTTGGCTGAGATTCAGACCCTGCTGCTATCAGCAAGAATGGGCAACAAAAAGGAGCTTCAGAGGGAAGGACAACAGTCACTTGCTTTCAGCAGGCTTCCTCCCAGGCTGTTTAAGCCTCTCTCCATGTCCTCTGTTTTAAACCTTTCTGCTTTCTTTGCTTTGCAGGATTCTAACTGACAAGCCAAAGAAGTGACTCTGGCTGGAAAGTATAAGAGTGGGAGAGTTCTGGGGAACCCTTTCCTCAGGAAATACTGAAATTTCTTGTATTTTATATTCCAGAGCCCAGATATTGGGGCAAAATCAAAGAAAATAGCAATTTGGTACTTACAAAACAGCATTCTGTAGCAGCAAAATTGTCTATGGCAATTTCAGCCTGAAAACAAAGCCCTGATAACTCCTTCTAATGCTCTTGCACCCCAACCTCCAACCTTAAGGTTTTTCATGTCAACACATGCTGAGTGTCAGAAAATTACAGGTACCAGCTCCGCCACTTAGGAACTATGTCATCTTAGGCAAGTCACTTAGCTTTTCTGAGCTTCATTATATTACCTGTAAAATGGAAATATTAAATCCAGAACATCATGAGAAAAAAACCAAGATACTGTGTTATTTGTGAAATGCTTTCTGATTTTCTTTAACAGTTAATTTCTATATATATGAGAAAATCTCATAGCTCTACACACACACACACACACACACACACACACACACACACACAGAATACATCTAAAAATTGGTGAAATCTGAGTAAGATCTGTAGTTGAAACTGACCAATGTCAATTTCTCGGTTTTGATGATGAATATAAGATATACGGAAGATGTTACCATAGGGGAAAGCTGGGGGGGAGGATACACAGAATTCTGCATTATTTGACAATGTCTTGCGAGTCTAAAGTTATTTCAAAGTAAGTTTTTAAAAAAGTTAATTTCTGCTGCTTTTTGTTCTCTTGAAACACCTTCCAAATGCTTTTAATAGAACATGTCATACTTAGAACTGCTGGATCTGATTCTCTCAAGGACTCTGCGCTCCTTGAGGGCGCAGTTGCTTTCTTATCTGTTCTTATTCACTAGACTAGCATACTGCTTTGGCACAGGTTGGTGTTCACAAATTTTTATTGATTCTTTCAGCTCAGAATATCAAAATAAGCAACCTCTCTTCTTAGATACTCTGGTGCTGAAAATCTCTGAAAATATTTAAAGAAAATTAGCTTTTGTTGACGGCCAGTCACTTTATATAAAGTTCTTTTAATTAATCCCCATAGCAATCTTATGAGGTATAAACTATAATTCCCATTTTACAGATGAGGAACCTGAGCCTCAAAAAGCTAAATCTACTCGCCAAAGATGGGCAGGATGGAGGTAGATTCAAGCCCTAAGTCTGTCTGGCTCCAAAGTCCATCTTCTTTCATTCATTCATTCATTTATTCAAAAATGTTTATGGATCAACCAGTATTTGTCAGGGGGTCATTCTCAGACCTTAAAATATAGTCAACGAACAAACAGAAAGATTGCTCCTATTGTGCGGCTGATATTCAAGTGACAAAATACTGATGATAAAGAGTAAATTAAATTTTAATAAAAAACATGTGGACACAAAGGAGAAAGAACAAGGAAGGGAAATTAAGACAGTGGGGACTGAGGGCAATTTGTAGTAGGAAACAGAATGTTCAGGGTAGGCTTCATTGAGAATACAAGATTTGAGCAATGTTGATACAAGATTTGAACAATGGAGTTAACTAAGCAGATCTTTGGGGAAAGAGCCTTCTAGGTGGAGGAGCAGCCAGTGCAAAGGCCCCCAGACTGTGGACATGGGCCTGGTGTGTGTGTGTGTGGACAGGCAAAGAGGCTGCTTTGATTGGAGCAGAGTAGGCACATGGGGAAGTAGCAGGAGAGGTCAGGGATGGAATGCAGATCATAGTGGACCACAGAGGTCATTGCAAGGACTTGTGAGGAGTTTGGTTTTGCCCTGAGACAGGAACTACTGCAGGGTTTTGAGCAAAGGAGTGACATAAGCTGACTCACACCTTTATGGGCTCTCTCTGGCTGCCATATGGAGCCTAGGCTAGGCTGAAGGAGTCAAGGTCAGAAGCAGGAGACCAGATGAGAGGCTGTTGCAGTATTCCAGGCTAGAGAAATGGCAGTGGCTTCGAAATGGCAGCTGGAGTTGAGGGCTTACCTTTCTCCTAATACTTCTCTCACCAGATGATGGCCTGTCTTTCACTGGTGTTTACAGAACCTCAGACAGTTGGTTCGTCAAGTGCAAGGTGGCCTTTTCTTTCTCCCCCTGTACCATGTAGCTCAGATCCTTGCTCTTTCTCCTCCCAGCTTCCCACACATGCACCCTGAAACTGGCCCTGCACATCCTAACTCCTTCCTCTGCTCTGGCCCACTGTGTGCCCCGGACCTTGCCACAGTGGCCCCCAGACTCTCTCTTGCCTGCCTGTCCCTGTTGGCTATTGTTATTTTCTCAGACACCTGTTTGCCCTGATCTGTTATATGTTGTGAAACAAAAAGGCTTGCGGTCGCTAATGGATGAACTTGGAAACACAGTGGGGCCTCCACCCATCACCCCAATGCTGGGAGGCTGGCAAACTGACTCTCAGTTTCCACTTCTGCCAGCTGGGGATAATCAACACCTGTCTCATGGGAACGTCGAGTGGCCCAATGGGACAACACGTGGGGAGTTGCGTTGTAAGAAGAACATTCCGTAGATAATAGGGAAGAGGAAAGAGACTTTGTTCAATGCACACTGGAGTCAAGCACTTAGGATCCAGTATCTCATGTGATCTTTACAAGGACTCTGTGGGTTGGTGCTAACCTTCCTGCTTCCCAGATGAGAGAGACTCAAGAAAAAAGTAGCCAGCAATGAGTCTGTTGCCAATTCTATTTGGGGGGTGCGGGCAACCTCCAAAGCAGAAAGAAGGTTCACATCTGTAAGAGACAACGAATTCCTTGCTAAAAAAATAAAAATGAAATGATAAAAAGAAAAGCTTGATTTCTCGGGCCCGGGCATGATTGAGTCAATGAGTCAAACCAGCAAATTCTCCAGTGCCTCTGTCAGTGCCAGCCCTCGTGCGGATGTGGACACCAAGTGAGGGTTTCCCACAGCCTGCTGTGCGTGCTTCTCCTTGGCCTACAGAGGGAAGGGGTGTGTGAATGCTTTCCCATGACACCAAAATGCAGCTAAGCAGAAAGGACACATGGCTTGGGGCTGGAAAGACATTTATGACAACCTGGCAATGGAATCCATTTGGCCCAGTCCAGCTAAGAGTGGCAAGTTGGGGCAAGAGTCGCATCTAATGATAAAGAACTCCTTTTCATTGTGTGTAGTTGTCTTCCCCACTCCCCACAAGGTGCAGGGCTCATGGGCATGTGGATTGTGCCTGGGGTGCAGAAATGTACTGAGAAGGTGGTGCCTAGGTAGCCCTGCCCTGCATGTGTTAATCACCCAGTTAGAAGGCCATTTGGGCTGATTTGTACCTTGTCAGCATTTTAAAAACTGGTAATTTTCTCTCCCAGAATGTGTTATTTCCCCTTTGCCAGAATCTGGAAAGGAGGTCAAAGGAGTTGACGTCTCCAAAGCCAAGAGCCTTTTATTTCTTCTGCTGCAGGAGTTTTCTGAATGCTGATAGAAGTATGGCTGTGATGGCTAATTGTATGAGTCAACTTGGCGAGGCTATGGTGACTAGTGGCCTTCCAAGCAAAGATTGTGTTTTCCCAAAGAAGGAATTTGGTCTCCAGATTGTAACATAGAAATCCTATTTGAGTTTCCAGCCTTTGGACTCAAGTGGTATTAGAAGGGTGTCTGCTGTTTTACTGCAGACTTGGAAAGGGAGACTCCACACCGTTGCCTACTGGATGTCAAGCTGGTAGGGCTGGGACTAAGCAGCAAGGCTGCAGTGTCTTTAGCCACTCAGCCTTTTGCAACAGGCTTTTCATTTTGTAGGAGAGAACTGATTGATTACAAAAGAATACGAGTGTTGGAGTCAAAGGGCCCAGGGGTATGTCCATGGGCAGATTCCAGACATTCTGAGAGCTTCAGTCCTTTGAGAACTTTGAATTAAGTTGGGGTGCCCATACTTTTCTCTGTAGAGCACCTCCCCTTTTATTTACTGTTGCCACATGGAACCCATATCTTGATTTTATACACCAAACATATTGAGTGTATTTACTTTCTATTGGTTTATATTTATTTTATTAATTTATTTTATTTTCATTAAGTGATAGTGTTACATGTATTAATTTATTGTAGCAGGAGATGACCTCATTGTGATGATAAAATCCCAATCATTAGCAAAGAGGCAATTTTATAGTTAAATTAGGTGACGATATTAATATTGCTATAGCTGCTTCTCTTTTTGTCAACTTTTGCCTACCATATAATTTTCCAATATTTTATTTTTTATTTTATTTGATATATTTATTTTAGGAGTGTGTATTATGATACATGAAGTTGTATTAAAAAACCTCAGACTCTGTCCTTTAATAGAGGAATTTAACTTATTTACATTTTTGTGATTACCAGCATATTTGGCCCATGTGAACATAATTTAATCAATGTAAATTACCCATAAGGATAGCCGAACTATCGAAATAGGTTGGGGACTGCAAAAGCTCCCTTTCAGTACTCCTGAAGTCCTTTGGGACTCTAAAATTCCACAGTGTTCCTCATTTGTACATATGGATGCTGGAACCTTTATCTGGGTGTTCCCTAAAGTGGTACCCAGTCAAGAAGCTGGGTGCAGCTGAATCATGGCCAGGGAGGCTTCCATTTGTGTATTTGCAAGCTGCTTCCCTCTTTGCTTCTGCATCTGTCCTGCTTTGCCTCTGGATTTGTCCTTTCAGATTCCTGGCTAAGGAGATGCCTGCCTGAGTGATACTATTTTTGTATTACTTTCTAAGACACAATTATCTCTGTGAAATCCTGCAGTAGCAATTCACTCACTCATCCACACATCCGTGCATTCATGCATGCATGCATGCATGCAACCATCCTTCCATCCATCTGTCCGTCCATCCATCCATCCAACAAATATTTACCAGCATACTTCATCCACCAGCTCTTGTTCTGGGTGCTATTAGGAGAGATCCCTTAAGTGTACAGATAAACTATTTTGGAGGTCTAGAGAAATTCTACCCTTGGGGACCACAGGGGACAGTTCTAATCTCCTTTTCCATGGACAGCCTCAGCTCTGCAGACCATAGCTTTGTGTTTGTTCTGGCCTCTTTCTCTGAGCACTGGCCTGCGATCTGCAGTGCCATGGCTGACCACTCTTCTCTGCCTTGGTTTCATGTCATTCTGCTCCATCGTGACAGTTCAGGGCCTTGGAGTTCCTCTGAGGTCTCCTGCTGGGGGTTTCAGTCACCTCCTCCTCTCACTCCTCCCTGGAATCGTGTTTCTGACAGTGAGGACTGATGTTGGCCCCTCTCCTCTCTTGAGTCTCAGGCCTTTTGATCATGGTTGCATTTCTCCAAGTGGATGATTCCTTTTCTTCAGGGGTGGCCCTTTTAAAGACTGACCCCAGCCTGGAAGCCCATTTGGAGCTGTGGGGGAAGAGCATCCTGTCCTGATGGATGGACATGCCTGCAGTCTCCAGAGTGGCTTTGCCCCTGGACCTCACTGCTCATGCTTCATGCTCGGGCTGAGGCTTTTACTGCTCACATATCCCCATGACCCCCTGCACGCTGTGGGTGGTGGCACAAGCCAGGCTTCCTTGTCCTTTACTTCTCTCCTCGATGTGATTTCATGTCTCTCCCTTAGGAAAGAGATTGACATGAAAAACAAACTGAGAGTAGTGTAAAGAGTTCCATGAAGAGACGGCTGCAGTGCTCTGAATCACCACCTCCCGAGTCCTAGGTGGTGGGACAGGTGAGGTTCAGCGAAGGCTTTCTAGCAGAGGGTCCTGTAATAGGAGGCCTGAGTGGTCGAAGGGGTTAGTGGTAAACTGGAGGGTGGGCAGGAGAGTTTCAGGTGGAGTGAACACCTTGAGAGGTGATCAAAAACCTGGAATCAGTCCCCTGAGCCAGGAGCACTGGGTGTGAGGGAGAAAGTGACGTGGGAAGGAAGGAAAGGTAATCTGGGGCTACGACAAAGGAGCTGTTTCTCACTCTCACTCCTGGGATAGTCCCACCCCAATGGGAGGGAAACACCCGATCCATAATCCTCTCCTCAAAGAAATGAATCTCCTCCAAGGGGTGCTTTCTGATTGGACCCTTGGCAGGTGAGTGAAGCAGATGGACACACTTCAAGTCACCTTCCCTTGTCCTACTCCACTTCAAGGGACACCAGCCCAGTTCCTGAAAATTCACGTTGCAAAATCATGTGGATACTCTCACTTCAATTCTGTAAAAACAACCACGTGAGAAAAAAAGGCTGGAAAGAACGTACGTAAAAGGAGGTAATTATGTTAGGGTGATGTGTTTGCTGGTGGATATTCTTGCCTCTATATTATGTGGGTTTTCTTTTTTCTTTTTTTTTTGGTTTTGTTTTACTAACTTTAAAATTATTGTAAAAAGACTTATACTTGAATTACATTCAAAAAGATCTCTGACAGACATCCTGGGTCTGATTTCTAGGTCACGGCCAGAGAAACTCATCTCCCAGGAGGAATTGGTCTTGGTTTGTAAAATATTAGCAGAGGCTCTATTAGGAAATGATAAGGCCACATACTGAAGTCTCTAGAAATATAGATGATTTCTCTGCCGATGGCAAAGAGTGTTATCCTACATCAGCCTAATGAATTTGCTCTTTTCTCATTTATGGGTCCCGTTAGGGTGTCTCTCTTGTGGTGGTTGCTATTTCAGAAAATGGAAGGAAATTCAGCAACACTGTTTGTGATGTGGCTACAGAATTCCCTGCTGGCTGAGGGTCCCAGAGAGCCCAGCATACAATACCCTTTGTTTAAGCATCTGCATCTTTCCCTCAAGCAGGCTGTCAGCTCCAGGGAAGCAATCACCTTCCCTACTCTCACACAAACCAGAAATCGAAGCACAATTTGGCCTCTTTGTCATTTTCAAAAATCAAATCTGCCTAGGGACCAAGTTTCAGCAGCAGATGTTTTTGCTTTATGTTTTATTTAAAGATGTTTAATTTTGAACCTTGTGTATTTCCAATGTGTGTGTGTGTGTGTTTGTAGAACAGACTGTGTACATGTATAAAAAACCACTGATTTATGTGTAACAGTCATTTCATTAACAGTCAGTGCTTTTTAAAAAATTTAAAAGCTGAATTAAAATTAATTAAAGATTAATTAAAATCAGATAAATTAAAATTATTATAGTTATTATTTTTATTATTTTACTTAAAATAATGACTATACACCAAATATACCAAATATTCCATGGCAAGCTTTGCACCAAATGGTTTACATATAATTTCTCTTTAAGCCTTATCAGAATCTTATGAAGTAGACAGAGAAATTGAATATCCATTTTATGAATGAAGTTTCAGAGGGGTAATGACTTGCCCAAATTCTCATGACCAATGAGTAGGAAGCTAAAACTTTAACCCAGGTGTGTTTGATGCTACAGAATATACATGAAATATAATCTATGTGATATTACATGTACATATGTGTATATGTGTGTGTATACCTTTATATCATGTTATCTGTATATGACATCTGAACTTTCAAATCATTTTCTGGCTGTCTCTCTCTTTCTGTCTTCTCTCTCGCTTTTCCTCTTTGCTCCTTCTGATTGTTGACTAAGCCTGTTATTCAGAGACATGACCTGCAGATTCTCTGAGCTTCAGCTTCCTTGTCTCATGTGCTGGTTGGTGCCAACAAGAGCTGGTGGTCTGTGTAACCACCAAGGCTGTTGTGAGGATTAAGTTTGAGGATGGATGTGAAAGCCCTTTATGAGCCACAAAGCGTCGTAGTCACTCTGTCCTGCTCCTTAGGCTGCAAGTCCTCTGGGATGAGGATTTATCTTTCAGGGGAGACAGGAAAGTAAGGAAAACAGGAATCACTGCCGAGCCAGCCTCACAGACAAGCAGGATTTAGAAAAGGTCACATGGGATCCAGCAAAAGTCCAGGAACCAGGATTAGTCACCATCCCAAGGTGGGGGCATCTGTTTTTCCTACTTCAAGATTATGTCATCATAGCAACTTCACTGCTCTCTGCCTCTCTTATGCTGAACCTGCCGTTATTGATTAACTTATTTCTATTCCTGTCTCTCCATCTTATGGCTTTTGCTACCTCGTAGCTCACAGCCATCTCTTCTAAGTTACTCTGCTTTAGGACCACTGTTAAGGACCACTGACTCTTTCTGTAAGTCTCACTCTCAAACAGCCAAGGAAGAAGATTCAGTTTATTAGCATTAGTGTTGTGCTGGTAAATATTTAATAACTCGCTATCTGTAGGAGATTGGGGTGGGAGGAAGTCCTGATTTGTAGAGTTTGTCAATTTCCATTATGCAAATATTCCCACTATGGTTGATTTCAAGCTACCGACACAATGTCACCTGGTTCCTTGAATCCTGAAAACTGAGCAGTTGGATCCTATGAGCTAGTATGACTTAGCTCCTGCCCATCACTTTCATCCCATCTGCCACTGCACAGTTTCTGGTCAGTTTGGGGATTGTCTGGCCTTGAACTGGGTTCCCATCCTGGTCCACTTAACTGTGGCCATGGTACCAGGAACATGTGTTGAACCTTTCTCAGAAAGTCCTTGGGTAAGAGGGGGTTTCCAGTGTGTAATAATCTCTCTAACACAAACATTATTTAACTCTCATTTTATGGATGTCTCCGAGACCTTAATAAAATAAGAGGAAAACTATAAAAATATAAATTAAGAAATGACTAATGCTGCAAAAGGTGTGTAAAAAATATGAAATGGGAATTCAGAGACAAGAAATGTTACTGCCAGGTGGAAGCAAAAAGGAAGGCTTTTCAGATCCTATAACGTTTGAACTGAGCCTTTCAAGGATGGCAAGACTTGGAGATGTAGGAATAGAGGAGAAGGTGTTCAGGACACAAAGAACAAGAGCTGGAACAACACATGGACTAGAGAAAGCATGGGATAGGTATGGAGTCAGCACTTCAGTTAATGGAATAGAAGGTTCCTGAAGGGGAGAAGAAGGTGATTGTATTATCAAGGAAAGTCATAGAGGGCCTTTGGTGTCAAAATGAGGTGGCTGGAATACACTACACTGCTTTTCTCTGTTGTTATTACCAAATAAAAGTGTAATATAAATTTATTTGGGTATTATCTATACCGTTGCATGGGTCTATTGGAATAGAATATTGAAAGCTTATGACAATAAGACTCCGCTAAGGTTCTTGACCTTCTCCATCCTTTTAAACACCTGACCTTATTATTTATATTAATTTCTTGCACTAAATAGTGTCAAAACCATGAGGCAGATCATTGGTGAGAATAAGACTGGGATGAATCTGGAGACTTGGGTCTTAGTCTCTGCTTTGTCACCAATTCGATGAATGACCTGGGGAAAGTCGTCTCTGCCAACCTTGGCATCCTCACATCTGACATCTTGTAGGATGGTTATCTGATGGTTGCTTTCCTAGACTTTCTGAGTCTATAATCACATACACATGATCTCTCCAAATTTATTTCAGATAAAGTCATTCATTTTTGGGTGCTGGAAAATAGCAAAGAACTCTGTGCCTTTGGCATGTATAACTCTCTTTGGGAGATAGCTAATACTGGAAGCACTGCCAAGGTTCATGTGTGATGGTGGATGAGAACTCTGGTTAATTGAATTTTTTGTTGTTGTTGTTAAAATGAAGATTAGCTATAAAAACCTATATAAACCCTTGCTGTTAGCAATATGTCTCAAGTGTACTAGTTAACTTTTTTTGATCTAAGAAACACAGTTTTTTAAAATAAGAAGCCAGGCACATAAGGACTATGTATGTGCCAGCCTCTGAGATAATTACTATAAAACAACATCATATCATCATCGTCATCGTCACCATCATAGCTATCATTTACTGAACAATTTATTTTCTGCCAGGTACTGTTCTGAGAGCTTTACATGCATAATTTCATTCAGTATTCCCAAGAAACATAAAAGCTAGACAAACATGTGGTGGGTTGAATGGTGGTCCCCCAAAAGATATGTCTATGTCCTAACCCCTGGAACCTATGAATGTGGCCTTATTTAGAAAACGGTCCTCATAGATCTAATTGAGTTAAGGGTCTTGAGATGAGGATATCATCTGGATTATCAAGATGGGCCATAAACCAATGAAAAATATCCTTATAAGAGATATGCAGAGGGGAGACAAATAGAGAAGAAGAAAAGATCACATGACATTGGAGGCAGAGGTTGCAGTTGTGTGGCCATGAGTCAGGGAACACCCTGTGCCTCCTTGAGGAGATGACGAACCGATCATTTCCTATAATCTTCAGAGGGAGCACAGCCCTGTTGACACCTTAATATCAGATATCAGACCTTCAGAACTGTAGGAGTATAAATGTCTGTTGTTTTAAGCCACTGAGTTTGTGGTAATGTGTTACAGCAGCCAAAAGAAACTAATACACACTTTTTAACAAAGATGAAATCAAAGCATAAAAAGGTAGATTAAACTTACCTAAGATCCCATAGTTGGTAAATGATATTACACGAGCTTAACCCAGGCAGCTTTAGAATTTGCTTTCAACCTTACTAGAATATTGCATCTCAAAACTCTATCTTCACGGAGATATATAAACTACCAGTTACATTACACTCTGAAATGTTCTTTGAAAACAAGGGGCAAACATAAAGGGCTATAGGAGCACATGAAGGGCATATAACCCAGCTTTTGGGGAGTGAGTATCAGGGAAATTATCCCAGAGGAGATGATGGATATTCGGCTGCTTTTTAATGATGAACATACTTTTCCAGATTATAAAGTGGGGTAAATTTTCCAAGCAGAGAGATCAACCACAGAGGGTGAGAAAGAGCAAAGCACCTTTAGGGAATTTCAATAGTTAGACATGGCCCAAGGGGTTCTGAAAGAAAGATGAAAGGTGTGATAGAAGATCAAGGTGGAGAATAGCTTATGGTGGGCCTTATGTGCCAGGCCAGAGACTGTAGACGCCTCAGGTCGTTGGAGAGTTTGGATGACTTGGTGCAGGTGATTCCATGATCAGATCCATCTCTTACAGACTCACAGTGGAAAGCACCCTGGAGGATAGAATAGCGTGGGTTGAGAGCAGAGGCAGACTATCCTATAGCAATAAATGGGATGTGTGTTAGAGTACTGGAGATGGTGATGGAGGAAAGAAAGCACATTTAACAGATTATTCGGAGGTGACGTGAGTAGGATTCAGTGACTAATAGGATGTCAAAGGCAAGAGGAAAGAGGATCATGGGCTGCGTTGCAGGTTTCAGGTTTGGGGAACTGCTCATACAAGAAATAAAGGAGGTACACAACTGGGGGTAGAGGCAGGGGTGGAGTTGGAGATAGTGAGTGTGAATAAATATTTCACTGATGGCTGAGGGCCTCTCCATCAGGGTTTTTATCATGAATGTGTGAACATCTACATATGATCATAGCTTTGGAATTACATTGTAGTACACATGGAATTTACAATGTACTCCAAGAGTAGGAAGAAGAAGGGAACTAACATTGACTACCTACTACAGGTTGGGTGTCTAACTTACATTATCTTACATTATCCCAAAATAAGACTTCCATATAAGTGTTATCCATATTTGATAAATGAGGAATCCAATTAAGATATATGGGGATATATGTATGTGTATAGCTGATTCACTTTGTTATAAAGCAGAAACTAACACACCCTTGTAAAGCAATTATACTCCAGTAAAGATGTTAAAAAAAATAAAATAAAAATAAATGTTAAAATTATAAAGTAACTGGACAAATGTCACAGGGTTAGTAAATGTCTGGGGAGCTCTGATTTTAGATCCCATCTTCTTTTTTGCTGCCTTTTGGACATAGAAGCAGAATGCTCTTTGACTCACACCTTCCCCATTTATTAGTCTGACCTTTGGAAATTTGCTTAACCTCTTTATGCCTCAATTTTAGCAGCTTTCAAAAGGGGATAAAAATAAAGGTGCTTGCTCTCCCTAACTCAAGTTAAAGTCTATGAGTGAAATCTCTGCAAATGGTAAAAGCCTAGCAGAATATGAGTAAGTATTTATGTGAGTAGCCTAGACTTTTCCAAAAAAATTTTTTTTGAGGTAATCCCTGACTTCAGCAAGTTTTCTTGTGAATTTCTAATTCTTCCCTAAAAGTCTACTAGCATAAGTTTTTTAGTTAACAGAGTTTTAAAAATCGGGGCTTATTTAAACATTCATATCCAAATCACTTCAAGCAGTTTCTAAATGTGCTTCTCTAAAAATCCTGTAAAAACTCATTCCATTGATAATGGGTTTTTGCTGGCCATGTGAACACCAGACCTATCGCTTTGTCTCATGAAAGGTGTCCAGAGACAGACACACCTTACGTTATACTTGGAGGTGATATTAGAAGAAACTTCCAGCACCTCAACTGAGCAAGACAGGTTTGGTTCCTTTTGGAACGTAAGTGCCTAGTAAGTATGGATTGATTCCCAGTAATTCTGCAAATTCCAGGATCTAGCACAGCCTTGTGTCTTCAACATAGAAACTAGGTGTTTACTATGCAGTTTCCTCAGCTCTACAGCAATAGGGTGGTATTTGTTCATCCCTAACCTCTATCCAATTCTAAGACTGATATATATATATATATTTTTGGCCTGGGAAAACCCAGCATACAAAAAGGAAGAGAAATGTAAAAAACAGCCAAACAGCCAGAGGTAGAAGCTAGTAGCGCTTTTCAAAGGCATGGGTTTATATGTGTGTGTGATGTAAAGTAACATCATCTTCTGTTATATCTTTAAAAACTGGTGTGAAGAGGTAACAGAGCAGAAATGTCAAGAAGACAGTTATATAATTAGCAGAACAAATCTCTTTTCTCAGAAGAGAGAAAGTGTCTCAGTTGGACAACTCTGCTGAAGTCTCTATGAGGATGACGAAGATAGGGCACAGTGGAAGGAAAATTAGCCTGGGAAATCAGGATACTTATTTTTGTTCTTAAGCTAGTTGGCATTGGGTTTTTATTACATGCAACTGAAAGATCCCTGTGACTGCACCAGTGGCTGTGTAGAGCAGAGGATTGGGAAAAATAGAGTGTATTCACACTCTACTAGAAAAAGGAATCTTAATCCTAATGCCATGGAATGGGTCATCTCAATCTTTTAAGTAATTCTAATTGGATATTTTTGGGCCAGTTGCCCAAATGAGCCGATCATTGAGGCCAGAGTGGTAGAATCCTCACTTTAGTTAGGCCTGTGTTATTTGTTCACTCTGGAAGCCAGGGTAAAGGAGTGGTCAGCTCTTATCTATCAGTCTTAGCGTTAAGGACACTGCAATATCCAAGATATTTCTGTGGTTTCTGCCAGGTGCTCCCTCATTCACTGTCTCTCACCTGAAATCCCATCCTATTCACTTCCATGCCAGTGTAGACTCTTTGTCACGGAGGACTCAGTTCCCCTGTCATCTACTCTAAGGCACCTTCCTGGGCAGCTCTTACCCGTAAAGGCTGTTTTCTCTGATACGGCACATGCTTTACAGATCACCAGTTCACCACAGCTCACTGAGCCTGAATCTCATTCAATCCCTTTTCCAGACCATTTGTCTCCCATAACGTATCTTGCGTTTCTTCCTTCTCTTTCTCATCACTACCTTAGTTCAGACATTCATTTCTTTTCACTTGGACGACTGAATATTTTCTTAACTTTCTGCCACCACTCTAATTTCCCTTTCATCTGCCATTTCCTTCAGGGTAATCTTAGCCAAAGCACACAGCTCTGACCATGTCAATATCACCTTTAAAAAAACAATAGGATGAAGTGGAAAGGCAGAGCTGAGTGAGACTGAAACCTGGCATGTGCTGGAGGTTCCTTTCTCAACTGCTGGCAGTTCACCTGAGATCCAGTCCAGAAGGTTTGACGTGAAATAATGAAGCAAAGTTAGAATCAACTGATGTAGCTCTGCTAATGGGGCACAACTGTGGGAAGGTACCAGAACTGGAGTGGGGAATTGAGGTGGGGAACAAGCAAGGATCAAGATGAATGAAGTAAGAGGAATCCTCAAATGGGGATGTTTCAGAGGAAGGGAACACAGGGTTTCATACAAATAGTCATGGTCTGGCAGGTTTGAGTTGTTTTTAAAGAAAGAGGCATGACCCTGCCCACTGGGACTGTGGTGTGCCTTGATTGTGTTTGGGTATCCAGGTAGATTTATTTATTTATTCACCAAGCAAATATTTATTAAGTAGCTAGCATACGCCAAACACTGTGTATCAGAGAAGGTTGCCCAGAGGAGCCTGGGAGGGTGATTATGGTTGACCGACCCAAGTGGACATGGGCAGAAAGAAGAGATATATTTTTGAGCTTCATATTTCCCAGCACATTCAGCTCTGTGCTTTCTGCCCAGTAGGTATTCAAAAAACTAGGTTTACTGAATTGAAAACCAATTCATGCCACTACAGAGTGATCTATGGACTCAGAGAAGCTAGGGGAGGAGTAATAAGCATCTTTAGTGAACAAACAATATGTTCATGTCCAAAAGATACAACTTTGCTCTGTCTTGCTTATTAACTAGAACCTAAACTCCCTTGATGTGTCTTTTTTTCTCTTTCTGCTTCTTCCTTCATTTTTCTCTCTGAGAAGTTCTCATTAACACATTTTAATGAGTATAAATGAGGACTCCATGTCCCAAGAAAGAGAAAAGCCAAGCAGTGTGTGCAGAGAGAAAGAGAGAGAGGGAGAAAGTAAACAATTATTGCCGTAGGTTTTGTATTTCAGGGCCATCCTTGTATCTCATGCTGCTTGCCAACTCTTCTTTTTTTTTTTTTAACATCTTTATTGGAGTATAATTGCTTTACAATGGTGTGTTAGTTTCTGCTTTATAACAAAGTGAATCAGTTATACATATACATATGTTCCCATATCTCTTCCCTCTTGCGTCTCCCTTGCCAACTCTTAATTGCATGAGAAAGATGAGATTGATGATTAAAAGCACAGACGTAAATATAGATATGGTAGAGATGTGGATATCAATATAGATATAAATACGATCTCCCTGCTGTTATCTTCAAGTCTGTGCCATTCATTTGGTTTCCCTTTGTTCTTCTCTTGTGTTTTATTTTGATATATATCTTTTTTTTTTTTTAAGTCAGAAACCATAAGAGATTCCTTCAAGCCATTCTCCTGTCACCCACTGTGAGATCCTGGGCTTAGGAAATGTTGACTTTGTGTGTTTTAACCTCTCCCAACAGATCCAGAACTCTAACACATGGGCAGGTCTGGCCTGTCAAACCCTTGATCAGGGGTATGGGAAGAGATATGGCACAGCCCCCCATCCATCACTGTCATACAGACTGCTCTTGTTCCAGACCCTGCCCCTCAGGTCCTGATGGCCTTGATCTCCATTCAGGGCACGGGTGGGTGTGGCCCCTCTGGACCTGTGGTCCACAGTTCTATTTTATTTTCATTCTCACAACAGCCCTGTGTGGTAGGAATAGATTTCCATAGGCTGGTGGTTTACAATCTTTTTGAATCTGTGACCTGCCCCCACCCTTTTAGTGTCAACATTGTCCACTAACTATATTTCTAGTATCCATTCAATGAAAAAGTCACCATAAGCAAAATCTAACCTGAATCGATTAATTTTTATGTTGATGTACATAATAATAGCAAAACATTAAAAATGTCCAAATGCATTTAACACTTACAACATGCCAGGCATGGAGCCAAACATATTATCACTCATGACAGCCCTATGGGGCATATTCTCTGATGGGCTCCATTTAACAGATGGGAAAACTGAGCCTGTGAGACAGATGAAGTAGTTTGCTCAAAGTCACACATCTAATAAGCAGCAGAAAAAGAATTTAATCATACACAGTGAGGCTCCAGAACCAACATTCTTAACCATAATGTGGTTTAGGTGCTCATTTGAAAACAGTAGGAGACACCTACAATCCCTATTGTCAGATCCTAGTTGGAGACCAGAGGATTGTCATGGGATGAATGAGATAACGTGTACAGAAAAATCACACAGTGCCTGGTATGCTCAGCAAATGTTATTCACAAGGATAGTGAATGTCTTTGACTATCACCCTCACTGATAACATTTTTTAAAAGTGATCTTTCTATGATTACTGTAGAGGTTGAGGACCAAGATGCCAATAGCCTTGAAACAGTGGCCTTGGTCACAGGGGTGAACCGGCTGGGGTGAGTGGGATGGTGCTGTGACCCTTGGCGTTGGCATTTATTGGCCCTAAAGTCAGTATCCTCGTCCTTGGGTGGCAGCAGCAAGGGCAGAGGGTCCTTTCATGGACAAGGGGGAGAGAGTGGCCACTTTTGGTATCTTTGGTGACCAGTAATAGCAGCACCGTGATCCAGAGAGGACACGAGAAACAGGTAAAAGTCCAGTAATTCTCAGAGCCCCTGTGATACACCCTCCTAGCACCTGGCAGAACTCTTCTGGGGGCGCTTGACAGGGGGGAAATAAGAGGGCTGAAAGTTCGTGTGTGGTCCTCTTTCTCTCAGGCTGGTTTGGCCCAGAGCACAGTTGTTACAATTGCAGTCATCCATGAGGTTTGTATGAATTTCCTCTTCCAGCCATGTGGTGGGCAAGATGGTCTGGAGAAATTTTCTGCTATGGAATATCTATGTGTTGAATAAATTACAAAACAAACAAACAAACCATACACTTTCCAGTGTGTTACTGAACCCACAAGAAAGTATGGAATTTACTAAAGTACGAAACTGCAAACTAACAAACTGAAACCAGAGAGGTGAATAATCATGAAGGCAGAGTCATCCTGGGTAAAATGACACAACCAGGTACCTGAAGCTTTGAGGACTACTGATCACACAAACTATGAGAAAATGGATCTGGGGCTCATGCAACAAGGTGGGTACTGGACTTAAGATCCCCTCATAAACCATGACTCTATAAGCGCCTATGTAGTCAGTGAAAAGCTGGACGAAAAAAAAACCATCTGCGTGCAACTGACAAGAAAGTGTGTTTGTCTTTGCTGTGACTCTGGATAGAACTGAATTAACCATAACACTTGTCTCCCCTGGAGTTTGTTAACTCCAGACCGGGTCTGTTCTCATGTAGATCTAAGATTATTTTGTACCATTCATAGCATCAGGAAATATAAAGCCAAAAAATTAAAGTGGCCCCAGCTTGAGAGTATTCCCTGGTATCCAGAAACGCCATATGCGAATTGTCTTAAGGGATGAGCATTTTCAACTTGGAGCCTTCCAGATGCCCACAGGTTAACTTCAGCCAAATATAAACTCCTAAAGAAAGATGACTAAATACCCAAATATGCGTGGGAACAGGCCATCATGAGTGATGGTCAGCAGAAACATTGAGATTATCAGATACAATCGTGTTTGAAGAAGTAAAAGATGGAATAAAAATAGCAAGAAAAAAAGTGACTATCAATCATGACCAAACAGATAAGGTAAAAGAATGAAAGGGAACTTCTGGAGATAAAATATAATTATTGAAATTAAAATCCAATGGGTGGATTAAAGAAGAGATGAATCATAATGATGATCGGACAATCGACAGGTATATATTACTCACTACATGTCTGGCACTTTTCTAAGCTCCTTGCAAACACACCTGAAGAAAGAGGGAGTGAATTAGATGTTAGATTTAGACAAATTTCCTTTATAGAGACAAAAAGATAGGAAATATGAATGTGAGTGCTGTGTCTCAAATTTACTACTGTCAGATCTTAGACATTTTATGGAGCCCTCAGTTTCCTCAGCTATAAAACAGAAAGAGAGGAGCCTATTTATCAAGAATGTCTGGGATTTGGTATATTTCATTGTAGGACTATTTCTGAAGTTTAGGTTTATTAACACTAAAAGAGTAAAATAATAATTAAGAGAGAGACTGACTTGATACAGCTTCAATATTTATAAGGTACATTCTTTTGGGACATTTTATTGGCTTTTTAGATATTCCCTTATTAGGGATATTTAGAAATTGGATGTCTAGTTACACAATTGTAATTCAATGCTTCAAAATAGTTTTAATCTGTCCCAAATCATATAAATGACCGAGAACCCTCATGGCTTGCATGAGGATGCCATCAAGTCATCACACAGCAAGTATTTTCAGTCCATTGGGTCACATTATTCCCACGCATGGTGAGTCATGGCAAACTCATTCATTATTAGAAGATGATTTAATAGGTGGATGATCATTAATAATCCTATTAGTTACAACAACTCTATTGTTTAGGCGCTTCTAACATTTAGAATCCGTGAAAAAAAACCAGTTCCATACTGGAATACTGCCCATTTAATAAGATTGTTCTGACAGTTAAAGAGATAATGGAAATACAGTTAATTCTACATAGTAAGTACTTATCCCTCTCAGTGTTCCTTGTTTGCAAACAACAAAAAGAAACTCTGGCTTATTTAAGCAGAAAATGAATTAAATGGAAGGCTGAGTGGGAAGGCTCACAGAATTAATGGGAAACCTTGGAAAATGGACAGGGACCAAAGGAGGCAAGGCCCAGCCACCAACCCATGACAGACCCAGTTGGCTAGGACGCCCACTCTAGCATCTCTGAACTGGTCACTTACTATCGCACCACTGGATTCCTGAATCAACTTCTTTGACAAATAATTTCCATCACCCTTGTGACTCTAAGTCACTCGTTCAAGGTTCAAAGTCCTAGGGGTTGAGGGCTGTGAGCATCACCTGTGTGCTGGTATCCTCAGTACATAAAAGTGGAGACAGCATCTGTTCTCCTTTGGCTTCTGTCCCTGGAGACGCTGCCCTGATACCACTCTTCCTGGTATTCCCAAAAAAGGAAAGATGTCTGCATGCTGGGCAGCTACAGGAGTTCAGACACCACCAAAACTCCCAGAATCTTTACTCCCTCAAATCACTAGTTAGTGGGAGTACTGGAGATTAATAAATGTAAAATTTAAAAAGCATCTAATCTAAATGAATTAAGATCTTGTTTTCTGGCACCAGTGATCTATTAAATTTTTTCCTAAGAATTAGATATTTTTTTATTTGCAAAAATAAGTCATTCACAATAGGAGGGATCCCTGAAGTGATGGAAATGCTCTGCATGTTGACTGCATCAATGTCAATATTCTAGTTGTGATGCTGTACTGTAGTTTTGCAAGAAGTTATCATTGGGGGAAACTGGGTAAAGTGTACATATAGGATCTCTCTTATTATTTCTTATAACTTCATGTGAATTTATAATTATCCCCCCCAAAAGTTTATTTTTAAAGGGCATGCTTGTTGCTAAAAATATATGTCAAACTCTACAGAAAATTCCTTTTCATCAGAGAGCCCCCAAACCAACTCACCTGAAGTAGAACTAACATTTTGATACACACACACACACACACACACACACACACACACACACGCCTATAACGTGATTTCCTATAGAAAAAATACATATAAACAAAAAATATTTACTTCAACAGAGTTTTTTGCAACATACTCTTTTCACCCAACAGTATATACAGACAACTCTATATACAGATGACTCTGTATACAGACAACTATGCACACTGACTTCTAATCTTTTTGTGTGAGGCTTCCTGACTTTTCTGGACCTCTCTCTCTGTCTCCCCCTTTAAGCTATGAGCTCCTTGGCAGACAGGACTTTCACCGCTGCATCTTCAGCATGTAGCTACATGCCCCACACATGGTCGGTCCAAAATATGTGTGTAGGATGTCAGGAAAACCTGACATCCTACACACATATATTGTCCACAAAGAAACAAATGGCCCAATGGGAGCGTTACAGTGTGTAGTAGTATTTCACTGAGGGCAAGCCCTAAGATGCCCAGGAAACAGGGTGTCAATTTGACCTTGGAGGGGGATCTGAAAATCTCACTGCCTTCTCTAGGTGGTATCCTCTATCCATTTCTACACTGGGTCTACCTGACTCATTACTGCTTTGGCCTTCAGGGACATACTCCTTACTTATCCCTCTGGCTCAGTAAATGGCAAACCCCTGTCTATCTTGCATTGGGTTGCATTGCTGCTGGTCCTTGAAGTTTAATTTCAGAAAGTAAGAGGCCAATGCCAAAGGTACCTCTTTATTTCGGTACAATTCCACAAACATTTGCTCAAAAGCCTAGTATGTCACAGTAGTTGCTGGTGACACAGAAGTTAATTCAACCATCGGTAACAAATTACTAAGCATTTTCTGAATACCTACTGCATGCCTAGAAGAGGGCATTCCAAAGCAAGATGTGGTCCCTGGCCCTTCATAGGTTAACATTTCCTGGAGAAGATACAAATAGATTACTACAAACATTGAAATAAAATAGCTTGAGTGTTATAGCAAAGGTACAAACACTATGTTTAGGGAACGCTGAGGTGGTAACAATTTTGATTACCATGGTCCCTGTGCAGAAAAAAATGACTGAAAGCATTACAGAATAATTATGACTTAAGCATTATGGAATATAAATCATATGTATAATGAAGAAGATCAATATATCATTCTATCTATCTATCTATCTATCTATCTATCTATCTATCTATCTATCTATCTATCATCTATCTGTCTCATTGTAGCACAGGGGAAAAGGAGAATAATTTCTCTTGGTTGTTCTGGGAGCAGGAGGAACAACTGGCTTCAGGGTGAAGGTAGTGTTTGCAAAGAATTGTAATCAGCGAATATAATTCACTAGAGAGACTGGGGATGATGAGAGAACAGCCTGTGCAAAAGCTAGTAGGGGGCACAATACAGATGGTATTTGGGAAAGTCAAATATCTAGTGTTATTGGAGCATGGATATGAACTTCAGATTAAATAGCAAACGCCAAAAACATGCTCCCTTGGAAAAATTAATCATTCCTCCATTCCATTTTTATTGAGAGCCTCCTCTAGTCAGAATGGCGAACACTCATGTAGTGTTTAACATTTACCCGGCACTGTCCTAAGTGTTTTCCATATATTAAATAATATTGTCCTCACAACACCCTATGATATACTATTATACTATACTCTTATCATTTTCATTTTACATATGTAGAGACTAAGACACAAAGAGGTTAAATGGTTTGATCACACAGCTGGTAAGCAGTGGAGACTGATCCAGAAAGTCTAGCAGTGATGTCCACTCTTCACCATGACACTATCCTGCCATATACAGAGGTGTGTGCCATGTGTTGGAGATAGAGGCAGCCATGGGCATAGCTTTAACCTGCCCTTGAGAGCTTACATTCTTGGGATAGATATTAAAAAGGCAATAACATGCACAAAATTAAGTGTAAATCAGGGGATTCTGACATGGTCTGGAGTGCAGATGGGGCTGAGGACAGTTGCACCTGAGCAGGTGACAGTAATGCTGTGACCTGTAGGATGAGTGGGGGTTATCCAGGTGAGGAAGATGGAGGATGTAAGGAGAAGTCTGTTCCTAGACTAGGAATCATCCTATGTATAGGCCTTGTGGCAATAGATAAGCAGAAAGAAGGCTGGTGTGACACAAAGACAGTGTTAGGAAGTGTCGCTTAAGTCAAAGATGTGAGAAGTAGGTAGTGGTTTTGCAGAGCCTCTGAAAAAGCCTTGTGATTCTTATCCTAAGTGCAAGGGAATCCTTTGAACAGTTCTAAGCAGGGAGTTGGCATGAGTTTCACTTGAAAAAGCTTCCTTAGGCTGCTATTTGAAGAATTGTGTGTGTGTGTGTGTGTGTGTGTGTGTGTGGTGGTGTAGGCAGGAAAGGAGAGCAAGGGGTGGCTTCTGGGAGCTCTTGCAGGAGATTGATGTAGTCATGATGGTGGCTTGGATGGGGGTGGTGACTGTGAGATGGAGAGACAAGCAAACACTCAAGAGATATTTTGGAGATGGAATCCATGAAATATGGTGATTGATTGGACGTGGGGACTGAAGAAGACAGGTTTGTCTGAGATAACTCCCAAATTTCATGATTCTCTGGAGCAATGGTTGGCAAACTTTTTCAGCAAAAGGCTAGATAATAAATTTTCTAGACTTCATGGACCATATGGTCTCTTGCAACTACCCAACACTGCTGTTTTTGTGCAAAAGCAGCCATAGACAACAGTAAAGAAATGGACATGGCTCTGTCCCAGTGAAACCTGATTTAAACACAGGAAGCAGGCCAGATTGGTCTGTAGCTTGCCAACTCCTGGTCTGGAGAGTGTGAAGGTCACTGAGATATGGTACTCTGGAGGAGGATGGGCTAGGCAAATAATTGTTTATGTCATCATTTCCTTTCCTTTTCATGATAGCACCATGAAGTAGCTGTTAGGATTCTTTTTGTTAGAGAGAGCAATCTGCACTATTAATGACTGTTAATGACTGTTAATGACTTTTTCAAGGTCACACACCAAGTGAGTGGCAAAGTCAGTATTTGAACTCAGATCTTCTTTTTACTTTCAAGCCAATGCAAGACCTTCCCGTCACCCCCATGCTATCTCCTATTCCTTTTCCCCTGCAACTACCCTGTTACGGTGGCAAAGCTTTGTTTTGCAAGTTTTTCTCACTTTCCCCCAAGGGTGCTTTTCTTCCTTGAACGATTTTTTAAAAAGCCAGATAAAAAGGGACAGTGAGTCTCTAAATGTACCATCGTTGCTTTTGTTCAGTACAATAGACTTTATATTGCTTTGTCCAGTCCCTACGAAGTGGGACATAGGAGGTTTGTTTCCAAGAAATTAGCATGGTATTTTTCTCCTTTTTTGCTCCTGACATAATTTTAGCTTGGGGATAAACAGTGTTATTTTCATTCCCTCCATTTGAGCCCACATCGAACATTTTCTATTAAAATTTAAATAAGCCACTTCAGAGACAGATGAAGATGTGAGGCTAAAATGAGCTGATTCACTAGAATTTGTTCCTGAGAATATAACTTATTTTCTCTTACAGCTTATGCAACTGTTTCATAATAGAAATTTTAAGTGGGCCAGCATTGTGGCGTTATAGTCATTTCCTTCAACTTTTCCGCTCAGAATAGCCAACTGCAAAGGGGAAATGAGGGACGTAAACTCTCTCATCCCCCACCCCATAGAGACCCAATTATTATTCTAGGAAGTTGCTGGAAGCTGAAATTTTTTTGAAGATACACTGGATTCTCTTTTTGTGATCCTCAATCTGTACACATAGCAACAAAATCTTTGCTGCTGGCTGATTGCCCAAATTTCTCCCTTTTTTCTTTTATTGAAGTTGGAGACAGAGCTTACCAAGGTGGAGATGTATGTGTGGGGTTGGGTGGGAGGTGCTGAGAGAAGATGGGAGTGGGACCAGAGAGCAGGGTGGGTGCTGAGGTGGAACAAAGGCAAGGTTGAAAAATGATTGGTGGACAAAGACCCAAAGTGCCAAGAGGAGATGCTAGATGGCCTCCAAATCAGAGGTCTCAAGTCAGGGCACAGAGGTCAGAATTCAGGACCAAGCAGGTAAGACAACTATGAGCAAAGTGCTGGAGGAGTGGAGTAGTGTGGGAGTCATTCTGAGTGATTAAGAGAAGAGCATTAACCAAGCTATGTTTCTTATCAATCGGTGTTCTAAGAGAAAATGGTTCTTTTGTTGAGTAATTTTGAAAATATGTAACTTGATTCTTAGAGAGCCATATTAATAGGAATAATAATAAACATAATAATAATGATAAAAATAATGATAGTGATAAAAATGATATATAGATGATTGCTGACCACCATTCACCAATACCCCTTCTTTCTCCACTGCTGGGCATACTGAATGAATGAATCTCCCCTGCTATTGAAGTTAGGTGTGGACACATGACTTGCTTGGGTCAATGAAATGTGAGTGGAAGTGACATGTGTAACTGCTAGCATTCACCTCTTCAGTTTGCTTTTCTCCCTGCTTCTATGACTGGTGGCATTCCCTAAATGATGATGACCCCCACCCAACTCCAACACCAACATGAGATGGACATATAGGATAAACAAGAAGTAACTTTTTGCTGTTCTATGCCACTGAGATTTTGTGTTTGTTCATTATAGAAGTGTAACCTGGCTCATCCCGACTGATAAAATAGCTAACATTTAATGAGAACTTACTATGTGCTGGATACCATTTACAGTATTTTACATGTATTAACACATTAGTATGTTATTAGTGGCTCTGGTATGTCTAGAGGTAAATAAATACAGAAGTAAAGAAACCTGTATAAGGTTCTCCCAATGTATAGAACAATAGAAGCCCCTCATTTCTACTTTCCTTATTTGGGGTACAGAACACCTATTTGATGCCTTGTGGAACACAACCAAAACCCCAGGAAAAGATAAAATTCCTCACCTATTGAATAGGTAGGGGAGCAAATAGACTAAGAGCAAGAATTAAGTTAGTATGATCTTGGAAAAGTGAGGCTTTTGTGGCTAATGCATCCAGGCCAGTACTGCTATATTAGTCATAGTAATATGACTAAAATGGTCATGTGATGGAGAATGTGTCACAAACATGACAGGCATGATGGCTAATTAATAAAATTAATAAAATGTAAGTACCATGGGAACAGAGAGCTTGTAATGCTCAGTAAGGAACTCCCAGTGTCCAGCACAGTATCTAACACCTGATAGAAACTCAATAACATTTCAGAATGATCAACTGAATGAATGAATTATTGAATGAATAACAGGTACAAAAGAAACTAATGGAGCTTATTGCAGTGAAAAATGCATAAAATGGACAGAAAGAAACCCTAGGGTGTTAGCCTTCTACCAACAGCAGTGGACAGAAGTGGGAAAGCACACAGTCCAAGTCTATAATGTGGACCAGTGCAGGACCACAAGTCAGGGTTGTTGTGTTGCCTGATTACAGAGGATACCCTTCATACCTAACTCCACTAAGGCTGGGTTTGTGGCACCTATTGGGTGCTTCCAGAGCTTCCATAGGTTAACTCTAGCAAAGCATCTACAATTAAGGATGTGATTATTTAACTTACCTACCTCAATAACTAGCCACATGTTCCTAGAAAGCCTATGTCTTGTACATGACAGTGTCCAGCCTGTAGAGAGAATATTTAACAAAAATTTGTAGAATGGATACATGAATGAATAATTTTATAGACAATCCCTTTATCACCTCAACCCAATTGTTGACTCTCACGTTAATACCTACCACCTGAGCTTGAGCCTACCCCAGGACTTTGGGTTCAGAATGGCAAATAGATTTCATCTTGTGTGCCAATTGACTACTATTAATTGCTACTTAAAGGCTTGTAAAGAGAAAGATCTCAAGATTAGCTCTAGTGTCAAATGGATACCATGATTAATTAATAAGGTCTACACCAAGCAAGGGACAGAGGAGTGGCCTGAATTCCATGTATTTTCTAACCCAAACTTGTGGATTCCTCATTAGTGAAGAGTGACTGCACCTGATTCAATCTTACCCAAACACCACTTTGTAGTCAGTATTTCAACCAAATGCATAAATCACACTTTGTGTTTGAGTTTTAAACTCTCCTCCCTGAATTCTTTTCATTATGAAGGGGTATTGAATATTGTAAACCATGAGGACAGCAGCTGTGCAGAAGAAAGTGGCATAGGGAAGAATGAGAGATGGAAAATGAAGAAAGGAGGGGAGAGTGGATGCAAAGGGGGAAGAAGGTAGGGAGGGGAAGTGGAGAAAGAGAACACTTGAATGTTTATAAATTGGAAAAAGCACAACAGATGAGCGGTAGGGCAGGGAGGATAGGTTAAGAGAATGACTAAAGAAAAAGTAGAATGGAAGATTTTTCTTGGGTGATAACTGCACACATGAAAATTTAAAATAGGCCTCATAATGCCTGACCCCTCTGAAATCTGAGGGCCAAATCAGATGCTCACTTGAGATTTCATCAGGTTCATAGGTTAATAAGTCTTTGTGTTAATTTTTCTTTTTCTCACTTCTTTTCTTATGTTTCCTCTCTTATTCTAATCTTTCCTCTTATTTCTTCTCTCCATTCCTTTCCACATCTTTCTTTCCCTCCCTTCCTTCCTTCTTTCCTTCCTTCCTTCTTTCTTCTTCCCTCTCTCTTTGCCTCTCTACCTCCCTTCCATCCTTTTTTCATTCCTCCCTTCCTTCTTTTTAAATTTTCTTCCTTCTGCATTCATCCATAGTATGAGAATACTGTGCTAGTGCTGAAAATAATATAGACAAATGAGAGACCCATTTCTTAACCTCCACTAGTTCTTGATTCCTTTGGGAGGGCAAGATTAGAAGCATTCTATAGCATAAAGCTTAAGTGTCTTTGGGTCTAACAAGACATGGATTGTAATCGAGCTCTGCCACTGGCTGCCTTGTGACTTTACCTCCAAGAGCCTTATAGTTTCTTCATCTATAGACTAGAGATGATAATAGCACCTTCTCTGTGGGATAGTTGCAAGAAATGTATGAGATACTGTTGTAGATAAAATCTTTTTTTTTTTAACATCTTTATTGGAGTATAATTGCTTTACAATGGTGTGTTAGTTTCTGCTTTATAACAAAGTGAGTCAGCTACACATACACATATATCCCCATATCTCCTCCCTCTTGCATCTGCCTCCCACCCTCCCTATCCCACTCCTCTAGGTGGTCACAAAGCACCGAGCTGATCTCCCTGTGCTATGTGGCTGCTTTGTATATAAAATCTTAATGAGTAAATATCAGTTATATTATTAAATATTAGTGTATAATGAAACCTTCTGGCTCTTCATTAATAGAATGGGATGTTTCATCTTCTGTCTCCCCTGAATGCTGAGCTCATCCTCTTTACCTCTGCTACAATTTCACATTTAACCTTGCCTTCTCTTTTCCTGTATTTGCACATGTGTTTGTTATATTCCCCTTAAATGAGATGGTGTTTCATAATCAGGTGTTAATTAGGATATCCTTAGCTATAAAGTAAGATAGTATCCAAATGAAAGTAGCTTAAACATTGATAAAGTTTTATTATCTAACCTAAAGAGGGGTTGGAAGGTAGGAGGTTTCAGGTTATTTAATCGAATGGAGCAAGGTGTCAACAGGGACGAAGATGTTCCCATCACTCCTCTTTGTCATCTGCAGCCTGTTGGCATTCATCCAAGGTGTGTGCCCTCATGATATCAAGATGGCTGCTGTAATGCCAGCTCTTACATTCTCACACAAGTTGTCAAGAAGAAAACAAGTTTCTACTTACCTATCTCTTTTCATCAGGGAGGAAAATCTTTTACAGTAGCCCCCAATGGACTTCCCCTTTGTGCCTCATTGGCCAAGGTTGTATCACATTGTCATGCCTAAATCAAGCTCTGCCAAGAGGAATAGAATTGCGTTTATTGGCTTGGACTGATCAATATTCATTTCTTGGGTCTAACCTGGAGCCATTTTCCTTGAAAACATGGGAAGATTGACATGACAAAAATCAAGGATTTTCCATTAAGGAGGAAGGAAGCAGAGTTAGGGGGTTTGTTATGCAACCAAGAATGTCTTCTGTAATTCACATTTGTATCTCAAATTCCAGAAGACTGCCAATCACTTAGTAGTCTTTTGAAATGGTTGTGTCAAGAAAATCCCATTCTTTCCTGTACTTCCAACTGCCTACTCAATATCTCCACTTGGATTGCCATCAAACCACCAGAAACTAGGAGAAAGGCATGGCACAGATTCTTCCTCACAACCCTCGGAAAAATCGACCCTGTGGACACCTGGATCTCATACTTCCAGCCTCCACAACTGTGAGGCAATAAATTTCTGTTGTTTAAGCCACTCAGTTTGTGGTACATTGTTGCAGCAGCCCTAGCACACTTCGAGTACAGTTCTCATTGCCTACTAGGTAAAATCCCTGTCCTTTATCATCCAGGATCTGGTTCTGGCCTGTTTTCTAGCTTCTTAGACCGTTCTGTCCCCTAGAAACAGCCTGTATAGGATCTAGGCCCTTCTCAGGGTTCTTGGAACATGACTTGAGTGTTACACATATTCCTTCATTTTCTTGTCAAATCATATTCTTTCTTCCAATTGTCATCTTTTCAGAGTGACTTCTCCAACCCTATCAACCCAGAGGGAGTTCCCTCTCTTCTGTTCTTCCCCCTGCACCTTGTGCAAGACTCCATTGAAGCACATATTCCCCTGGATTACTTTGTCTTTGTTTTATGACCGTGTCTCTCTGTCTGGACTGAGAGAATATTCAGAGTGGAAATAGCTTCCTACTCACTTCTTTCCTTCCAGTATTAAGGCCAGGGAGGTGGCTTATGCCCCCCAACAATCCTTGCTGGGATGTTGCTAAGGAACTGAGTATGGCCCAGTAGAAAGTGGGCTGGAGAACTTGGTTTCTATGTTTACTCTGCCTCTAACTTGCTGGTTCCTTAACCATTCTGGACCTCTGCATTCCTATCTGCAACCTCTAAGGATATCTTAACAGTGTCCCCATGGGAAGCTTCACCCAAGGATATTCTTTTGTCAGATTCTCATGGAAGCCAAACGGAAGTTGTAAATATTGAGTGAAAGAATTTCAGGCAGATTTAAGTCGAAGGGCAATGTTTCCTAAACAAAGACCTAATCAGCTCTCCCACTTGTACCCATGAAGGTAGCTACTTCTTTTGCTTTCTGACAAGGCTGACTGCAACCCAAAGCTGCCAGGCCACAGTGGCTGGGAGTGTAGCCATAGTTTAAGTTTCAAAAATGAATGGCCAGTAAGCAGGATGACGACTATTTCGGGCCAACCCCTCTTTTGCTGGCAAGGATTTCAGGGGCAGTTAGGAGGAGGCTGCATGAGGAAATGAAGCAACTTCCAACAAGATACCTGCAAAACCTGAATGGGAAGGGGCCCCAGGGTAGAAGGTGGAGCTTCCCACTACACTCACGCCTCCTCCTTTCTCAGCACTTGTGTCTCTTCTCAGAGCAATAACAGTCTCTGAGACAGAGGATCTCTCCATTGTGGATGAGCTCCAGGTTGCCCATGGAGTCAGGTTTGAACTGCTAGTGAGCTTGACTGTATGATAGAAAAAGAGTAAAATCTTCACTTCTGCAATGGTGCCAAGTTGTGTTGGTTACTGATAAGTTTTCACATGGGAAATTCTTGGCTGGTTTTGCCCTTAGTGAAAGCTCCCTTCACTTCAACACTATTCTTTGAGAGATCCATATCTTGACAGCCTGGAGCACTCCCAGAAAATGTTCCTGTGACTTGAGTAACTAAACCCAGCTCTATGTGTGAGTATAATATAGATACATTTTTCTTCTCTCCTGGTATATTTTGTTTAATATTTGATTCATAGCTTATTAACTTGTGCAAATCACTTGGCCTCCATGGTTCATAGTGGTCGTGCTGTAAAATGGGTATAAGGATACTTATTACCTCTTACATTGTACTTCCAACAAAGCCATTCATTTATCTCATCTAAAGTCTTTGACTCAGTGAGGTTAGCTCTAGTTTTAAGATCTACAGTTTGTTGAAGTAAAATGTAACTTTAATGTAGTTTTGCAAAACAATACTTACTTAGTTGATTAGTGGGGAGAAAACTCTGTTAAACTGTGCATTGTCATATGTCTGATAGTGACAGCCTTTAGTCCTTTGAAGGCTCTGGTTCAAATAATAACTCTAGTAACATTTCTTTCTAGGTTGTACTACACTTTTTTTCCTTTCTATTTGCAATTTTATTTTCCCCCAAAATAACCAGGAAAGTTGATACTATCACTCCCATCTACCAGAGAAGACTAATGATACTTGGGGGAGAATAAACAATGGTCCCAGGTCACGCAGCAGCAAGAAGCAGAGTTAATACCTACAACTAGGTCTTCTGTCTCCACATCCAATGCTCTTTCCACTACAGAGATGATTACACTAGCCATGTCTTGGAGTTGTTTAATGCTTTATCTCAACATCAGTCAAAAACATATTAAGTGCCTGCTATGAGCCAGGCTCTTTGATAAAAGCATGATAACTCTCAATCCCTGTGCTAAAGAAGCTCACAGTTGAATAGTCAAGATAAGATTCCTGCAGAAATAGCCCCAATACAAAGCAGAATGTAAATAGTTTAGGAATTAGAAAGTCTCCAGATCATGGGGACCACTGAATGTCTAGCTAAGGAGTTTGAAATTTATTGGTAGGCCGTGAGGAGCCACTGAAAGTTCTTTGTTGAGTGTCCTGTGTTCAATAAGATCTTCTTAAAAGAAAGCAAAATGAAACATGGGAAGAGTTTAGAGCAAGGGTTTGCATCTTCACCACTCTCCACTGGAGGAAAACAAGCAAGATGCAGTGGCTATTCAAGTCACAGTGTGTGAGAGAACAGGGACTTGGACCAGCCATCCTTCTCCATGCCCTTTTCTTAATTTCTATTGTGCAGACATGGTAGAGATTGACTGGACAGGAAGACAGGAGCTGGTGGGCCATAGGGGCTGCCCTAGCTTTCATCTCCTTCTTCTCTGGGACATTGCATACAAGTCTGTCGGCTCTTAGAGGCTATTTTAGTCATGTCACTTTTTTGCCTGGACCTTTGAGAGAGGACTTAACCATGTGACTTACTTTGGCCAATAAGAGGTTAGAAGACCTGACACAGTAGTGTTTTGAAATGACCTTGCATTCTGGGCTTTGCTCTCTTATGCCTCTGTCATCACACATGAGCACGTCCAGGCTAGCTCAGAGTGAGACAACACTGCAAACTGCATGCAGAGAGAATGGGGACAGGGTGGGGGGAGAACTGTGGAGAACGCTGTAATTTAACAGCGTCTGTCTATCACCATACCCATGCTACACGTAACACCATGCTGTTTCTCTGCAGTATCTATGCTGGATCCCATTCATGTCATCTAGGTATACGTGTGTGAGTTGAGCAACCCCCTGATCTCAGGGTTACCCCTCCTTTAAGTGCAGCCCAAGTATCATCTCTTTCAGGAAATACTAAACACTTCTAAATCCTACTAATTGTTCTCTTCTCTGGGCACCTAGAGCAAGTAAAAATGAGGACTCTGAATACACTGAATGAATATACTGTCTTTTGATGTACTGTCTTATTTGAATGTCTCCTTCAAGCAAATACGTAGCAGACAGGATTCTAGGGAAGAGGCAGAGAGAGACTGTGTGGGAGGCCCAATTAACCAGAAGGTTGAGAGATACCACCCCAGACATCTGGAGCCTCTCCAAATGTGCTTCCTTAAGAACTCGAGGAAAAGGTCTTATCCAGGCAGGAAACATGGAGTTCAGGCCCCAGACCCTCATCCACAGGGAAGAGGATGAAAGATGCAATTGTGGGTAGGTATTTGGTGTGATAGGGAACTTAAATTTGTGGGCAACCAGGGCAAGATATCATTGTCAAAAACATTAATAATACATAACAGCTCTCCTTTACTGGGCACCTGCTTTGTGCCTTCCAGGTAGATGCTATAACTCCTATTTAACATATGAAAAAACTGAGACTTAGAAAAAAGAAGTGATTTACCCAAGATCAAACAGCTGGTAAGCAGAAGAAATACAGTTCAAACCCAAGCCTGCTTAACCCAGAGCTAGCACTTTCTGCTCTGCCACTTCCAAGGTGTGTTAGTGCCATTGTGATTTTCAGCTGTAAAACTACCTCATCTAAGTAGGTCAGGCCCTCCCCAGTGGGGCCACACCACCAGGTAGGGTTTGGTGGGAAAGGCAGCTGTGAAGTAGGGTCCTTGGAGACTTGCCTGTAATCCCATGGACAGATGTGTACCTTGTTCCTCATGTCCCACCATCTATGAGTCCCACATGTCCCAGCTGGCCATAGCATTGTCTGGTGGAACACAGTGGTACTTGCTGGGGAGGAAGGAGCCACAATTCTAGCTCTGGCTCTGCTGTGTGACTCTAGGCATGTCACAAACCTGCCTTGGTTAGAGTTACTTTAACTATAAAATGAGGGACTTGAGTAATGTTCAATTCAACATTCAACTTTTTGGGTCCCACTAGTGCTAGTAGATGGATCAGAGTGAAGAGAGACACAAAGAGGGGTCAATCCCTGCCTCCAAAGAGCACATGGTCCACTGGGGGCAAGAACACATGCCCAGGTTCCTCTGACAAAGCTCAAACTGTAGTGAGAGTTGGGCAGAGGTGGCCATACTCTGGGGGCAACAAAGAGGGAGAGACCTGTAGGGAGGGCTGAGGGAAGGTTGCACCGGAAGTTGACAGGCAGGAGAAGCTTCAGGAATGAGTGGAGTTTTTAAGAGGTCTTATTTCATCTAAGTATCTTCAGAGTCTGTCAAAATGCTCAGCAAATTGTAGGTCTCAATGTCTGCTTGTTGACTGTAAATGAAGAAATAAGGGAGAATAAATGAATGGCCATTTTAGCCACAGAAATGCTATATTCCATTGTTTATAGGCTCAACAAGGCAGCAGTAAAAATAATTACATTGTGTTTTATATTTTGTAATCTAGCCAAGAGGTCTGACATACATGGGAACACATTGCATTCTTTTTTCTTTTGGGTTTAAGAGTATTTTTTTTATAAACATTTTGTAATGTGTGGGAAATTATAAAAGTGTGACTAATCTTATCATCCAAAGATGGTCAGTTTTAACACTTTGTTATATATTCTTCCAATCCTTTTCCTGTGCTTACACACACACACCCACACCCACACGTACTCTAACACTAGTTTTTTACCTTGCATAGAGTGAAAATGTGTTCAGACAAGAAACAAAATGAAAGAGTGTAGTTCCAATAGTCCATTTGACTTTTTATATGAAAATAAAGCCTATGGTAAAATAAAAGAAAGGCAAAATATGGTATCTTAGGCTATAGATGTTTCAAATATGAAAATTATTTCTTTTTTTCCAAATATAACCTTTCTTTTCTCTGCAAAATGATGATATTAATGGTAATGATAATAATTATCATTCATTAACCCCCCCACCATATACCAGGCAGTGTACAAAGTACTTCACACATATTAACCTTTTTTATCTCACCACGACTTTGCAAGTTGGAAAATGCTGTCTCCATTTAAAAGAGGAGGTTTAGAAATTTGCCAAGTCTACTCAACTGGGAACCCAGGCTTGTCCAACTCAAAGCCAAGTGCTCACTCCAAGGATGTCAGAAGTGGTGTTCCAGATGTCTCCACACAGGACTGAGAACCAGACTTCCAAATGTCATAGGATCATTCCATGACTTTAAAGCGCTTCTGATGATGTGTCTCTGTGCTGTAGAGGTTATAATGGAGCTGACAGTGGGCTGCTCCAGCCAGCCGTTGGCTGCTGTGTCTGTTAAAATCCCTGGACTTACCTCTCTGACAGCACTGACTATCTGAGTTGCAAAGAGTGTCTTAGCCATCCTCATTGATCCCCCTGCCAACAGCCTGCATCACTTGCCAGCCATGTGAGTGAATCAACTTGGACCTGCAACCGATCGGCACAGGTCAACTGTCAACAGACTGCAACCACATGAAAAGCCCAGTGAGAGAACCAACCAGTTGAGCCCACTCAACCCACTGGACCATGAAAGATCATAGTATTCTTTTATTTGGGGGATGCTTTGTTACACAGCAATAGATAATCATAACAGTGACATTGAGTTGGGTTGAATTTCAGACTTAAAGGATTTTTTCCAGGAAATTTTTCTCCAGTAAGTGGATTTTTGGCTTTAACATTTAAATTCATATGTGGGAAACATTGTTTTTGACTATTATGCAACTGGTCACCTGCATTAAATGTTGGCAGTGAGGGTTTCTTCTGCGTCTATATTGGCAAAAGGCTCTGTGTAGATAGACATTTCATTAGATTAAGGTTTGGCAAAACCATTAGTGTATTTAAAAAAGGGAAAAACATGGTGTCCAGAGCCAAAAAACTTAAAAAAATTCTTGGAAAAAAAACCATGAAAAAAACATTTAGAAATATTGAGAATAAATTAGGTTACTTAGTAACATGCAATACAGGGTTTTAACAGGCAGATCATATTGGTGTATTGGAATTTTCTTGTACGATAACATTCTGGGCCAGTAGACTGGGAGGAAGTAGACTTGCAGTCCTGAACAAATTTGCACTTGTTCATGATATATTATTCTTTCATATGGCCATGGATTAAGTAGCCTAATATCTTAATTAAGGTTTGTATGGATATTCTTTGCTGAGATTCTGTGAATTCCTTTTATATTTTTTCAGGTTCTGATAATAATTTGCTGATTTTACGTATGAAGACATTTGCAGGTTCAAGTTTTGATGATCTGGAATATTTTCAACAATATTGGGGAATTATTTATCTTCAAAGGCTTGTTAGAATCCTTTCTTGAACCTCTTAGACTAGAGCTCTGTGTGTTTATGTGTGTGTGTGTGTGTGTGTGTGTGTGTGTGTGTGCACTTGCATGTGTGTGTGTGTGTGTGAGAGAGAGAGAGATTTGGGGGGTGGAGAGTCAATGGTGACTTCTGGAATTCTGAATTGCACAATTGTTTGGATAGTAGTGCCATTGCCTAAGATAGGGAGCTCTGGAAGAAGGCCTGGATTGGGTGAAAATCTCATGGATTTCAATTTTGAGAAATGTTGATTTTTCAGGTTTTAGCTGGGGAGGAGGCTAAGGGTGGCAAGGTACTTGACTAGAAGACTTGTGTAGAAGCTGTGTTTAAATACTGTATGAGTTTACTAGACTGCTGTAACAAAGTACCACAAACTGAGTGGTTTAAACAACAGAAGTTTATTATCTCATATTTCTAGAGGGTAGAAGTTTAAAATCAAGGTATTGGCAGGGTTGGTTCGTTCTAAGAGCTCTGAGAGAAAACTTCAGTCCCTTCTCCTAGCTTCTGGTAGCTCTTTGGCTTGTGGTATCATAACTTCAGTCTTCCCACATCATTTTCCCTGTATGTGTGTCTATTTTCAAATTTCCCCTTCTTATGAGGACACCAGTTATATTGGACTAGAGCCCATTCTAATAACCTCATTTTAATTTTATTACCTCTGTGAAGACCCTATCTCCAAATGAACTCAAGAACTGGGGTTTTGAACTCCAACATATGAGTTTGGGGGGAGGATCACAGTTCAACACGTAATAAATATCAAGCGTGCTGTTCTAACTTAGATTTTGTTTATTTGGGGGTAGCTTATAGGGTGGGGCTAATGAAGATTGAGTGAAAAAATGTACTCTCCCCTCGATCATTCCTTGTTGCTGCCACTAATTTGTTACACATATGAGTTTGAGGTGACTTCAAGATATTCAAAAGCATATGTTATGCTAAGTAAAAAAAAGTCAGTTACATAAGATCACATATTGTATGACTCCATTTACATGAAATGATCCAAATGAGGAAATTCATAGAGACAAATTAGGGATTGCCCAGGACTGGGGCTGGGAGTAGGATGTGGATTCTCTGCTAATGGCATAGGTTTTATTTTTGGAGAGGATGAAAATGTCCTAAAATTTGAATATGGTGATTGTTGCACAACTTTGTGAATATTCTAAAAGCCATTGGATTGTAACTTTAAATGGGTAAGTTGTATGGTTTGTGAATCATATCTCAATGAAGCTATTAAAAATAAAAGCAGATGTTAAGTCAGCAGTTGGATATAAGGGTGTTTGAGTGAATTTTAAAGTCCATTCCACTCATGAGATTCTAAGATCTGCATTTTTTTCATCTCTCTGGATTTCTTTTTTTTTTATTTGTGAAATGAGACTAGAGTCTATGTAGTAGATGATCTCCCCTTCGATTCAACTAAAAGCATCACCTGATATCCTTATTTTACCTTACAGAGCAGACTAGCTTAGAGCCTGGGCTTTGAGAGCAACAGATCTGAATTCGAATCCAGCTCTTCTACCTACTAGCTCTGCAGCTTTGGGCAAATTATTGTACCTCTCTGAAGCTTAATCTCCAAATCAGGATATGGAATGGGAATAATAATAATTCTTTCCTCATGGGGTTATTGAGAGCATTTAATGTGCTACTATTCTAAAGGGCTTAGCAAGCATCTGGCACATGGTAAATCACTGAAAGGCAGTAGCTATTTTTATTGTCAACATTAATTCCTAGGGTCAAGACTAATGACTCTACTTCACCAAAATGAGCCAGATGATTCTTTTTCCACAGGTGTTGAATTGTCCTCTTGCCTTCGATGCTCTATCAGTTCTACATCCTATGCAGTTTTAAATTCTTGAATAATTTGATACAGCCGCACCTGTGTCAGTTCAGCACATATTTTTCCTCACACTCCTCGTGCAGTCTGGTAAGATCTTTGTGTTATCAAATAATCAGTTTGCCTCTGTTTTTAAGAGGCACCAAATGTCATGTAGAATGAGACAAATTCGTGATCATTAATAGCAATCTGATGGATGCAAATACGTCTCTAATACTTATTGAGCACCTACTTTGTTCAAAACAATATGCCAAGCACAGAGAGGAGAGCAAAAAGAGCAATATAAGGATGCTGTTCTCACAAGTCCCATGGTTTAGCGGGGAAGATACTCCCATGTGTCCATTCTGTCATGCATCAAATATTTTCCAAGCTTACGAGGAGGATGGAAATATATGTAATGCAATGCATGATGTCGAGCCCTATAATAAATTTGTGAACGCAGTGCTGAGGACTCTCAGAGAAGGGAGGGATTAATGCAACGTGGAGATGACATGCCTGCCAGATGGTGTAGTGACAGAGGGGCACTCTCGACTAAAACTGGGAAACACATTACTGTTCCGCAAACAGGTCATGCCTTTTCATGACCTGCATTTCTGATTCGGAGACCAGGGCAGGCTTCACGTCTAGGTAAAGCTGCTTCTGAAATGACGAGTAGAATTTGGATATTCAGTGAAGGGACTAGGGAGGGTCATCACAGGGAGGCAAACTGGGGTTGGGTTATGAAAGGCCTAATGCTAACAGAAGACAATAAAAAAACTCTTAAAGGGGAATGACAAGCCCAGAATTATGCACATGAATCAGTGTGTGTGTGTGCACGTGCGTTTGTGCACATGCGTGCACTGAAAATATAACACACTGGATGCTTTTTTCCTACTTCTTACATAGTGTTTTCAACCCCAAATTTTATATGTGTTGATCAAGAAATTTTTTTTGTGGGGGGGTAAGTATTTGAGCAAAAACAGACAGCATGTAGTTTAGAAAGCAAGCTTACCGCTGTCTCTCAGCAACTGAGACTTTTCATTGTCAATAAGGTTAATTACATCTATCACTCATTCTAAAATGACCTTTATGATTTTTCCTCCTAATAACATTCTCTCCATATGGGCTCACATTTGGGTGGCTGAAGATCGGTGATGTCAGCCCTGAATTTCACCATCTGACAATCAGAGCTCTGGAACTACAGGTTAGACTCTCAAGCTTTCCTGTGGCCCTGCCTCCCAACTTATGTGCCTGAACTGAATTGGTGAACCATCCTCTGCTATGAGGATGCAGAAAAGCATATTGCCTATTCACCAAACAATTCTTCACTTCAAAAGGTTGGGACAAGATTTATAGAAAAGAGAGTTGGAAGGAGCAAACATTTATTGACATCAGTGAGAGAGCATGGACCTTGGAGTCCAAAGACCCATATTTAAATCCCAGATCTGCTACTTATTTGCTGGGTAACTTGAGCAAATCACTTCCCTGCTCTGGGTCTCAGCTTCCTCCTCCTCTAGAGAATGAGGTTGGTAATATTTACCTTACAGGGTTGCTGGATGGTTGAATGAGGTTCTGTATATAAAGCAGTCAATCCAGACCCTAGCTCAAGGTTGGTGCCTATTCTAGAAGACCCAGGAGAAATGACAGCTGCAGACTATCATCTTCCACAAGTTTTAGAAAGCCAGTGTGTAAAGGGAAACATAAAATAAAATCCACCCTCGAAAATCCCTTAAATCAAAGGTCAGCCTATATGGTTTTATGTAGATGCACAGATTGCTTCTTGTTAGTGGCAAGTGTAAACACAAAACAGGTAAACAAACATATATTTTTACACCAGAATCATATTCATCATAGAACAACATGCGCACCGTATTGGAAGTACATGGAGACAAAGAAGAACTGAAAGAGTAGGAATGGGAAAATCGTATCCAGGGAGGGCTTCCTGTGTAAGTTATGCGCTTGACTCAAAGCTCTGCTGTTACCATCTTGAAAATCTCAATAATTTTTGAACAAGGGGCCTCTCAATTTTATTTTTCTCTCAGACCCACAAATTATATAGTCAGTCCTGGTCATATCTTTAAATTGTTTCCCTCCACTCCTTTTCACCCCCATTTGGTATAGTTGAATTCATACAAGATAAATGTTTTTAAGATATGTCACTGTAGTGGAATAACTATTATACACAGTACTTTAGTGCATTTTCAAGAGATGGATGTAATTGTCCCCATTGGATAGATGTGTAAGTTGCTCAAGGTCACACACTAGTAAGTGTTCAGATCAGGACTGGTATGTCTGTCTACACTTACTACTACATCATGAAGAATGAGGAAAAAAAAAGCATGAAAAGTAATTACACTTCAAAAATAACACAGCAGCAAATGCCTAATAAGAGGATGTTTGAACTGGACTGATGCGCTGGGCCATGCTGGACCCAGCAACACATCATTTATTTATGCTAAATTTCCCCGGTTATGGCTTGCTTCCTGACATGGAATCTGTGGGGTTTTACTCATCCTTCTATTCACAGCCCCTAGCACAGTGTTTGGCATGTAGAAGATGCTCACTGCATATTTACTGAGTGAATAATATTCCAGCCAAGTTCTTCATTCAGCACTGGCCTTCCTTTTTTGCAAATTCATACCTTTGCTACTTCTCTTCTTTGAAGACCTCTCTGACATGAAAATGTTCTTTAGCAACATAATTTCTGATTATATAAACAAAAAGCCACACGATCATAACAAACAAAAACTTTGATGATGACTCTTTTCATGAAAAAACGTTGCTGGTTGATTATGTATTTAAATGCTGTTGGAACATTCCAGTTACTGTTTTACTCTCCACTAACTGGGAGTGCCTTGAAAAAGGCATTAGGAAAAAGAGCTCGTCCCCCAGGTTGCTATACATTTTTTAAAAACCACTTTATTTGGATATAATTGACATACAAAAAGCTGTACATACTTAAATGTATATAATTGAATGAGTCTGGAGGTAAGTGTATATCCATGAAACCATCACTACTGTAATCCATCCTCTCCAAAGTGTTTCCTACTTCCCTTTTATTTATTACTTTTTGCGAAAAAAGGGCTTAACATAAGATCTATCCTCTCAGCAAAATGTTAAGTACTGCACTGGCCAAAAAGTTTGTTCGGGTTTTTCCATAAGATCATACAGAAAATCCCGAACGAACTTTTTGGCCAACCCACTATATACTACAGCATTGTTAACTACAGATGCTACTTTTAACCCAACTTAGCAGTGTTCCGCCACCACAGCTGGGAATCAACATACTCCCTCAGTATCATTGTTCCCTCATCCCTTACTCTGCCCGTAGTCAACGTGTCACGGGGGCTATTGATTTTTCCTCCCACATTTCTCAACACCAGCCTTCCTCATCATGACCCACTACTTCTCCAGCTTGGACCTCACTTTTCTCTTTCCTGAATTGACCCGGGGGCCTCCCACCAAGTCCCTTTGCCTCCTTCCAGCTTGTCACCACGCAGCCGCTGGAGAGGTCTCAGCACGCTCTGGTCTCTCACTGCTTGCAGGAAAAACTGCCACCCTTTGGCACGGCACAGAAGGTCCTCACCATCTAGCTCCAAACTCACTTTCTAGTTGGTTTCCCTGTGTAAACCCACTCTCGTAGCCTCACGCAGGCTGACTCTGATACAGAGTTTAGTGCTCTGGGAAGATCAACATCTGTGGGAGGGAGGCAGAGAGAGTAGTTAAGCTGTGATGATGCAGGGCCAACGACGGCCTCTGCCAGCTCCACTGGGAGCACAGGAGCTAACAAGCTGCCGGATCGGTCCCCTGTTTGTCCAAAATAGCCAGCCTTTGTACCCCCATCTCAGCCACTACTCCTGGATCAGGTCACCTTGGGCCAGGTGGCTCTCTGCATCAGAGGCCACTGCTAAGGAGCTGACAGCTGCAGTTGTCTGTCCTCAGCACAGTCTGCAGCGGGGCAACGAGTCCTTCCCTCCCAGAAGGAGAATCGGGAGCACGTCTCCACGTCTACCACGCTTACCCTCCTTTACCTCCATAGAAGCTTTACTCCTTTTTTGTGGCTTCATGCCTTTGTACTTGTTTCTTCTGTTGGAAATGCCCTTTGCCTACTGCCTTCTCCCTTTGATCTGATACTTTCAGTTTCCCTCTGTGACTGATGTCAATTGCTGACTCCCCTGGGAGCCCCTGCCCCCTCTCCCAGGCAGTCAGTCACTATTTCACACGCTCGGTCCATGCACCTTGCTCACATGCACTATGTGATAAGCCCGGACTAGATACCGAAGATCAATGAGACACAGTCCCGACCCCCAACCTACTGTGGCGACTCCGCCTCTTCTGAACCCCAGTAGTACTTAGCGCTTTCTTGTATTACAGCATCTACCACGTTGCTTATTTATTCACTCACTCCATCATTCACTTGTTCATTCACTGGGTATAAATCAAGTCCTCGCCTTCCCTGTGCCTAGCACTCTGCGAAGCACTGGGGATACAATGACCAATTGTCCGGTTTGCTGAGGTACAGAAATTAATCAATGGGTCCTATAAAGCCGGCGTAATTCTAGCTTGGACAAAGGCTATGAAGTTCATGGAACTATGAGGTTTTACAATAGGGTGTTTGACCCGGTCAGGGAGGTCAGGGGAAGCAACGAGGAGAAGTGATAATTACCATACAACTTGGAGAAGGGAGAGAGGTTAGAAGGCTTTCAGGTAGAGATTACAGAATGCCCGCAGACTCAGGGGCAGGAGAGCAAATGGAGAATACGAAGATGTGAAAAAGCTTTGATGAGGCTGGAGTTCACAGAGCGAGAGAATAGTAGAGGGTGATGTGATGGCTAATGACCATGTGAAAGTTTACTTCTTGTCTTTGGTCCTCAGCGGGAAGTCATTAAATGCTGTAAGCAAGGGATTGAAAGGATCAGATTAGAGATCTGAAAATATGTGATGGCCGCTGTTTGGAGAACAGATTGGAGAAGGGAAAGGACACCATTGGGAGACCATGAGGAGGCCATTTTCAGTTGCCCATGGAGATAAAGGCAGCTTGGAGTAGGGTAGGGGCATGGAGAGAAGGGGCGAGATCTACAGCAATTTAGGAAAAAAAAAAACAAACTGACAAGCTTGGTGACTGGTTCATATGTGACTGGGGATTAAGGAAAGGGAGCTGTCAAAGCTGCCTTTAGATTTCCATTGATCCCTAATCTCTTTGGATTCCGAATCCAGTGAAAATTATAGGCAAGCCACTGGAGACTCATATATAGACGTGCACATACACACAGCATTTTGCCTATCACTTCAGAGGGGTGCATAGAATGTCTAAAGCCCATTCCTGAGCCCCAGGTGGGAAAAGAGACTATATCTTATTCCTTGTCATACCTCTAAATTCTAGGCTAGAAATCAGTATAGAATCTGGCACACAGACGTGTTTGTTGACGCAGTTACAAAAGGTGAGAAAAAATGGAGGGTACTGAGAGACTCCTGATGGTAAATCCTCTGCCATTTCTGCTGCAATATGGATGCAGGAATTTTAACAGAAGAGCTACAACTTGTGTGTCTATGAACAACTGCTCATTAGCTTGCAACGCAGCATGAGGTGGAAAAGTCCACAAATGGACTCAGGAGCCTCCAGGTGGTGGAGAGGAATAAATTTTAAAGTATTAAGGCACCAAAGACCCAAGATTTGTCTGCAGCAGATGTCTCTCCATAATGCTTAGTGCGTTGGACTGAAGAATCGAGCCGTCTGGTTTTATTTTACGTGGGGGAGTACATCATTTGGAGATGAAGCCAGTCTGCCTATGGCTGGGTGGATAAGTTAAGTTCATGTCTTGCATCCAGTGATTCATTTTTTACCTTGTGGACGAAGCAGAACTGCTAATTGTGTTCAGAGACAGAGATTTAGAACAGAATCATGCCACTGCAGATAAGGCATTTCAGGAGGCCAATAAAGATAAGAGAGAAAAGAAATGCATAGGAGGAAGTTTTAAGAAAGATTTAGTTTCCACATATTAACCTAGGCTGGGTGGGATTGTCCTCTCTGCTTTGAGCAGCTGCGAGGGGGAGGGGAGAGGGAGAACCACCATCTGAACTGTGGACTCTTCAAGCGGGCCTTAGCGATCCATCACCTGGTTCAATCCCCATCTAAGCAGGAATTCCCTCTGCACTGCCCTTTGCAGATGGTCTGTGGTTCCTCCTGAAGCTGCCCTAATGAGGATCCATTGTTGAATAACTCTGATATAAAGTCAGGTCCAGACTCTTTAGTCTATACCAGGAATGGCAAATCAGCTTAAATTTGCATAACAGTTCCAATTACTTGACAGTGCTTGCCTAGAGCTGAAGGATTCCAAGGCTGAATCTGGATTAAAAAAAAAAAAAAGCAGTAATTGATTATCAATGTCTGTCACAGAGGAAGGAGGATGAGGAGTTGTACCCTCGAAACCAAAAATGTTCTGTACTTGTCATCCCTGAGCTACAGTCTTCAGTTAATTAGTTCAACTTCCATTTATTGAGCATCTACTGTGTGCCAGTTGTGGTCCCAGGGCCTGGGGATGTAAATCTAATGGTTAGTTCTCAGTCCTCATTTTACTTGCCCTCTCCGCAAAATTAGACAGAATTGGCCATTTTTTCTTCTTAGCTACATCCCAACCCTCACCCTCATCCCTGCTTTGGCTTCCCTGAAACCACACCTCTCTTTACTCCTAACTCACAGACTGTTACTCCTCGATTTTCTCCTCTTCTTCTCTATCTTATAATGTTGCTCATTCCCAAGGTTTGGTCCCGCATCTCCTTTTCTTCTCTGTCTCACTCTAGTATCTGGATAATCACATCCAATCCCATATCTTCAAATGCCATCTATAGGCTAATAAAACTCAAGTTTACGTCTCTAGCCACAAAGGGAAGCCTATATAACCATCTTCTACCTGGTATCTCCACTTAGATATCTAAAATGCACCTCAAACATCACACATTCAAAAAAGAACTCGATTTCCATATTACCTCCATATCCCCCTCAAAATACAACCTCATTCATTTGCCAGTCTTCCCATCTCAGTAAATGGCACTGCTATGCATTCAGTTGCCCTTGCCAATGAGACAGGGTTTCTTTCCTTCCCTCACCACCTCTCGTCTAAGACATCAGGTAGTCCTGTCAATTCTACCTCCAAAACTTCTCCCAATCTGCCCAAGTTGCCCTGCCACTTGACCACCAGCCGTATCCCAGGCGTCCTCATTCTTTCCTGGAATATGTCAGTAGTTCCTATCTGCTCTCTCTCTTCCATTCTTGCCCCCCTCAGTCCACTGTCTGCATAAGATGGAGAAGTTTAAAAAAAAAATGTTAATGAGATCATGTAAACTGATTGTTTAAAATGTCAAAGAAAATCTAAACTTCTTCTCTGGTTTACTGGGTCAACTTCAGTCTTTGTGTACCTCTTAGACTTCACTGCTCTTGCTTTCTTCTGCCACTCACTAGCCCACTTTCTATTCCTTCAACAAGCCATGCGTATTTCCTCCTTGGGGACTTCAGATGTTTTGTTTCTTTCTAGACTATTCTTCTCTTTGATCTTTCTGTTGTTGGTTCCTTCTTGTCTTTTAGGTCTTGGCTTCAACTCTACCTGGCAGGATATCTTTATCATCGCTCATCTGGATGACTGTAATCACCTCCCTGCTGGTCTCTCTGCCTCCCTGTCTCCCACTGCCATCCCCTCCTCCATACTTCACAGACTTCAGCCTGGTCCATTCAGCTGGACACGGTCCAGCCCCTTCCCAGTCCTTCAGCCTCATCCTCACTGGATTCCTTGCCTCAGATGAGATGCTCCTCTCCTTTGCTGTATTGTGGAAAGCCTCTAAGCCTTTCACATGCTATTCCTCCTGCCTAGTATACTTGCTATACTATACTTGTTTCTGGATAACTTCTACTTCTTCTCCAAGACACAGTTTAGGAGAGTGTCACCTTCCCTGGAAATGCTTTTCTGACCCTCCCCTTACCTGAAGTTCATCCTCTGCCTTCTGTACTGGGCTTCTGAAAGCACTTGGGAGCTGTTTTGTTGTTACCTATTTTCTAGTCTCTCTCCTGATGCCCCTCTTGGAAGCAAAGATTATGTACATGTGGGCTTATCTTTATTCCCAGCACCCAGCACAGCCTTTTACATTATAATAAATATTGCCTAAAGTTTTACTTACAGGATTTCCAGAAGGTGGCAGTGGGCTGGCATTCTGCCGGGGTGGATCATAGCCAGTGTGTTCTACCCAACTCCAGAATTCATGAGCTCTGAGTGAAGGCTGACCTCTGGGGATGGAGTGAATGACATATCCAGAGGAAGAAGTTGCTCAAGTGTGAATTGTGGAGAATCAAGGATGGCGCACTGAATGATGTTTGGTGATCATGGCACAGCTATGAGTTTTGTATCCTACAACGGCTCAGCTCTTGGTGTTTGACCTGTGGGCCAGGGAAAGTACAGAGTACCAGTAGAAGTTGGAAATACTTGAAAGGACAAGAAAGGTTCAGATCCCCCAGGAATTCTCATGGCGACTAGCCCTGCTGTGGCTACCTCCTTCCCTGGGCACTGCATCTCACATGCAGTGGAGTATAACTGGCCATGTTTCCATTTAGTGATCCTGCCCACCTGGCTACACCTGATTGAGCCAGGAGTAGACATCCAACCCCACCTGGGCCAATGAGATTCTCCCTCTCCTAGAATTTAAGAATTAAAATAGAAAAACACAGAATTCGGAAGGTAGCTAGACTCAAGTCATTAGACTCAAGCTAATGGCAACATCCTAGAAAGAAAAGCTACAAACTCTTTCTGTTGAAATATGTCCATTTCCTTTCCCTTCCTGAGTCAAAACTTCTTGATTCTATGACATAGCCCAGTAACCTTGCAAAGAGGAGGAGTGGGGGGAGGTGGGGTTTGGGATGAGAGAGACTCAGATGCTTTCTGGGGACAGGAGTGGACCAGTCTTCCAGGGATGAAAGATATAATGAGAAAAGAGCCAGGAATGGATCTCAAGCTTGCCATTTCAAGCTGAGCAAGTGCTTTTTTCCATTAACAAAATTGAAGACTTTCAGATAACCAGAGCTGAAAACCTTTTAGTGATGAGGACACTATGACCTCGAGCGGAGTCATGACTTAACTGAGGCTCCTGCAATCAGGTAATGGTTAGGTCTGCAATGCAGGCCTCTCAGCTCTCAGCCCAGGGCTCTTCCCACCACCTCAGTTGCCCTCAGTGTAAGCTGGGTTCAGCACATCTGTCAACATGGGTTCACTGTGCTCCCCTTCTGTGTCCAACTTGGTGGCTGCAGGTGATTACCTTGGGGTCCTTGAGCATAGGGATAGCCCAAGCTGTATGGTTACTAAGAAAGTGTGTTTCTGTGTTTATCCAGGGCATCTGCCTACCTAAGTACCCAAGTGACCCATCCCTTAATAATGTGGGTCTGAAAACCATAAAGCAATAATCACATGGCAGGTCACTGACACGAAGGGACACCAGTCATAATAACATGATGTGATGTGAGTGGCATGGGGCGATACTTGTGAGCTGCCTTACTTCCACACACCCTGCCAGCCCCGCAGCATTATAGCATGGCTGCATTCCTGGCCTTACACGTAATCCTTGTTATATTGCTTCCAAATATGGTTGGATGCAATAACTGCACTCTTCTTTTCAGTTAACTCAGTGTCTCCAAAGTGGGAGCATATCTCCTCTCTCTGTGCCATGCAGGTTTCCAGGGAGGCCTTTCAATAGCCAGTGCCCCTATCTAACTTCTATAGTTGGTCTGAAGTCACTGTCTTCAAAGTGTGATCTGAAGTTTGCTTGAATCAGAATCTCTTAGTGTGATTGTGAACACGCAGATTATTGGGCCTCTCACAGACCTACTGAATCATAATCTCTGAATTATTAACAGATTCCCCAGATGATGAAGGCTGCTATTCTCAAAAGTTCATTGGGGTCGGAAAAAGTGATGAGTTTAGGCTGGGGAGACAGTGGTTTCCTGCCCCTGCTGCAGCACTTCCTAGCTGGGTAATTTTGGCATGTAACTCACCTTCTTTGAGCATCACTTGAAGGGAAGGAATATGTCTTGTTTATATTTCTCGATATTCAGTAACGAGAGCACAGGTGGTCCTTAAATAGTGTAAAATGAATGAATGCACGCACGAGTGAAGATATTTCCCCACATTGCACCTACTGAATGAGATAACTCAGGGAAAATACCTGAGCAATGTCCTACACACAGTAGGTGCTCATCAAGGGCAGTTCTCTTCCATTGCCCTTAGGAAGGTGGCTTGTCATCTGTGGGTAACTTGAGTAGGGACACCACAGAAGTGTGGAGAAGGAGATGTTATGTGCTCAGAGACCTTGCTGAGACCCAGAGGTAATAGATGCTTCTAGAATATAAATCGTTTCTTATTTTGCTCTCTGGTGTCCTCTGTCCATTGTCCTGGAAGTGGCCAAACTCACGATGGTCAGCCAAGACCAATCACAGAGGAGAGGGCTATGGTTGCCGTTGTGCTACCCTGGGGCTTAAAAGGCCACCTGATGGATGCTAGGTCTGTGTCAAGAGGCAGAAGAGCGTCATGGCTGTGACCAGCAGCTAAGGGTAGGGGGTCTGTAGAGGATTGCGCTGGGGATTTGAGGTCCTTGATATGAATAAGTGAATTGTGGTCTTAACCATTGGTTGATACCTAGTGATACCATTGGGAAAAATAGTGATTTCTCCTAGACTCAATGTTTTTATCTGTGAAAGGGCCATAAAGTATCTCCCTTATCTACTCCCAGCATTCTTATGAGAATCAAATGAGGTGATGAGGATATGGCTATTGTCTTTCTATATAAACCATATTGTGATGCTTTCTGCTGAAAGTGTCGTTCCCCAGACCAGCAGTGTTGGCTTCATTGAGTAGCTTGTCAGAAATGCAGAATCTCAGGCTCCACCCCAAACTTACTGAATCAGAATCTCATTTTAACATCATCTCCAGGTGATTTCAAATACACGTTAAAGTTTGAGAAGCAAAGACTATACAATTATAAGAAATTTTTAGTTCTCTACTTTTTTTAGAGAGCTCTTTCAGAGAAAGGGAATATGTCTTATCTCCGTTTAGTACCTAGAATATAATTGACCTTTAACTAGAGTTGACTGAATGAATGACTGACTGACTGACTGAATGAATGAATGAATGAAGATCTTGCTTTCCCCCACTGCTTGGAGCTCTTTACCTAATATTTCTTCTGTTCTAATAGCAGGACATGTACGAGGTGACTGCAGCTGCCTCGCAGCCAGCTGATGCCAAACACAGATGCAGACATTTAGTATGTGATTAAGGACAGAGTAATCCATTTAATGTGAGTTGTGGAAGATATTTGGCAAGAACTAAGGGACAGAGGTTAGATTTTAAAGAGTTTCCAAAGATAATGTCTTTCCCAATTATCAAGCCCTCAGTAACTTGGATCACACCCAGACAGAAATAAGCCTTCTTAAGACAGAATTTTCAAAATAGGGCTCTTGTTCACTTTGGCAGCAGAATCTTGACTCAAGGTCTGTTCAGGTGTTTATGTAACATTCCATGGAGGGGCTGTCCAGCTTTGTTGAGCTGAAACTAGCTGAACTTACCATCTACTGGGGAGAAATGCTTTTGTTTACCAGATTTTACTACCCTCTAAGCTAATTAAAGAATTAATCTATCCCATCATTCTACAAATACTGCAATGCTTGGCTTGGGCTTACCATAGTGAACATGCTAGCAATCCCTGTTTCTATCAAGTAACTGCCCGGTGTTAGGACAGACTATGAATCAAGCACTCACAGTGAGGTTTCAGGAAGTTCAGACTGAAATGGGAGAGCATGGCAGGCCAACTTAGCCTAGTAAGGGTAGAGGTGATGGAGAGACACTTCCTGCAGGAAGTGACCTTTAGGCTGACACCTGGAGGATGAGTAGGAGTTAAGCAACTGGGACAGGAAGGAGGAAATGAAGCTGGTACACATAATAGCATGGGGCGAGGCCTAGATGCGAGAGAGAATATGCTCTAGCAAAGGAGGTGAAGCAGTAAATGCTTGGATAGCTGTGGTGACTTTGTGTGAGCTGCTTGGGGGTGTATGTGCAAGGTGTGGAGTGTGATGAGACCTGAGGTTGAAGAAGTAATCAAGGGTGGGACCTCACAGGGTCTTGAGAAGCCTCCTAAGAAATCTGTAGTTTTTCCTCAGGTCAACGGAGGAAGTCTTTGAAAGGGGTAGTCGGTCTGATATAGTTACCACTTCTCCTCTCTAATGGACCAGTGAGCCCCTTCATCATTTTGGCACCAGAGAGATTTGTCTCTGGTCTGCATGTCCCATCCTGGCCTCGAGTCTCTTAGTCTGAGCTGGGTGCCTGCTTCTTGTTTTGCATCCGTTTATGCTAACCACAGGAGGGTTCTAAGTATTGCCTTATGCACTTCTTCAAAGAATAGTCTCTACCAAGACGTCATCAATTGAACTCTCCTGGTCACTCTGCTTCTAGTCTGCGTAATGTGAGAGCCTCCACTCTGTGGTCTCGTTTTCTGTGTTCCCCCTGCCTGGAGGGGCAAGTAAAGCGCTGGCAGCTTTGAGCCTGAGCTGCAAGCAGCTGCCCTCCTGGGCCTCACCAGCAGCATCACCCTGCCCACTCCCTGAGCCCCAGTAGGCCAGGTCATTTTTGTGCAATCATTTTATACCCATTAGTGTACCAGTTACATTTACACATGCCCTCATTGCTTAGGCTCTTAACTATGAACTGTCACTATTGGAAGGTTTTGAGAGGCCAGGTGGCCAGAACACAGGATTGAAGGTCAGAAGACCTGGCCTGAATTGTGTCCCCTTCCTGCCCTCATTCTGTGACCTTGGGAGAGTCACTTGAATCTTGGTTTCTGCAGCTGTAAACAGGGACAAACAAGAGCACCTGCCCTGTCTCTTCTCAGGGCAGCGGTGAGATCAAACAAGATGGTGCATGGGAAAGTGCTTTGTAAAGTTCTATGAAAGAGTGGGCTTTCATTGGCGCTCTGGGCATTGCTGGCTTAGTTCCTGGCCACGCCACCCCTTTCTGGAACAGCTAAAGGTAGATAGGACCCAGAAGTTGTGCATTTCTCACCTTCCACAACTAATCACTGCCTTCCTGTCTGAGGCTTTCAAATTAGGTTTCATTTTATCATGACTCCTGCACTCAGTCATGTAATGGACAACCCAATTAGAAATTATTTGTCCAGATGTAAACATTATTTTAGTTCATAATTGTTGAGTCCAAGTAATTTTTGGTGACACCACCCACTTTGAAACACTTTCTTTCTGGTGGACCTCTGGCATGCACACCCAGTTTTCTCCCCTGGTATGTAATTATCTCCTCAAGCTTCTTGCTGGAATTTTCTGAAATGTTAATGGAACAACATTAAATTTCAGCTCATTACAGAGTTCCTGTTTTCCTCTAAATTTTTTCCAGGGAATCTTTAAAAGTAAATAGGCTGATAGATATATGATTAAATAGAATAGAAGAGCAAGTGATTGTCCCTCTTCATATAATTGCCTTCCAAAATCCAAAATACTGACATTGCAGCACAAAGGGGAGATTAAAGATTCAAAGCCTAGTGATAAAAATGGAATTTAGAGATAAAAGAAAAAAAAACCTGGTATCTTATCCTTGAAAGGGATCTTCACCATCTTCTCTTCTCAGCCATTATACATGGTGGGAATTCCTTTCCTGGAGACATGGGACCATATCAGAATTCCAAACATCCAGGTCAACCGAAAGACAGCATAAATTATCCTTCTTAAAAGATGGAGCCTTCACAGGTCCTGTCCTCCCTAAAACCTTCCTCAAGCATCCCTCCCCATCAGGTGCAGATGATGCTTCTTCCTCTTTGCTTCCAAGTGGTACACATTTCTTTTCCCATCATTTTCCATTTATTATAGTTTCTTAGTTGTCTTACCTGTCTCCCCGCAGTAGACCATGAGCTCCCTGAAGTCAGGGGCTGAGTCTGATTACCTTGGCACATTTAACGACTAACTTCTAAACAGAAGGTGTTGTTTGACTAGTCACGTGGGGCCACCAGCTCCGATGCTCTTCTGCCCTCATCCAGGTGGCCACAACAGCCTCCTAACTCATTTTTCTGACTTTGGTTTACTCAGTCTCTACACCATACTTCCCATCAGAGCCAGGAAAGTCTCTAATCAGACCCGTCCTTCCCCAGCTTAAAACTCTTTGATGAGTTCTCTTGTCCTCTGGGTAAGTCCAAACGTGGCTCAGGGGGGCCTTTCATCACCTGGACCTGGCTGAGCTCTCCAGCCTGGTCTCCACTCATTGTGCCCTCACAGCCAAAATCTGGCTGCCGGTGAACCATGCTCATTCTTTAATACACCCCACCCTCTCATAGGATGACAGTAACTGATAATTACTGAGCACTTGCTCTGTGAGGTACTTTCCGATCACTCAATCTGCATTTTAATAAACCTTAGAACTACCCATGTGATCATTACTATATCCCCCTTTTACAGATGAGAAAATTGAGACTTGGAAATGAAAGGAAACTTGCTCCAGGCAAGATAGTTAAAGGCAGTTAAAGGGTTATAACCAGGCCTGTGACTCCAGGACCTGAGACTTTGCCCACCATGTTATGCTGAAGAAGATGTGATTCTCATGCTGAGAGAACTTAAGTCCAGCTGAGATGTGACTTTATCCAGGTAGAGACGGATGGCTGTATCATAGAGATATGCTAAAGGCCCCGCCCAAGGTAGATTCCAAGGCTGCTGTGGGAAACAAGAAACAGAACCAGCACTTTCTTTTTTTTTTGAATTTTTGAATTTTATTTAATTTATTTTTTTATACAGCAGGTTCTTACTAGTTATCCATTTTATACATATTAGTGTATATATGTCGATCCCAATCTCCCAATTTATCACACTTTCAATTGCAAGAGTCCAAGAAGGCTTCACCAGACAGGAGGAGTGCAAACTAAATTACAGAGGGTAAAAGGATGTGCACAAGTAGAGAGAAAGAAAGGCTGTTCTGAGCAGGGTTCTCACCAGCGTAGCACTGGTAGAGGGGAAGGCCCTGGGTAAGTCAGAGGCCAGGAAAAGGATCCCTTTGGCTGAAGCAGAGAATCCGGGGAGAGGAGAGGGGTATTGGGTAAATGTGCAAGGGGCCAGGAGCTGGGGAGGGGCGTCCAGGAGGCTCTTCAATGCTGGGCTGAAAAGCTGGGTGGGGCTGCATCTGGTGGATGGTCTGAGGGAAGCTGATCACCTTCCAGCAAAGAGGTGGTCTGATTACAGTGTTGTTTGGGGAGTTCAGGGTGGGGTTGAACATGGGGAGGGGACATGTCTGGAACGCCCAGTAAGGATGCTTTTGCAACAGTCCTGACAGGAGACAAGAGTCGTGGCTGTGTAATTGCAAAGCAAAGGACCGATCCTACAGGCATTTCAAGCCACCTTGGGCTATAATTTGCTTTTTAATGACACTGCTGATCCTGCTGTTACTGACGTCTGGGGACCTCAGAGGTGCTTTAGAGTCACCCCCTGGGTGGCCTGTGGCCTGTGTGTGGCACTGAAAGAGCCCTCGTTAAGGTCAGGAGCCCCAGGTTTCAGGCCAGGCCCTGCCCCACTGTTGGCAGCGAGTAGCCTTGGGAGGCTCTTGCAGCTCCCTGGGCTTGTTTTCCACGATTGATTCATCTTATTCACTCAGTCAAACAGGTGTTTTAGCATAGAAACCCTCAGGACATTCGGAATGCTTCCTGCATGCAAAGGGCTGTGGGTAACCCTGGGGGCAGAGCCTGTTCCCCACCACCACCCTCCCAGTGAAACACCCAAGCGCGGCCGCCACTAATCACTGCTTCTGCCCGCGTCAAACAGTGTGCATGTGTATTAAAGACTGTGCTTGGAAGCCAGGGGAAGAGACGAGGCATCTGATGAGCACCCTGGCCAATGTGGAGGTGAGTCAGTTTACATAAAGGCACCTGAAGGAGCCCTCTCTGTGCTGCGTCAGGCTCCACCTGCCCTTCAGGTCCTCAACCTGCACCGGGCCGTTGAACCGGTTCAAAACCAGCCAGAGGCCTCCATGGCCTTTAGCTAGGAAGAAAAGGAATTAGAACCTCCCAGGATTCAATCACAGGGGATCTTAGTAAGAGCACAAAGCAAATACACAGGTGAACTTAACTGAATCTGATCAAAATCGGTCTGAGAAAATTCATCTATTTTTTTAACATTCATTCATTCCTTCGCTTACTCATTTGCTCACCATTTTATAAGCACGACACACTATGTATGTTTACTTGGTCGCTGAACAGATTTTCAGCTCCTTGCGGGGAGGGAGTGTGTCTTGTTCATCCACGTATTGCTGGGGCTGCCGCAGATGGTGGTGCCGTAGATGGTGGCGCCGTAGATGGTGGCTTGCAGCTGAAGGAATGCAACCTCCGCTCGGCTTTGTCGGGGCTGCTTCAGCCTGGAGGAGCAGCCAGGATGAAGCGGGGACTTCTTTTAATAAGCACAAAGGTATGGTCTGTGTGCTAAGCTGTGGCCTGAGGAAACATGTGCTCCCAGAGGAAGCTCCTTTTCTAATGATTCGGCTCAAAGGAGCTGCTTTCTAAATGACACTTTGTGCCTTCAGAGCCCATGTGTGTCATGGTCTAATGTAGTGCTACTCTAGCACTGCTTTGTTTGTTTTTGGAAACATTTATTGGGCATTAACTGTGTACAGGGTGCAGTGTTCAGTTCTGCCCAGTCATGCAAAGCAATAAAATAGGGCAAACTACCGACTTCCATGTCTGTAAATTATTTAGGTAAGTGTATGATAAAGACACATGCACTGAAAGAAGGGGGGTCTCCTCTACTCTGGGGAGTTATGGAAGGCTTCCAGGAAGTCACTTCTGGTTAAATTTTGAAAGATGAGTAGGTTTGCCCAGGAGGAGAATTGTGGGAACGTGTTCCAGCCCAAGACCAGAGACCTGCATGGACACGATGAAAGAGGGAAAACGTCAAGTTGTGTAGGTGTGATAGGAACCAGAATTTATAACCTTTCAAATGCAGGTTAGATGAGTTCTTATCCAGGAAGTCTTCCAGAATCCCTACAAGAGAGATTCACTATCCCTCTTCTTACAGCCTCTGGACCTGTTATCAGCTTCCATTATTTTAGTTACCCCTTGGCGCTGCAAACATTTGTAATATGCACATCTCAATGATAGACCAGAAGCTTGCTGAGGCCAGAGAGCTTGTATCTTCTTCATTTTTGTTTCCTTAGTGAATAGCATAGGGAATAGAGTAGTTGCTTCATGCACATTTGGTAAAGTATATTCCCACATGGAGAATATGGAGAAGGTGCCTCCCTCCTAGAGTTGGTCTTGAGGGACTAATTATATCTATTACATTTACAGGACCTCTAAAGTCTTGCTTGAATTTTCTTTCTTTTTTTTTTTTTGGCTGTGTCGGATCTTGGTTGTGGCGCACAGGCTTCTCTCTAGTTGTGGCGCGTGGGCTCTGGGGCGTGTGGGCTCTGTAGTTTGCGGCATGCGGGCTCTCTAGTTGAGGCACGTGGGCTCAGTAGTTGTGGCACGTGGGCTTAGTTGCTCCATGGCACGTGGGATCTTAGTTCTCCGACCAGGGATTGAACCCACCTCCACTGCATTGGAAGGTGGATTCTTTTTTTTTTTTTTTTAAACATCTTTATTGAAGTATAATTGCCCCACAATGGTGTGCTAGTTTCTGCTTTATAACAAAGTGAATCAGTTATACATATACATATGTTCCCATATCTCTTCCCTCTTGCGTCTCCCTCCCGCCCACCCTCCCTAACCCACCCCTCTAGGTGGTCACAAAGCACAGAGCTGATCTCCCTGTGCTATGCGGCTGCTTCCCACTAGCTATCTATTTTACATTTGGTAGTGTATATATGTCCATGACACTCTCTCACCCTGTCACATCTCACCCCTCCCCCTCCCCATATCCTCAAGTCCATTCTCTAGTAGGTCTGTGTCTTTATTCCCGTCTTGCCACTAGGTTCTTCATGGCCTTTTTTTTTTTTTTTCCTTAGATTCCATATATATGTGTTAGCATACTGTATTTGTTTTTCTCTTTCTGACTTACTTCACTCTGTATGACAGACTCTGACTCCTTCTTGGAAGGCGGATTCTTAACCACTGGACCACCAGGGAAGTCCCTCAAATTTTCTTATATAGACAATTTTACCTAATCATACGAGCAGTTATTTACATGTATATATAGGTGAAATAATTCATATTAAACTTATCTGTGGCTTCTTCTGGGGAGTGGAGAGAGAAGTGGGGGGTGTACTATTTCAGAACGATTGAGTATGGTTGTCCATGTTGTGCACTGCACAGTTCTAGAGACCATTCATTTAGATGTGGATCTGTACTTTATAAATTTAAACAAAGAATAACAAATACAGAGAAATCATGACACTGTTAATAGTTTTTACTTTCTTTTCAGGGTTTTTTTGCACTTATCCAAAATGTCCAAAATGGATGGGCATGGCTTTCATATTAAAAAATTATTAAGACTAATGAGTTGTGGACAATTTGAGAAACATTGGAAGTACAACAGAGAAAATAAATATGACCCACATTTTACCAAACAGAGAAAACTACAATTAACATTTTACTTCATAAAGTTTGTTTTCTAGCTTTTTATTTTAAAATGATATTTGTTCTTTGAATAATGTAGAAATGTGCAAAGAAGAAAATCAAAATCACTTCTAACTCACCACCCAGTGAGGACCCACTGTTAACATTTTGTACATTTTCTTCCAGCCTTTTTCTATGTTAATTACAATCATAATTCCCATTTGCTGAGTGCTTAATTTGAGCCAGGCAATGTGCTAAGCACTTGCCAGACATTATCTCATTTAATTCCCACATAAGCCTGAGGTGGGAATCATCAGCCCCATCTCACAGAAGATACAAACCGAAGGTTAAGAAACTTGGATCAGTTGCAGTTTGAACTTAACATTGCCTGACTCCAAAGCTAACATTCTTTATGATTCTCTATACGCCTTCAAAATCGTGTGTGCAGTTCCATGCACACACCTGCTACATACACAGGCTGCAAACACAGATACATAGACACAGACACACACATAGACACACAAGCTGTGATTACATTGTGTCTTGCATTTTTCTGTCTGTTTTATTTTTTATTTAATATTATATGGTGAGCATTTTATGATGTCATGTAAAAACACTTTTAGAAAGTGGTTTGGTAAACTTTGCTTTTTTAAGTTAAATTTTAAGCAAATCAGTCTTGAAGCATTAATCTCCATAGAGGACTGGCCTTTGTCATCAGGCCTCCAGACCTACTACATATCCAGTCCTCAGGATCCCACCTCCTGGCTGCTTCTCCCTGACTGTTTTCTTGTCCATTCTGCTTCCTTAAGCTGGGGTAGGAGAAGCCGGGCAAGCTGTGGTCACTGGCCTCAGGAGCTGTCAGAGGAAACTAACCTCCATAACATATGCATGAAGTGCATAGCCTGCACTTCATGACAGTATCTCCTATGAGCCCTGCTTCACAGCCTCAAAGCATTTCTTGCTTGTGTGTGTGTGTGTGTGTGTGTGTGTGTTTCATGTGAATAATCCTGTATGGCTGAGAAGACATTTTTCAAATCAAGAAATTTATGGACAGGTTAAGCAGTCAGGATAATATAACATCTTCAGCAAGGATGGCAACAAAAAATAGGGCATAGAGTACCAAACTTGTAGTTGAATGCAAACTGTTCACATCCAAAGTGGAACAGATCACTGTGGGCTTCCTCAGCTCCAATATGCTAATGATGGGTACTGAGAGTTCCCAGGGGAACTCAGAGTATACAGTGATTTCCAAACTTAATCCACTGAGTACCTGTTAGGGTGGAGGCATCTTTCTTAGCTGACTCTAGTTCTGTAATACACAGTTTGAGGAATACCGTTTTATAGGTTTTCTATATAATGTCGATTCAGTTGTTTAATTTCATTCAATAACTAACCAGTTTCTTGCTACTCAAAGCATGGTCTGAGGACCAATGGCAATCAGCGATCTTCTAGGGACTCCTTTGAAATACAGAATCTGCACCCCACCTGCCCGCCCCCCGCCCCCAGTCCACTGATTTGATATCTGCCCTGTAATAAGATTCCCAGGTCAAACACAGGAGTATTAAAGTTTGAGATCGATGCACTGCTGTTAAGGACATACAAGTTCTTAATGAAATGGAAGTCGCCTTACAGAGTTTATTTAATGTCACAAAGGGGGTTTCATACACGAGTTTGATTTAACGTACACAAATACAGGAAGTGGAAAATGCACTTGAATACTGCCAGCAGTGGAGCATGGACTCTGAAGGCATGTTCTGGTGTCCACTCAACAAGGATCCCAAGCAACCGTGAGCTCCCATGTTTCTCCTGAGTCCTTATTCTTCTCCTTTTTAGGAGCACACGCAGTCCCCTAGCGTGTCCACATTTGGAGCTGGAGTGATATGCAGCCACATCCCATTAGCTAATAGCGAGGCCCCTGGAGAGGGGTTTCAGCTGGGCACACACAGCTAAAGCCCCTTTAATGGCCCAGTCAGCTGTCAGGGCTGTAAACACATTTCTTTCCATTCAGAGCCATTTGCCCCTCTCTGTGACCTCTCGTGGCTCTCGGACCCTGGCCACGTGGCCCAGATGGCATAATCTGTCAGGCCAAAGCAGGTGACAGTGGGGCTTGCTGTTAGGTAATCAGTGACTATAATTAGCTGGGGTGGAAATGATAATGGGACCAACTGCAGAGCTGGGGCCGGGGGAGCCCTTGATGGGTGGAGTAGCAGCCAGAGAAAGCGGCTTGCTTCCTCCTCCTTCCCCTCTCTCCCTTCCCCCTCCAGCATGATGTTTCTAGCATATGGAGTGTATGTGTGCACGTGGGGTTTCATCCTCAGTGAGGAAGGTCAGGGTTGAGCACTGGCAATTTAGTAAGCGAGTTGTTTGGCCGCTGATCAATTTTATTTTGTAGGGTTTCGTTTGATAATTAGTTGGCTGTCAGGAGCTTTTGGGACCAAGTGTGCGGGAGGGTTGTAGAGGATTAGAACTTGATTCTTGGGGGTCAGACACATAGGCATTCAGACCCTGGTTCTGCCACTTAGCAGCCAGGTGGCCGCAGGCTGGTCAACCAGTCTCTCTATATCTCTAACAGTAGAGATCACATCACTCCCCTCGTGGGCCCATTGTTGGGGTTAATGAAATATCACGGTCAATACTGCTTGAAACACACCTGACATAGACTAGTTCCCATAATACCGTTTTCTTCTCTTCTCCTTCTCAGTGAGTATGACTTTGTACATGATGCCAATAAAACAGAATCAACCAACCAAAAAATCGTTCATAAAATACTGAATAAGGTCTCTTTGATAATAGGGGAAAGGAAGTTGTTTACCAAAAAGCAGTTGATAAGTGATGTTGGCTTTGCTTGTGACTTGTATCAGGAGGAGAACAGTCCCCACATTTTCTAAATCAAAATAGAAGAGATGGGGGAGGGCAGTCAACTAATAAACATTGAAGCATTGTTTGTTGTTTGTCATTGTGTAGCTGGCAGTTTATGGCTGTTTTCTAACACAGCACATATTGTCAGTTCACCGGAAACATTGTGGAAGCTTGTGCAGTTTGGGTACTTTGAAGGTCTAAAGTAAAACTTCTGCATCATCTACCTTCCCTCCTCCCACCCAACTGTTTTCTTCTTTTCCCTTCCTTTATTAAAAAAGAATAATATATCCCTAGAAAGGCAAAAAAGAAACCAAAACCTACCTACAATCCCAGAAATAACCACTTAACAATTTGGTATATATTCTTCTAGATCCATCTAGATGCAGATATTATTTTTTCATCAAAGTGGGTCAGATTTGGTCACTTGCAACCTGATTTTTCCCCCCACTTAATATGTTGATTTTATTGTATGTCCGTAACTACATTTATATAACATGATTTTCCCCAGATTTTCAATCATAGTTTATTGGCTCAATTTACAAAGAAGTCTACTAATCTTTTTCCACTACCTTTTTTTTAATCAAGATAATTCACATACCATAAAATTCACCCTTTTAAAGTATACAATTCAGTGGTTTTTTAGTGTAGTCACAAGATTGGGCAACCATAGCTAACTCAAGAACATTTCCATCACCCCCGAAAGAAAGCACATATCTGCTTGCAGTGTTTGCTCCTTCCTCTAGCCCCTGGCTAATAGTAACTATGGTACCATTGAGATGCCATGAATTACCGACACAGTTCCTCACCATTGGACATGTAAATTGCTTACGACTATGTATGATTTTTAAAAATATTGTAATGATCAGTCTGTGAAATTTCGGTCCAATTAAATCATATTTTTGAGCTATGTCAGAGTTAATATACGCATGCTGTTTTAATTTAAAAAGGAGTGTTACATTTTTGGATGATGTGGTTTGGGGAAAATTTAGAATTAAAACAAATCTCTAAATCTGTAGAATTATAAACATTCTTTGGGGATTTCCCGAGTGTGGTCATTGCAAAATTGCTTTTGCAAACACTGCCTGTGGAGTTTGCCAGACGTTAGAAGTTGTGAAATTCTAATATATTACTCTGCAGTTTCGCTATGGAGGTTGATTCCTGAGTCCTCCTCCTAGAGTGACAGTCAAAATTGTGTTTTGTGTCTCTCTGAGCAGCCTTACGATCTGGTAGAAAGAAGGGCAGGAGGAGGGGTGTGGGGTAGAACCAATTCTGTTCATAGTTTCTAGGAGTGATTTTTAAAATTTGACTTAAAAAAATAGACCTTAATCTGATACAAAAGGAATCTGGTAGTTATATTTTAAAAACATTGCATACATAGACCATATTTGAAAATTCACTTCAATAACAATAAATTTTATTATAATAACTCCCACGAGTTAGGAAGTCACGAGGCTATGAGGACCAGCTGCTGCACTAAGTGTTCCTTGTGCCTTAGTTCATTCAACAACTTTGTGAAATCATCGATAAGATTGTTTAAGAAATGGAGTTTGGAAGTATTACACAACCTGAATGATGGTCAAACGACAAGCTATTCTGCAGTCAGTTTGGCAGGTCCATTGATCCTCAGCAATTTACCCCTTCCCAGCGCTTGACTCACCCCCTGAACCTGCCCCACCCTGTCTCAATGACAAAGCCAAGTTCTTCAGATCTTCCCTGAGGTCCGACACCCAAACAACAAGGGGCGCCTCCCTGTGCCTTAGTGGAAAGAGTGTAGTGGTTAGAGTCTTAGTTCTGCCACTTACCATGCCACCTTGGGCAAGTTACTTAACCACTCTGTGGCTCAGTTTCCCCATCTGTGTAATGGGGGTAACAGTATCACCTGTATGCATTTGTGATGAGAGTTAAATCACTATATTAAATGCAACTGATAAGTGCTCAAGCACAGTGTGATCACCCTGGCAGAGTTGGTCCGGCCTCGAGGTGACAACACTGAGCCTGTCCCCTGAGGTTGTTACAGAAGAGGTCTGGCCAGCTACTTCTACCGCATCATTTTACATTTGGGAAAACAAAGGGCTGGAGGGTGGAAATGCTCGTGTAAGGCCCACTGCTTGGCAGCAGTAGAATCTTTATAGTGATTCTATAAAGTGATCTGCTTGGTTTCTGTTTGTCTGTCCGAAGCAAAGACTGTGATGGCTTAGGAAGCAAGCATCAGAGGACAACACTCTATTTCTGTTCTCCATGCTCACAGGGTTCCCTCATTTAGTCCTTGGTCTCATCACAGCCAGGAATTACTGGTCTCCTTCGTGGTGTCCGACCCTGGGATTTACTGTGTGTTTACCCCCGCCAGTGCGAGTCAGGCCTTGTGCTCTCACATATTCTAACAATTGTCCTGCGAGGGAGATCTACTCTTACTCATTTTGCAGATGTGGAGACTGAGGCAGAAAAAATAAGCCATATTCAAAGCTACACAGGTATAAAGGGGTAGAATTTCAGAAAATTGCATCGTGATCAAGAGCTCATTTATGGGGCTTCCCTGGTGGCGCAGTGGTTGGGAGTCTGCCTGCCAATGCAGGGGACGTGGGTTTGAGCCCTGGTCTGGGAAGATCCCACATGCCGCGGAGCGACTAGGCCCGTGAGCCACAATTACTGAGCCTGCGCGTCTGGAGCCTGTGCTCCGCAACAAGAGAGGCAGCGACGGTGAGAGGCCCGTGCACTGCGATGAAGAATGGCCCCCGCTCGCCGCAACTAGAGAAAGCCCTAGCACAGAAACGGAGACCCAACACAGCCATAAATTAATTAATTAATTAATTAAAAAAAAAAAAAGAGCTCATTTATGACTGTGGGCAAGTACCTTGACCTCCTATGTTGCCATGCTTTTATCTGTAAAATGGAATAATAATAGTACCCGCCTTAAAAGGATGCAGTGAGGGTTATTAATTCTTGTAAAGTGCTTGGAAGAACTCCTGGCGCGTAGTATGAGCTCAATAAATGTCAGCCTTACACAAAACAAACAAAACAAAACACGATATGGATCTGTCTGCTTCCAAAGCTTGTGTTCCCTCTGTGACTCCCTGCTTCTTCAAAAGGAAGCAGGGAACTGAATTCATACTAAGAAACCTGAGCAAGATTTAGGATTGCAAAGCATTTGAAAGTGTGGCCTAGTTAGAAAGCACACTCGCTCACATACACACACATAGCTACTTTTAATAGCTGGTAAGAGCCAGAGAAAATCCAATTATAGATGAATCAATCGATTAGAAAGAAAGGGGGCAGAAGAAAAGAAAAAAAATGTTGGAGAGACACAGAGCCAAATTACAGCTGGATAATAGAATTAAGGGTCTGTAGAACAAACTGGGAGAAGTAACAAAGGGATAAGGGCTGGAGACTCATTCACAGCTCTGTAAAGATTTGATTCTTTCTCTGCCCCTTGACTCCAAGAGCAGTCACTGGGCCAGTGCCCCAAACAACTGATCACATTGGAAAGAGCTGGCAAATCATATGTTTGGCAAATCATATTTTTGCAGAGAAATGAACCACCTGTGGCCTCTGGAACAAGAGGATTCTGTTTGGGTTTAAACAGACACTCACATTTAAAGATGAAAGCAGAGGGCCCAAATATCACTCTCACGGGAGGGGGAAGGTGAAAGCTATGTTGCTAGTTGGCAAAGATGTAGCTTTTGTTCATAATGTTCTGTTTCCTAAGAAATCCTGTCTTTGCTCTCAAAGAAACATCTCAATATTAAGTAGAATTTCTCTTTCATACAAATGCTTTAAAAAACCCACATGCACTTTAAATTTTATTTTCTATTTTGGGGGGAGGGGGTGATGAGAGGGAGATGGGGCTCTTAATCCAGCAACAATCTCTACAGCTGTGTCTATTATTGGTGGGTTCTAGAATAACATCCGTTTCTATGTATTTATGGAAAGGCGTCCTTAACTAGGCCACAGAAAGAGCCAGCGCATCTATAAATAAATTAAGGAGGCTACGAGGCGCGGGTGGTGGCCCCTCTGGCTGCGGCCCTGCTGCACAGCTGTCGTCTTTGTGCCCGGCCGGGCCTGCTCCATTGTGGATGCGATTACCCGGCGGGCAGGGTGGTGCGTGCGGGGCGGGGCGCACCTTCACCGGCGGGCCTCGGGGATTGACACCAAAGGTGGGCTTCTCGGCCGCTGTGGACTGGCCTCGTTTGGCTGGGAGCTTCCGGCCTCTGTCTCGGGCAGTACAGGTTACCCAGGCAGCAGTCACTTCCTGAGAGCCAGCTGCACCCAGCCCGGGCTCAGGCTGAGCTGAGTTAACAGATGGTGGTGTTGGGATGGCGGGGCTGGGGGCGGCGGGGACAGGGCAAAAAGACAAGAGCAACAAAATAACCCCGAATATGTAAGTTTAAACAGAGCCAGGAGAAGGGGCACAGGCATGAAGGAAGATTTTCCCAGAGTTTGGGAGCCCGGTTGTTTTCTCCCACCCCCTAGGACTGGTGTGCCTGCTATAGGCTGCTCCCTCCAGAACAGGCATCCGGCAAGAAGGATCCAGAGTTCTACTGGCAGGTTTTTTCCTGTGCACTCACTTAAAGATTGAATTAAAAAAAAAAAAAAAAAAAAAAAGGCAGTTCTTTCCTTTAGAGAAATGGGGTAAAAAATGAGCTTCTATTTGTTTGGTAATCATTTCTAGATTTCCTGGGAATCTTGTCTTGGGAAGGACCTCACTACTCAAAGCAGTGGTCCCTGGACCTGCAACATCAGCATGTCTTATTCAAAAAGCAGGGTCTCAGGCCCTCCAGACCCTATGACTCGAATCTGCAGTTATTAAAGATTCCCTCATTCCATTTGGAAAGCTCTAGTTTACTATACTGGTCTTTTTTTTTTTTTTTTTTTAAACATTTTTTTTTTTTAATTTATTTTATTTTTGGCTGTGTTGGGTCTTCGTTTCTGTGCGAGGGCTTTCTCTAGTTGTGGCAAGCGGGGGCCACTCTTCATCGCGGTGCGCGGGCCTCTCACTATCGCGGCCTCTCGTTGCGGAGCACAGGCTTCAGACGCGCAGGCTCAGTAGTTGTGGCTCATGGGCCCAGTTGCTCCGCGGCATGTGGGATCTTCCCAGACCAGGGCTCGAACCCGTGTCCCCTGCATTAGCAGGCAGATTCTCAACCACTGCGCCACCAGGGAAGCCTACTATACTGGTCTTTAACCCTGACTGCACAGTTGAATCACCTGGCATCATGGGTTGACTTGCGTCCTCCAAAAAGATGTTGATGTAGAAACCCCCAGTACCTGTGATTGAGAACTTGTCTGGCAATCGGGTTTTTGCAGATGATCAAGATCTTAGGATGGGCCCTAATCCGTTATGACTTATGAAAAGGGGAGATTTGGACACAGAGACAGACGCGCACACAGGGGGGCTGCCATGCAGAGATTGGCATGATGCATCTATAAACAAAGGAATGCCAAGGATTGCCAGTAAACCACAGGAAGCTGGGAGAGAGACACAGACAGATTTTCCCTCATACCTTCAGAAGAATCCAAATCTGCTGGTACCTTGATCTTGGACTCCTGGTCTCTAGAACTATGAGATAAATTTCTGTTGTTTAAGCCACCCAGTTTGTGGTAATTTGTTATGACAACCCTAGCAAACTAATACACCCAAATCCTTCTATGAAAAATCCAGGGTTTTGAGCTCTGTCTGACATGTTTGTAGTCAGAATACCCAGGGGTGGGGCCAGTGGACTTGCATTTACTAAATGTCTTTTGGGCGATTCTGAAGTAGCTGGTAGTTTGGGAGCCAGTGGTCCTGTCTACCTATTATCTTGTGCTCACCCATACAACATCCTCCTGAAGAGCAGATGCTTGTATGTACCAATCTGCTTGTAAACTTCCAGTGATGGAGAGCTCATTACCTGATGGGGCGGCCCTATATATCATGGAAGGTTCTAATTGTTCAGAGAAACCTTTAAATAGAGCTAAAATCTCCTAACATTTTCTCTATCGTAAATATGAAGAAACTGAGACCCTGGAAGGTTGAGTGACTTGCCTAGGTCCATCCAGTCAGTATGGGGCCAGCTACAGATTTGAATCCAGGCAGTTGCCTGAGCCCATCCTCCTGACCACTTAAACTACCCAGATGACCCCTAGTTTACAAAGGGCCATTATAACTGTGCTCAAATCAAGACTCCTGCCAACCTTGGGAGACAGAGAGCCAGTGTCCCTCCCTGATCCTCACACCTGGATGGTGGGATGAGAGGGTGGAATATGAGATCGGGAGAGGGAATTGTGTAGTCCTCTAGGTGCCTGGGCTATGGGATTTGCCACGTGTCCATCCAGAGCGTGGATGAATTGGCTGGAGAGGCCAGGGTGTGGATTTGGTCCTTGTGTCAGGCCTGCTCCTGACCCTCGTCCCTGAGTGTGTCTCTCCTGCTCTCTTGGCCCTCAGTGTTCACACCTGTGAAACAGGGACAATAGACCCTGCCTTTTCTACCTTGTAGCAGCCTTGAGGGGCTCCACCGAGATCAGGAATATGCCTTGTGAAGTGCAAATATGATGATTATATTATAACTTGATGTGAGAAGAGAACTTAGGTACTTCTATGAAAAAACACTTCTCACTAGGGCAACTTTGGTAATTGCTCTTCCTGACCAACCATTTGATTTCTGCTCAGTTTCTACCAAGCCCTTTCCAGGCGTGAGTGGAAGTGGGTATAGGGAGGATGTCGGGGGTGGGGTCTTTCTGAGAGCTATACTCCCCCCTCCATGGACGTACCCCATTATGGACCCAATCTTCAAAATCAAGGACAGTGTACCCCTGTCTTTCCAGTAGGTTGCATCTGAGCTGGATTTTCCTGGGGCAGGGCTGCCTGTCCCTTTTTCCCTAGAAATCAAGATTCTCTCTACCCACTGGACCCATTCGTTAGGGTTCAGAAGTCTGGAAACTGTTATTATTCCCATCCCTAAATTTTCTCATATACTTCTTTATCAATTCATTCTACAAATATTCCCTTAGTGCTTCCTCTGGCCCGGATACTGTGCTGGGCACTGGGAATATGAAATGGATTAAGATGAGTTCTTATGCTCCAGGAATTTACAAGCAATCCAGTCTCAGAGCTGCACATATTTCCACGTTAGTTCCCAAGGCTGTCTCGTCTCTGCTTACAAGCCTCTCAGCAAGCCTTCCTCCTCTTCTCCCACCCCCTTGCAGTGTGGTAGACTAGGAAGAGATGACAGCTGAGGCAGAAAGTATAAGCTCTGCCCTCATTCCTTACTGTGTAACCTTGGGCAAGTCATAGCCTCTCTGAGCCTATTTACTTGTCCATAAAATGAGGTCAACAAGAGAGATCTGTGATAAGATTCAGTGAGTATTTTCTATGAACCAGACACTCTTCTAAGTGTTTTATGTCTTCATTTTACAGAGGAGGCAACTGAGGCAGAGAGAAGTTCATTAACTTACCAGGTCACGAAACTAGTTGTTTGCAGAACCAAGAGTCAAGCCCAAGCTCTAGGGCTCCAGAGCCCAGGTCCTTAACCACTGTCATATCTGGCCTCCCTAAGCTGTCCATTATCACTTGCCCTTAGGGGTCAAGTGAAGAGACAAAGTACTCCATGCTATAGTGCTGCTGAAATGGATGCAGGAAGAAGATGGTGATGATGAAGAACAAGTTCCTTTGTCAGTAAAGGAGTGAAATTTCTCAGTCTTATTTGTTGATTGATAGATGGATGGAATGATAAAGGGAAGGAGGGAAGGTGAAAGAGAAAGAGAGAGTGTTAGAGTTATATACAGGTGACACAGTCATGCACAGCACAGAAGTATTGCTATCCCAATTTTAAAGTTGAGGAATTGGAGGCTCACAGAGTTGATGTGCCTTGTCCTAGGTCAGACAGTGGCAAAGCTTGGATTTTACTCAAGAACTGTCTGATTCTGAAGCCAGTGCTCTTCTTATGTCTCTCTTAGCTCCTGGGCAGACGGGGATCAGCAATTCTTATGTACAGTTGACATTCTGTCTTCTCTCTTGTTCCCTCCTTCGTTTATCAGCAATTTGTGGGACAATTTCTGTACATTATTTATCATGGAGAACTTAACGAGAACAATCCACAATCCCTGCTTTTAGGCAGATACTATATGTAATAGATATTGATAATAATATATATAATATATAAATTATTATATAATTTTGTCTTCTCTAAGAAACAAGACTTACCTAAGGAATCCCCACTTCAAATGAGGAGGACTCTGGATCCAAAGGAGAGGCTTCCTCCCTCTTCCTCCCTCTCATGCTCTCCTGTGTTAGAATCTGCATTTAAATGCTGCTTCCAGTGTCAATGGACCTGATTTGTACAATCTGAAAGTCAGTTTAGCAAAGACAAATGAACTGTCTCTTTCTACCTTCAAGGTCTCACAGTAATAGGTAAATTTACAACAGTGTTATTCCAATGTCTTTGTTGCTTAAACAGATTGACTTTTCACTATGATGTCCTAGGCAAGTTCTAAAATATCACATGTTACAAATCAGAATCAGGATGACGTATGTGACATTCACATTGGTGAAAAAATGCAAATAAAGCAGTACAGTACAAGAATGATCAAAATAAAAGACAGGTATTTTTTTTCCCAAGGGAAACCTGTACAGATTTAACTAAAGTAAACGTGTCCAGAGAAAACCTAGGGCTCAAGATAGTTAATCTTCCTTAGAGATTAAAAGGAAAACAGTATCTATTTAGCCCCTATATTGTGCTAGGCAGTGAGACACTCATTTAATCCTCCCAGCAACCCTAAAATGAATATATTATTATAGAATAGAAATGGGAATTATCTGAGATGATGTAAGTAAGATGCTATGTCCATTGCCTGGCACACAGTAATTGTTCAATAGTGGTGGCCATTAATACTATTGCTTAAACCCATTTAATAGATAAGGAAGGTAAGGCTCAGAGAGATTCGACAACTTGCCTGAAAAGTTACGTAGCTAAGGGGTGGCAGAGCAGGAGTCCAACACAGACCAATCGGGCTCCAGAGATCACACATACACTTCCTGCAGTGCCATGCAGTTACCAAGTTGCATTTTTTGGAAGAAAGACAAAACTTGACTTTTCAGCTAGTGGGAAGCAGCAGCATAGCACAGGGAGATCAGCTCTGTGCTTTGTGACCACCTAGAGGGGTGGGATAGGGAGGGTGGGAGGGAGATGCAAGAGGGAGGAGTTATGGGGATATATGTATATGTATAGCTGATTCACTTTGTTATAAAGCAGAAACTAACACACCATTGTCAAGCATGTATACTCCAATAAAGATGTTAAAAAAAAACACACAAAAAAAATGACCTGGAGTTCTGGTTCCCCTAGGTCAGCCCTGTTCCTGGTGTGTTTTTCTTTTTTCTCTAATTATCTAGTCTCATTAATTAGAGGCCACCATGCAGTTCCTTTTGTAACCCCTGATTAGCTCAAAATCGTAAAGGAAACATGGGAGAAAACAGAAGATGCCACTGCCATCTGCTGCAGGTCTTTCTCGAGCCCCATGCTAACAAGTCCTTCTCTCCACTGTGACTCACACCCCATTGCCTGCCCCTCCCCACCAGGCCAAGCTGGGTTATGACTCATTCTGGCTTCTGGCAGGCTCAAAAGAACCATAAATTTAAACCCAGTCCTTCAAGGTCAAGGAGCACCATAGTTCTTTAAGCCTCACCATTGTTGTTGGTGCACGCCTTCTCCTTCAGCCAGTGGGAACTCTGTGCCTCTGTGGGGTTTTTCCTTTCAGCTAATTGCTCCCTCCTTGGTCCCACCTTGAGAAGGCTGTCAGTAAAGGAGGCATTCCTGGGTCAGAGGTCAGGTCACAGATGCTCCAGGGCTGAGACCTCAGGTGAATTCTGGGGTTTTGCAAAAGAGAAATTGGGGAAGCCAAGTCCTCTCTTAAGTGAAGCTCATTAGGAATCCCAGCAAAAGCAGGGACCCCTTAGTGTCGTGTCATCATGGGCTACTGGGCCTGTGGCTTCATGGGCAGGTTATAATTAGCAGACAGCTCATCCTGGAGGAAAGCAGAGAATGAGCCTCGGAACTGGTCCTTCTGCCTCCGGCTTGGCTTCCCTCCAGCCTGCCCCATCATCATGTCATTCTCATGCTTAAGATCTTTAATGACTTCCTTTTAACCTCTACTTAACAACAGGAAGAATTTTTATATAGTTTAAATGGAAAGGAATAAAACCCACTTCTCTCCCACTGCCTCCCTGCTTCACCTGCCCAGCTTCTTCTGATCTCTAAGGTTCAGCTCTGCTGTGGACTCTTCTGATTTGCTAGGCTGAGCCAGGTGCCTACTGTGTGCATTTGTTACACATCTTGGACTTCCTTCTAGCTCAGACCTTACTGCACTTCACTGTACTCTGGTTTTCTATTATATATCTTAATCATGCAATGAGCTCTTCAAGGGACAAGACCCTATTAGCACAGGTTACATAGTAGGTGTTAAAAAATAATGGGTGACATAGCAGGATGGTTGAGAAACTTACCTGTGTCTCTTTTTTGTATGACTGCAGATTCACTGGAAATGAAGGAAAGATACCCCTTTCTGTGTAACTGAGATCTGTATTTCCTTTGCTCTTAATAAAGGCAATCAATAGCCTTTTTGGGCTTCAAGGCTGAAAAAAGTAAGTGAGGAACCCACTGAAGTATAGTCTAAAGTGGAGATGGGGCCTCTTCAAGGTTTGAAGCAAGTGGAGGCACAATCAGTGAGATGATTGGGTCAAGGCATGGTTGTGGGGATGTTTAGAGAACCACTTCAACTGAAAGGTCATTGTAGCTGTCATGGTAGCCTGTGCCTAAGTGCTAAGTGCAGTGGCCTCCGGAGCCCTAACAGAGTTCCTTGTGGCTGAGCTGGTACAGAGGGAGGGGGATTGCTAGCACAACCACCCATTTTCTGGTGGCCCATGACAATTGAACAAGGACTTCTGTACAGCAACAGCAACACTAGGGACTGGAAATGAAAACTGAGGCTGTTGTCTCCTTACCACCCCACTCTCTCTCCACCATTTTCCTGGATCTAATAAGCCTTAGAATTCTTATATGATCCCAATGAGAAAGAGGGATTGGTGTGGGTATGGCTAAGATTGAATTTGATAAGTAATGGCTTTATGGAAATACTTCTACATAATGAAGATGCCTTGTGAACAAAAAGAAAATAGACCACTAGCCTTGCAAATGAACAGCTGGAATGAGAAAGACTTCAGTCCAATAAGCATGTATGGAGCTTTAGCTATAGGCTTGGGGCTGAGAATATCATGGTGGATAAGTCATGGACCCTCCCCATGATGTTCCTTTGCAATTTGTGAGGTAGACCAGATGACCACATAATCAGGAATTTCAATATAATTTGTTGTATGTTGAGGTAGAAGGAAGCACTGAAGGGAGGAGAACATAGCCTGGACTGGGGAGGCAGGGAAGATTTTCTAGGATATATTGTACTTGAACTGGTCCTTGGAGGTAAATGAACTAAATTTCTGATAAAAAAGAGAAAGGGTATTCCAAACATCAAGGAGACAGTGACAGAAATTTGTATGAACTGTCCTGCATGTGGGGACATTTATATGTACTTGGATGTTACGGGAAAATGAAATGTGTGACCTTAATGGTGGAAGATGAGGTTAAAATGTTAAACAGGTCCAGAGCCAGAGAACCCTGGACTAGATCCCAAGGATGATGGGCAGAAATCGGAGGGTTTTAAGCAGGTCAAATTTCAGCTTTAGAAACATAGAGTAATTAATGCAATGCTAGGTCTTATCATAAATAAATCCTGAAACCTCAGTGGTTTTATGCAGTGTCCATAACAAGAATAATGGTAATATGATGATGATGATGATGATAATGACAGCAGGTAACAGACAGTGCCTGGTATGTGCCAAAATTACTCTAAGTGCTTTACAAATATTTCTCTTAATCCTCGTAACAATGTTACAAAGTAGAATTATTATCTCTTGCCATTTGACAAGCAAGAAAATTGAGTCAGAAGAGGCCCCGGATTTAAGATATAACTGATTCTCGATGTACAACACTAGAACTAACTCTAAACACATCCCTGGGAATGAACAACTCTGGGAGATGGAGGATGTGGTGGGTAGGAAAACAACCCCTGACCACTGGGAAGGGTCCTGGAAACAGAGAAAATGGCCTGGAGTGTTGAAGTGTGTGGAAACTTGGGGGAGAGAAATGGTTGACGAGTGCCATTCCTCAATATTTTGTCAAGGAAGGCACAGATACCAAATGGTTCATACGTTGTTTCAGCCATTATTGAGCACAACTCTGTGGCAGGCCGTGGGATAGGCTCAAGGATGTGCCCCCTCCCTGGCTTCCAGAAGCTTCTGTGTGATTCCAGGAAGGGCAGAGTGACAGGCAGGTAGAAATCTGTAAAAGCTTTCCTTTACTTTTCATCCATCCTATAATAAGTATAGGTCATTTTTTTGCCTGTCCCACATTCATTTTCTTTCTTTTGATTTTCCTTTTAGGAATTACCCCTCAACCATGTTGTGCAACATGTGCAACTCATAGGGTTGGCCTGAGATCCAAACCAGAGTGGCCAGGCATTCTGTCTCTAGAATTTGACTTTTGAATGGAGTGACATAGTAATGAGAAATAGTTGTAGCTGCTTCATCTAGCACTCTGAAGAGGCTTTCCTTTGGTTCCTGGAGCCTAGGGCCCTGGAGGTGCACAGCTTCTTTTCTTCATAGTCATGTGTTTTCCCATATCACATATATATATATATATATATATATATATATATATATATATATATATATATATATATATATATACATACATACACACACACACACACACACACATCTAATCATATTGTGTATAAATGTGTATGTCTATATACGTGTTTGTGTGTGTGTATGCTTTTTTTTTTTGCTTATATTGGCCAATTGTTTTCTGTTGCTTGCAACCAAAGACATTTAACTAACACATATCCTTTTCTGGTATCTTTCTGCCTTGGTTTTTCTACCCGTAAAATGGGAATAGTAAAACTTACTACTTACCCTCAGGAGGTTGTGTAGATTAAAGGTATATGTCAATAAAATGCTTTCAGATGCTTGGATGAAAGTTGCTATAGAACTACAAAGTCTTCTTCTCAATTTTAGCCATACTTTCAAAGAGGGACTTCCTTTATATACCATAAAACAGCTTTTATCCTGAGAGGATGTGTTCCTCATTTTACTGTCTCTGTAAACAGTTCAAAGATTGCTCCATACTTGCTGTGTTTCCAAAGCTACCATTCGAGATGAAAGCTCAGCTTTATTTAGCGTGAGAAGTAGCTGTGTGATACAGGGAGGTGATGTGGACATTATTGATATTGTGTGTTAGTGATAAGGAAGTTGGCTTAAATTCTCAGGTTGTTACTTTTTTGGCTTTTTAGGGTTAATACTCACATTCTTACCTCAAGTCAAAATAAAATGTAAAAACCCCACTCATTTTAGAGCAAAAAGAGTTGCATCATATAAGAGCATTCGGCAATTATGAAAGTATGTACCATAATAAAAGCTACAACACCTACAGGTTCTAGAATATTTTATGATTTTCAGAACACCTATACTTTTCCTTAGGCCAGTATAGATTCTATAGTATCTGGCAGTTGCCAACTATACATAAGATTCCTGAGTTATTATTTTAAGTGAACCATTTTTATAATATGCAAACATTATGACAGTAATGCACACTCATCAGGGGAAATTTGGAAATGCAGAAGGGTAGAAAGATAAAGAAAATACATCAGTATTTCAACAGACTTGCTGCCTTAAAACAACAATTTATTACATTTTCATATATACCAATTTTCTTTTTCTATGTAATTATTTTATAATTATTTCTTATTAGTTGATACAATTTTATATCCTGTGGGTTTTTTTTTTTTCTTTTCATATTACATTACAGATCTGGCAGTTATCTATTTTCACCCCAAAACTCAGTGGGTTACAGTAAGAACCATTTTGATTGCTAATGAGTCCAAAGGTTTGCTGGTAGTTTCTTCAATTTCTAGTCTCATCTGGGCTTGCTCATGGGTCTGTCATCAAGTGATCCTGGCTGGGCAATCTCACTTGTTTGGGGGTTCACAGCTCTCCTACACTTGGTGTCTCATCCTCCAGGAGGTCAGCCTGGACTTGTATTTGTGATGGTGGCAAAATTCCAAGAGAGAGAAGAAACAGGAGAGGCTTAGGTGCAGACCAGGCCAATCATTATTGCCACCGTGGTTGTTGCCAGTGCAAGTCACACGGCCAACATGGATTCGAGGACTGGGCAAGTAGCCTCCATGGCTCCATGGGAAGGGGCTAGTCATCTGCAATGGTCAGGGATAGAAGGTGGGGTGAAGAATTGTATCTAGAGTTTGGTTTGCAGTTGCTCTCCCAGAATAACATAAGCATACTCTGTATTAATTCATAGACATATATAATGACTTCACAGTATTACACTGAGTGACACCATCACAGACAATTTAAACATTCCCAAATTTTAAGTCATTTAGGATTTTCTGCTTTGTTTGCTGCAGCACAACAAACAGTTTTGTGAGAAGCGAACCTTTCTATTTGGGGTTATTTTAAAAATCCTAATGTAGAATCACAGAAGTGAATGTATTGTTTAAAAGTTTATAAATATTTTTATTGTTCTTCCTTCATTCTTCCAAAGCGCTTTGCAAGAGGCTTATACTAATTTAAATCCACATCAGTAGCATATAAGGAGGGCTCATTTCACTGCACTGCCACCTGTATTGAATACTTAAACAAATCTCTGCTGAAACAAATTAGGAACCTCCCCACCCCCAGCATTTCCTTGATGTAACTGGTGCATTTATTTAATTGCTAATAAAGAAAGAGAAGGAGGGATCCAGAGAGAAAAAGAGGTTTATATTGTCAAACAAGATTAGGAAATGCTGTATGTTGCATTCCTATCTTAGTTAATCACAATGGACACGCTCTGAAGAGTCCCACAATAAAGTAATGTGTTCAACGTTATTGCTGAGTCAGTGTTTCCTTAATTAATTTGATCACAGAACACTCATTTTTTGTATAGCATCAATTAACAACCTTAGCACAACTGTTTTGAGTGGGACATTCTTGAGTAAATGCCGCCTGGATAAAACATGGTAGTTTTTCCTCGCGGTGGGAATTTCAGATGCCCTGCAAAGGCAAGAGGGGTACTAGAGACATCTGGGGCTCCTGATCATTACTAAAATCATACTAAACTTTATGAAAAAGAAATTAAACTTGTCAGTGAAAATGTTCAGCTTCTCTTTCTTCCTAATCATTCTCTTTGCAGTGATCACCCCAAGAGCTTTCAGGTTTTGTTTGAAGTGATGCATTCTTCCCTAGAAATAGCATGCTGGCATTTTTCTCTTCTTTACATTTTCACAATAAAACATATCTGACTAGAGGCTCAGAGCTTAAGGGCTGGCCCTTTTCTAGGACTTTGCAGCTCTAGATATGGTCTGCAGACCAGCAGCACCTGCACCATCTGGGAACTTGGTAACAATGCGGGGTCTCAGGCCCCACCGAGACCTCCTGAATCAGAGTCTGCGTGCCTTTTTTGGGAGATGTCTTGGTGATTCAGTGAGTGCATATTAAAGAAATGGAAGACCCATCCAGGGGACACCCAGCTAACCTAAAGGAACTTCCCCTTCCTCCTGACCATTACTTTGTTATTCAGTCACCACCACCAGGCATGGCAGAGTCAGTAGGCATATATTATTTTCTCCCTTAAACTCTGGCCCGTGTGTGGTCACAAGCCCATTCTCCTAATGCTTTTAAGCATAGTTGAACTTACTAGAATGAAAACAAACAGAACATACCAAATACAGAGGCAAAGCAAAGATAAATTAAAGAAGAAAAAAAAAAAATAGGGTTAAACCAAGTCTGGGTTCCAGGTACACAGCCTTGATCCATTCCTAATCCTACCTGTGGAGACTTGCTCTCTAAGTCCCAAACAGCTGGTGCAGCAGCCCAGGCCCCTTCTGTGTCCTGGCCACCTCTTTCGTCCCACCTGTCTAGTACTGTTCCTTTCTGGAAGGAAACTTCTCACAGTTCACTGGCATACCCCGACCCCTACCCCCTTTACCCCAAAATAGGGAGATATCTTGATTATTCTGTGGTCAAATCACTTTCTGATTCATATCAAGTATTCCCTCTCCCAACCGCCCCAATCCCACCACTATTTCTCTTTAAAGAAAGTCTGCTTCAACCCAACTTACAAGGCAGTGACTTTATTGTAGCAGGTCCCTCAGTCTAATCATAGCAAATTACTCAGAATTATAAAGCACTAACTAAAGGCTTTTTATAGAGTTCTCTTACTTAGGCACTATTCAGAAGTAGTTAAAAACATGGGTCTAAAGGAGACTTCCTTATTCTGCTACTTGTTAGCTGTGTGACCTTGGACAAGTAACTGAACCTTTCTGTGCCATGATTTACTCATCTGTAAAAGGAGGAAAAGGGTAATGGTAATTCCTGTTTCTTAGAACCAGGACTGGCTGCAGTATTTGCAGGGCCTAATACTGATTGAAAATGTGGGGCACCTTGTTCAAAAGTTATGACCTTTCTGGGGTAGGAATTCAATACATTTCAGTTGTTAATAAAGCTTAGGGAAGTATGTATTATTTATCTTATTTTACAAAAGAAAGAACTGAGGATCTAGAAAATAAAACAAAACAATTTACCCAACAAGGCCGGACAACTGAGCTGCTGAGAGACATGATCGGACCTGGGTCTGCTCCCAAAGTGAATGAACAGAAATTCCCGAGAGAAGGAGCACAGGCAGGAGGAAATGGACTTATCCTGGACCCACTGGAGGTGAAGAGAGCCAGGGGCCAGGAACCACCCCCCCATCCCTCACTGTCAAAAGAACAGCAAAGAGAGAGCTATGTATCTTATTTCTGTGACACCTGAGGACATTTACTAGGTCAAAAGCAAGACTGAGAGCCTTTGGGCTGTTGGTGAGATCCTAGCAGAACTTTTGTCTTATTTTGATCGGAAACTTAAGCCTGTGTACCATTTCTCAGGCCTATGGTTTCCTAAGACCTTGAATGACTTCATTCTAAGTGGAGAACAAGGTTCCTTCCCCCACCCCACCCATCTGGTTGGAATCTTTCCTTTCTTTGGGCTGCAATATTTCCTGGTCTCCAAAGAATAAAGATCAATCTGAAAAACTTCCTTCGGCCCAGGGTCCTAGAAATCTGCCTTATTAGTCTGGTCAAGAGTAACTGCACGTCTAACCAGGAGCTTAGAGAAGGCGATGTGTGATGAGCCAGCATATGGGGTTAACTTTCACAGTTCTCTCCCACACGGTGAGGGCACAAACACAGGTGCATTGTTTGCTCTGCTTTAGAAAATGAGTTAGGCACTTACCATGAGCAATTTTAATTCTCATGATAGCCCTGAGGGGCAGGCATGACCATTCCCACCTTACAAATGAGGAAACAAGTCACACAAGCTAGAAAGACATGGACTCAGTTTTGAATCCAGGTTACTCTGGTCATACCGTACCATTCCATAACATACCTAAACTTTTAACCACTGTACAGTGAACTTTTACAATTGAGATGTCTAATTTTATGTGTCAACTTGACTGGGCCATGGGGTACCCAGATGTTTGATTAAAAATTAATCTCAGTGTTTATGTGAGCATGTTTTGGGGTGAGATTAACATTTAAATTAGTAGTCTGAGTAAAGCAGATTGCCCTCCCTAATGTGGTTGGGCCATGTCTAAGGGGTTGAAGGCCTGAATAGAACAAAAAGTCTGACCCTCTTCCAAATAAAAGCCATTTTCCCTGCCTTTGGACTTGAACTGAAACATTGTCTCTTCCTGGATCTTGAGCCTGAGAGCCTTTGGACTGGAGCCATTGACCCTCCTGGGTCTCCAACTTGCCAACTCACCTGGGACTTGCCAGCCTCCATAATTGTATAAGCCAGTTCCTCATAATACATGTATCTCCTACAACCTATTGGTTCTGTTTCTCAAATACAGTGATATTCTAGGAATGGTGCTCAGAACTTTGGGAATCCAGGGACACAGCAAAGATAAGAAGACAGTCCCTGTTTTCAACATGCTTACAGCGCAGAGAAGAAAATTAATAGCACAGCAGATTTACTGCTATTTGAGTTCTGAGAAGGAATTGATGGGATTGAGGAGCTAAGGGATGGGATTTAAGGCAGAAGCACCAGTGAATTTAAAGGCAGCGAGGCATAAGGGAATAATCTGATTGGGGAAATTTGTAAAAAAATCCTGAAAGGGTGAAATTGGCTGAATATTTATCAGGTTCCAGACAAGAAAACAGAAATCACATTAATTATTTTAACAACAAGCATCCACCGTGGAGGACTTGTTAAAGCAGGTATTGGAGGGCTAAGAAAGCAAAACAGAAACACTGAGGTAACAGAGATGGTCAGTGCAGGAAGCAGCAACCACCCTAAGTGCTGGGGGGCACAGGGTATCCATGGGGAATGGTTCCAGGGCCCCATAAGATATCAAGATCCTGGTTGCTCAAGTCCCTAATATAAAATGGCATAGTATTTGTGCATAACCTACACATATTCTCCTGTATACTTTAAATCATCTCCAGATTACTTATAATACCTACTACGATGTAAATGCTATGTAAATAGTTGTAAATACAATGTAAATCCTATGTAAATAGTTGCTGGTGCAGCAAATTCAAGTTTTGCTTTTTGGAACTTTCTGGAATTTTTTTTTTTTTTTTTTCTGAATGTTTTCCATCTGCAGTTGATTGAATCCTCTGATGTGGAACACACGGATATGGAAGGCCACTGTAATTAGAAATTAGACGGTTAAAGATGTTCCTGAGGAGCTGGGACTCAGACAGTGAAGAAGGGTTTTGCCTGGGTGCTTCTGGGACATCTGAGAGGTTACAGAAAGTCCGGTTCTGCCAGGGGAGGGCTGGAGTTGGGTAGCAGGGGCTTAGGAGAACCAACTGTTAAATTTCCAGGAATTTTTTGAGCCAATTGTTGAGACTTTTGTAGCTTGAGGTCACCCATGATGGAGTATTTATACAACAGAAATAGGCAAATGCTACTGATTTTTCTGGAGAAAATTTTCTGCACACCACTGGTTCTGGAACCGTGGAACAGGGGTGGAGACTGCAACTATGGCTGTTGCTGCTTTGGTGAAATGCTGCTGTTGGGGTGAAGAGCCAGGTCCCTTCCTTCTGGGGCTTCTAGCTTCTTTCTAGTTCCTGTGTTTGGCAGCATCTATAAGCACAGTCATCTGGCAAAGGACAATTGTAGTTTGCAGAATCCCAACCCTCACATCCCCAAAGAGGAATAGAGAAGGGTCTGTTTGGACCTGAAAAACAATAGCTGAAACACAAGGGGACCAGCTCTCTGATTTCTAGGAAGCACTGTCGCATAGTGGAGATAAGAGTCTGGCCTTAAAATCACTCAAATTTGCCATGGTTCAAATGTTGGCTTTGTCCACTGCTTCAAGATCAGAGTCATATATTTAACCTCTCTGTTTTACCTTCCTCATGTACAAAATGGGGATAATCATAATACCTAGTCATAGAATGGATTAAATGTGATAATGGCTATAAGAATAATAATGGCATCCTTATCTTCTCTATCAAATCTTTGCCAAATGTCACCTTCTCAGTGAGGACTTTTCTGACCACTATTTGAAATTGCACCTCCCTTCACCCCTGCACCCAGCACTGATTATTCCCCTCCCATAACTTATTCTTTTCTAACCTTTACCATCTTATAATTTACTTACTGTCTGTCTTCCTAACTGGAAGGTGAGCTCCATGAGAGCTGAACATTTGTTCTGTTTTGTTGTCTAGCACATAATTGCTCTTAAATAAATGTTAATTGCATAAATGAAAAATCTTGACTAGCAAATAGTATATACAAAGAAATGTTAGCCATCACTAATAAGATAAAAATTATTTTGTTAGTGTTTTGGTCTTCCATAAACACACTGCCATCACAGAACCAAACTCAGTTCCATAAAATGAGATGTTAACCTACTTTGAAAGTCTCTCAATGTTGATTATAAATTATGCTGTATGTATAATAAGTTTTCAGAGAAATTATATCTTTATAAAATAAATTCTTACTATCTTAAAAAATTGTCTCTCAAGAGAACTAACTGAGCTAGATTTACCGGCCCTCAATGATAGCTTGAAATGTTTAGGGTCTTTTTTGACATCTGTTACACATCTCTCAAAACTGGCCAGTGAATTTCCTCTTTCGATATAACTTTGGTGAAACATCCTTCTTGGTCTACTTTCCTTTCAGTTGTAAAATAAAAGAAGCAGAAACAGAGCTTTCATGCCTGGAGCATGCCAGAAAGACACTTGCAACATGCAAGTACCCCCAGAGGAACGTTTTCATTTGCCCTCTTACAGCTACCAGGTAGCAGATTAGACTCTTAGCATTACAGGGAAAAATTTCAGTACCTTATTTCTATGGTACAGGTAAATTTATTTATTATCATTTGGGTTTTTAAATTTTTTAAAGGTTACGCTCCATTTATAGTTATTACCAAATATTGGCTATATTCCCTGTGTTGTACAATATATCCTTGAGCCTATCTTACACTCAGTACTTTGTACCTCCCAGTCCCCTGCCTCATCTTGCACTTCCCCCACTTACTGGTAATCACTAGTTTGTTCTCCGTATCTGTGAGTCTGCTTCTTTTTTGTTATATTTATTAGTTTGTTGTACTTTTTAGATTCCACATATGAGTGATATCATACAGTATATGTCTTTCTCTGTCTGACTTATTTCACTTAGCATAATGCCCTCCAAGTCCATCCATGTTGCTGCAGATGGCAAAATTTCATTCTTTTTTTACAGCTAACTAGTATTCCATTGTATGTGTGTGTGTGTATATATATATATACACACACACACAAATATATGTATGCATGTATATATAGATCACATCTTCTTTATCCATTCATCTGTTGATGAACACTTAGGTTGCTTCCATATCTTGGCAATTGTAAATAATGCTGATATGAGCATTTGGGTGCATGTATCTTTTTCAATTAGTATGTTTGTCTTTTTCTGATATATACCCAGGAGTGGAATTGCTGGGTCATATGATAATTCTATTTTTAGTTTTTTGAGAAACCTCCATGCTGTTTTCCACAGTGGCTGTACCAACTTACATTCCCATCAACAGTGTACAAGGGTTCCCTTTTCTCCATATCCTTGCCAACATTTGTTGTTTGTGTTCTTTTTGAGGATAGCCATTCTGACAGGTGTGAGGTGATATCTCATTGTAGTTTTGATTTACATTTCCCTGATGATTACGGATGTTGAGCATCTTTCCATATGCCTGTTGGCCATCTGCATTTCCTCTTTGGAAAAAATGTCTATTCAGTTCTTCTGCCAATTTTTTAATCAGGTTTTTAAATTTTTTTGATGTTGAGTTGTAAGAGCTGTTTATATATGTTGGATATTAATCCCTTATTGGTTATATCATTTGCACATATTTTCTACCATTCAGTAGGTTGTCTTTTCATTTTGTCAAAGGTTTCCTTTGCTGTGCAAAAGCTTTTAAGTTGAATTTGCTTCAAGTTGTTTATCTTTGCTTTTATTTCCTTTACTTTAGGAGATGAATCCAAAAAAATATTGCTGCAATTTATATCAGAGAGTGTTCAGCCTATGTTTTCCTCTAGGAGTTTTATAGTATCTGATGTTACATTTAGGTCTTTAATACATTTTGAGTTTATTTTTGCATATGGTGTTAGAGAATATTCTAATTTGATTCTTTGACATGTAACTGTCCAGTTTTCCTACCACCACTTATTGAAGAGACTGTCTTTTCTCCATTGTATATTCTTGCCTCCTTCTTCATAGATTAATTCACCATAAGTGTGCAGGTTTATTTCTGGACTCTCTTTCCTATTCCATTGATCTATGTGTCTGTTTTTGTGCCAGTACCATACAATTTTGATCACAGTAGCTTTGTAGTATAGTCTGAAGTCAGGGACTGTGATTCCTCCAGATCTGGTCTTCTTTTTCAAGACTGTTTTGGCTATTCAGGGTCTTTTGTGTTTCCATACAAATTTTAAAATTATTTGTTCTAGTTTTGTGAAAAATGCCATTCGTATTTTGATAGGGATTGCTTTGAATCTGTAGATTGCCTTGGATAGTATGGTCATTTTAACAATATTGATTCTTCCAACCCAAGAACAGGATGTATCTTTCTGTCTGTTTGTGTCATCTTCAATTTCTTTCATTAGTGTCTTGTGCTTTTTCCAAGTACAGGTCTTTTACATCCTTAGGTAGGTTTATTCCTAGATATTTTATTCTTTTTGATGTGATGGTAAATGGGATTGTTTCCTTAATTTCTCTGTCTGATACTTTGTTTTTAGTGTACAGAAATGCAACAGATTGCTGTATATTAATTTTATATCCTGCAACTTTACTGAATTCATTAATGAGCTCTAGTAGTTTTCTGGTGGTGTCTTTAGGATTTTCTATGTATAGTATCATGTCATCTGTACTAATTGATAGCTCTTTGAAGACCTACCTTAATGAATAAAACTGATTTTTATTTAAAGAGGAAACCAACCATCTCTTGACCTTTTACCGATGTGTGTATTTCTTCTCTGTGTGTCCAGTATGAAAGCATTTTGATACATGTGGGCTGCATGGTCAAGATCAAACACACCCTGGTGGTAGGGAACATTTTGACATTCCCAATGTCAACAACCTGGGCTGGGTGGATCCTTAGTCAGGGTCTAAAAAAGGGGTGTGTGGCTTACGTGGACAACAAGTTTGCTCTTGTCTTCTCTTCTTGACCTGTGCTTGAAGCATCCAGGTACCTATGGGGTCATTTTCAAGTAGTGAGGGTTAAAAACAGGCTTTGTCAGTTGGGGGGGAGCAGATGACTGCTAATAGTGATGATGGCTCATGCTGATTTTTTTAAAAATAAATTTATTTATTTTACTTTATTTATTTTTGGCTTTGCTCAGTCTTCATTGCCGCGCACGAGCTTCTCTAGTTGTGGCAAGCGGGGGCTACTCTTCGTTGCAGTGTGCATGCTTCTCATTGTGGTGGCTTCTCTTGTTGCAGAGCACAGGCCCTAGGTGCGTGGGCTTCAGTAGTTGTGGCACACGGGCTTAGCTGCTCCGCAGCATGTGGGATCTTCCCGGACCAGGGATTGAATCTGCATTGGCAGGCAGATTCTTAACCACTGAACAGCCAGGGAAGTCCTAGCTCATGCTGATTTAACACTTACTACATCCAGGCATTCTGGTCAGTGAGTGATCTCATCAACTTTCATAGCAACTCTGAAAGATCAGTAGGTGCTACCGTTGATTTTATGGACAAGAAAGTTGAGGTTTAGAGGAATTAAATGACTTTCCCAAGGTTACACATCTAGTAAGTGAATGTACTGAGATTTGAATCCTGTGATTCCCACCCTAAAGCCATACTCTCAGCTGTTTAAATAAGCCAGGGTTTTTGGAATCTGTATTTCACTGATGTTAACTTTCCTTTGGTAAAGTCTTTTAGGAGGAACATTTGAATCCTTCCTCACGGTGCACACACAGAGGTGAAAGGGCCCTCTGCCCTTCCTTGGGTCACGACATGAAAGGGGAGCAATACCTCTTGAGACTAGTACAGTGGTGGTTGGGTCATTAGTGAGCTCCTCCTGGGGAAAGGCAACACTTGGGCAAGTTACTTAACCTCTCAGTTCCCGTCTTTTCTCATTGGTGAGAATATAGTACCCAACTCATGGGGATATTGTAAAATTTAAATGAAATAATGTACGTAAATAACTTAGCCCAATGCCTGGAACATGGTAAGTCCTTAACAAACTCTCAGATATTAGTAAGGAAGTGATTGGCATCTTCTTTTGCATAAGTGACTTCCCTTTCAATGAGTCTTCAGTCTTCAGGATGTCACAAACACCTTAGACAACCTCCTACAATAACATTTCCCAGGATGTATTCCCTGTACTTTGGAGCCAAAATGCTCTGTTCAAAACAAGTTCTAGGATCAATTATGTTTTGGAAATACACTTATACTTTCTTCCTCTTTGTAAATTAAATGCTATCAGAGTATTGTAATAAAAACCTTGTTAAATTTGATTTCACACAGCATTTTCTGAATGCTTTAAAAAAAGTTTAATCAAAAAAAACCTTGAGACTTTTTGGGGAGCAGTTTCAGGTTCACAGCAAAATTGTGAGGAAGATACAGAAATTTCTCACATACTCCCTGCTCCTACACGTGCATAGCCTCCCCCATTATCAACATCCCCCACCAGAGTGGTACGTTTTTTACAACTGATGAACCTACACTGACACATCATACTCATTCAAAGTCCATAATTTCCCTTTGGGTTCACTCTAATGTTATACATTCCATGGGTTTAGACAAATGTATAATGGCATGTATCCACCATTATTATATCATACAAGAATATTTTTATTACCCTAAAAATCCTCTGCTTATTCATCCTTATCCTCCACGTCCCTGCAACCCCTGGAAACCACTGATTATTTTTCCCTCTCTCCATAGTTTTTTGCTTTTTCCAGAATGTCATATAGTTGGAATCATACAGTATGTAGCCTTTATGAATTGGCTTCTTTCCCTTAGTAATATACATTTAAGTTTCCTCCATGCCTCCTCATGGTTTATTAGTTCACTTCTCTTTGGTGCAGAATAACATTCCATTGTCTGGAGGTACCACAGTTACTTATCTATTCACTCACTGATGGAATCTCGGTTGCTTTCACATTTTGGCAGTTATGAATAAAGCTGCTATAAAATCTGTGTGTAAATTTTTGTGTGGACACGTTTTCAGCTCCTTTGGGTAAATAATAAGGAGTGTCATTGCAGGATTGTATGGTAAGGGTATGTTTAGTTTTGTAAGAAACTGCTAAGCTGTCTTACAAAGTAAGCTGTACCATTTTGCATTCCCACCAGCAATGAATAAGAGTTCCTGCTGCTCCACATCCTCACCAGCATTTGGTTTGCCAGCGTTCTGGATTTTGGCCATTCTAACAGGTATGTAGTGATATCATGTTGTTGTTTTACTTTGCATTTCACTGATGACATCTGATGTGAAGTAGCTTTTCATATGCTTATTTGCCATCTGTATATCTTTTTTGGTGAAGTGTCTGTTAAGGTCTTTGGCCCATTTTCAATCTGGTTATTTGTTTTCTTATTGTTGAGTTTTAAGCGTTTTTGTTCTTTGTACTTTTTTGCAAGTATTTTTCTCCCAGTCTGTGGCTTGTCTTATTCTTTTGCCATTGTCATTTTTAAAACAGAACCTTTTAGTTATAACGAGGCCCAGCTAATAAATTATTTCTTTCACGGATTGTTCCTTTGTTGTGGTATCTAAAATGTTATCACCATGCCCAATGCCATCTAGGTTTTCTCCTATGTTCTCTTCTAGGAGTTTTATAGTTCTGTGTTTTACATTTAGGTTTATTCATTTTATATTCATTTTTTACATGTGGATGTCCAATTGTTCTAGCACCATTTGTTGAAAAGACTATCTTTGCTCCGATGTTTTGAATTTGTTCTTTTGTCAGAGATCAGTTGACTGTATTTATAGGGGTCTAATTCAGGGCTCTCTATTCTGTCCCATTGATCTATTTGTCTATTTTTTCACCAATATCATGCTGTCTGATTACTGTAGCTTTATGGTAAATCTTAGAGTTGCGTAGTCTCAGTCCTCCAACTTGGTTCATCTCTTCCAATATTGTGTTGACTACTGAGTCTTTTCCCTCTCCGTATAAACTTTAGAATCAGTTTGTTGATATCCACAATATAGCTTGTTAGAATTTTAATTTCTGAATGCTTTTGAGGTAGAAATTTCTTTTTTTCACTTAGCAGTTACTCTTTGGAACACAATTTGGAAATGACATCTTATGTAATTTGCTCCTTTTTGGTGCATCTTATATAATTTCCTTATATTTTGTGAATGAACTTTTTCACTGAATCTTCAAGGTTTTTTGTATGTCCCTTTATATGCACCATGTCACTGGGCACATAGTAGGTGCTTAGCAAAACAAGTGTTGCTCAACCAATTCATTGGGTTCTGTGTTCTACTTCACAGAGAGAGCACTTTAGCCCAGACTCAGGTGAATTGACCCCACCTTCAGGCAGGCAGTGTAATGTAATGGAGGGAACATTGGATCGAAAACCTCTGTAGTTTACTTTCCTCATTTATAACTTTAGGATTTCAAATAAAAGAGCTCCTACATTATTCACTACCTTTAAATTCTTTGTAATCATGAATTGGGGCATTAAAGTTGGTGAAGTTTTATGATATAAATATGCAAAATAAAGGAAGGGGGTATACCCTTGTGGAAATAAGTGAAGGCTAACCAAATGAGAAAAGCAAAGGCTATTTATTCAGAGCTTGCTAGAATAAGGGAGTTGGCCACCATCACTTGTATTTTGGCAGAGAGTCAAAGTCAAGGAGAGGAGTAGGAGAGCTTTATAGAGGAAAATAGGAAAAGCTACCTGTAATCATCTTTGGAAGCCACTGACATGGGGAAACTGTAGGTAGGATAATGAGAAGCAGGGCATCCTATGTAATTGGCTGGGGTGCAATAATTTGGCTTTTTCTGGTTGGTCCTAGGTTGGAAGCAAGGAGAAACATTAGGGACACTATCAGTTATTAATCAAATCCTGGTCATTTTGGGTTGATTGTTATAGGGGTTATTTTTTGGCTTCCTGGGTTGTTACTAGATACAGCAAGTCTGACCTATAGCAGGCTGCCTTCCTGGGCTGATTACTATAGATAAGCGTTTGGTTTCCTGGGCTGGTTGCTGCAGGTTTTGGGTCAGAGTTCTGTCTTTGTGTATGGTCTGGCCATTGCCCATTTATATATTCAGTCTTTCATCCTCATTAAATATGTGGGTAAAATTCTCAATTCAACTCAATTCAAAAGTTCTCCAAATCAAGGGAGTGTGTTCAGGATCATGGTTTGTGTTTTTGGTAAAGACGGCAATAGATGAAACTACATATCTTTTCAAAATTTTTTTCTTACAGTTCATCAGCGTTACAAACCATTTGTTGATGGCAATAATTAGCCTTTTCTGATTCTGGGAAAGGCATCCTCTTAAACCTTATAATGGTTGTGAGTTCCCAAAGATATATAGAACATTTGATACCTGTGGTCTCAGAACTCTTGGACACTCTCTCTTGTTCCTGTAGAGGAACTGGAGGTGTATCACAGAATGTTTAACTGCCTGTGCCATCTCTCAGGATATCAATTAAGATTGGACAAGGAATATATATATATATATCTGAATTGCTTTGCTGTACACCAGAAACTAACACAACATTGTAAATCAACTATACTTCGATTAAAAAATTGGACAAGGCTCCATGTCATATTTCTTAGCAATTATGGAACAATTCTCAGGATCTCTGTTTATTTTATTTTATTTTATTTTATTCTATTTTATTTTATTTTATTTTATTTTATTTTATTTTATTTTATTTTATTTTATTTTATTTTATATTGTAATAAGAAAGGAAAGAAATCCCTGACCAGGGGTCTACACACTCTGGCCTGTGGCTTGTTTTTATACAGCCCCAGCTAAAACTTTTCTTTTCGTTTTAAAATGGTCTTTAAAAAACAAATAAAAGAAAAAGAAGAATATGTGACAGGGGTTGCAAGTGGCCTACGAAGTCTTAAATATTTACTCTCTGGTCCTTTAGAGAAAACAGTTGCCAAGTCCTGTCTTGGTCAATTAACAGAGAGCCTGGGCCAGGTTTTAGAAGTAGGACCCTTGTCATTTTCAGTGTACGGTGGGGGGCTCTTGAGGGAGGGGGCGCTGCCTGACATGTCCATACAGTAGCTGTGACACCTGTCTTAATTGTCATCCTGGACAAGGGCGGGGAGCATCTGGAGGTGCTCTCAGAGGATCTGACGTTACCTGGCTCCCAGGAACTGTAGACCTGAGTGTTTCGCTTTGTTTTTTTAAACTATTGTGTCTCCTCCCATGTGACTGCTCCCTGGGCTGGTCCTGCTGCTTTTTCCAGTCTAACCTGTGCCATGGCTGGAGGACAGTCAGTATTTTTAAGACTTCAAGGTCTTAATGATTTGAAGCAAACAAATAGACAAACAACAAAATTTGCATCAAAGCAAGACACTGGAAACACTCCAATGTGTGGCGTGGCAAAATGTGGCAAACTGTGATTGCCACAAGGAATTATAATTCTGGGGTATGTTTTTCTTCTTTAAGTTTTCCTATACTTTCACATTTTTCTACCAGAAGCATGTATGGTTTTAAAATCAGATTAAAAAAGAATAGTTTGACCTAACAGTACTCTGGTATATTCCAGTCAGAAGAAACACATATACATTTGCACTCAAATGTCTTTCTGGGAGCAGATGGAAAGTGAATCCATCTGTCAAGATGTGATTTGGATCAAATTGTCAGAGTTACCAAAAACTGGCAAAAAATGAACAAAAATGATATTAGGTAGCCTTGAATTATTCTGGTAACTGCTTTCATTCTCACTTTACTTTGTAGGCAAAGATATCTTTTTCTTGTTTTAAATGTTTGGATGATGGAGCCACTAAGAATGATAGTTGTCCTAACCCTTAATATATTTATTTCTCAAAACATGAAACTCAAATAGAAATAAAACCTTGAATGTATGTGAAACTCGCTGATGTCTTCGTTTTTCCATAAGACAAATCCATTGCCTTCCATATTTATTTTTATTGCATTATAAATCGATGCGGAACAATATAATCCCAGAAGCCTAAATATCAGGAAGACAAGGAGACTTGGTCACAACTTGTTGGAAACTCTCTGAAATACATGTTTATTCTGAGCCACAAAAGTACAGTACATCAGCATCTTTTTAATAATGGAGAACAGTGTCTTCTCTAATAGGCGGCCTGGGGGTTGGTGATATGGAGAGGCTGCACCTTCTCAGGGCATTGTCACTACTTTATCTTCACAGTTCTTGCTTTTGTTGGTATTTGTTCCTCTTCCCTCCCTGGGCCATTGTTAGAAGTGTGAGTGATCAGAACAGATCAGTCTGCATTTACCATCTATATTTCTGTTCCCAATCTATTTTCCCTTCATCAGGCCTCCCCCAGCATCATGGGCTTCTCTCTGCCAGAGCCACTAGAACTCATCCCTCACTTGCCCGGTTTACTCATTAGACTGTAAGCTCTTTGCGGGCAGGGACCATGCCTTATTCTTCTTGTTCTGAGCAGCCAACGTGGAGCCTAGAATATAGGCTTAGGTAAATTCTCTTAGATGAGTAGGTAAAGCAAAACCAAATTAATTAATAACATAAAATACTCACTCTGTTTTAAGCACTAAGTGCTTTGCCTATATGCAGTCCTCCTAAAAAATAACCTAATAGCTCCATTATTATCTGCACTTACAAGTACATGAGATGGAGGTGCAGTGGTGATCGTAGACCTTCTGGCTTTAGAGCAGAAGCTGTTGAAAGCTGTTTCTCCTTACACTTTCCTCCTAGACACACTGGAGCGATGATGCTGAAAATTCCCCATGAATGCCCCTCACCCCAACCAGGGCAAGAGAGGGCAACGTTTGAGCACAGGTGTGAGTCTAGAGAGATCTTCCCGAAATCACCTTGACTGGACTACTCATTTCTTAGCCTAGTTAGTGCATAAGGGTGCCTGGCATCCGTCCAGGCCCTTGGCCATCAAGCCAGGCTGGTCTACCCGCATACTCTGTGATCAGGCCCATACACACAGGCTGCTGGCATTTCGGCCTTCTTTGGTCATTTGTCTTGAACCCTATTACTTCTGCTTTACCTGTGATCTCTCTCTCTCTCTGCTTTCTTCCAGTGTCTACTTGGCTGCCCTCTGGCCCTCCTGACTTTGTTTTCAGCTCCAGCTGCTCCAGCTCTTTTGATTTTTGCATTGGTCCTTGGCTTCCCGGGCTGAGCCGGACTGCACAGAGCCAGCACTCACCCTGAGTTCTTCTGTCCCTGGCGGCTTCTGGAAAAAAATCCTGCTTGACCAAACTCCAACCTGCAGTGCTGACGTGGCCCCTAAGGCAGGGACGGAATTCCCCCAATTCTTGGTTCCCCCCAGATTCCTGTTCACCCTTGACTGAGGGACTTCTCACACCAGAGTCCCACTGCCCAAGGAGACTTCTCACCCTCACCCTCCACCATTCTGACTCCGGCTCATTCTTTGGGCCTCAGTTTGATGTCACTCCCCTTGGGAAGCCCTCACTACTACATCCCCCCAACCCTGGCCTGAATCACGTAGGAGTCTTTTCTCCTTTCTCCTTTGTCACCCAGTATGTGTCCATCACCAGCATAATAGCTGATGTGTTCACCTGCACAGGCATGGTTTCAAGAACTTTACAAGAATTAACTCAGCTGATCCTCCGCAACAACCCCGAGATGAATACCATTTAAACATTAAAAAAAAAATTCTTTATACACTTTTAAAGGTTATATTCCATTTATAGTTTTTATAAAATATTGGCTCTATTCCCCGTGTTGTACAATACATCCTTGTAGCCGTTCTTACAGCCAATAATTTGGACCTCCCACTCCCCCTCCCCAAGCCCTGCCACTTGTAATCACTAGTTTGTTTTCCATATCTGTGAGTCTGCTTCATTTTTATCTCTGTTTTACAGGTGAAGGAAGTTAAAGAACATGTGTAAGGCTGCACAGATAATTAGGTGTAGTCAGGTTTTGAACCCAGGCTGTTTGGCTCTGGAGCTCCTTGGTGTACCTAGTTTTACCTTCCTCTTGTGTGTGGCATTTCTCACGCCACATCACACTGTCTGGTCACCCCTCTGTTTTATTCATAGCAGCATCCTAGCATGAAGTGCAAATCCTGACAAAAATTAAGCTCAATTAATACTTTTTGTGCAATGCATGCCTGAATTCTAGTTGTAGATATTTTATGTCTCACAAATTCAAATAATACATTCCTGATTCTTGATCTGGTAAGATCAAGTGTGACAGAAAAACAAGGATGGCCAGCCGACTGGTATGTGGTCTTTGGGTCCTTTAACAATTTCTGTGTTAATCAGTCTTATTCGATATGAACAATTGGAGCCAAAAGGAAAGTGATGTCTGTCTCAGGTCCCGCATTTTACACAGTTGGAGATGGGCGCTGGAGCATTTAAGTGACTTGTCCAAGGTCACGCATGGAGCCGGTGACAAACAGGATGCCAGGTCGGCTGATTTCCAGTCCTGTGTCCTTTCTGTACACCTGGTCAAACAGAAACTAGTGTCACATGAAGGCATGCAGGTAAAACAAACACCAAGTGCACAACTGGTTTGATTCTGACTCCAAACAGCACAAAGGGACGCAAGGCTCCAGTGCTCCCTGGGATTGCGATCAGCCCAGAGTAAACACAGGGCATCTGATAGGGAAGCACATTTGGCCCAGAAAGGGTCCAGACTCCACAAAGCTTTAAGAGTGTTTTGCTTACAGCTTGGTCTTTATTGCTGTGTGACCTTGCATACATTCCTTTGCTTCTCTGGTCTCCAGAGTAGTATGATACGGTGTTATGAACTGAATGTATGTGTCCCCCTCAGATGCAGTGTGGAAGTCCTAACCCAGAATGTGCTGACATTTGGAGTGGGTCTTGGGAGGTAATTAGGTTTATGAGGTCATGAGCGAAGAGCCCCTGTGATGGGATTAGTGTCCTTGTATAAAAAGGAAAAGAGACAAGAGTCCTCGCTCTTTCTCTCTCTCTCCCCACTGTGTGGGAACACACTGAGAAGGCAGCCATCTGTAAGCCAGAAGTCGCCTCTCACCAGGAACAGAATCTGGCACCTTGATTTTGGACTTCTAGCCTCTAGAACTGTGAGAAATAATGTCTGTTGCTCAAGACCCTCAGTCTCTGGAATTTTCTTACAGCAGCCTGAGCTGATTAAGATGAAGGGTTTTATGAGCTTGATCTTGAAGGCTCCTTCTGGCTCTGCAGTTCTAGCATTCTTTCTCAAGGTCGCCTCTGTTGCTGGCTGTGTTCCTTCCTGCCACGCTGCTGTCCCCTAAGCCACTCCTCCTCTCTGGTATGTTTTCTCCAACTCCTCGCCATTAATCAAAATCATCTGCCAACTTAAAGGTTGAGCACAAGTCTTAGCTTACAGGTGTGAAGAAAAAGCAGTGCCTTTGGGTCAAATCCAGATACTTCTCTTCAATTTATGTGAACTTTAGCAGTTACCTTCTCTTTGCCTCCACCTTCAAAGTGTAGTTAATAATACTTACAGGATAAGAGTTGTTGTGATGATTAAGTGGAATTAAACATGTAAAATACCCATATAGACTAGTGGTCAGCAACATTTTTCTGTAAAAGGCCATACAGTAAATAATTTACCCTTACAGAGAATGTGGTCTCTCAGCTTTGCCAATTTATGGCGAAAATGGCCATGGGCAATGTGTAAACAAATGAGTGTAGCTGTGTTTCAATAAAACTTTATTTATAAAAACAGGTAGCAAAAAAGTAAAAAAATAAAAAACAAAAAACAGCAGACTGGATTTTCACCCCCTACCTGCAGCTGCCATGCTTTGCTGTTCTATGTAGTGATTATGATTCTTATCACTTTTTTGTTTAAACAAGCTTTAGGTTGTTTTGTACCATCTCTGTCTTTCTCTGGGGCCCTTCTTTCCCTCCCTGCCTTACCCTTCTTTCCCAGATAATGGGTACCTTGACAGCAAGAATAGATGTTCTCATTGGTGTCTCTTCACCCAGATTTCCAAGCACAAGCACTAATAAATGTGCTGTGTTTGTTGAAATGGAATGAAAAGGAGTCCCCCCTTCATTCCAGGCCTGGAATCCAGTGTCTGAGGGCCCCCAAATGCAGCAGTGTGGGCCCGGCACCACGGGAGAAGAAAGCCTTTCTCAGGACCTAGGGGGCCTGCAGACTGGGCGGGCTTTGCTTTCTAAAGAGATGCTGTGCTTTGAGTTCAGTGAGAGGCCTCAGCCGGTGCACTGGGGAGGTGGCCGCGGCGGAGCTGGTGCGGGAGTGCACTGCAGAGGTTTCCTGTCCTGCCGGCCGCGCCTCGGCCTCTGCTGATAGGGGACCCATTGTTCCTTGTCAGTTGTGTGGAGCACAGGGTGTTGGGGACGATGGGCAGGGTGGGGAGCAGCCACTCATTTCACAGAGCTTAGCTCAATGAAAACAGAAAGATAAAGGGCCAGGAGAGGAGGAAGAAAGTACCCACCACACTAACGTGCCAGCTCAGAAATTGAAGTGACCTGCCGGGCAAGCATTCTCAGAGCAAGGGTGACATTTGCTGAGAGTCGCTCTGAGCTTGGAATGGGAACTGGGCTCTTAGATGTTGGTAATTGGAACGCACAGAGATTCAGTAACCCATCTGGCAGTTATTCTACTAATCTCAGTATCCTGGCCAGGGGCCAGGCAGGAACAAAATCGCGTTCTTTTCTCTTAATCCCCAGTGCAGTTCCAGCGCACCCGGCAGGTCTCAGCTCTGCAGGATTTGTCAGTGCTACTCTGCTTGGCTCCACGGCTCAGGGAAGCCCCTTGAAATGCCACTGGCTGCCCCAGGGTCTTGGACATAGCCAGACACCAGGAGGGCCCAGGGATAAGTGTGGGTGATGGAAGACTCTGGCTCTCAGAGTCATTTGGGCTGAGGCCGAATCCTGGCTCTACACAGGCAAGAGAAAGAACTTCAACCTCCTTCAGCTGAGAAATGGTTTCTAGGGACTGACTTTTTAGATTAACATTTCAACTCTGTCACCAGCTCTGTGATTTGGACACTTTACTTAATGTTCTGGGCTTCAGTTTCCTCCTGTGTAATATGGGAGCAATATGGTGCCTCCTCAAAGTGTTGTTATGAGCATCAAACGAGCCAAAGAGCACACACACACACACGCACACACACACACGAAGAGGGCCTTGCCCATAGTGGGCATTTATAGGGGGTCATGACTTTGGTTACTATTTCCTCACCCATAAATGGGGATAATGACAACCACTTCTTAGGGTCCTTGTAAGATGAGGTGAGATCCTGAACTTGAAGTCTCATCCCTGGTGCATGGGAGGTCGTCAGTGAACGTTGGTAACTTTGTGGATCCCATCACTGCAGATTCATTGCATAGCATGAGGCTAATCCTCAAGAGTCCAGGACTGTAGACCCAGCTCTGCCACCAATTAGCTGTGTGACCTCAGTCTGGTTACTGCCGCTCTCTGTCCTTGGATGTCCTTAGTCTAAGATGAGGGTGTCAGACTGGATTCGTTCTTTCTGCTCTAATATTGCAGGCTTCACAGAAGGCTGGGGAAACTTACCATGGATGACCATCTTGTAGAGATTTGCCTTTTGCACTAGCTCGATGTAGATGGTAGAGGTCACAGGCAGGACATTCCCGTGTGTGACAACTGGTAAAACATGACAAGGCAGGGGCTCCCTGTGCAACCCACTAAGCTTTCTTCCAAAGAAGAACACGGCTTCCTCAACCCTTAGCGGCCCCTGGACTCATCATCATCATCATCCATCATCATCATAATAGTAGTAAACATGTATTAAATTCTTCACACATATTAATTCATTTGACCCTCACAGGTACCTATGAGGCAGATGCCATTATTAACCCTGTGTTGCAGATGAGGAAACAGGACACAGAGAAAGTAACACGGCCACAGTCACACGGCCGCTAAGTGGAAATGGGCTTTGATCACAATGGTTAGAGTTCTGAGGCTGCCTCTTAGCCACAGGATTTACCTAGCAAGCCACGTAAACGATCGGGCTGCAGGCTGCAAGACCTCCAGTGAAGCAGGGCAAACACTGGTCCAGAGGGCAGACAGGCTGAGTTCCTCTGGAGCCCCTCCCACATCTGCTGGAGGCCAAGGGCAGATGGCACCTCTTCTCTGGGTCATGGCTGCCCAGCCTGTTTGGAGCTCGGGAGGGTCAAGTGAGAACACTGCGTTCAGCCAGGCCTGGGAGAGGGGGAAGAGGGGTTCCCTGTTGAAAGGGCACACCTGATTGTCACCAGCCTCTTTTCTGGCATTCTCATGCAGGCAATGATATGCGTTGTTATTGGCACAGGATGGTATGTGGGTATGAAGAGGCAGGTCATTTCCAAGAAAAGATGTTGAGGCAACTTAAGTGCAAGAAGACGTGGAACTGAGAATCAGAGACCCCATAGACCTTCCATATTGTTTGGCTCTGTGTCCTAAGAAAAACTACATTTTAGTATGACATGAGCCTTTGGGTGCTTTGGCCACGCAACCTCCTTGGACATGTCTAAGGTTAACCTCCCTGAGGCTCTCTGGAGAAGAAAAGCAAGAGTGCATTTATATGATGTCCAAAGAATACCCAGAATGTGGCCCCATTGCTTCCATGTCTGCTCCAGACCCCTTAGAAGCCCCTATCATGTCATCAAGACAACTCACTGAGCACTTAACCTTTGGCTTAATACAGTGTTTCCATTTTACAGATGAGGAAGCTGAGGCTCAGACATAAGTCACCTGATCACGGGCACACAGGCTGTGGCAGTTTGAACTCTGACTTCTCTGATCCCAAACCTCTGCCCTTAACTGCTCCTCTCTACTGGCCTATGGAGGAAAGTCTCTACCTTTTGGCTGAACACACATGTTTCATGTCTTCCCCTGTCACTCATTCTCACTCATGTCACACTGAGGCCACAAGAAATTCTTGCTGCTCCCAGACACTCTGTGTCCTCTATGATCCCTGCCTTGCCTCGGCCATGGCTGTGCATCTGCCAGGATTTCCCTTCACAATTTTCTACTCATCCACTGACATCATGTGTCACTGTCATAGGGAAGTGTTTTAAATTATTTATTCACAGAGTACTGAACAGCTTCCAGTCTACTCTTCCTGAATCCATCAACATCTATCCAATCTTTTCTTCACACTTCTGCCCCAAAGACCTTTCTAGATTATAAATCTGATCCCACCTTTAGTAGCTCCCTATTGTTGTTGAGATGCCCGGCATATGGGCCAGTTCTGGTTGTCTCTTGCCTACCCCTCTCTTGAATCCTACCCACCAGCCCCCCTCTCACACTTGGTTCAATTCCTTGGTGACTGCTCCCTTTCTCACCTCCTTCCCTTCTGTCTCAGTCAGCTCAGGCTGCTGTAACAAAATGCCATAGACTGGGTGGCTTAAACAACAGACATTTATTTTCTCTCAGTTCTGGAGGTTGGAAGTCCAAGAGCAGGGTGTTAACATGGTTGGATAGTGGTTACAGCTTTATTTCTGGTTTACAGATGGCCACCTTCTGGCTGTGTCCTGACACAGCAGAGAGGCAGGGGGAGGTGGGAGAGAGAGAAAGAAAGAGCTGTAGTCTCTCTTCCTCTCCTTATAAGGGCACTAATCTCACCATGGGGCCCTCACCCTCATGACTTTATCTAAAAACCTAATTACCTCCCAAAGGCCCCACCTCAAAATACCAACACTTTGCAGGTTAGGGTTTCAACATACTAATCTGGTGGGGGGGGGCAGTAGGGTGGAGTGGGGTGGTGGTGATCTAAACATTCAGTCCATAGCACCTTATCACATGCTTCTCTGTCTTCCTGGAAGCCTCTCTACCACTTCTTCATTCTTGCAATCTTGGTTTAAACCATCTCTTTCCCAGGGAGATTTCCCTGTCTCCTAAACCAGGATAGATCTCTGTACGTGCTCCTATAGCTCCCTTCATAAAACCCTCCACTCTATGCTGCTTGTTATGGTCTCTCTTCTCTGAAAGAGAGCTTCACTAGGGCAGGTAGCCTGGCCACTATGTGCAGAGCTCCTGGTACATAGCAGGTGCTCCATGAATACTAGTTTGATGGATGAATGAATGAGTGCAGTGGTTCACCAAGATCATTTCAAGAGTTAAATCTGGGGCCTTGGGATTCTAAATTCCCCATCCCAAACCATTTCTCTGACTCAGCTTGGTCCTGGACTCTGCTGGCAGGCTCATTTCCTAGCCCAGATTACTTTCTCTAGTTACTCTCACCTTTATACCATATTAAAAACAGTATGAAATGGTGCTCTCTATCTTGTTTGCACCTTTCAAATCATAGGCTTTTATACTTGTCATATTTTGTCTAACCAAGTTGTGCATTTTAGTTCATTTAATTTTTATCTCTTAAATAAATCTCTTTATACTTTGGATCCTCTCCAATTTTCATAGTGTTTTTTTTTTTTCCTTCTCCCATTTCCTTAATACTTAAAAAAAAAAAAACCCTTAAATTTAAAAGCAGTGCCTTAAAAATACAATTCATTTGAAGTCCATGGACAATTATTAAGCCTGGTAGCTATGATAGAAGGATGAGCAAGGCATGGTCCCAGTCTTCAGGGAGTGTACAGTCTTGTATCTCTGAATTCTGCCTGACTCCAGGCTGTAAAGAAAACATGCTGGAGTATTTCTTGGCACTGGCCATCACACAGGATGCTAGCAGCTTGTCTCTAGCCCAGTGTGCTTGGGTAACATCTCTTAGAATCATCCTGTTCACTCCTATCCCTTATGCAGACCTACAATTGCAGGTCTACACTCCTTAGTGGACATTCAGGAGAGCCTGAGATCCCTGGCCTCCTATTTCTCAGAGAGAAAATCAAACCATAATCTTGAGTCAAAAGGCCTGATTTGGGGGTTAAGTAGAAAGTCACTTACTTTGAGTTAGGCTGTCCAGGGTTTGAATCCTGACCATACTTCTTATTAACTTTGTATCCTTGGGTAGGATTTATCAAGCCCCTTGTTCTTCTCATCTGTAAAATGGGGATAATAATAACTACCTCACGGTGTTCTTGTGAGAATAAAGTGATGGGACAAGTAAAATGTTTCTGGCACATGGCAAGGACTCAGCAAATGTTTTTTCCCATCCCAAACCCATGGAGTGACATTTTAGCTGCGACCTGTCTTTCACAGTTTTGCTGTCACTTTGTTAGTGGCCTTGTAAGTGAGCTGTCTTCTAAAGTCTAGGTTATACCATGGCTTCTATGAGGGTTGGACAGGTTAAGTCATTGACTCTTAGACACACAACTAGTATGGGTATAACCAGAAGTGAGGTATATTGGAAACTGTTTTATACTTGACTAAGTGTGAAAGATATATTCAGGTGTGTTCTAACCACTTTAGAAAATGCCTTGGTTATACTGACCAGGATAAAAGCAAAAAGATTTTCAATCGCCATAGATACATCAGGCCCTCCCTCTATCTGTGCACTCAACCATTCAACTAGGCTTTATTGAGCTCCTACTATGTGCCAAACATGGTGCTAGTGAATAATAGATGTAAATCCTGCCCAGTGTGTGTGTGTGAGTATGTATATGTGCTTAATGTGTAGGTGATACACAGTGGCACAGACTATGATGGAAATAGTGGAGGAGTTATGGGGTGGACGGCAAAGGGAGGGGCAGCTGACACCATTTAGGGGGTTGGGAAGATTGCCTACTGAAGATGATCTGATCTGATAGACACATTCCTATTTACAGTGGTTCTGGATCAATAAGAGTAGGTTCTGATCAAGGACGTGGACCTGGTTCCTGGAGGTTATGGTTAGGCCGTGCATTAACTCTTTTGTTGCTGGCTCCCAGGAGCCTTGGGGGATGAGACTGGGAGTGAGGGAGTTGAGCACAGTCATTTGGGGTAGTAGCTATTTACCAACTATATAGAGGCTGTCTGTATTTTTCTATCCTGCATTTCCTTTCTGCTATCATCTTGCCATTTGTGAGATTTAGAATAAAGTCACCAGGTTCACAAAAATCCTAAATCCCTCACCGGAGATGCTGACCTGAATCTAACTGGTTATATTTTCCCTCTCTTGCTTTTTAAAAGTAGTGTTTTAAGGTTTTCTTTTCCATCAATTGCACAGCTAGTTCTTTAAAGTTTCTTATTAAATGGAATGCCCCGCCCCCAACATCTTTGAGCATCTTAGTCACTGTATCATCCTGCGTTAGTGGATGTCTTGGGGCTTTTTCTTCCATCCCTCATGGAATCATGTCCCGAGACACCTGTAAAACCCTCATCTTGTCTTTTTACCCTCATTGTACATGATCTCAAAGCACTGTGTATTTTCTTCTTAGCCTCTACGTTTTTTGTGAGTAATGCAGGAAGTGCTTATGCCTTCTGCTAATCTCCATGAAGATTTCTGTGCAGGAGGGAGACAGTCCATTCTGGAAAGTGACCAATGAAGAGAATATACGTTGTGGAGTCAGAAGAAACTGAGTTTAAGCACTAAGCCTTTCCTGGTTGGCTATTTGACAGTGGGCTAGTGAATTTCTCAGTACTTTATCTAAAAGCTAGAGATAGAAATTGTGAGACCTTGAGTGAACCAACCCACGTTGGTCCAGGTCCTTCAAGACTCAGAAACCAAGACAAGATTAAACATGCAAAGATTTTATTGGAGGAAATGCCCATGTGAAAGGAAATAGGGAGGGAGTTTGGAAAGGCTGGGAGAGCTTCAGAGGCCAATCTAAGTCTGGACCTGTGAAGGGGAGAGGGGAAAGGGTTGGTTGGAAGCATCCCAGACCACTGTTTAGTCTAAGGGAGGGTTGGCAAAGCTGCTGGGAAGTCCTTGAGCCTAAGTTGGCTAATAAAGGAGTCCCTGAGTCCTGAGTGTCCCAGGAAGGAGTCAGGCTTAGAGCCCCTGCAGCAGCCAGTCATTTGAGGGGCAGCCTGTGAAGGGCATGGTTTTGGCATCAATGTGGTGGATTTCAGGTGCTGCAGCTGGGGTCGAAGGTCAGTTGTGCTCCCAGTTGTAGTTGTAGGAGGTCAGTGAGTATGTCCTCATGGTGCCACAATGCCTCACATAGTTCCTGGCACACAGAGGTGATTGTCTACCACACGAATGAAGTGATATACTATCCCCTAAACTTGGGAGGCAGGGTCCCTCTACATCAAACAGAAGCAGACAAAGCCTCCACATTGGCAAAGTATGAGATGGTCCTGAGTGCAATGAGTGGCACATGGAAGATACATTGGAAGGGGCTCAAGTGTGACAGAAGGAGTGTGCCTGGCTTCAGATTCTGGTCCTACTATATACCTCTGGGAAAATGTTTAAAAATATTTTCACCTACTACTGAGAGCTGATAAAAGGATAAAACAAGACATCAAGACATCAGTGCCAGACACTGGGTGTGTGACTCCCTGGTCCTCTTTCTGTACCGGCTCCCCTTTACTCCCAGTCATCTTCATTTGCTTAGATAATGAATTTATCAGAGCACCTGTCCTAAGACCCAGACTTAGGGTTTGTGTACTACATACCTAATCTTGGAAGTAGTATTTATTTACCCTTTCAGAGAATGTGACTGCAAGAGGCAAGTTTATTTATGAGGTAGAGATCTTGGGGTTTCAGAAGCTAGGGGTGGTCAGTAGGCAAGGAAGGGGCACCTGGAATGTATCAAATCTTTGTCTTTTCTTCTAACTTGTCACAGGGTCCCTCTTAGATATAGTGCCCCATTTAATAGGGTTCTTTAACTGGGGACCTAGCAGCTTCTTTCTACTTTCCATCCACTCATTTATACAGCACATTTTTGAGTTGAATGTTGAGATGGGGAAGATACTTTAATAGAGTGTCTTAGTTTGGATTCTTCCAAAAGCCAACCACAGCACTTGGACTTGGGTGATAAGCCCAGTAAGCAATGTAAACAAGTGGGGAAGTGAGTCAGGGAAGGAAAGGAGCTCAGTGAAGTGTACTTCATCTTTAGCAGGGCTCAGCAAACTTCTTCTGTAAGGGACCAGAGAGTATTTTAGGGTTTGTGGGCCATATGGCTCTGTTACAATTAGTCAACTCAGCTCCTGTAGCCTGAAGGCAGTCATAGGCAATGTGTAAATAAAAGGACATGGCTGTACTTCAATAAAATGTTATTTATAAAAACAGGTGTCACGTTGAATTGGGGTCATGAGCCATGGTTTGCTGACCCGTGATCTAGAAGGTCCTGCCAACTGGGGCTCAATCACATTAGGGACCCACTGCAAACATACCTCCTCAGATCTGTTCTACTGAGAAGAAAAGAACTGGCATATTTCTCTGTCAAATCCCTTCCCTCAGTGTTTGGAGGGTTGCTTCCTTGTTCCCCCTGGTTAACCCCAAGTCCATGCAGCCCCAGGAGTGCTGGGGATGTTCTGTGGCCAGAAAACACCCTCAGGTGTCAGAGAGGCCTAGGACCCCCTCAGTGTGCACTGAACTGTCTGTAGGTGACCTCAAGGATGGACCAAGGCAACATGCGTGAGGCACAAATAGCACCTATTACACAGAGCAGCTTTCTGCCTGGTGATGGGATAAAGCATGAACCTCTAGGAAGTGAAATCACATTTCATGTGGTCCAGAAGGCCCTGGCTAACTGTTAGAGAAATGCTGCTAGGCACAGAGAAGAATCACCAGGAGACTGTGTAGGAGTTCTCGGATTACACAAGTACAATATTAGCTAATATTTATTAAACACTTACTATGGAACAAGTACTGTGCTAAGCACTTTAGATGTATTAGCTCTTTGAGGTATGTGCTATTTTAGTCTCGTCTTATAGGTAGATAAATTGAGGCCTAGAGAACTTACATGATTTGCTCAAGGTTGCACAGCTAATAAGGGGGGAAGCAGGCTTGTGAACCCCAACATTTTATCTCGAGGACTCATTGTCAAAGATGGATCCAGGAACGCTGTTGAAACACTGGCTATATTGGCTTATTGGGCTGCCACAATCACAGACTGCGTGGCTTAAGACAACAGAAATTTATTCTCTTACAGTTCTGAAGGTTAGACATCAAGGTGTCAGCAGGGCCGTGCTCCCTCCAAAGGCTCTCGGGAAGATTACTTCCTTGCCTTGTCCTAGCTTCTGGTAGTAGCCATCAATTCTTGGTGTTCTTTGGCTTCTAGACAGATCACTCCAATCTCTGCCTCCACCTTCACAAGGTGTGTCTCTGTTTCTCTTCTCTTAAGGACACCAGTTACATCGGATTAAGGCCCACCTAATCCTGTATGACCTCATCTTAACTTAGTTACATCTGCAAAGACCCAATTTCCAAAGGTCACATCCACATGTACCAGGGCTTAGAACTCAAGCATGTATTTTTGAGGGACACAATGCAACCCATAACACTGAGCCAGGCACTGTGCTAGAAGCAGGGATGCAGAGATGAAGGAGTCATAGTTCTGCTTTGGCGCCAATGCAGTCTAAGGGGTTAATGGGATGATTCGGAAAAATGAACAGGTAAAGAGCATATCATGCAATCAGATTTAGAGTAGTTGCATTTGCAAAATGCATCTCCTTCCAGTAATCTGTTTGCTTCCCTTAATTTTCATATTTAACTTTGTTTTATTTTCTTCCATCATTTATTGATTCCTGAGGTTGGTTACACATTAGTGAACTGAAGTTACAATTCAAACTGGTGACAATTGCCACTTCCAGGCAAATACAACTCCTCAGGGCCTCAGTTTCCTCATCTGTGAAAGAATCAGTTGGACACACTATTGGTTCTTAACTCCAGTAACACACCAGAATCACTTGGGGAGAATTCAAAAAACTACTAGTGACAGCTGGGTCCACCCTTAGGGATTCCAGTTCAGTTGTTCTGTACTGGGACCTGAGCGTCAATATCTTTTAAAATCTCCCTAGATTATTCTAATATGCAGCCAGGCCAAAGACTACAGACCTTCAAGGTCATTGGGACCTACCTGCTCTGCCAGTCTTGGGTTTTCATCAGTTATGTGCTTTCCCTCCCAGGTTAAACGTGTGCCAGTGGCTTCTGCCAGAGCTGAGTTCAAGCAGGACACCAGAGAGATTATCTTCCCATCTGTTAGCCCAATGCTGCTCCTTCCAGAACTTTAACACCCAGACTTCATGAAAGCCTCCAAAGAAGTTGTCCACAATAAAATGCTCTGATGGGCGGGAGTTGGGGAGGGACCACCAGCAGGTCCAGAGAACAGATGCTGAGATATCAGCAATTGTGAATTAGGTGTTAATTGTGAACTGGTATTGCTGGCCCTTTGATGGGAGAAGCTTTAGTGACCATACAGATTACTCAGGCCAGCACTCTTCCTCCTTTCCTGGGTTTAGGAATCCAGGTGGTAGAAGAGCTTGGGAGAAAATGACTTGGTTGGTGGTCAGAAACTGGAGTGCTGATTATAGGTGAAAGGCTAGCAAAGGCATGGGAAGTTTAAAAGTTTTTTTAATCTTTTTTTCTTTCTCATATCTGTAAGCCAGCCTATTTCTAAGTAAGTTAAGAATGCCATCTTCATTGTTTGACCCAGATGGGTTTAAATCCCCCTCCAACTTCCTTTAACTATGACCTTGGATAAATTATTTAACCTCTTTGGGTTTTGGTTTCTTCATCTTTTAAGTGGGTGCAACAGGGGGGCTTACATCATTAGATTGTCATGCTACATGTAAGGTTTACATGTGATGATGCATGTAAAGTTCCTAGGGTGGTGCCCAGCACATAGAAACACCTAATTAATGTTTGCTGCTATTGAGTTGTTTATCTAATTATTATCTCATGAGCCTTCTGATGAGAACAGAAACTAAAGGGCATTGATACCAAATATGCACCAGGTACTGGGTTGAACAATTACATATATAGAATTTCACTTAATATTTTTTATCAACATGTGAAGTAGGTATTATTATTTCCACTTTAAAGTTGAGGAAGCTGAGCCCCAGGGAGGTTAAATGTCAGACAAAGGTCACACAGTGGCCTGTGGGTGGAGCTTGGTTTGGTAAGTCAGCCTGACTCCAATCAGACTTCCTCTCTCCACAGCATGGATACCTGGGGGAAACTGGGTTTATAGGAAAAAGGGAAACCTGTAATGAAAGAAAGATTTCATGAAGAAAGAGCTTTGAATGGTGTGTGTGTGGTGGGGGGGGTGTTGATGGCTACTCCCAATCAGAGAGTTTAATGACAAACATCTTCAGTGAGATTTCAGGATCTACAAATGGGTGTTAAAGAGCTGGAAGGAGAACCATCCTCCTGAGGCATCTGATGGGATGTGAGAGACCCTTTGGATATCCAGCAATAAGTCTATGCCCTTCTCTGTGGCAGGCAGGGATCTTCCTAAATCAAATTCAGAAAACCAACAGGAGTTTCTGGGAAGGAGAACCAAAATTGGCCTGGTAGGGCTGGGGACAGACTCTAAAAGAGCCTGGTTGGTCCCTGGAATCTAGTGACTTCTTATTAAAGTTAGTTCCCTTTTCCCATCTACATCGCCCATCCTATGTGCCTTAGACAGCCTTCTCCCTTCCCTGACATTTATTTATTTTTTTTCTCTAGTAAGTTAATCAGGACCATCTCCATGGTGCCTGTCCCCAAACACAGCCTCTCACCTTGCTGGGACAGAGAACCTGGAAATACTTGGTGTGGTCAGCAAAATAATGGCCCCCAAAGAAGTTCATGTCCAAATCCCTAGAAACTGCGAATATGTTAGGTTACATGGCAAAGCACAATTAAGGTTGAAGATGGATTGTTTGTTAATCAGTTGACTTGAGAGAGAGAGAGAGAAAGAGAGAGAGCGTACCCTGGATTATCCAGGTGGGCACAGTGTAATCACAAGGGTCCTTAAAAGTGGAAGAGGATGCTGGGAGTGTGGGAAGGACTTGACCTGATGCCACTGACTTTAAAGATGGAAGCAGGGGCCCATGAGGTGAGGAAAGCTGACAGCAAGGAGACAGATTCTTCCCTAGAGCATCCAGAAAGGAGTGTAACCCTGCTGACATCTTGATTTTAGCCCAGTGAGACCTGTGTTGGATTTCTGACATACAGTACCGTAGGATGATAAATTTGTGCTGTTTAAAGCCACTAACTTTGTATGAACTTGTTACAGCTGCAAGAGGAAACTAATATATTTGGCATTACACAGGGATGGAAGGGTAGGAAACTGATCAGAGAATTTGAATTGGGGGAGTGGAGTGTATACAGGTGACCCTGTATGGAGGCCCCATCCAAGCACAGGAGAACACAATTAAAATAGGAAAAGTGGTAACCAATATTTTCCAAAGTGGAGAGTAAAAATTCTACTAGGAGGATTAATTTGGGAAGGTGGAAAAGCATCGGTTTTGGAACCAAGTGATCTGGTTTTAAAATCTAACTCCATTATTTTAGCTCTGTGATCTGGGCAAGTTACTTAATCTCTCTGGGTCTGAGATTCTTCATCCATAAAATACCATATGCAAGCTGCCTGATTAAGATGCTCATCGTCCATTGATTATCTCTAAATTCAGAGATTAGCTGACTACAGAGTTGTTCTGAGGATTCAAAACCAGAGACGTGTCCAGTGGTAGAAGTACTATAAATGGTGACTAATACCTTCTTGAAAAGCTACATGTCACCAAGCCTACTACAGTTCTATTTCTCTGAACTAAGCCACTGAACACACTTTAGAAAGGAATTATATAATTCGTGTTAATGCAGTATCATTTAGTAAAAACTTTAACTTGAGGAAGTGGAGTTTTGATGAGAAGGGAACACGTTGATTGAACCAAGAATCAGGATCAGCCCTAAGAGACGAGATATTCTTTGCAGAAATACACTTTTAGATAAGCCTCTATCCCTTATGAATTTCAAGTTTACTCAGTTGACTAACCAACCAAATCCCCAGTTATTATTTTTACTTTATAAATCTCCAATTATTATTTTTATTTTGACTTTATACCCAGTTATGATCTTGATGTACAAGAATGGATGCTTCAAAGTCAATCACCTATTCACCACTGCCTCCAAATCTGTTCATCTGTGCTTCTTTTATTTATTTATTTAGTTAGTTAGTTAGTTAGTTTAGTTAGTTAGTTATGGCCTCGTTGGGTCTTCGTTGCTGCGTGCGTGCTTTCTCTAGTTGCAGGGAGCAGGGGCTACTCTTTGTTGCGGTACATGGGCTTCTCATTGCAGTGGCTTCTCTTGTTGTGGAGCACTGGCTCTAGGTGTGCGGGCTTCAGTAGTTGCGATACATGGGCTCAGTAGCTGTGGCTCCTGGGTTCTAGAGCGCAGGCTCAGTAGTCGTGATGCACAGGCTTAGTTGCTTCGTGACATGTGGGATCTTCCTGGACCAAGACTCGAACCCGTGTCCCCTGCATTGGCAGGTGGATTCTTAACCACTGCGCCACCAGGGAAGTCCTCATATGTGCTTCTAATTTTAGTGAGTGGCATCATCTTCTGTCCAATCACCCATGCTGGAAACCTGGGAGTCACCAGTTCCCACCTCCTCATCAACCTTTCTACTCAGCCTCTCCTCTCTGTCACCACGTCATCATCATTTTTTTTTTTTTTTTTTACCTAGAAGAAGAAATGGTGCTGCAGTTTCTCTTCCTTCCCAATCTTGTCTCACTCCTGCTCTAATCTAGTTTCAACCCACCTGTCAGTCTGACCTTTCTAAATTAACAGTCTGATTTTTATTTTCTTAAAATCTTTCAGTGGCTCTTTGCTGACCATTGTTTGTATGGATTGGATTGTGTCTCTCTCAAATTCATATGTTGAAACCCTAACCCTCAATGTGACTGTCTTTCAAGATAGGGATTTTAGGAGTTAGTTAAGATAAAATGAGATCATACGGGTGGTGCTCAGATCTGATAGGACTGATGACCTTATAAGAAGAGACACCAGAGAGCTATTTCTCTCTGCCACGTGAAGACACAGGGAGAAGGTGACCATCTGCAAGCCAGGAACAGGGCTCTCACCAGAAACAGACCCGCAGGACCTTGATCGGGGGCTTCTGGCCTCCAGAACTCTGAGAAAATACACTTCTGTTGTTTAAGCCATCCAGTCTGTGGTATTTTATTATAGCAGTCTGAGCAGACTAATACAATGAGATAAAGTCTGAACACATCAGAATAGCATGTAAGGCTCTTTTCCTTTTAATTCCTGTTTACCTGACAGGTAATCCACAGCCCTTTACCGACTCATAATGGGGGTTCCCGACCCACCATGCTCTTTGGGGCACATGTCCTTCCCTCTGCTAGGAATAGCCTCGTTGGTTCTCATTCATCCTTCATTGTTTCCTTTAGTGAATGTGGTTCAAAGTCCATTTTGTGTTTTTGTAGTACTTGAGACAAAGTCTGTTTCATCACAGTAAAATGCATTATAATTATCCCTTACCCTATCTACTCCCCACAGTTGACAAATGGAGAGAGAGATAGAGAGAGGGATTCTGTCTTGTTCATCTTTGTAATGTCCGAGAAACAGCACAGATCCTGGCACCTTGTAGATTTTACAAAAATGTGTGTCGAATGGATAATTCAGAGAATGAATGACACACAAAACAAAGCCTCCATTGCTCTTAGGATAAATCCCAAGGTCCTTCATATGCTCTATATACCTTTCTAGCTTTGTTTAATTCCACCTCTTCTTGGCACCAGCCATGGGATCTGCCTGTCATTCCAGGCTGCCTCCTGTCTCAAAACCTTTATACATTAGCTCCCCTCTGCCTGGAAGGTGACCCCAGCTCTAACCAATTTTAAAACAGTGAGTAACTACTCATCCTTCAACTTATAGCTAAATGACCCCTAGGGAAGGTTGTCTTGCCCCCTAGACACAATCACCTCCCCTAACCTTGGTTCACATACCACGATTCTATATTTTTCCTAATACTTAATCCTGTGTGCTTGTGTGATTATTGAATTAGAGTTGGACCTCTTGACTAGCCAATAAGGTCTTTGAGAGCAGGGAGGTTTTGTTTGCTTGCTTGCGTGTTTTGTTTTCAGCTCTCTCTCCCTAGGACTCAGAATGGTGCCCGGCACAGAGCAGGATCTCATAATAATACCATGAGGTGGTAGATAATTGAGTGCTATGTGAGTTGTAAGATACAAATCAGATTCTACTTTTTGCCCTTTTTTCTCGACATCATTTCATTCATTCATAGTTATCTAATCACTGATCAGAACAAATCAGACCTTATCTCTAGCTTCACCTTTGCATCCCTTTGTTTCTGTCCATGCTTGAACAAAGGCTACAGTGTTCAGGCTGCGGATGAGCAGATTTAAGTGTGAAGGCCACTCATGGGGATCCAGAGCCCTTCAGAACTAATAGGTGAGGGGGCCCTCAGGAGCTTGTTATCAAGAAGACCCGGAGGAGCTAGAGCTCGTGCCTTGCCTTGAAGGGTGGACAAAGCTGGACTGTAGAGAAGGGAGGTGTTAGGGGAGAGCAATTGTGCATCACTGGTCAATTTTGAACCTGCCATAGCTTGGTGGTTAGGAATCTTGGTTCTGGAATCTGACTTCTTGGGTTCAAATCCTGGTTCTACCGCTTATTGGCAGAGAGCCCCAGGCAAACTCGTTAACCTCGCTGTGCCTCAGTTTTCTCACCTGTTGAAATGGAGGTTAGGGATAGCCCCTATCTAATAGGGTTGTTAGGAGGATTAAATAGGTTAAAAAATGTAATGGGCTTAGAAAAGTGCCTGGCGCATAGGATGCATCCAGGAATGGTTATTGGATACTAGCATTAGCTGCTCTTGGTGTTTTAAATCCATGTAGAGAAAAATCCATTACTATATCACTCCTGACCTCCTCCTCCAAGAGGAGAGGAGTAACTCAACTCATTGGAGAGTTTAGAGGGATAAAACGGCCATGTGTAGAAGCTTCTCTGTCTCTTAGGGGCTTCCTGGGGGACACGTGTTTGACCCAGTTCCTCCAGAATCAGATTTGCCCTTGCTCAGAGCTATGTGGCTGGTGGGTAATTCTGACCAATTCTGGGACTCAGGGTTAGGAAGTCCAAATGTCTGTGGATATAAACTAAATTCTCTAATATCAGCTTAAGAGTGGTCAAACTTTGACCACATCTGCCTGCCTTCTTTCTTTTATTTCTCCATTGATTTGGAACTTAAACAATAAAGAGGATAGCCATTTATTGGTTCCTCTTAAAGACCCTAGACAGGATCACATTTAAATTGAGTAGAAAAGCACATGACAATGAATGTCAGGGGTTTTAGTAACCCAAGAGCAGAAGATTCAAGTAGAACCTGGGAGAACCCAAACAAAAATCAATGTCCTTTGGAATGGCCAGTGGGAACTGTAAACCAGTATAGCCTACACAGTCATGGGTGTGATTTCCTCAGTTTATGAGCACCCAGACAAAGCTAATCCCCAGCCTAGTAGCTGGGGGTACAAATGTTGAAACTCAAAGTGTCATGGCATCTATTTCTATCTATAGAGGACGTGTTATGAACTCAGGCACCCAGGACTGACTCACTTCAATGTGTATAACGTGTGTGGAACCCAAAGGTGTGGCATGAAGCACAAAGAACTCAGAACACAGAGTGCTCAGATCAGAGAGACAGATACAGTCAGTGGGCTGCAAGACCATGCAAACAGAACAGACATTCTCCGGCCAAGGGACAATTACAGGCAGATATTTGTTGAGCACTGAATGGACCAAGCTACTTAATCCAATTGTTTAAGATGACTTGTAAACTAAACTGGGAGCAAACATACAGACAAAAACTTGGAGTATGGGTCTTTAAATCAGGAAAGGACACCACAGGTCACATGGCCACAGCAGTATGAGGTCACAGAAAGGGACCAGCAGAACTCGGTCAATGCAAAATGGAAAAGCAATTTGGTCTGAGTCAAAACAGATACTCTTCTCTCTGTCACACCTGGCTAAATATTTTTCTGAGTGGTAATCAGAAATAAATGTTAGACCACATTGTAGGTAATCAGTAGTTTGGAGTGAATAATATTGCCTAAGCCACTTGTTTAGTGAAATAGGTTTATATGTACCTTACTCCACAGTGTAGATTTAGATGATTCTTAAGTAAACCTGTGCTGTTGTTATAATATCTGTGTCAAAGGATCCACACAGATATGTGTGTCTAGAACTGTGTAGACCCCACTTAACTATTTTGATCAGGTAACTGGCAGGCAGTGTGGGCAAAATCATCTGAGCAGACCATGTTTGTGAATATCTTTTCATAGTGCTGTCTTTTAGTCTATGAATCCTATTTCTAAACAGATCAGTTAAGGTTCTTATCACAGAGGTTGTTTTTGATCAAATGTTCAAATATCACTAGAAATAGTAGCAACAGTGAAGCTGATGGGAGGACTGGAAGGAGAGACAAATCCAGTTGTTTAAAATAAATAATCCTGCTTAATTTCCTTCCTTCCTTTTCTATCTTGCTTGTTTTTCCACTTTCTTCTTCCCTTCCTCTATTCCTGCCCACCACTCAAGGCATTGCAGGTCAGGTTCCCTGGGAAACCAATTCTGAAAAACAGTTGAACACTCAGGATGTTTACTGAAGCATTGCCTTGGGATGAACACCTGGGGGAGGGAGAGGAAGGAAGCAGGACTGGGTATGGGGAGGAGCTGAGCTGTGATGCAGGACTGACAGCCTCATCCAACCCCATGAGGGCCTCTGGAGCTAGAATGGCTCTTTGGAGTTGTCCTGATTTAGGATAAGATGGCAGGGAGTTTTTGTATTCACATATTGACCCATCATTGGATGTGGGGCTCCCAGGAAGGAGTGTAACCTTGATTGAGGGAACATCTCTGCACCCAGGACAACCCTGAAGGGGCAGATAGCTACAGGTGTCTGTGCCTATCACTCTCAGTCTGGGACAGCAATTGAAGGGGCATCCTGGCAGGATGTGACAGTGTCCACCACATAGGGCCTCCGTAGGATATTTGAAGAAGACTAACCTAAAATTGGTAACTAAAACTGACGTAAGGGAGATAGAGAAAGTACTGGAATCAAGAAGGTTAACCATACATCACTGCAAGAATTTAGGAATGAGGTGGTAAGAATTAGAACAGGAAGGAAGGGAAAGTTAACAGTTGGATGCAAATCCACTGCAAAATGGCAAATAAGACAATCTTTCAGCACAATGAATATAGACAACAAGGTCACCAAAAACCAGACCTCTGACTTGTATCTTCAGTGCACATTTAAATCTAATTTTCTTGATGGGAAAATTCTCCCAGAACCAGCACAAGCAGTAGGCACAATACGCAGACTATATTTCCTTTTAGTCTTCTTTTCCTCAATCAGCTCTTGACGCAGCTTTGTACAGTTGTAGAATGGCAAGAATTGAGTTTAAATTTTCTCTCTGATGAGTCTTTTATATTTGATTCTGGTCAATGTTTTTAATCTTTTTGAACCCTGGCTTCCTCATCTGTAAAATGGGGACAATGTTATCTACACTTCTCAAGGTTGTTACAAGATTAGGAAGAAGATAACGGACTATTTCTTTTTTTTTTTAACATTGTTATTGGAGTATAATTACAATGTTGTGTTAGTTTCTGCTGTATAGCAAAGTGAATCAACTATACGTATACATATATCCCCATATTCACTCCCTCTTGCATCTCCCTCCCACCCTCCCTATCCCACCCTTCTAAGTGGTCACAAAGCACCCAGCTGATCTCCCTGTGCTATGTGGCTGCTTCCCACTAGTTATCTATTTTATATTTGGTAGTATATATATGTCAATGCTACTCTCTCACTTCGTCCCAGCTTATCCTTCCCCTCCCCATGTCCTCAAGTCCATTCTCTACGTCTGCGTCTTTATTACTGTCCTGCCCATAGGTTCATCAGAAATTTTATTTTTTTGTTTTTTTTAGGTTCCATATATATGTGTTAGCATACAGTATTTATTTTTCTCTTTCTGACTTACTTCATTCTGTATGACAGACTGTAGGTCCAACCACCTCGCTACAAATAACTCAATTTCGTTTCTTTTTATGGCTCAGTAGTATTCCATTGTATATATTTGCCACATCTTCTTTATCCATTTATCTGTCGATGGACACTTAGGTAGCTTCCACGTCCTGGTTATTGTATATAGGGCTGCAATGAACACTGTGGTACATGATTGTTTTTGAATTATGGTTTTCTCAGGGTATATGCCCAGTAGTGGGATTGCTGGGTTGTATGGTAGTTCTATTTTTAGTTTTTTAAGTAACCTCCATACTGTCCAGAGTGGTTGTATCAATTCACATTCCCATCAACAGTGCAAGAGGGTTCCCTTTTCTCCACACCCTGTCCAGGATTTATCATTTGTAGATATTTTGATGATGGCCATTCTGACCTGTGTGAGATGACACCTCACTGTAGTTTTGATTTGCATTTCTCTAATAATTAGTGATGTTGAGCATCCTTTCATGTGTTTGTTGGCAATCTGTATATCTTCTTTGAAGAAATGTCTATTTAGGTCTTCTTCCCATTTTTGGATTAGGTTGTTTGTTTTTTGATATTGAGGTGCATGAGCTGCTTGTATATTTTGGATATTAATCCTTTGTCAGTTGTTTCATTTGCAAAGATTTTCTCCCATTGTGAGGGTTGTCTTTTCATCTTGTTTATGGTTTCCTTTGCTGTGCAAAAGCTTTTGTTTCATTAGGTCCCATTTGTTTATTTTTGTTTTCATTTCCATTTCTCTAGGAGGTGGGTCAAAAAGGATCTTGCTATAATTTATGTCATAGAGTGTTCTGCCTGTTTTCCTCTAAGAGTTTTATAGTGTCTGTCCTTACCTTTAGGTCTTTAATCCATTTTAAGTTTATTTTTGTATATAGTGTTAGGGAGTGTTCTAATTTCATTCTTTTACATGTAGCTGTCCAGATTTCCCAGCACCACTTATTGAAGAGGCTGTCTTTTCTCCATTGTATATTCTTGCTTCCTTTATCAAAGATAAGGTGACCATATGTGCCTGGGTTTATCTCTGGGCTTTCTATCCTGTTCCATGATCTATATTTCTGTTTTTGTGCCAGTACCATACTGTCTTGATTACTGTAGCTTTGTAGTATAGTCTGAAGTCAGGGAGCCTGATTCCTCCAGCTCCGTTTTTCTTTCTCAAGATTGCTTTGGCTGTTCGGGGTCTTTTGTGTTTCCATACAAATTGTGAAATTATTTGTTCTAGTTCTATGAAAAATGCCATTGGTAGTATGATAGGGATTGCCTTGAATCTGTAGATTGCTTTGGGTAGTAGAGTCATTTTCACATTGTTGATTCTTCCAATCCAGGAACATGGTGTATCTCTCCATCTGTATGTATCATCTTTAATTTCTTTCATCAGTGTCTTATATATTTTTGCATACAGGTGTTTTGTCTCCATTGGTAGATTTATTCCTAGGTATTTTATTCTTTTTGTTTCGAGGGTAAATGGGAATGTTTCCTTAATTTCACTTTCAGATTTTTCATCATTAGTGTATAGGAATGTAAGAGATTTCTGTGCATTAATTAATGCAACTTTACCAAATTCTTTGATTAGCTCTAGTAGTTTTCTGGTAGCATCTTTAGAATTCCCATGTATAGTATCATGTCATCTGCAAACAGTGACAGCTTTACTTCTTCTTTTCCGATTTGGATTCCTTTTATTTCTTTTTTTTCTCTGATTGCTGTGGCTAAAACTTCCAAAACTATGTTGAATAATGGTGAGAGTGGGCAACCTTGTCTTGTTCTGGATCTCAGTGGAAATGCTTTCAGTTTTTCACCATTGAGAACAATGTTAGCTGTGGATTTGTCATATATCACCTTTATTATGTTGAGGTAAGTTCCCTGTAGGCCTACTTCTGGAGGGTTTTTATCATAAATGTGTGTTGACCTTTGTCAAAAGCTTTTTCTGCATCTACTGAGATTATCACATGGTTTTTATCCTTCAATTTGTTAATATGGGGTACCACATTGATTGATATGTGTATAATGAAGAATCCTTGCATTCCTGGGATGAACCCCACTTGATCATGGTGTATGATCCTCTTAATGTTCTGTTGGATTCTCTGTTTGTTGGTATTTTGTTGAGAATTTTTGCATCTGTGTTCATCAGTGATATTGGCCTCTAGTTTTCTTTCTTTGTGACATCTTTGTCTGGTTTTGGTATCAGGGTGATGGTGGCCTTGTAGAATGAGTTTGGGAGTGTTCCTCCCTCTGCTATATTTTGGAAGAGTTTGAGAAGGATAGGTGTTAGCTCTTCTCTAAATGTTTGATAGAATTCACCTGTGAAGCCATCTGGTCCTGGGCTTTTGTTTGTTGGAAGATTTTTAATCACAGTTTCAATTTCAGTGCCTGTGATTGGTCTGTTTATATTTTCTATTTTTTCCTGGTTCAGTCTCGGAAGGTTGTGCTTGTCTACGAATTTGTCCATTTCTTCCACTTTGGCACTTTATTGGCATATAGTTGCTTGTAGTAATCTCTCATGATCCTTTGTATTTCTGCAGTGTCAGTTGTTCTTTTTCATTTCTAATTCTGCTGATCTGAGTCTTCTCTCTTTTTTTTCTTGATGAGTCTGGCCAGTGGTTTATCAATTTTGTTTATCTTCTCATAGAACCAGCTTTTAGTTTTACTGATCTTTGTTAACGTTTCCTTCTTCTTTTTTTTTTCTTTTTCATTTATTTCTGACCTCATCTTTATTATTTCTTTCCTTCTGCTAACTTTGGTTTTTTTTTTTTTTTTCTTCTTTCTCTAATTGCTTTAGGTGTAAGTTTAGGTTGTTTATTTGAACTTTTTCTTGTTTCTTGAGGTAGGATTGTATTGCCATAAACTTCCCTCTTAGAACTGCTTTTGCTGCATCCCATAGGTTTTGGGTCATCATGTTTTCATTGTCATGTTTTTCTAGGTATATTTTGATTTCCTCTTTGATTTCTTCAGTAATCTCTTGGTTATTTAGTAGTAGGTTATTTAGCCTCCATTGTTTGTATTTCTTACCGTTTTTTTCCTGTAATTGATAACTAGTCTCATAACATTGTGTCTGGAAAAGATACTTGATACAATTTCAATTTTCTTAAATACACCAAGGCTTGATTTATGACCACGATATGCTCTATCCTGGAGAATGTTCCATGAGCACTTGAGAAGAAAGTGTATTCTGCTGTTTTTGGATGGAGTGTCCTATAATTATCAATTAAGTCCATCTTGTTTAATTTGTCATTTAAAGCTTGTGTTTCCTTATTTATTTTCATTTTGGGTGATCTGTCCATTGGTGAAAGTGGGGTGTTAAAGTCCCCTACTATGATTGTATTAATGTCAATTTTCCCTTTTATGGCTTTTAGTATTTGCCTTATGTATTGAGGTGCTCCTATGTTGGGTGCATAAATGTTTACAATTGTTATATCTTTTTCTTGGATTGATCCCTTGATCATTTTGTAGTGTCCTTCTTTGTCTTTTGTAATAGTCTTTATTTTAATGTCTATTTTGTCTGATATGAGAATTACTACTCTAGCTTTCTTTTCTTATTTGCATGGAATATCTTTTTCCATCCCCTCACTTTCAGTCTGTATGTGTCCCTTGGTCTGAAGTGGGTCTCTTGTAGACAGCATACATATGGGTCTTGTTTTTGTATCCATTCAGCCAGTCTATGTCTTTTGGTGGGAGCATTTAATCCATTTACATTTAAGGTAATTATCAATATGTATGTTTCTATTATCATTTTCTTAATTGTTTTGGGTTTATTATCATAGGTCTTTTCCTTCTCTTGTGTTTCCTGCCTAGAGAAGTTCCTTTAGCATTTGTTGTAAAGCTGGTTTGGCAGTGCTGAATTCTCTTATCTTTTGCTTGTCTGAAAAGCTTTTAATTTCTGTGTCGAATCTGAATGAGATCCTTGCTGGGTAGAGTAATCTTGGTTGTATGTTTTTCCCTTTTATCACTTTAAATATGTCCTGCCCCTCCCTTCTGGTTTGCAGTGTTTCTGCTGAAAGATCAGCTGTTAACCTTATGGGGATTCCCTTGTATGTTATTTGTTGTTTTTTCCTTGCTGCTTTTAATATTTTTTCTTTGTTTTTAATATTTGATAGTTTGATTAATATGTGTCTTGGCATGATTCTCCTTGGATTTATCCTGTATGGGACTCTCTGCACTTCCTGGACTTGATTGACTATTTCCTTTCTCATATTAGGGAAGTTTTCAACTATAATCCGTTCAAATATTTTCTCAGACCCTTTATTTTTCTCTTCTTCTTCTGGTACCCATATAATTCAAATATTGGTGCATTTCATGTTGTCCCAGAAGTCTCTGAGACTGTCCTCAATTCCCTTCAGTCTTTTTTCTTTATTCTGCTCTGTAGTAGTTATTTCCACTATTTTATCTTCCAGGTCACTTACCTGTTCTTCTGCCTCAGTTATTCTGCTATTGATTCCTTCTAGATAATTTTTAATCTCATTTATTGTGTTGTTCATCATTGTTTGTTTGCTCTTTAGTTCTTCTCGTCCATAGTAAATGTTTCTTGTATTTTCTCCATTCTAATTTCAAAATTTTGGATCATCTTTACTATCATTACTCTTAATTCTTTTTCATGTAGACTTCCTATTACCTCTTCATTTGTTTGGTCTGGTGAGTTTTTACTTTGCTCCTTCTTCTGCTGCATATTTCTGTGTCTTCTCATTTTGCTTAACTTATTGTGTTTGGGGTCTCCTTTTTGCATGATGCCGGTTCATAGTTCCTGTTGTTTTGGTGTCTGCCCCCAGTGGGTAAGGTTGGTTCAGTGGGTTGTGTAGGCTTCCTCGTGGAGGGGACTGGTGTGTGTGTTCTGGTGGATGAGGCTGGATCTTGTCTTTCTGGTGGGCAGGACAGCGTCTGGTGGTGTGTTTTGGGGTGTCTGTGAACTTAGTATGATTTTAGGCAGCCTGTCTGCTAATGGGTGGGTTGTGTTCCTGTCTTGCTGGTTGTTTGTCATGGAGTGACCAGCACTGGAGCTTGTTGGTGTTTGAGTGCAGCTGGGTATTAGCGTTGAGAAGGAGATCTCTGGGAGATCTCTTGCCAATTGATATGACGTGGGGCCGGGTTGTGTCTGCTGGTCCAATGTCGTGAACTCAGCTCTCCCACCTCAGAGGCTCAGGCCTGACACCCGGCCAGAGCACCAAACCCTGTCAGCCACACGGTTCAGAAGAAAAGAGAGAAAAGAAAGAAAGAAAGAAAAATAAATAAAAATAGTTAAAAAGTTATTAAAATAAAAAAATTAAAATTAAAAAAGTAATTAAAAAAAAGAGAGCAACCAAACCAATAAACAAATCCACCAATGATAACAAGTGCTAAAAACTATACTAAGATAAACATAAAAATCAGAAGCCAGCCAGTCGCATACAGCAAACCCCAAGTCTACAGTTGCTCCCAAATCCACCACCTCAATTTTGGGATGATTCGTTGTCTATTCAGGTATTTATGTCCACAGATGCAGGGTACATCAAGTTAATTGTGGAGATTTAGTCTGCTGCTCCTGAGGCTGTACGGAGAAATTTTCCTTTCTCTTCTTTGTTTGTACATCTCCTGGGATTCAGCTTTGGATTTTGTCCTGCCTTTTCATGTAGGTCTCCCTCTGGTGTCTGTTCTTTGCCCAGACAGGAGGGGATTAAAGGAGCGGCTGATTAGGGGGCTCTGGCTTACTCAGGCCAGGGGCAGGGAGGGGTATGGAATGCAGGGTGGGCCTGTGGTGCCGGAGTGAAGTTGCAACAGCCTGCGGCGCACCATGTGTTCTCCTGGGAAAGTTGTCCCTGGATCACAGGACCCTTGCAGTGGCGGGCTGCACAGGCTCCTGGGAGGGGAGGTGTGGATAGTGACCTGTGCTTGCACACAGGCTTCTTGGTGGCTGCAGCAGCAGGCTTAGCATTTCATGCCCGTCTCTGGTGTCTGCACTGATAGCCATGGCTTGCGCCCCTTTCTGGAGCTCGTTGAGGCGGCACTCTGAATCGCCTCTCCTTGCGCCCCCTGAAACAATGGTCTCTTGACTCTTAGGCAGTTCCAGACTTTTTCCTGGACTCCATCCCAGTTAGCTGTGGCACACTAGCCCCCTTCAGGCTATGTTCACGCAGCCAACCCCAGTCCTGTCCCTGGGATCTGAACCCCGAAGCCGGAGCCTCAGCTTCTAGCCCCCACCTGCCCCAGGGGGTGAGCAGACAAGCCTCTCAGGCTGGTGAGTGCTGGTCGGCACTGATCCTCTGTAAGGGAGTCTCTCCACTTTGCCCTCTGCACCCCTGTTGCTGGGCTCTCCTCTGTGGCTCCAAAGCTTCCCCCCCACCCATCCCCCATTTCCACCAGTGAAGGGACTTCCTAGTGTGTGGAAACTTTTCCTCCTTCACAGCTCCCTCCCAGAGGTTCAGGTCCCATCCCTATTCTTTTGTCTCTGTTTTTTCTTTTTTCTTTTGTCCTAGCCAGGTATGTGGGAAGTTTCTTGCCTTTTGGGAAGTCCAAGGTCTTCTGCCAGCGTTCAGTAGGTGTTCTGTAAGAGTTGTTCCATATGTAGATGTATTTCTGATGTATTTGTGGGGAGGAAAGTGATCTCCACGTCTTACTCCTCTGCCATCTTGAAGGTCCTCTCAGACTATTTCTTCAACAAAGTCAGTTTTCTTCTCATGATAAAGGAGACTAGATTGAACACTCTAGACTGCCCATTGGACCCAATTTTGAAAGAGAATCTTGGGGAGAATTGCCTTTACCCAGCTTTCATGTGCAGAAAAATAATGTTAAAAAAACCTTCTGGTTTTAAAATGAAATAAATACATGAAACATTCATCTTTCAGTTCAGATCTAACATGTTGAAATCTGCCTGGACCAAAATTTTATGGCTGAGCTACAGCCCCAGAAAATAACATTCTAAGTTTGAAGTTCTTCACCAACCTTCACATTGCAGCCCTATTTAAAGGAACATTTTAAGTCTATCATGAAGTGGCGTTTGAGTTGATGAAGTTTTTGCTAAAGGAGAAAAGAAGAAAGCAGGTATCAGGATTTGTGTTGTTTTGTTTTCATAACTTCCCATCTGGTGAAAACTAGAAGTGATCTCTCAAAGAGAATGTAATATGAACATGTTGGGGGGATCTCAATTCTGCAATGTCCGAGGCCCCACCATGTGGAGACCCCCTGCTCACACAGATGTTGCACCTTTAGCAGGGGTCCTATCCTGAAAGATTACGTCAGATGAGGAGACCTCCATGAAAATGTACTTTCCTCCAATACACCAAGTGGAAGAGGCGGGTTCTGACCCAATTTATCCATTAGACACCCGAAATAGAGAGTTTGGGGCCTGTGAGTTTTTCATGAGTTTAAATAAAAATGTCTGATGTCTGATATCTGAAAGAAATAGCACCTCCAAAGGGCAAGAAGAAAACTTCAAAATGAATATATGCTAAGTTGAATGTTTATAAAGCTTTACATTATGTCAGCTGGCCTACTCAACATACAGACACATATACACAATACTATATTTATAATATGTATATATATATATAATATGTGTATATATATGTAAATATATATATGTACACACACACACACATTATATATATATATATATATATATATATATATATATATATATATATATATGGCTTAAACCACAAGGAAAAAGTCAATAATTTATAACAAAACAAACTCAGAATTAGCTTTATAATCCTTAGCAGTTTCCTAAATGAAGCAATATAACTAGCATGGGGTATGGATACATTTTATTGTGATAAAGTATGCAAAGGTCCTCTGAAAACAAGACTGCCCAGATCCTCCAAAGGTTTAAAAGCTGCCCCTGCTGTATGAGCCCGAAAGGATAATGCCTCCCTCCCCCCAGGGAAAGAGTCCAAAGAAGGTCAGGCTACAATTGCGCATTGCATACAAAATAAGCATGGTGAAATGTCACAAATTTCACAACCAAGGAGAGTTCTGAAACCACATAGTCAAGTTTATCCATGTATCTGGCAATTGGTCAGGGACTTCAGACTTAACAGAATGCAGCTCAATGCTTCATGCCTGTGGAAACTCATGCCAACTCTTAGAGTAATAAGCAGGCCTGGCAAGTGTAAAGTCATTTAATTGCCTTCCAGTTGTTTTGTGATTCTCTTTGGTGGAGTTAATTCCCTCGGACTCAACACAAAGATCAGAGACCAATGGAACACCTGTTAATTTTTAAAATCTTACAATAAAACAGATAAACCCATTACGTTAGATCTTTCTAAAAGATTGATTTAAACAAGCTTGGGAATAAATGAGTGAGTCTTAAGAAGAGATAATGTTGGGAGAGCAAAGGGATGAAGCATGGCTGCCAGTTGATCTGATCGTCTGTGAACAGACATTAGATGACCTTGCCTGAAAGTGATCAGGTACGTGGTCATGGTTTTCAGCATGGATGTGCCTGAGCACAGGACAAGCTTGGGGTGAGACTCAAAGCACACAGTCTCAGAGAGGAGCAGATCCAAAGGGTACTTTTCTAAGCAAGCTACTTCTGATGTTCTCAGTAATTCTGAGGTGTGGAGATACTTCTACCTTTCCTGGTATGTCCCATTATTTCTACATACAACTTTTAAATACATGAATGTAAAACAGAGACTATTTTCTCAACTACCCCATTTTGCATAATGTTAGGCATCAAAATTTAACATTTAAATTTATGTTAAATAACTAGATGTTTTACTCTCACCCTCAATTCCTGAGTCTTCAAGTTTGTGAAAAAAAATAAGATTTCTTTTTCTTTAGCATGTTTACAGATTCTTTGCATTATAACTGAAGGGAAATGACATTTGCCTTTACACTATAACTGAAGGGAAATGGCAATTGTAGGTATTTTCTTTAACTAGCTTTAGTGTGTAGTGGCTAAACATGCATTCAGTGGGTCCAGGTGGACAAGATTCAAATCCCACATCTGCCACTTACTGATGCTGTGATTTTGGGCAAGTAACATAAACTCTGTTCCTCCATTTACTGCTCTGTACAATGAGAAAGATAAAATGAAAATCAGCCTCAAGGGGTTGTTATGAGGATTAAACAAAAAACAGAATAAAATTTGTGAAGTGATTAGAACAGTGCCTAGCACACAATAAACAATTAGTAAATGTTAGATAATACTATTCATTCCTGAAGCGAGTGCTTATTATGTATCTAGCATTGTGCTAGAAAATGAGATACAAGGGGTAAGGGCAGTTTGGGGTATCTATGATTGGATCCATAACTAGTATCCCTCTTCACAGCCTGAGTTTTGAAACAATTGAGAAATAGTAAATGGAGAGCCAAAATGTTAGATTTATTATTGATAAAGTCTATATAAAAGAACCTATCTTAGAGTGAGACTGAAAATGGGCCACTAACTTCCAAACCCCTGTCTTAGCCTTGGCATAGCACGCCCTGGTAAAGTTTGAGTCTACAGCCCAGATCTCCTAATTTAGATTACTCCTTTCACTGGTCCAGGTGGGGAAGGGATGAGAGAGACCAAATCCCCAGGGTTTGTTTTGTTTGTAGCTTAGCTCCACCCAATTGACCCATGACTACTGCTATCAAACAGGTAAATGATTATACCTCAGAGAGAAGTAAAGGTAGAGCAAGAGACCAGAGCATGGAGATGAGGTCTTCCTATCTGCTAAATAAAGTGAAACAGTCTCTGTTAAATCATGTGAAATCAAGTAAAGACTGTTTGGCATGTCCCCAGAAAACAATGAGCAATGTCAAATGATACCTCCACTCTATAAAGAATTTTTATGACCATGGCCTCTAGTTTTCTTCACAATGACCCATAAACCAAATGGAAAGAAAGAAACTATCATTAATTGATACCACAATTTCTCAGGCAATGAGAGAATGCTTTATGTGCCTTCTCTTAGGTTGCCTCACCTGCTCAAGGTCAAGGAAGTAGGAATTAGGAATCCCCATCTGACTTTAGGCACAAGAGGGAGAGTAAGTTGTGCATGGCAAAACCCCACCCCACCCCATATGACTCTGAATTTGTGTACATGTGCTCTACAAGATAATTATCATAATTCACATTTGTTCGGTGCTAAAAAAAAAAGTAAAGGGTTTTATACAACTCCTTTAGATACACTAAATTCTTTGATCTTTAAGAGAACCCTTTGAAAGAGACTCAATAGTTCAACATATATTTTTTGAGTGCCTACTCTGTGTGGAGCACAGGGCTTGAGCTCTGGGCTATAATGACAAACAAAAGCAGACATGATCCCTTACCTCTGGAGAACTCTCAGTCTTGATGTGGGAGAGAGATGACATCAAGAGTTGTTCATCACTGTATTAAATGTAAAAGGGCAACTTGTCTGGGTCTATGAGGGTCTGGAGACATGTCTAGGGAACTGTAGGATGAGGGAATAGCTGGGGAGAGTTCTAGGCTGAAGGAGCAGTGTGTACCAAAGCCAGTGGCTAAAATCGTAGGTTTTTCCTCATGGTCGAGGAAAGCCAGCAGGGCTGAAGAGCAGAGGAAAGAAAGGCAGCAGGTGTGGTTACCATCCACCCCACTTTACAGATGGAAAAGCAACGTCAGAGTAAGGCGTGGGTCACCAATATCACCACAAGGGCATGGAGAAGCTGTACCCAGAAACTTATAGTTAACTCAAACTCTGTCACACTGATGTCTTCCCTCCCTGCTAAACTTGTCTTAGGGAGAAGAAAGAGATGGCAGGGGTGCTATTAGTTAGCTTGTAATTCCAGTGGGTGGGAAGCTCACAGGTGGATTGACTGCTTCATTATATCAACAAAGGCACCAAAAGTGTGTAGCTGGATCCAAACACTCTACCTACCAGCCACTCACAACTAAGGCACAATGGTGCCTTCTGAAAATCATGGTGCTAGTATTTCCCTTTGCAATTTCTTTTTCCATTCTTTTGTCAGGTAACTTCTTAAAACTTTTCAAAAACTGTGAGGAAACTTCACCTAATAGGAAAAACACAGACTGTGTGTGCTGGAAAAGCCAGGACACACACACACGAACGCAGTAATCCCTTCATTTATCGCTACTTTGTCCTGTGACTTGGAGACATGCCCTAATTGCTGCCCCCAACCCTTAATCTCACCAAACCAGTGGTACTTAACAGACCTTAGTAGATGGCTGTGAGAATCTGATAAAGCTAAAGCTTTTGTCCCTTTCCTCCTCTCCAACCATGCACACAGGTACATCTCTTTGCTTGCATTGCTCAGGGGCTGTACATTCCATCAACCAGCCCGAGTCCCTCCTCCCTTCTCAGTGTTCTTTTAGACTTTCCCTGCCTCACTCCTTGATTTCTTTTTCAATGTCAGCCCCTCCTTACCTTAGGGGCTTCAAGAGGCAGAGGAACTGCAAAGAGCAGTTGTCTGAAGATATAGATCTTGCCTGTATAGCTTGTCTATGCCACTTATCAGCTCTGTGACTTTGGGTAAATCACCTGTTCTTTCTGAGCATTTGTTTTGTCTTTGGGATATCACCTATTGCTCAGATATTTTGTAAAGATTAAATGTGTTCAAACATTACAGTACATGATATATGGATGAAATTTGCAATTATTAATGGATATCTCTGAATCTCACATCCACTATCTATAAACCGAAGATGTTAAACCAGATGATCTTTGGTGCTTTCCAGGTCACAAGGTCGCTGATTTTTGGCCACTCTCCATCCCGTGGGCTCTCCATTGACTTATTCCCCCTCTATCTCCATCCCAGCCCCTTCCAAATGCAACAGACTTAGCTTAGGGCATTGCAAGGACCAACTCAGTTTATAGACTTGATGGGTTCTGGTAGTGCTTTCTTAGCAGCAAGACTCTAATGACGCATGCTGGGGAAAGAATATGAATTCTGAAACTGTAAGTGTTAAGTCCCAAAGGGAGAATGTGTCTTTCTGAGTCATAAAGCTGGAGAAAGAGGTAACCTTTCAGGAGTTGGATCATAGGAGAGTAGGCTGAAGGAGGATTTGAAAGTATTGAACACCCCTTTGGGATTTGCTCCCAAATCCCTTCACTGGCCTGCTGGACGATTTTCAGCCTAGGATTTGGGTTTCATCAGCATCACTGAGGACTCCTTTGGGCCTCCTTATCATTGTGCAAAGAAAGGAGCATCTCATAGGGAGGCAGGGCATTGCAAAGGAAAGTGAATCAGCTTCAGAGCCAGGGGAACTAGGGCTCCGTCCATCCCAGCTCTGCCGCTTACCTGCTGTGTGGACTTTGGCAGATGACTCAACCTTTGTAGTCATCATTTTCCTAATTTTTACATTTGAGAATAATATTAGATATTTCTTAGAGTTGCGTTGAAGTTTATGTGATAGACTGGCACCAATATTTGTTCACAAAAATTGTGCAAGATAGAAAGATAGGCTTTGTATAACTTGGTATGGTTTTAGCTGCATCCAAAATTAAACAATTAGCAAACAAGAGAAAGCAGTATGATAGAATGGTTACATGAATGGCCATTGCCTACATTCAAATCCGACTTCTACCATTTACTAGCGGTCACCTTGGGCAGGTTTATTAACCTCTCTGTCTTGTTGTTTTCATCTGTGAAATAGATTTAGCAATAACTATAGTTGTGAGAATTAGATGAGTTAATTTATGTAGAACAGTGCCTGACATATGGAAAGTATGGTATGTGATACCCATTTTTCACAGGTCTCATATAGCAAGAAGATGAAAGTAGGCAGATTCAGCATTTGAATTGTCAGCCCCAGCAATATCAAGAGTATGGGTCGGCCTTGTTGAAATTCCTTGTCTTTCTCTTCATGGTTATAAAATAGCTGCTGCTACAGCTTCAAGCTTCAAGGATTCATATAACACAACTCAAAGTGGGAGAAGAAGGGGTGATGGCCCAGGGGCTTTCTCCTGAGTCAACTGTTTATTTTTATCCCCAGAAATTCTAGACTTCCCCTTATTTCTCATTGACCAGAATTGGGTCCTTGGCAAACATGAATGAGATCTATGCCATAAACCAATCATGATTTACCCTCTGGGCTTAGGCAAATTACTTCTGAATCAAATGAAAATACTGTTAACAAGGAAAAGGCGGAATGTTTGTTTGATAGTCAGCTAACAGTATTGTTGCACCTTTATTTTAGAAATAATGACACAAAACTCAGAGAGGTAAAGTGACTGAGCCAAAGCCACATGGCCTGGAGGTGTCAGATTCTAGATGGAGGCATAGATTTTCTGACCCCAAGTTGCTTTTTATTTCTTTGTTAACTAGAAAGACCTATAAATACATAGTGGGGCTCCCAATCTGTGTGTTCAGTGCCCAAGGCTTAAGTAGCCCTCTTGGTTGGGCAGACAAGGAGTGGTCACTGTGGCTTTGTCCTGAGACCAGCGGGGCTCTGTAGGTTGCTTGGCAAATAAACCTTGGCCCCAGGGGAGCCCTCAGTTCTAATGTAGCTGCCCTGACATCCAGCAAAATATCTTTGCAATGAGCAAAATCTCTTCCAGTTCTCAGATGTTTTAAGACACCAAATGCATTTTGCAAGTGTTCTCCCTTGAATATTTACCATCATCTTTTATTTAAGGGAAATGACTTTCATAAATTTCTGACCCATTTGAGCTTTATATCTTTGTAATATTCTTTAAGAGCCAATTCGTGTCCAATAAGGCTTTTCACCCTGTTTAATGACTTTTAAAAATTCTCTTTTCTTGTGATCAAAACTGTATAAGCCAATTGGAATGTCAAAGGGTTCAAGTTCAGAGTGCTCAAATCATGAAATCTTAGAGAATTTTAAGTTGGTAAAATGAGTTCTGCTCATCTGTATTCAACTCTGAGTCTTAAGCAAGTAGCCCAGTGTAGGCTCACTGTGGGCACCATCTGAGGTTTAAAGAACTGGACTTTTCAATGAATATTTAAAAACAATGTAGGCACATCCTGCCTTATACATACCTAACTTGTCCTAAGCAGAGAACCTGGGCTTTTGCTTCTAATTCTGAGCAACTAAGAAGGAAGAAAGGAAAACTAACTATACTAATTTTTATTATGCCGGATTTCAACTTGAACTCATTTAATATCTGTAACAGATATTAAATGGTGATAGATATTATCTCCATTTTACTAATGAGGATACTCAGTCTCAGAGAGGTTAAGTAAGTTGACTAAAGTCACACAGCTAGGAAATGGCAGAGAAGGTTGTCAGGTCTTCTGAACCCAAGTTTCATGGCCTCCTGAAGTTCATTTCTTTCTGTGTCCTCCTTGATCTGTAAGCTCCAAGTAAGTTATGGCTGAGGGCTCCCTTCTAGGCAGTATGTCAGGAACTTGACATGAGCACATTACCTCACTTAATCTTTGCTTTAACCACCTTTCACAGCTTAAGAAATGAAGTCTCTGAAATGTAAATAACCTGTCCCAAGTTACAGAGCAGAGCCGGGTAGGCTTGGGTTTGAATCCTGGCTTCACTACTATATTAGTTTCCTGAGGCTGCTATAATGAATGAACATAAGCTGGTGGCTTAAAAGATCAGAACTTATTCTCTCAAACTTCTCTGGAGGCCAGAAGTCTGAAATCAAGGAGTCAGCAGGTCTGTACGCCCTCTGGAGCCTCTAGGGGAGAATCCTGTCCTTGCCTCATCCTGCCTCTGGCTGCTGTTGGCATCTTTTGGCTTGTGGCCACTTCTCTTTCTGCTCCATCTTACATTGCCTTCTCCTTTGTGTGTCTTTTATAAGGACACTTATCACTTGGTTCTAGGACCCACCCAGATCGTCCCGGAGATCCCCTCTTCTCAAGGTCCTGGACGTAATCACACCTGCAAACACCCTTTTCCAAACGAGGGCACATTTGCAGGTTCTGTATGTTAGATCATGGACCTTTTTTTTTTTTTTTTTGTGGGAACCACTTAATAGCTGATGACTATATAATCTAAATCCTTCAACTGCTTCTGTAGAATGATAATGTCACCAGTCTTTATCCCACAACATTGCTGTGATAGATAAACAGCAGATATTAATCTTTCAAGTTTTTTCAGCACCCAGAGTCCATTCGGTTCACAGAATCTTCATTACATATCACATCCAAGGCCACAATAACAGGCTTTTACAGCTCTACAGACACACAGGCAGGTAAAAGCCATCTTTTATTATGCAAATTAAGTGAATTAATACTTTGCAGGTAAAGATTTACTCCCCAACTTTGACCCTGAGAGCACCCCTGTCTTTTATTCTTCCCCAACCCCTCCACCTCCTAGAAGCTCAGTGGTTGCTATTCAGAAGGTGTTTCCCCCCAGAAGCAGTCTTTTGCCCCATGACTTGAAAGAGGACAAAGGCTTTTCAGAACCACTCTGAGGCTAATCCACAAATAAATGTCCCTGACTTACATCACCACCCTAAACCTGCAGATTAGCCTTGCGTGTGTGGGGTAGTATGTGGGTTCAGCCCAAACTACCAGGACATTTTTGCTTTACAAACTTTGGAAACAAAATATTTTTCTAAGAAGGGTGAATCTTAGTGTTGGTGGGTCATTGTGTGTCACCTCTGTAGCCCAGGAAACCCAGCTCCAGAGCCGCACAAATTGCCCCGACCTCTTCAATCCCCTTCCTTCGTTCTCTTTTCTTCCTTCTTTTGCTCCCTGTTTTCTTTATCTTTCATCAGACCCATAGCAACACTCCATCACATTCCAGGACCTGGATTAGGTCCAGGGGCTACATGATATGGGCTCAGAATCTAGAGGAGAGGAAAGGTCACCTTCTGATATTCCATAACAGAGGATGTAGTGTGTTCTGGGGCAATGCACTCTTTTGGAATATTGGTCACATCTGGGGGCAAAGAAGGAGGATTGGGACTGTCTCACAGAGGGTGTGGTGTTTCAGTTTGATCTTGAAAAATCAAGAGTGCAGGCCAGGCAGAGGGAACGGTACATGCAAAGTTTCAAAGGCAAAATGCCCATTTCAAGGACTGGTGTGTCCTTTGATATGATCAGAGTATAAGATCAAGCAGGGACCAGGACCCGGGGGAAAGACCAAGCATGCCACGCTGAAGTCAGAGGTTGTCACTGGAGGGTCTGAAGCCAGAGACTGTCAGGGTCAGATCCAGGTTCTAGAAGGATTTCTCAAGCTTTAATGGAGTGAGTGGATCTGAACTGGCCTAGAATCAAGGACACCAGTGATGATGCTTTGACTAGTTTATGCTCTGACTATATGCCAGGCATCATTCTAAGCACTGTCAATACGTATTCACTACTCTAACCCCTACAACAATCTTAGGAGGAAGGTATTCCTTCATCTTGCAAAGAGAGAATAAGGAGGTCACCCAGCTAATGAATGGCAGAGCTGGGATTTGAACCTGGAGGGCTGGCTGAAGAAAACTAAGATCCAGAGTAGGTCCATGACAGTGGGAGTGGAAAAGAGGAGGTGGAAATTCTAGGACTTGGAGCCTGATTGGTGTGAAGGGGTGAGGGAGGCAATGGGGGCCTCGATCCCACCCAGGTTTCAGGCTTGGTTGTATAATCTGCTCTTCCCTCACACCCATCCTCCCCTACATTCTGTCACCTAAGTGCTCATACAACCAATGTCCCCAGGCCTGACCTCTTCCAGCAGGCCCCTTAAATTCGAAGGGGTGTCAATGCTGTAGTTTGTGTAATGGTTTAATATCCAGACTGATCTGGATTACTGGATTTGTGTCTCTACTTTCCCCTTTTTAGTTCCCTGCTATTCAGGATGTGATTGATGGACCAGCAGTATCACCTTGTTAGAAATTCAGAATCTCAGGCCCCACTCCTGATTTTCTTAATCAGAATCTGCATTTTACTGGTTGATTCTGACATACACAAGTTGATTCCGAGGTGCATTAAATAACAGTGAGAGGCACTGTTCATCCCATAAAACTTTGAGCAAATTAGGTAACTTGTCTCAATCTCAGTTTCTTCATCTGTAAAATGGGGGTTTAATACTATCTTCCTCATAGGGTTATTTGGAAGAACACATATTAAGAGTTTAGTTCAGGAGCATAGAGCAAACCTCAAAAAATATTACATATTATTATCGTTACTTAGTTCTGATGAGGAGATTGACTTTTGTATGCCAACTTACAGGTTACAAAACACAAAATCATGATTGGAGTTGGTTATTACAACAATCTTGCGAAGCAGATGAGGAAACCAAGGCTCTGAGAAATGGCATGATGGGCCCAGAGCTAGAATTTAAAGTTAAAGCACTAGTGCTCCATAGTGGGGAAGGGAAAATAAAAAGATAAATCTATCAAACTCATGTTTTAAGTCAGAAAACTTCTGAAGGACTTCTATACAGACAGCCTACCAGTATATCAGATCTGAAGACACCCAGGAACCTTTACTGATGTCTTTGCTCCTACAGACCCATCTCCATCCTATCTCTCCTCCTCTGTGCCTCAAAAGGCTGACCTGTATGGACCACATCAATGGGTTCCCCAGCCCTCTAAGTTCTGGGTGAGTGTCTCCAACAGGGAGCCCTGGTAGAAATTGGTGGATGAGAAGTGAGTGATGATGGGGTATTTATTCCCTGAACTCATTTCTTACACAAATTTTGCTGCAACTATTAAGCCACTGTCAAGGGGTCCTCTCTAAACAGTTACTTACCCTTTCTATGGTCTAGTACCTGTCCTTTCAGACCTAGTGTTGGTGACAGCTGTCTACTGTGCAAGACCTGGGTACTCTACCAGCCCCCCTTATGCTTTACCTTCACCCATCCCTCACCTAATAGATCTTTCTACTATGGCCTATTATGAGTCATCTATTTCCTACCCTAACTGATGGGGTGGCAATGGAGGGCACCTTCATTTTACAGAAGGAAAGCTGAGTCTCAGAGAAGGAAGTGATGTGTCCATTATCACATGGCTGGTTAATAATGGAGCCAAGCCTAGAGTCCATGGTCCCAGTTAATATTTTCTTATTGTCTGGTGTTCTCTTTACCTAATTTCCCCCTTCATCTTATTTGTACAGGCCTCTCCCAGGGCTTCATAGTTCATTTGATAATCCTCGATTTGTATTCTGTTCCTCAAAGAGGGTCCCAAATTGCAAAGTCTCAGACCCCACACAACCAGGAACCTTCCCTCTGCCTCAGGAAAGAAGTGTAGGCATACATTTGACTTGACCATGCATCTTAGCCATAAGTTAAAATAGAAGGCTGGGGATTCATTCAGGAGGGTCCAGCACTAGAAAACGCAGTAACCACTCTTTTTTTTTTTTTTTTTAAATTAATTATTTATTTATTTTTGGCTGTGTTGGGTCTTCGTTTCTGTGCGAGGGCTTTCTCTAGTTGCGGCGAGCAGGGGCCACTCTTCATCGCGGTGAGCAGGGGCCACTCTTCATCGCGGTGCACGGGCCTCTCACTATCGTGGCCTCTTTTGTTACAGAGCACAGGCTCCAGACGCGCAGCCTCAGTAGTTGTGGCTCACGGGCCTAGTTGCTCCGCGGCATGTGGGATCTTCCCAGACCAGGGCTCGAACCCGTGTCCCCTGCATTGGCAGGCAGATTCTCAACCATTGCGCCACCAGGGAAGCCGAGTAGCCACTCTTACTAACTTCTCCCTTGGCTTCTGGGACCAGCCTGCCTGCTCCTCCCCCTCGCTCGTGTCCCATGTGGTACTTTTTCTCTTCCTGGCCACTGTGGATGGTGACATAGCTCCTCCTTCTACTATCACGACGGGACTGTTTAAAAGCATCTACATACTACATAACACTGATCTTTGCTGATGTGCAAGTGGAGTCAGATCTCCTCTTTCCTGGATCCTTTCTTGTATCCCTCACTGATCCATATCTTACATATTCTTCTGGGAATGAACTCTAGAATTAAGTGCCAGGATTTCCACAGTCTTAGCCATTTAGCTCCCTCTTCTTGTTCAGAAAGATTCCTGGGGCAGGACAATGATGCCCAGGCTAGAGCAGCCACATTGTACCATGACCATAAGCTGACCTTGACAGGAAGGTCACCCACAGTGTGGCCACATAATTGCAAGGATAACTGCCCTTCACCAAAGATTCATAGGGGTTTAGTCTCCTTTTATTCTTTACTCTTCCTCAAACACCACGTTCTGCCCAACTCTGTGTCCCTATATCTTGGGTGCCCTCTACCTAGAGCACCTTCCTCTGCAGTCCCTGACTGCCAAGTAAATAAAAATGCCACTGCTTCCCTGAAGCCTTTAAAGATCAATCCAAGTAGAAATAAATGTTCTCCACTTCTGAGAACTCACTTACATAAAATAACATACCTGGTGCCTTATATAAAAAAACAAAATGTGCATATTGCTTTCACATATATTAAAGCCTTGGATTTTGAATTTAGTAGATAAATATTATTATACTCATTTTATACTCATCTTATAGATGAGGAGACTCAAGGGCCACAAGTATTAGTGATTTTCTCCAAGATCATTCAGCTAGTAAATGGTGTCACTGACAGTAGAATGATACAATCATCCTTAATCATAGACCTTGCTGTAGAGCAATGGAAGGAGAAAGTGAGAAGTTTGGGATGGGGCATTTCTGGAACTCTGCTACACTATTCCACTCATTAATGATGTGATCTATGGTCTTCCCCTAGAGATAATGGACTTTTGCAATATAATTTAGTAGAAAGAACGAGGTATAAAAACTCACACAGTCCTGGGCTCAAATCTGGGTTCGCCGTTTACCAGCTAAGCAAGTGACAACATCTCTGAGCCTATTTCCTTCTCTGTATATTGGGGTTTTAGTATCAATGGCATAGACTGTGAGTTTTCTCCAGTATATATATACACACTATATATATATATATATATATATATATATATATATATATATATATATATAGTTTCTGACACATGGTAGACACCAAATGACACTAATAGTAGTTATTAGTACTGTAACACCTAGTTTTGTACATATTACATATTCAGTAAATTATTTAGAATCATATTAAAAAATTCATCTTCCAGGGTAAATTTGGGCTAAAAAGCTTTCTTAGGTTGTCCTTCACAGACAGACTGAAAGATAATCCAGCCTTGGTCAGTATAAGTTCTACCCTGGGTGACCGAGGCTGGGTCTGTGACAGGCCAGCTTCTAGGACTGGTCTGTATTAGAGGTGGTTTTGATTCCTTTCTCCATCCTGATTAGCTAGATATGGGAACAAAAGGCTGGGGTTCAGAACCCCAGCTCATCATGTTCTTCATGGTCATACAGGTAATTCTGGAGAAGCTGATTACTCAGATCAGCCTAGAAGAGAAAAACTGAGGTCACCTAGCCTCGAATGGGGGTGAATGGATTGGAAGGTGGAGACAGCAATTATATGAGTCTGGTTCATAAAAGCCTTAAAGGTGAATCCCTTTTAGTGCATAGATCCTACCACCTCAGAAAGAAGGCATGCAAAATTCATTATTCAAAGATCTCACTCTGATTTGTTCTACTAATATTCAATTATTGCAGGCTGCTGGAGGGATGGAACGTGGACTAAATATTTATGGAAAACCCACCTTGTGTCAAGCCCTTTCTATATGGTATTTCTTTAATCTATTCCTCATAGCATCATTGTAAATTTAGTATTATTGTCTCTATATTAGAGATTGGAAGAATGGAAGCCAGGAGTGGTAAGAAATTTGCCCAAGGTCACAGAATCAGCAAATAGTAGAACTGGGATTCACACCAAGTTCTGATTTTAAATTCTAGGCTCTTTAAAAATAAAGTCTCTATAAAGCCTTGCAAATGAGACCAGATTTTAGAAACTATCTTCTTTCCTCCTTGAGTAAGCTGGAATTTCTACCCTTCCTATGACTGAGATGGAAAAGGTTGGTATTCTGATCTTCTCCCATCCCTGAAGGCGAAAAGGTTAGTATTCTGATCTTCTCCCATCCTTGAAGGCTCTGGCTCTACCCATTCTTTTAGCCCCAATAAATTCTAGATCCTTAGCAAAGCTACCCACCCTGAATTGGACGGTCAAATGGGCCTGTGGCAAGGTTGGTTTTCAGGAAGCACATCCTGCCCATTATCCTATCCTAGCTTTAGTAAGAACATCACAACTGCTGCATAAGGACAATCCATAGCATGGCCTCTCACCACCCTCCTGCTCCAGGCAAGGGAAGGTGCCATTAGGTAGTAAAATGTCTTACTGACGGCTTGTGAATAAAGCCAGGTTAGTTCTCCCAAGGACATATGATGCAAACTACCTGTTGAACAAGTTGTTGTTTTTTTTTTTTCAGAAAGAAAATCTTGTAACTGGTAACTTCTGAAAGGCTGAAAGTCTGTTTCTGAACCTATGCCTGAAAACAGAGCATATGAGTTCTCTTGATGAACTCATCCTGAAGTGTCTACTACAATTTATTTGGGGGCAATGTGGTAGATTGCAAAAATGGGCGCAATTTTCTCCTCTCACCATATCCATGTTCTTTGGCTCTTTAAGAGGTACAAGCTTTTCCCCCAGCGTTTGGATCTGGGCTGGCTTGGAATGTGCCTTGGACAATGAATGTGGCAGAAGTTATGAAGAGCCAGATCTAGGCTTTTGCTCACTCTCTTTTGAGACCTTGCCTGGTCCTGTGTAAACAAGCTGGGGCTAGCCTGATGGAGGGTGAGAAACTGTGCAGAGCAGAGACCAACCCCTGCAACCGAGGCCGTCCCAGATCAGGAGAACTGCCAGCCTGCAGCTGAACTGGAGACTCATAAACCATATTTAACTGCTATTATTTTAAGCCTGAGCTTAAACATTGATAAAATATTTACAGTGATACAATCACTGTAAAACTAATTAAAGCAATGATAAAATAATCACTGAGCTTTGGGGTGATTGTTTATGAAGCAATAGCTGATACAATGAAAACAGTTTTCAAGTAGATAATCCTTGCCAAGCACACTGTCCAGTGCCAGGAACTGTACCAGGGCCTTGCATACTTTTTCTCCTTTCATCTCCACATCCATAAAAGCTAACATTTTGTTGAATATTTATGTGGTACCAGATACTGTGCTTTATACGTCATAAAAATTTAAACCTTATATCTATCATATGAGATATATCTTATTATATGATCTTTACAGGTAAAGAAACAGATTCTCAGGGAGGTTAGGTGAATCAGCTAAGCCTAAGGTTACCAGCTGAAAAGTGGCAGAGCTGAGATTTGACCTCAGGTCTGATCTGCAACCTATACCAGCATTTTCCACCCCTGGGGCCTCCACTTCCCTAACCAGCTTTCAAGAAAGATAATTTTATGCCTTATTTTTAGAAAAGAGTTTCAGGGAGGTAAATAACTTGTCTAAGAACACCCAATTAATAAACGGAAGAGTCGGCTTTTGCACCTAGGACACACGGACTCCAAACCTGAATTCACTCAGGTTCATTATTAAAAAATATTTCCTAAATGGAGAAGAAAGCACTTATATCTGTGCTAGGACCATGTTCTTTGTTTTAAAACATGTTCTGTTTTGAATGTGTTTTAAAAGTCATGTTTTGCAAGCCTCAAATTGTAACAGAAAGCAGGTTGTAAAGGAACTGGTGAGAATTATTGTCCAGAAAAACCAGCTGGGAAGCATTTCAGTGTCAATCTTATTATTGCTTTTAAATTAGCAGTGACTTCAAAAGCCTTTGAAGTGGCTGGCAGGGAATGCCTGGATTGGGGAAAACAGTCACTAGAGGGTATTCTCAGAAGGCATGTGCTTTATAAACGTTCATCCTTGTTAGGCCTTGGCACTGAGAATGGTTGGAAAGGAGGTAGAGGGATCTTAGCAGGAAGATTCTAGCTGACATGGATTGCCAGGAAGACCCAATTAGGCTGTCCTTCTCAGTAGCAAGTACCGAAGCAGAGGGAATAAATTATTTGTGGCAGTGACCAAAGCTGCTGACAACTTCAGAGACCACCCATGAGGTCTTTCCATATCAAGCTGACTAGAAAGCCCTGAGAGGCAGTAACCCCAGAGGCCTGATGCATTCCAATGTGAGAGTAGAACAAAGTTAAATTAAAAGGTGGTTCATAACGCCTGAAGAATATATGTTACGTTATCCCTGCCTCCTACTCTGAATCTCTATCTAAAGACTTCCAATGATCATCCTCCAAGACTGGGTTCAGAGTCACCCCTTTGAAACCTCTGATGTGTCCTGGGACTTCTATCCAAATAGAACTCACCCATCTCTCCATATCTCCATCCATCCATCCATCCATCCATCTATCCATCCATCCATCCAGCATTTGGTGACTTCTTACATTGTGCCTGATGTTACCAGATCTTGGGGATACCACTGATCTTAAAGGAGGCAAGGTTCCCCTCATCCTCATGACACTTAAGTCTTGGGAATGGTGTAGAGACTACCTAATGGGTATGTGCCTGGAGCACCAACAAAGAAAGGACACTAAGAAATTGTTTGGAAATAATTTGATTTTACACATACATAACTATGTTATCAACATAGGAGAAGATCACAACTGGTTTGAACTTCCTTACATGTAGTTTAGGAGTGTTTTTATATTGAATTATATTTCAGAAGAAAAGGAACCACGATCTTTCCAAGTCTCAGTATCTCGAAATGTCCTTCATCCGAGTATAAAGGAGAACATAAGTAGTTATGCTATGTGCTCTGATAAGGAATGTTTGTGAGCTGTGAAAGAAATTAGGAGAAGTGTTTAATCAACCTTGAAGCTGGTGTGTGTGTGTGTGTGTGTATGCTTGTATACATATTGGAAGATGATCAGAGAAGCCCACTGGAGAAAAAGTTAAACATTCCTTCCTGTCTGCTCTCATAGCTCCTGGGTCATGCCTCTATTCTAGCTCCTGCTTTAATTAATCACCTATATGTCCATTTCTAGCAGATGCTGATGGAACCCACTTGTAGCAGCCACTATCCTAGTGCACAAACATAGTGTCCTACTACAGGCACCTGCAACTTTCCACCTAAGCAGTTTTTCTGCATCCACAGGCAAGGAAAACCAGAAGTACAAGAGGGTTAAGGGTCCCTGGGAGCAGCCCTCACCTTAACCAGTGATGGATGAGAGTTAGGTGATAAATAACCCACCTTCATCACCCCTTGGCAAGATCTTGAAGGAGACAAGTTCTTCAATACATCCAAGAGTTCTCAGACAGGGCCGAGCCCCAGCATGATAACACAGCCTTTATTACTTTCCTTCTCTGTCCAGCCTCACTCCCCCATTCATCTACCAGTTGTCCTGGGATTGCCTCCAAATAAACTTCTTGCACATCATCCTGTTCTCAGAGTCTGCTTCTAGGAGAATCAAAGCTAATCAGTGATTCTCCTCTCAGTGAAGGGCTGAGTCTAGCACAAAGACTGGTAGACACTTGGAGTTTGTAAATGTTGAACAAATGAATTAGTGAATAAACAAATGAATACCGAAGTGTGAGTGACTGATCACACTTCCACCCTATTTTTTTTTTAATGAAACACAAATAATTCTCTAAATAATGGCATTTTGGAGGAGAAAATTACAATCTGTTTGGGAAGTAACTAACAGGTGATTTGGCCTCTAGGGCACAGGAGACACCAAGGCTGGTCTTGGAGGGAAAAATGAAGCTTCTCCTTTCCTGCATTTGGATATCCTCCTCTGTGGTACCTACAAAGACACCAATAACAGTCTGCCTTCTCTTTGCCGCAGTTTTGATCAGATTCAAAGAGTTCTTGGAGAATGTATTCTCACGATAAAGACCCTAAGGAGACCTGACGAATGCTATGTAATTCTCATAAAATTGGTGGCATTAATTGATTCGTTTATTCAATTCATTTGTTTGTAAATTTATTTATTCAATAATTAACTTATTCATTATTTTGTTCTTTCATTAATTGAATCATTCCCTCCTTCCATTGCTGACTCAAAAAAAACTTTTCTTCAGACGATCTAGTAATTAAACTCATGGTCTCTAGAGATTAAATGCCTAGATTGGCATCCTGGCTGTGTGACCTTGGGCAAGTTACTTACCTTCTCTGTGCTCCAATCTCTTCATGTGTAAAATGAAGATAAATGGTATCCCTTGCTGAGAAGTTTAAGTGATTAGAAAGTGCTTACAACAATGCCCACACGAAGTCTGCGTCACAGCAGTAATCACCATTATCCTGCTTTGTGGATTGTCAGTCTCTGCTGGGTATTGTTCACTCTTCATACTTTTTCTGTTTCACTTTCTTTCTCCTATTTCTAGTTTTCCTCTATGCAACACAGAGACCACATCAACCGTGGGAGAACTTAGCCTTCCAACTTCCTAATCATTTCTGAAATTTTGCCTGACACATCTCCCTCCTGACTAAGAATCAAAAACACTGCAAAATGGGCTGTGTGTCTGTGCAACCTTTTCAACCTCCTTTGGGAGCTGCTCTCCCCTGGCCTTCCAGCTGCACTTTAACTGTTCGAGTCTCCTTCCCCTTCTCTGATTTCCAATGGTTTCTGATTCACTTTTGCTCCTTCTGTAAAACTCAGTCCTTTCTGCTGGGCGTGAGGGGAATCAACCAAGCAAAACAGTTGACACAAAGGTGTGAACGAGGCAGCAGCTTCCAAGGAGGAGTTCATCTTGGAGGCTCTACAGTTCAGACTGTGCTTTTCTCCTTTCTTCTCTTACAACAACCCTACCTTGGCCTCCACCCTGACACCTAATTAGATTAGTACCAGTTTAGCTGCCCCTCCCTTGTCTTTTTCTCACTTTGGTTCCGGAATAGCCAAGGGTCAGGTCGGGGTTAGGGTGGGGAGAAGAGAGGGCAGCTCCCTGCAACCAGCTCTGGATTGGTCAAAAGGAGACAGGAACTGGGTTTGCTGGGAATGGAAAATAGAATGTGTGCGGAAGGGAAGGGTGTTTTCCACGATAGCAGGAACCGTGGTCCTGCAGTTTATATTTCATTAACCTGTTACAGTCCAATCAGCAAGTAGAAAGAGCTCCCAACTACAAAGTAACACACTATGATTCATAGAAATTGTAGGGTGATCTACGGGCATGTAGACTGTGTGGACGGTGGTAGCTCAACTTTATTGACAGGCATTCTGGTCCCCAAATGCCTGGGTGGAATCTCTATTCTGTTATTAACTGGTTGAGTGAAGTTGGATAAGTTAATGTGCCTTGGGATTTACATATGTAAAATGAAGACAGTAACAAAGTACACATGCCCTAGGGTTATTGGCCAAATAGATCCATCCGTATAGGGCATTAGAGTAGTAACGATGCCTCATAGCTATTAAGCACTTACTGGGTGCCAGACACTTCTCTGAGAACTTCTGTTCACAGGCCTAGATATTAACTAGGTGCTGGTATCAGTTTGGCAAAACGTGACAGTAGAAACCTAAAATACCAGTAGCTTACATAAGGTAGAAGTTTACTTATCTCTTATATAAAAGAAGTCCAGAGGTAAGAAACCCAGGGTGGGTGTGGCTACTCTGTGGGCATCAGAGGCTTAGGCTCCTTCTACTTCATCATTCAAATGCTAGTTTCTATCCTCAAGGTCACCTCATGTTCCTTGGAACTCTAACCATCGTGTCCATATCTCATGCAGTAGGAAGATGAAGAGGCTTTCGGGGGTAAAGATGTACCTTCCAGGTGAGTTAGCTCTCCTTCAGGAGTTTTCCCAGAGATGCCACATGCTACTAAACCTCCCATCTTATTGGACAGAACCTGGTCACTTTGTCCACCCAACTGCAAGGAAGTCTGGGGAATGTATCCTTTTATATGGGTGGGTCACCACCTTGAATAAACTGGGGTCTTCTACTAAGGCAAAAGGGAACAATAGATATGGCTAGGCATCAAACATTCCCTGTCAGTTTATCTTTTTAGCTCCCGACATCCAAACCTGCCTTTTTCCCTATGTAGATCATAACCCCTAGGTAACTTACTGTGTTGGAAGTCTAGGATCTCGGAAGATATGCAGTTCTCTCCACCAGAACTGATGGAGTCTCCTTGAACCCCAGTGACCCATAAACTGGGACAACCTGTCTGCTTCACACTCTTCACACACCCAATACTTAGTGCTAAAGCCAACAGCACACCTGCAGAGAAAACTCCCATTCAGTAAACGGGAGGATGGGTCAAACACCACAGCCACCAGTCCGTGGAATATGACAGCTCCTGCAAGGCAGGCCCTGTGTAACAACTTAGAAGGTTTCCGTTCTACATACTCCTGGGAAGTTCTATGTACGAGTGACCACAGCCAAAAATCTTGTCCAGCTAGAGGTTTTAAACCTGAGGGCTCTTGGAGTTTACTTAGAGATGTCGGTGTTCTGTCTATTCTTCTCCCCCAACCTGATGGCCATCTGAAACTTTGGTCAGGAAGCAATATACTTATTCCCGCTTTACCAGCAAGTTGATTTAATACTGAGAATAGATTCAAGTTAGGTAATAATCTTTCAAGGTCTCCAATTATAGATTCTTAGTCTAGATGATAGTCTGCAGGCAAAGCAAAACTGTATTTCCTATGATTTCTTCTTGTAAATGGAGAGATGTTGTTTGACTTTATTTCTTGTGGAACTTTGCTAAAAGTGTCAATTTTGTCCCATACCAACTGCGGTAGGCAGCCCCTAAGATGGCCCCCAATGATTGCCACCTCCTGGTATTTACTTATATAGTCTACTTCCCTTAAATGCAGGTTGGATTTAGTAACTATTGGTTAATAGAATAGCAGAGGTGATGGATGCACTTGCGACATTAGGATTTGGGTGTTCTCTCTCTCTCTTTCTCTCTCGTTCTATCACTTTCTCTCTCTGAGACCAGCTGCCTTCTAGAGAGGCTCATGGCAAGAAATTGAGGAGGGCTTTGACCAATATCCAGTGAGGAACTGAGGCTCTTATTCTAATAGACTTTGCAGAACTAAATCACGGTCAACAACCGTGTCAGTGAACTTGTAAATGTATCTCAGTGGAACATTCAGATGAGACTGAAACTCCAGGTGATACCTTAATTGCAACCCTAAAAGAAACCTTGATAAAGAAGGACCCAGGGATTTCCCTGGTGGTCCAGTGGTTAAGATGCCCCGCTTCCAATGCAAGGAGAGCGGGTTCAAACCCTGGTCAGGGAACTAAGATCCCACATACCGTGTGCCCAGAAAAAGAAAAAAAAAAAAAAAAAAAAGAAGGACCCAGATAAGCTGTGCTTGGCTTTCTAACCCACACACAAAAATTGTGAGATAATAAATATTTGCTGTTTAAAGCTGCTAAGTTTTGGGGATAATTGTTATGCAGTAGAGACCTAATCCACCAATATTCTGGAATTTTCCTCTCTTTTGTCTTAATGTTACAGCCTCAGTGAGTGTGTGAGCTCTGTTCCAACTTTCAGTAGGAACTAGGTTGGCCAAAATTTTGTCATAATATAGCATGGGGCATCCGATTTCTTGCCTGCAATATCCTAGTCCTTAATAGTTGTCTCTAATGCCTTATCTTATAAAGCAATGCCACATTTTAGGTTCTGTTTCTTTAGCACTTCTCTTGTAAGAACTAAATTCTGCATCAGTTAGATTAGTTCCAGCTGCATCTAACAGAAATGGCAAGTTATAGTGGGATACACAAGAAAGAAGTTTATTTCAGTCATGTTCAAGAAGTCTAGCAGTAGATAGCCTAGGACTGCTTTAGTGGTTCTACATTCATCAGTGTTCCAGGCCCCTTTCATTCTATTCTTAGAATTTGGCATTCATCATGAAGATCACCTCATGGTCCAAAATGGCTGCTTTAGCTCTAGTCATCATATCCTCATTCCAAGCCATGGAAGAATGAAGCAGGTGAATAAGTAATCTTAGCTGAGTCAGCTCCCTTTAAGCACTCATCCAAGAAGTGTTTTCCATATGTATTTGTGCAATGGACAAAAGGATATTTAAAAAGCAGGAGACCTTGCAAGTCCCTTCCAGTGTTTCCTCAACTTTAGACATTTTCATCCCACCTTCATGATTTTTGCTATATTTGCATGCTATCCATCCAAGTGATTACTTTGTATTGCATGATGCAGTAAAAAACTTATTTCCTTACATTTACATACCATCTCTACTGTTTTTACATAATATGTTTTTAAATCAACTTACTTTTTAAGACTTAAATAAATGTTTTTTAAAAATAAAATCTTCAGTTAGAAAGTAAAGCTTCCATAAAGGGCATAGAAAATAAATAAAATAAAATGAAACAAATTTATCAATTATACATGGATACCGAGTCAGCCAGAAAAAGCTCTGAGCCATTGACCTGCCCTCTTCTTGTTAAAAATGAAGATTAGCAAGGCCCAGATTGAAGCTCTCTCCTGGATGAACAAGAAGGTTCATAAAAAGAGTAACTTTCTCACTACATTATTCAACATAACTTAAAGCCCCATCTATGTACCATCTAAATAATCTCAATTTCACTAGACGTCTGTGATCTACACTTTGGGACACACTGGTGCATTTTTTGACCAATAGGGAAACCAATTTTCCAGAGGTCCTGTGTGATTCTGTTTGCTCCTTGGTTCTCTGTAATGTTTGTAAAGAATTTATTGCCTGATACCAGTCAGCTGTTTGAGTCTGTATCTGCCTTTTAGACTCTGTGCTTACAAGGCAGAGCCAGATTGATCTTTGATCCCCAGGGGAAGACTGGGGCCTGCCCAGAGTCAGTGCCTTTGGTGGGCTGTTGCAAATGGAATTATCCAAGGACACACAGCTTGTGTGCAAGGGTGCGACTGAGGCCCATACCTTCTGGGTCCTCATTCATGGTGCTTTCTAAGTCAGGTTTCCAGAAAGAGGGATCAGTTTGATTCCAGGGACAGAGATCAAAGAGATTTAAAATCAAGTGCTGCATTTTTATTTTTACAACTCAAGGTTACTTTTGCTTTTTTCATGATAAACTACTGTATGTATAAAAATAGATTAAAACCCAGCAATGATTAAAGTAGAAATCTCAAGGAAAGTTTGTTCAATTATACTGTTGTTGTCGGTGATGACAGTAATAGTAAGAGTAGCTGCTATTTATTGAGCATTTTCTAGGTATCAGGCACAATCCTAAGCACTTCTCATGAGCTAAGTAACTACTATTCCCATTTTCATCAGAGGGAACTGAGGCATAGAGTAGTCTTTAACCAGCACACAAGATACAACAGATGGGAAGTGATGAGAGATTCTGCATTGAACTTATATTCCTCTTCAGATCCTCTCAGCCTCACCTGGTTTTTGTTCCAGGGGCTGCTATAACAACAAGCTCAGTGTGAGTTCCTGCAGCGTGCCTGTTGCCTCCTGACCTGGGGCTTCTTTGTGAACTCAAATCCACAGCACCCCTAGTTACCTGTGCATACCCAGCCCAGAATAATCAGGGAATTAATGCCCTATAGGGAAAACCTTTGATCAATGGGAGGTGAAATCAGGTAAATTGATTTTTCCCTATTATTCCCCTGGACAGGCTGTGCAGAGATGCATTTTATGTATTTCCTGGAAGACAACTCTGTAGGATCAAGCAACCAGTTGTACCTCCTCGTAGCCAGCTTGAGAAAGCATCTTTTATTGGTCCACCCTCCTGTTACCTCCCTTTTCCCCCTCCCTCCTGCTTTCTGCAATAAATAATTTTTAAAAAATCACATAGGCCCTTATCTTTGGCTCTGCTTTCCAGGGAACCCAGTCTATGACAGCACAGATCTGTCCAATTCAAAAGCCTATGCCTAAGATGCTGAGTTATACTGGTTTTATGTATGAATCTTCAGGGTAGGCTGACTTCCTGGTGAGATGCCCATGACCTTTGACATCTTGATGATGTAGCCCTTCCCCCTCCACACTCCCAGCCTCACATGTTGCTCTTCTTCGAGTTCTGTTTACCAACTATGCACAGTTCTATTATTAGCCCTTTGCCCTTGTTTTCTCTTTTGAGAATGCTATTCTTCTCCCTTCTTCTCTATTCCGTTCTGCTTTCTTTCTTGGCTACCTCCTACTCATTTTTCCAAATTCAGTCCCCATGGCCTTTTCTGATCTCCCCTGTACCCACTGTCCTCAGCCTAGATTAGTTCTCTGCTTCCTGTATCTTACTCTGATGTGCCTACCTACATGGCATCATCTGCTCTCCTTGGAGTCCCCAGCCCTTCGAAGGCTGGGTGGTGTCCCATTGACATCTCTGTCCTAAATGTGAACACATGGCCTGCTGCTAAGTCTCAGCTAAGTGAAGGTGATGGCAGAGTAACCAAGCACACAGGCAGTGTTGTCAGATGGCCCCGGGTTCCAGTCCTGCTCTGACACCTACAGCTGTGGACTTCTGAGCACATCACTTAAAAGTCCTGAGCCTTACTTTCCAAATATGTACAAAGGGGAAAACCATAGTAGCTATGATGTAGTATACTCAGAAGGACTAAATGACTTAAAACATACTTTGAACTTAGTAAGAAATAAATGTAAGCTACTATTACCAAAAATATTGTATTATTTCTTCCAAAAAGGTAGGAAAGTAGTTAGAAAAGAAAAGCAACACTAATTGTCACCTAGGTACAAACACAGGTTTAATGAGTGCCCTCAAGATTTTAGGGGCTCCTGGGGTTCTCCCCAGGCCCCCCAAAGATTACAGGCTAAGTCAATCTGCATACTTTTACTGGGTAACTCACCATGTACTAGACATTGAATACAGGGCTAGAGCTTTAAAAATGGTAAGTCTCAGTGCCTGTCCTCAGCAAGTTTAAGGTCTAGCAAGGTTATGACATCAAAGTCTGTGATCTGTTATCATGACCACATTCTCCCCATTTTGAGGATAAATGCATTCATTTGTTCAACAAAGTATTTACTGTGCATATATTATGTTCTCAGATCTGTTTAGGTGGTAGGGACACAACGGTGAATTTATACTTTGATCTTTGAAGTTTATCCACGCTGGGAAAGACATTAAAAAGCATACAATGAAGCAAATAACAAAGAGAAAAAAACAAAACAAAACAAAACCTAAGTGTTCAACCAGGGAACAAGAGAGTTCCAGGAAGGAATATCTGATTGTGCAAAGATATGGAAGTATGGAGAGCATGGCATAATCTGAGACCAGGAATCCACTGGTGATATGGCAATACAGATCACTGGCAAGGGAAACAGGCAAGGCTGGAGGAGCAAGTTAGGGACAAAGAGCCAAGGGCTGTCCTGCTAGTCAGGATTCATTTCCATCACAGAAACCCAACTGGAGAAGTGAAATTTGGATGGGCTTGTGTGACAAATCCTGGGTATGGGCAGAAAAGGACTTGGTACCAGAGAAACTCAACAAAATATTACCAAACCAAATCCAACAATACATTAAAAGGATCATACACCGGGGCTTCCCTGGTGGTGCAGTGGTTGAGAGTCCACCTGCCAATGCAGGGGACACGGGTTGGTGCCCTGGTCTGGGAGGATCCCAAATGCCACAGAGCGGCTAGGCCCGTGAGCCATAATCACTGAGCCTGCGCGTCTGGAGCCTGTGCTCTGCAACGGGAGAGGCCGCGACAGTGAGAGGCCCGCACACCGCGATGAAGAGTGGCCCCCACTGCCGCAACTGGAGAAAGCCCTCACATGGAAACGAAGACCCAACACAGCCAAAATAAATAAATAAAAAAAATTAAAAAAAGTGTCACACACCATGATCAAATGGGATTTATCCCAGGGATGCAAGGATGATTCAATATCCACAAATCAATCAGTGTGATACACCACATTAACCAATTGAAGAATAAAAATCATATGATCATCTCAGTAAAGGCAGAAAAGACTTTTGACAAAATTCAACATGGATTTATGATAAAAACTCTCCAGAAAGTGGTTATAGAGGAAATATACCTCAACATAATAAAAGCCATATATATCAAGCCTACAGGTGACATACTCAATGATGAAAAGCTGAGAGCATTTCCTCTAGATCAGGAACAAGACAAGGATGCCCACTCTCACCACTTTTCTTCAACATAGTATGGAAGTCCTAGTAACAACTAAGACCAAAAAAAAAAAAAGAAAGAAAAGGAATCCAAATTGAAAAGGAAGAAGCAAAACTGTCACTGTTTGCAGATAACATGATACTATTCATAGAAAATCCTAAAGACACAACAAAAAGCCTATGAGAGCTCATCAATGAATTTGGTAAAGTTGCAGGATACAAAATTAATATATAGAAATCTGTTGCATTACTACTAACTGCAGTCTATTGCAAAGAGAAATTTAGAAAAAATCCCACTTACAATCACATCAAGAATAAAATATCTAGGAATAAATCTAACTAAGGAGGTAAAAGACCTGTACTTGGAAAACTATAAGAGAATGATGAAGGAAATTGAAGACAACACAAGCAGATGGAAAGATATACTGTGTTCTTGGATTGGAAGAATTAATAATGTGAAAATGACCATACTACTCGAAACAATCTATAGATCCAGTGCAATCCCTATCAAAACGCCAATAGCATATTTTCACAGGACTAGAACAAATAATTCAAATATGTGTATGGAAACACAAAAGACATCAAATAACCAGAACAATCTTAAGAAAGAAGAACAAAACAGGAGGTATCATGCTCCCTAATTTCAAATGATACCACAAAGTTACAATCACCAAAACAGTAGGGTACTGGCACAAAAACAGACACATAGATCAATGGAGCCAAATAGCCCAGAAGTGAAACCACACTTATATAGGCAATTTATATACAACAAAGGAAGGAAGACTATACAATGGGGGAAAGACATTCTGTTCAATAAATGGTGTTGGAAAAACTGTGCAGCTGCATGCAAAAGAATCAAACTCTGTGCTACTCTGTCACACCACATACAAAAATAAATTCAAAATGGATTAAAGACAAATGTAAGACCTGAAACCATAAAACATCTAGAAGAAAACATAGACGGTAAGCTCTTTGATGTCAGTCTAAATAATATTTATTTTTTGGATATGTCTCCTCATGCAAGGGAAACAAAAGCAAAAATAAACAAAAGGGACTACATTAAACTAAAAAGCTTTTACACAGTGAAGGAAACTATTAACAAAATAAAAAGGCTGCCTACTGAATGGGAGAAGATATTGGCAAATGATAAATCTGATAAGGGGTTACTATCCAAAATACACAAAGAACTCATACAACTCAACATCAAATAAGAAACGACCTGATCAAAAAATGGGCAGAGGATTTGAATAGACATTTTTCCAAAGAAGACATACAGATGGCCAACAGGCATATGAAAAAAAAATGCTCAACACCACTTAATAATCATGGAAATGCAAATCAAAACCATAATGAGATATCACCACACACCTGTCAGAATAGCTATTATCAAAAAGACAACAAATAACAAGTGTTGGTGAGGATGTGGAAAAAAGGGAAACTTCATGCACTGGTGGGAATGTAAATTGGTGCAGCCACTATGGAAGACAGTACGGAGATTCCTCAAAAAATTAAAAATAGAACTACCATATGATCAAGAAATTCCACTCCTGGGTATTTATCCAAAGAAAGCAAAAACACTAATTAGGAAAGATATATGCACCCCTATGTTCACTGCAGCGTTATTTACATAATCAAGATATGGAATCAACCTAAGTGCCCATCAATAGATGAATTCATGTATATATATATATATATATATATATATATATATATATATATATATATATATATGCAATGGAATATTACTCCATAAAAAAGAAAAAACTCTTGCCATCCGCAACAACATGGATGAACCTAGAGGGTATTATGCTAAGTGGAATAAGTCAGACAGGGAAAGGCAAATACTGTATGATTTCACTAATATGTGGAATCTAAAAAGCCAAAACAAATGAATAAACATAACAAAACAGAAGCAGAGCTATAGATACAGAGAACAAACAGGTGGTGGCCAGAGGGAAGGGGAGTAGAAGAAGGAAACAAATAGGTGAGGGAGATAACAAACTTCAAGTTGCAAAATAAATGAGTCACAGGTATGAAATGAACAGTGTGGGGAATACAGTCAATAACTATGTAATATCTTAATATGGTGGTATCTCCTAACTAGGCTTATCATGATGATCCTTTTGAAATGTATAGAAATATTGAATCACTATGTTGTGTAACAGGAACTAACATAGTGTTGTAGGTCAGTTACACTTCAAAAACAAGCAAATTCATAGAAAAAGAGATTTGTGGTTACCAGAGACAGGGGTTGTGGGAAGGAGGAATTAGACAAAGGCAATAAAAAGATACAAACTTCCAGTTATAAAATAAATAAGTACTAGGGATGTAATACAAATCATGATAATTATAATTAACACTGCTGTATGTTATATATGAAAGCTGTTGAGAGCGTAAATCCTAAGAATTCTCATCACAGAAAAAATTGTTTTTCTATTTCTTTATTTTTGAATCTATATGAGTTGATGGGTGTTCACTAAACTTATTGTGGTAACCATTTCATGATGTATGTAAGTCAAATCACTCTGCTGTATACCTTAAACTTACACACTGCTGTATGTCCATTATATCTCAATAAAACTGGAAGACAAAAAATGAAGTCATTCTGGCTTAGCAATTGGCTAGTATCCTAGACCTACTTATACTGAAACTAAACTGGGGCAAGGTACAGAAAACCTGCTTTTCTGATTGGAATGATAATATTTCAATTTAACAAATATTGAACACCTATCATGTGCCACGCCCAAGTCTTTCTGTATTTTTTAAGATGAATAAAACAAGTCTCTGCCAGAACAAAGCAGCATAATCCCACGTTTATTAAAAACACATTGTATTTCAAACCCTTACCTCCTTCAATTTTCACCGCACGCTGGTGGAGAAGCACGGAAGACTCCTGACCTCCATTGCACACTTTCTACTAGAAGTGAACTGACTTTCTCAATCTCTTCCAGAGAATCTTCCTCAGTACTGCCCACTCTAATCTCCTGAAGCCCACACATTTTGGCTCTTTTCTATCCCACATGAACTAAGGGGCTCCCTTAGGCAGCTGTGGGCTGGTAAGTGTCGAACAGCAACCTCTCTGAGTAGTGTTTGCTGATTGTCATAGTGTGAATACTCCCACCGTGGCTGATATCAGACTATCACTGTGACATCACTGAATGCAGAATTGGAAAGAGTTTTGCATGAGTTCTCTTGAGTCTGAGGGTTTGATGGTCTCATCAGCCAGATTGTAGCCTGGGCCCTGGAGGGGAGAGTGGAAAACCATCTTCTTAGAATTCGGTTCCCATGGTCTATTAAAAGTTGAATTGTGTCCCCCACCAAAGATATACTGAACTCCTAACTCCAAGTCCTCAGAATGTTACCTTGCTTGGAAATGGGGTCATTGTAGTAGTAATTAGTTAAGATGATATTATACAAGAGTAGGATGGGCCTCTAATGCAATATGACTGGAGTCCTTAAAAGAAGACAGCCATGTCAAGAGACAGAGACACAAGGAGAAGGTTATGTGCAGATGGACGCAGAGATTAGAATGATGTATTTACAAGGTGAGGAACTTCTGAGGCTTCTAGAAGCTGGAATAAACATGAATGGATTATCCTCTAGTGGTTTCAATGAGAACATAGCTTTGCCAATGCCTTGATTTTAGACTTCTGGCCTCCAGAACTGTGACACAATACATTCGGTTGTTTTAACTCACTCATTTTGTGTCACTTTGTTATGGCTGTCCCAGGAAACTAATGGTCTCTGTGTTTTCCTGTACCCTGCACCACCTGGTTTGAAATGTGTCTGCCCTTGGGCAAAATCCCATTGGGTTGGTGTTTATTATTCCAGTGGTCTTTCTTTCTCTCCTTCCACATTTGGATTAGACTACAGAAATCTAGTGCAGTGAGCTAAAATATAGGAGAACCCATTGCTGTACAGAGGTAAGAATGTTATCATATCAACTATAATTATTTAAACCCATACTAGGTATCAGGTGCTATACCAGATGTTTCTTTGTGTCGCCACATTTAATTTAATCTTTGCAACAACCCTATGACTGGGAATAATTATCCTCATCTTACAGCTATGGAAACAGAAGATCCATGATATTAGGTAACTCACCTGATGTCACAGAGCTAGTTAAGGACCGCAGGCTTGTCAACTCAGGTGTGGTAGACTCAGACTCTGCACAACGTCTTAGCACTCCACTCTGTAGACAATTTGTGGGACTCTTAATGAGCTACAGCTGTGCAAACCCCTCAGGGATTGCCCCATCTGGACCCAGAGATAAGATGGGATCTGAGGACAGAGGAGGAGGATTCAAGATGGTTAGAGAAATCAGGTCAATTGAGTAAATAACTCTGATCCCCTCTGTGAGCTTATCCACGATGAGTGGTTGCCATTTCCCTGTGGTAATAATAGTGATAGGCCCACATTGATATTATAATGCAATGACCTTAATTCCTTTCATGTGTACAACACTGAACAGCTATGATGGATTTTCCCTTTAGTGACTCTCATTAATTCTCAGGCTCTGGAGCCAGACAGAGCTTGGTTCACATTCCAGCCCTGAGATTTGCCAGTGGTCTCACCTTGAGCAAGTTGCTTAATCATTCATAAGTGTCAGTTCACTTGCCTCACTTGTAACCTCTTAGAAGGAATAAATGAGGTGATGTGGTGTGGGGTGGATTCAGTACATAGTAGATGTTAGGGGGAGAAGATTACTTCTCCTGTTCTTATGAGAAAGGAGTTTTCCTCAACACCTCTGGCCTACTGATCCACTGTTATCTTCCCCATAGAGTGCGTTGGTGGGTGACTCGTTTCCTGGTTGAAAGAAGCAAATCCACCAAAAGTTCAAGAATGCGCCTCAGCTATCTCTTTCCCCTGGACCAGTGCTATCCTACTCTGTGTTTTCAATCTTATTCCCCTTTTATAGGTTGAATTGTATTTCCCCAAAAGATATGTTGAATTCCTAACCTCTGGTACCTGTCAGTGTTATCTATTTTGGAAAAAGAGTCTTTGCAGATGTAATCAGGTTAAGATGAGGTTATTAGGGTGGGCCTTAATCCAACATGACTGGAGTCCTTATAAGAAGAGGGAAACACCATGTGAAGACAGAGGCACACAGGAGAGAATGCCATGTGACCATGGAGACAGAGATTGAAATGCTGTGACTACAAGCCAAGGAATGTCTGGGGCTGTTGAAGAATAAGGAGGTGGTTTTCTATTATCATCTCTCCATTCTGAGGGGGAAAAGAGTAGACAGGAGACTATGAAAAAGGAAGAGCTAAGACAGAGGAAGGAACCAACATATATTGAGCACCTACTATGTCTGTATCCGTCCACTGAGTGCATTACAAATGTCTCATTTAATCCTCACGGTCTGTAAGATGAGTGTTCTTAGTCTCATTTTCCAGGTAAGAAAATATTATAATAATCTAATATCTGTCTATGGGGTCACCAGAGATAATAGATACCCAGCTCAAGGTCCCACAGTGAGCAAATGACTGAGAAAATTCCAAACAGAGATCTGTTTCCAACACCTGCCTGTGATTTTTCTACTTTATGCAAAGCAATTGAGGCAATAGAAATGAAGTTGTAATAGGTAAAATTTCAAACACATTAGAGGCCATTATCAATTAGAGGCCATTATCAGTGGTCATTATACTTTCTCTGACATGAGGATGGTGGAGAGGCACCCAGCTAAATTACAGAGAGGTAACGTAGTAGAGTGATTAGGTTGATGGCTCTGAAGTCACCCTGCCTGAGTTCTGCTGCCACCCCACCTCCACACTGACTTTCTGGGTGCCTTTGCCTTTGTCATGTGGCTACATCTCTCCATGCCTCAGCTTTCTGGCTTGACATTTGGCAATAGCAAGGATAAGGCTTACAGAGCTGTTGTGAGGATTAAATGAGTGTCACATAAAAACACTTAGAATAGATTCTGTCACATGGTGAGCATGGTATAAGTGCTTGTTGCTGCTATTATTTTTTATTATTCAAAATGGGACCTCTCCCCTCCAAAAAGGCATAATGATACTACCAGGATGACTGTCTCCTACTCATGGTGCATGGCTCCTGGGCTGTATTACTGTTCTACTCTCTGCCGCTGTGACTTCCAAAATCTTGGCTGAGCTGGGATATTATGTTTCTAATTAGACAACTGTCTTCCGTGTTGGCTAACAGGAAGGCTTTTTGGTGATGTGGGGTGACTGCTGTAATGTTTCATGGCCATTAATAAGAACACAATCTGGAAGAAAAGTGCTAACATGTAATTTGCAGTCATGACCTCCAGCTCTAATTCAAAAAATGTCTCTGTGGTCCCTGGTGTGTGTGTCTCTGTCTGCTGGTTCTCTTTGGCTGGAATGCTGCAGCCAAAGCAGGTGCATGGGCCTCTTGCCCCACTGGTAATCATTTCCAGCAGGACTACCTGTGTCTGAGGAACTCCCTAACTCCTGAAATAAGTGTTCTGGAGTGTCCTGTGCAAAGATTGTGAACTGGGAGACTTTTACTTAAACCTGGGAGGCAAGCTGAAGCAGAGAATGAATAACTCGGAAGTGACGTGCTTCTAGGGCATTTCAGGATGCTTCATCTGTTTCTAAATTCTGGTAACCATTTTTCTAGGACCACAGTGACCTGCTCTCACCTCACTAGCCAACTATATTGCCTTCTCACCTGGGATATGCTTACCAGAAAGACAGACCAGACACAATAGATAGTACCAGTCCAACTTTGGGGATTTTGTTCATTGAGTATCAGGCCTGGGGGTGGTGTGAGTATTAGGGCATAAGGATTAGAATTCTCTTTCTCAAAGGAAGCTGCCTTTCTGTCCCTGGGGAAAGACCCAAGCACACCTTTCTGTTTCTGTCTGGCTTTGTCTTATTTAAATGATAAAAAATTCACAAATTATACAAAACTTCCTGGATATAAGGAGATTAAAAGGATATCTCTATTGGATGTGTCATATGCTTGAGAGCTGGATTAAAATGTGAGGATTTGATAAAAATATGGAATAAGAATAAAAAACAATTAGAGTCTCCAGAGAAAGAAAAATAGTCTACAAGGATGTAGTGCTCCAAAAACAAATTACTATGGTAAAAATCTGTAGGTTGCAAGACATGAATTTCACACATAGAAAAGAGAAAAAAAAAAATGAAATAGAAGTTATCACACATATAACCTATGCAAATAGACTAGAATATAGATACTCACACACACACACCCCTGCCTCCACATCTGATACACTCACACAAATGAAAGGGCTCTATAAACACTGGTATGTACCTTCCATTTTTTTAATCTTAATAATATATATTGTGGAAGTTTTCATATTGGTAGCTACCATTCCTTTTATATCATTCTAGGACATTCTTTTTTAATAGTTTCAAGGTATTTCATTTTATAAATGTACCATGATTTATATCCACAATTAGCTATTAATGAACATGTAGATTCTGTCCAGCTTGGAGAATTTTATTTTTTGTACTTCTTTTCCAGCAATACTACAATGAATATCCTCAGCCATATATCTTTGAGAGCATGTGTGGGTATGTCTATAGAAAAAAAAAAAAATCTTTGTAGTGAAATTTCTGTGTTAAAGGGTATTTTAATAGGTATTGACCCTTTGCCAAATTGACCTTCAAAGAGGTTATGCCAATCTCTACTTCCATTACTACCATGTGAATATCCGTTTTCCCCCAGTCTTGCCCAAACCATATTTGTAACCCCTTTTAATCATTGCCAATCTGAGAGGTAAAAGTAAAAACAATATCCTGCTGTTTTAGCTCTCATTTTAAATCACCGAGTAAGGTTAGACTTCTGTTCATATAATTCTAAGCAATTTGTATTTGTTTTTCTAAACTGAGTGAATAATAGGTGTACAATAATATTTGTTGAACAATTAAATACACTGCCTTTACAACTGCTCCTTTTATTGTTGATCTAAAAGAACTCTTAGGGAGTGAAAAATTAAGACCCTTTGATATGGTTGTTGCAAGTCTTTACTTCACTGATTGCTCTTTGTCTTTTAATTTTATTTCTGGATTTTTTGTGGGAAGGCATTTAGAAATTTGGTTTTTACTTTTAAATGTAGTCACATTTATTATTTTACAAATAATTTACAGTTTTAAATCATGCTTAAAGTTTCCTCTTATTCCTCTAAATAAGCACATTGCCCTTAATAGGCCTCCTTTCTGCTGCTGAACTTTCCTTGTGTGATTTCCAGATTGTGCTCTCTTTCCATCCTCTGCCCATATAATGGCCAGTACTTGGAGAAGTAGGGGAATTCCTCTTGCTCAAGGAAGCCTTGCCATTGCTGAGGACTCCTAGATATCGGCACCTATAACTAGTGCATTGAGGGCAGATGATTCCACATACAATGTATTACGGAAATCCAGAATAAAGACAAGGAACATTCTGGAAAGTGTCCTGGGAGTAGAAAGTTGCTGCTGCAGAGAGTCTTAGATGCCAGACCAAGAAAACTGATCTCTCTCCTGCAACAGTTACAGGAGGGCTCACTGTTCTTACACTTTCTTACGCTTTCCATCTAGACTGAGATGGAAGAACAGGGATATGAAATATTTTTTTCTTTCGCTCTGTAGGCTTACATTTGGGAATTCCTATCTAGACATCTTTCTCTTTGGGTTTTCCTCTGACACTCATTGTCCATGGTTTGGGTGCATAAGACAGACCTAGGGCCTGCTGACCTTGCAGTGAAAACAGAACTTGACCCTGAGAAAGCAGGCTGTGGTAGACCTGCCTTTGGGCCAGATGCTGTGAGTCTTCTACACACATAGGCCTCAGTCCACCCATGGGAGATGCTGCTCTCCGCTCAGCATACTGCTTCCTCTCCCTTCTTCTGAAGCACTCCTTCATTTGAAGAGCGCCTCCCTCCCCGTATTATGCTTCACCCAGGAGGGTAGATGAGTCCAGCTAGGTTAGAAATTGGTATCTTGACTAGAGACCACCAGGCACCCAGGGTTCTAGTATCCATCCATTTTAAGGATGCTGTGAGGAGAGCTCTCTCATTGTTTTGTCCCCAACTGTGTCCGTGTTCCTGCCCTCCTGAGGCCTGAGATTGTTCAATCTTCCAGTATTCCCACCGGGTACCCAGCATCCATCCAATAAGCCCTTTCCTCCCTTTGTTTAAATTAGTAAGATTCTGTTGCTTGTGCTTCAAGAACCCTATCAGAAAGAAGAGCCCATAGGTGCTGGTGGATTATGCAGAGGTGCAGGGCCAAAGCCCTGGCTTGGTTCAGGGCAAGAGCCTCAGGGTTGGGGGGGGGGGTCTCTTTATTGGCTCCTCAAGGCCATGGCAGGCCTTTTATGGATTCTTAATCACAGGGCTAGGAAGACTGGGCCCCCTGACCATATCAGAAAATCGAGTCCCCCGGAGAGTCAGGGACTCGATAGGACTGAAGAGCCCATGCCAATTTTTGACAGTTCTTGTAAGGTAAACCATGGGGATTATACTCAGGTTGACTGTGAGCTGGTGTTCAGGACCCTCACTAGCTAGAGTCAGAGCCAGGAAGCTCTGTCATCTGTTTGTGATTACAAGGCTCAGCACGCCCCACCAAAGGCCCTCTGGCGCCTTTCCTCTTTGGAAACACATTCAGCACATTTTTAGAAACCGCACTGAGAAGCCCTCCCTGAGAAAGTGACTAAACACTGCTTAATATTCTGAAAACATAAACAGCCTCTGAGAAGCCAGTCATAAGCTGTTTAGGAAAAGCTGACTTGGCACTGGTGGGAGCCAGCTGTTGCTGGCATTCGATTGGCAGGGGCTGTAAAATTCCTTGCAATGTCTGTATTGTCAATGAATATATATTATGTTCTTTCTCCATCTTACATGCTGGAACATTCTGGTTGGATTTGTGTCCTCCTGGACATTTTGGAGAGATAAAGTATGCTAGGATCGATGTTCTCGCTCCATGCATCTCTCCCTGTACCTGTGTATGGGTTGAACTGTACCTCCTCAAAAGACATGTTTAAGTTCTAATCCTCAGTACCTCAGAATGTGACCTTATTTGGAAATAGGGTTGTTGCAGATGTAATTAGTTAAGATATGGTCATACTGGAATAGGATGGGCCCTTCATCCAATATGATTGGTGTGCTTAAAAGAAGAGGAGGGGGAAACATAGCAGGAGAATGCCATGCCATGAGACGATGCAAGCAGAGATTGGAGTGATCCAGCTGCAAAACATGGAATGACAAGGAATGACAACCACCACAAGAAGCTAGGGAGAGACAAGAAAGGATTATCCCTTCTACAGTTTTCAGAGAAAACATGGCCCTGCTGACACCATGATTTTGGACATCTAGCTTCCAGAACTGTGAGACCACCGATTTCTGCTCTTTTAAGTCACCCAGTTTGTACTGCTTTGTTACAGCCCCTAAGAAACTGACATGCTATAGTTTAACCATCTCCCTATCCTATATCAGACTGTATCTCCCATCTCCGTTCTTTCTTTCATTTGCTCACTGAGCATTCATTAAGCATCAATCATGTTCTAAATCCAGCATTGGGTGCTGGATGCAGTGCTCACAAGGCACAGTTCTTACCCTCAAAGAGATCAGAAACTGGGAGTGGGGTAGACATGCACCTGCCAACAGATAAATCCTGCTCTGCCTTAGGTTCTTAGCGTTTACCCTCCTTTACCGAACTGTGTGTGTGTGTGTGTGTGTGTGTGTGTGTGTGTATGTGTGTGTTGGCTCTTTAATCACATTGTTGTAAAGTCCTCAAAAACCGTATTTTTTCCTCAACTGTTTTATAATGAAAATGTTTGAATACGCATAAATGTTTAGAAAAAATAGTGCATCGATCACCCATAAACCCATTTCTTAGATTCAACAACTGTTTACATTTTGCCATATTTGGTTTACAAATTTTTTTTTATTTCTTCATATCTAGAGGTTGATTACTGCATTCTATAAGAGTAAGAGCTCTGAAACTAACTTCCCTGAATTCAAATCCTGGCTTTATCGTCTAGTTTTGTGTCCTTAGGCATGTTGCTGCTCTCCTCTGTGCCTTAGCTTCCTCATCTGTAAAATGGGGATAATAATAGTATTCAGATCATGAGGATGTTGTGAGAAATAAATGCATTTATACGTGAATGTTGTTAAAACAATGCCTTTCAAGATGTGAACATTCCATAAGTATTAGCTATTTTAATAATGATTTTCCACAGTTCTCAGAAAACAGTGGGTATCTTATTCTCACAAGTAAGGCTGGGGTGGTTCTTATGCATATGAATCATGGGGAATCTTGCCCTCCTTTGAGCCATTCTCTGGATTATTCTTCTTTTAGGGAATATGCATTTGCCTCTGTTGGGAATATGCCTGTCTTCCCCATGGAATTTAGGCAATCTTTGCTCTGTTTACCACTGTAAGTGCCAGTGCTATAAGCAGTACTAGATATATAACTTGGTATACAGTAAGCACTCATTAAATAGCTTGCTGAATGAGTACTATCCAACATGCTATTTGTTCATGCATTCATTCACTTACTCATTTGGCAAATGTGCACTGAATGTACTCTTGGTTCTTGGCAATTTACTATGTGCTGAGGCTTCATTGGTGAATGAGACAAAGTCCCTATTATCAAGAAACTTTAAATTTGGTCTTGTTGATATATGATTTTGTATTCATCTTTGGTTTTTCAAGTGCCTCATCTTACCTGCTAGACTGTAAAAGCATAGAGATCAGAGATGTTTCTTTTCTAGAACATGGAAGTCATGATAAGGTTATAAACATTAAGCAGGCTTTAGAGTCAGGAAAAAATGGAAATAGATTAAAACTCTTCCATTGCATTGCCAATGAATATTTTACTTTACTTATCTTTATCTCAATGTCTTTATTTGTCAAATAGGAATACTATTCACCAGCTATTGCAAGAATTGAATGAAATGATTCACAGCGCATAGTATATTATCTATATTATCTATAGTATAAGGACTGTGAGAAAGAATTCTATGCCTCTCCCTTAGCTTCTTTTTTTTTTTTTAAGATTTATTTTTATTTAGTTATTTATTTATTTTGGCTGTGCTTGGTCTTAGTTGCAGCATGCGGGATTTTTAGTTGCAGCATACAGACTCTTAGTTGTGACATGTGGGATCTAGTTCCCTGATCAGGGATCAAACCTGGGCCGCCTGCATTGGGAGTGCGGAGTCTTACCCACTGGACCACCAGGGAAGTCCCTCCCCTAGCTTCTGAATATTAGCATTTAGTCTTCTTTACTGAACTGTAAGCTAGTGTTATCTATATTCTACTCTCCCTTTCTTTCTAGTGATGTGGTGAATTGGAGGAAAGATGTACAAGAGACTAAGTTGTTCCTTTTGTAATTTTCTGGCATTCTATGTCTGATCCTCAATTGAATGCATATAGCAAAACAGATATAGACTCACAGACACAGAAAACAAACTAGTGGTTACCAGTGGGAAGAAGGAAGTGAGGGAGAGGCCAGATAGGGGTATGGGATTAAGAAATACAAACTACCATGTATAAAATAAATAAGCAAGGGGGATGTATTGTACAGCACAGGGAATTATAGCCATTATTTTGTAATAACCTTTATTGGAATGTAATCTATAAAAATACTGAACCACTCACTATACCATACACCTGAAACTAATATAATATTGTAAAGTCAACTCTACTTCAATAAAAAAAAAAAAGAATTGTTGTGGATTTAATTGGCCTCCTCCGCTCCAAATTCATATGTTGAAGTCCTAACTCCAGTATCTCAAAATGTAACTATGGTTGAATATAAGGTCTTTAAAGATGTGATTAAGTCAAAATGAGTTTTTTAGGGTAGACCCTAATCCAATGTGACTTATAAAAAGAGGAAATTTGGACACACAGAAAGATATGAGACATGTGCATGCAAAGAGAGATCAATATGCAAAGATGACACAAGAAGGTAATCATTTGTAAGCCAAGAGGAGAAGCCTCAGAAAGAACCAAATCTGCTGACATCTTGATCTCAAACTTCTGGCCTCTGGAACAGTTAAATTTCTGTTGTTTAAGCCACTCATTCTGTGGTGTTTTGCTACGGCAGCCCTAGCAAACTAAAGAAGCAACTGAATGGGTAATGGTGCCATTTATTAAAGGAAAACTGGGACAAAAGCTGGTCTGAGTTTGTGGGGTGGTGGGGTGGCAGTTGTGGCTAGAAATCAAGAGTTCTGTTATGACCTTGTACAGACCGAGAAGCCCATTAGACATTCAATTAGAGACTCTTAGTAGGAAACTGAACACGTAATTGTGGTGCTTGGGAGCACTCAGCAAACAGGTAGTATTTGCAATCATGGGAGTAGAATGAGATCACCAAGGAAACCCATGGAGAGGGAAGAGGCCTGTGGATTGTGCCTTGAGCTACTTCAAGGTAGACTCTGCAAAGGAGACTGAGATGGTGTCACCAATGAGGTAGGAGGAAAATCTAGGAAAGGGTGATACTCTGAAGACCAAGTGAAGGAAGTATTTAAAGAGAGGAAGAAACGAACTGTGTCAAATGCTGTGAATATTTTGAGTAAGGCAAGTCAGAAAATTGGCCATTGAAGTTGGCAAGATGGAGGTTGTTAATGATTTTGAAAACAGTGGTTTCAGTAGCTTGGTTGGAAAATTTCCAATCAAAATGTGTTAAAGGAAAATAGGGAAATAGCTAAATAGAAATGTAGGGTAAGAGGGAACATTTTTAGGATTTTTTTTTATTATGGTATGTTTGAATGATGTCAGGAAAAGTTTAGTAGATGAGAGGATAAAGATTCAGGTGGGAAAAATACATAATTGTAAGAACAAAAATCTTTAATAAGTGAGAGGATGAAGAATCCAGTTTAGAGACTTGACTTCATGTAGGAACAGAGATGTTCACCCACGTTAATTAGATGCAAGTCAAAATATACAGGTATAAATATAGACAGGGTGATAGATTTGAGGTTAGAGACAAGGATGTCCACAGCTGCTTCTGTTTTCTCAGTTTAATGAGAAGCAAGACCATAAGCTGAAAATAGGGGAAAGGGAGAATTAAGATCTTTGAAGAGATCTGAGAAGATATAAAATGGTCATCTCAAAGAATGAACATGCAAATTTATTAAGGACATAAATTAGGGTTGTTAAACAGGGTTGAGTGGCCATCAGATATTTGTGATCATAAGTTTAAAGTTAGACTACTCAGCACACTTGTGATTTTTTCACCAGATATATTCAAGTATAGTGACAGAGTAGTGGGGAAATTGAGATTTAATAGGACCAGAGTTTTGTGATAAGGAGTATGACAGGAGAAGGAGGAGAGAGTGAGCTAAATGAACACACAATGGTGTCAGTACCATAATGGATCATGCATGCATCTAAGGTGTCTAAGGAAGGCTGTGGAAACTTGAAGAGCAGCACAGGACAATAGCAACACTGTTGTGAGGTCAATGGAGCAAATCTCCCAGTGAGGCCAAAAAGAAGGAGAAGTAGAGCATTACAGGGTGAGCTAGTGATTACAAGGTGGTAACCAGAGAGTTGGATGCTTGAAATCATCCTTTGAAGGTGAAACAATAGCTGGTGATGACAAGACCCAGGAAATGACCAGAGGACCACGCCTTAAGGATAAGCACCATAGGCAGAGCAGAGGGTAAGTTTCCTTGGATGAAGGTAACATGAAACTGGGAAGTCAGAGTGTTACACACAGCCAAGAAAAGCCATCTAAAACTGGATTCCCAGTTTTACCCCCCAAATTTGTTCCTCTTGCAGTTTTCTCCATCTCAGTTACTGGTTCTCCATACTTCTACTTAACCCATGCACCAAATCTTGGAGCATAAATGAAGTATTTTTTAACTTCATATCCCATATTTAATTACTCAACAAATCCTGGTCGCTATACCTTAAAAATATACACAGACTCCAATCACTATCACCTCAATTATCTGTCTTCCAAATTATTGCATTAACTTGCCAACTGGTCTGTCATCTTCTATTCTCAACATAGAGGCTAGAGTAAATTTTTACAAATATAAGACTGACCACGTTCGTCCTCTGATCAAAACCCAACAGTGACTTGACATCCAATCTAAACTAACTTCCAAATCCTTACCATGCCCTACTGATTGCCTCCTACCTTCATCTCTCTAACCTCATCTTCTGTATCCCTTTTGCTCACTCTGCTCCAGCCACACTGGCCTTCTCACTGTCTCTAGAATATGTTAGGCATGTTCAGGTTCAAGAATTTTGTATTTGTGATTGATTCTGCCTGGAACTCTCTTTCCCCACACATTTGCATGACCTTTCCTGTCACTGGTCACCTTGCTCAACTGTCACCATCTTGGAATCTTTCTTTAATATCCTATTAAAAATTAAAACAGTTTTACCTCTCACTCCTCATTGAGCTGCCTACCCGCCTTTTCAGCTTTACTTTTCTGAGAAAAGTATAGCATGTATGTATGTGTGTGTATGTATGTATGTATGTGTGTGTGTATATATATGTATCTCCTCAATAGAATGCATGCTAGGATTTTGATCTTTGTCTATTGCTGTATTCCCAGTAGCCAGGGCTGTGCCTGACACAAAATAATTCCTCTGTAAATATTTGTTGAGTGAAGAATATATGGTGAAAAGAATAATGGTAGAGGAGACAAGAGTGCAGGCATTTACACCTTCCATGACATAGGGGAAGTGATCAGGAAGATGTTAGATGAGAGCAGCACGGATGTGTTGAAGAAAGTGGAGTTTGATGGAGTGCACTTCAGGAGGAGCTGGAGTTTCTGAGGGACAAGAAAAGAGCAATGGGAGCAAACAGAATTTTCTACATCCTCTTTTGGTCCTATAGTATGTGCTAAAGGAGGAAGGTAACTGGAACAGAGAGAAGAAGTTGAAGATATGGGGAAGGATTTGGCTGATGGCTGACAAGTCCACTTGGGGAGTTTCATACATAGTAAAATATACTCTAATTTATGCAACCCAACAATCCCACTCCGAGGTATTTATTCAAGAGAAATAAAAACATATGTCCATACAAATGTTTGTCAGTTCATAGTAGCTTTATTTATAATAACTAAAAACTGGACATAACCCAAATGACCATTAACTGGTGAATGGAGAAACAAATTGTGGTATATTTATTCAATGAGATAACACTCAGCAATGAAAAGGAAGATATTAGTGGTATATGCAACAACATAAAATAAATCTCAGAATATTATGCTAAGCAAAAGAAGCTAGACAAAAAAAGATGACACACTGTGTGGTTCTATTTATATTAAATCACAAAAAAGCAAAGCCTTGGGACTTCCCTGGCAGTCCAGTAGTTAACACTCTGTGCTTCCATGGCAGGGGGCGTGAGTTTGATCCCTGGTCGGGGAACTAAGATCCTGCATGCCATGGGGTGTGGCCCCCCCAAAAAAAATAGTATACAAAAAAGCAAAAGTCTTAGTGACAAAGAGCTGGTCACTGGTTGCTAGGAGCCATGGGTAGAGTAGGAGACTGACTGGGAAGAGACATTCAGTTGCTTTCTGGAGCAATGGAAATGTTCTAAATCATGAGGGTAGTGGTAGTTACATGACTATATTTATTTGTCAAAACTCATCTAATCTTAAACTTAATATTGGGGCATTTATTATATTTAAATTATACCTAAAACTGATTAAAATAATTAACCTATTTATGTTTTGCCTTATTGTGTGTCTCCTCCACTAGAACCCATAATGTAACTTCTTGAGGGTAATGTTTAGAACAAGTAGGCTTGGCACATCATAGATTATAAATATTTATTGGAAGAAGATATGTTCCATGTTTCTGATAGCATCTTTGACCTCAAATATTTCTGTGATTGAATCTCATATTCACTATTTACTAGCCATGCCAACTTAGACAACATATATTTAATATCTCTAGCCTTGGTGTTCTCATCTGTAGTGTTGGGATTCTTTCATAAATGAAAATGAAATAATACACTGGAGTAATATGCTTATAGAGCTATCTGGGATGTAGCAAGTGTACAGTAAGTCAAACAAATTTGTTATTATTTTATATTGCTTTGTTTCATCTCAATTGCCTCTGATCATTTATTATTCTTAATGTACTTTTCTTAAGATTGGAGACTTTGCACTGTGTTCTTCTTATTGTCTGAAAGTCCTAGCACACAACACAGATGTTTGTTGAATATTACCTGATCCTATAAGTGTTTGAGAACCATCTTTCGTCATGCCTGGGGATATGTATACATGCCATTGTCCTTTCCTAAGAATGTTACCTGCCTCCTTCATACACATGCATGAGTACATGTGTAGGAAGGAGGCAGTACCCTCATGAATACACACATGAGCATACACACAAATGATGTTTGTACTTATTGCTGAGATTTAAGCAACCGTTTCACAGTAAAAATGTCCCTGACTTCTGAGAAGAGATTAGATTACCTTGTTACATGCTTTCTTAGTACCCGACACTTTTCCTTCATGGCATCATCAAAATTTTCAGTGATATATTTGTACAATTATTTGGGTAGTGTAAGGTGGGTCCACAGCTGGGCCCATTTTATCTCTAACAGTCCATTAACACTTCTTAACAAGGAGAAGGAAGTGGGGGAAGTGGGTAGAGAGGAAGGCAGGAGCCTGGGGTTGTCAGATAAGGAAAGATTTCTCTTTTTGGAGAGGGGTGTTTATTTTATTATATTTTGTTTTTTTAAAATTCTGATTTATTTTATGTTTAAGTACCAGATCTGAGCTGAATTCCAGGTGATACAACAGTAACCAACAGGCGGGATGAGAATATAGGTCAGATTTCCAATAAAGGAAAGAGAAATCACAGAGACATTCCCCACAGAATCATCTACTTCCAAGTTGTGTAAGCAAGCCATCTTAGGCAATGATTGTACTTGCAAGGGGGTGCCTGGCAAGGGCCTGTGAAGTGTGCTTTCCCAATATTATTCTTTTGCTCAGGAATTCAGAGTTCCTCCTCTTTATGCAGTTTACAGCCGAAATTCCTTAGACTGGTGTTTAGAGCCTTTTCTGAGGTAGCCCAAATGTATTTTTCCTGCTTTCACTCATAATATTTTCTATCCTTCTTTCCAAAGAGGACCTTGTTCCATTCCTTTGCTAGCTAGGCTCAAGGCTGGAACTCTTTTTCATATACCTGATCCTTAAGCTTCAACTCTTTTTTGAAACACATATTCTGATTTTCATATGTTGTAACTATAAGATTCCTTCTCATTGTTTATGGAGCTCATCTCTAAAAACAGTTTAGAATCTACTAAGATGTCTGATACATAGCAGGAATTGAAAAAAAATGGCTGAAATAAGTGTACACTCTTGATAAATGTACATATCTTGATTATCTCTTATGGCCCACACGGAGACATACAACTTTTAGTATATTTCTTTCATTTTATCTTTAGTCACAATATTTATGAACACGTGCTAGACAATGTGGATAGTCCTGAAGGGACAATAATGAAAAATACAGTGATTTTCTTTAAAGAGCTATCAGTCCAGTTGAGGATACAACCCAATAAACAGTAGATTAAAACATAGCATGAGATATCACACCACACATGTCAGAATGGCTGTCATCAAAGAGACTAGAAATAACAAGTGTTAATAAGAATGTGGAGAAAAGGGAACCCTTGTGCACTATTGGCGGGAATGTAAATGGGTGCAGCCACTATGGAAAACACTATGGAGGTTCCTCAAAAAATTAAAAATAGAACTACCGTATGATCCAGCAATTCCACTTCTGGGTTTTTATCCAAAGAAAACTAAATTACTAATTTGAAAAGATACATGCATCTCAATTTGAAAAGATACATGCGTCCCAATGTTCATTGCAGCATAGCCAAGATATGGAGGAAACCTGAGTGTCCACTAATAGATGGATGGAAAGGGAATATATATCTATATACACATATATACATTATAATTTAACTTATATGTGGAATCCAAAAATTAAAACAAATGAACAAACATAAAACAGAAACAGGCTTATACAAAGAACAAGGAACAAACTAGTAGTTTCCAGAGGGGAGGGGAGTGAGGGGATGGGCAAAATAGGTGAAGCAGATTAAGAGGTACAAACTTCCAGTTATAAAATAATTAAGTCATGGGGATATAATATACAACATAAGGAATATAGTCAATCATATTACAATAATTTCTATGTAACTAGATTTACACAGGTGAACACTTTGTAATGAACAAAAATATTGAATCACTATGTTATACACCTGAAAACTAATATAATATTGTAAGTCAGTTATATATTAATAAAAAAACATGACATGAATAGTCCTGCTCTAAGGGAAGCTCAGTGTCCTGAGGCAACACTTCAAAGGACATTTGGAGGACAAATGGAGGGTTGGGGAATGCTTTCCAGAGAGGTGAAGGCACTGTTTATTTTTCCCAATCCCGTTGGCCTTTCCTGAAGGTAAGTTCTTTGTTCCAGTGGAAAATATCAGCAGTTTTTCTATAGGGTACAGAGAATAAGCATTATCAAAGCATTAGCTAAGCCTTATTCAGGGGTTTCCTTCATCACCATAACAGCTCTTTGTAGTAGAGGATATTATTATGCTCATTAGAAAATAGAGACTATGGAGAGATAAACTTTGCTAAGGACACACAGCTGGTAAATGTGGGCCCCATTCTGTCTTGCTCCCAATCCAGTGTTCTTTCCTACTAAAAGCAAAATGAAACAAACAAACCCCAAATTACTGCATATGACAATAAAAACACTATAAAAATTGGCTTCCAATAATCATTCTTTTTTTTTTTAATCCAATAATGTAGTGGTGGTGATGTTAAGAGTAACAGCACTACCTCCTAAACAGGATACTTGCTTTCTATCTTGATGAGAAACTTCCCAGTAACCCCATTCATGCAGCCCATTTTACAGATGAGGAAGAGTTCAGAAATGCTAAGACGCTTATCCAAGATAACAATACCACACAGAAGCAGAGCTAGGTGCAAATGGAAGCCTCTGACTTCTCCTCCAATGTTCATACCTGGCAGGGCCTCTAAAGTTTAGCAATTGATATTCTAATTACTCTTTATCACTATTTTTCCCATTTGTACAACAGAGATGTATTTTACCTCTGTAGTGAGTGGAGAGAGGTTAACACAGCTAAACATTCATCTTTTCCTCACTTGGCTTAATGGGAACATAATCCAGAAGGACAATGGTTCGGCACACAAGTGATATTTAGAAGCCTTGAAGAGTAGGTGTGGATAACATGTAAGAGCTATTTTTTTTCCACATGAACCTGAATTGGTATACAGCAACTGATTAATAACCTTAGGAATGAAAATGTCAAACCTATCACATAAATATTATCCAGCAGACTTCAATTTGTTTTGGATAAGGATCAACAGTCACATATAAGGCAGAAGAGGCACCTCTGACACCAAAAATCCCCTCTAAATATCACAATCTATTTAAACAAGACATTCAGAAACACAAGCAGTTTAATTAACAATCCATTATGGAAGTAACATTTGCTTATTTTAATTACTGGGAACTTCAGTTAGGTCTCTCCCATAGTGAAGAACACAAACCTGTTTCTCAGGTAATGGCTTGTGGTTGACGTTCTTAGAAATCCTAGTACCTGGTGATGACTCAGTGCTCAGGTGTAGGAAGCCAGTGAGGAGAACAGGGCCTGGCATAATACCCACCAACAGTGGAGGGCTATCATCTTTGCAAGCTCTAGTGTGGAAACGAAATCCTGAGATCCAAACTTCATCCTCCTCTGCTTAAAACCTTTCATTCTTTTGCTTTTGCTTTCAGAGGTATTCAGACATATTATCATGAGTCACTAGGTTATTTATGACAGGAAATTTCCTACTTCTTTAGACACATCTGTTGCTACTCCTCCCTTCTGCTTTGGCTGTGAAATTCCCTGGGTCTCAGGATATTTCATGCTCTCACCTGCCTTCAGGATTTTGCCTATGCTGATTCTGTCTGAAATTTTCTTCTTTTCTTGCCTAGAAATTCTACTCACTGTTTAGGGTTGGCTCCAGTATCACCTGCCTGCGAAACCTTCTCAAACCCCTTACTCTCATTTCTGCCATGCCCAACTGTCACTCCTAGGCTGTGTCAGTGGTCTCTCCTCCAAGAAGTCAAAGAACTCAGTGTTTACCACTGTCACCTGTGCCTTGAAGAACAACTAACTCCTCCTGGGGAAAACAACCGTCCTCCCTAGTTTGGACAGGTGGATTCTCATACAGCTTTTTTTATGTCCCAAGAGAATAGGAAGACAATCTACCAAAGAAGTACCCTGGATCAAAGAGTGAAAAAAAAACACATTAAAATAGTTTCAAATCTTTTACTGGCCTATTGGCAGTTAAAGGGTAGTCAATGGAGCAGATGATTCTGTATGGAACCTTGTTTCCCATAAAATACTAAGGACCCAGGACATAGTCTGAAGGCAAGTGGCCATTGCTCTCCACAATATTGGAAGATGTTATAACCAATGGGCAATAACAACTATGCAGATATCATTGCTGTTAGGATATTTATCCCCCTTACTTAAGGTGGATTTAGACAGTGCTGTGTTTGAGAATTGATGCTTATCCCTGGAAAATGTGTGTTTGCTTATTTTCTTGATCTAATATCTTTCATTTGATGCACTGGTAGGGCATAGATTCTATGTCCAGACCAACCTTTGTGTGAAAGGGTTAGGAATCAGCACTGAAGGCTTCAAGAGGTGGTATTCTGAACTATAGATTGGTGAACAGTCTGAGAAGTGTAAACAGTTCAACTTTTCTTTAAGTTTCCTTTGTATTATGAGGATATCCATTCATGTACTGAGCCACTGTTGTTTGGCAGGTACTAGATGCTAGAGATACAGAGCCTATAGAAAGCAAGATGCTTTTCCTAATGGTACTTAGAAACCTCGTGGGGCAAGACATACAATAAACACAAAAACAAAGAAATGTACAAGATGTGTTAATGTCATGATAATAGCTATGCTAGGTATAAAAGTGGGTATTTTGTTAGAGAGCATCTCAAGGGATGCTGGATAAATTGGACAGTCAGTGAAGAGGCGACACTTGAGCTGAGACATGATATAAAGGCATCAGCCATGTGAAGACTTGGAGGTAGTAGATGCCAGATAGAATAAAACCACCAATTCACAGACCCAAAGGTGAAAACAAACTGAACACCTTCTAGGCATAGAAATGGCTTGATTTGGATCTAGATAGTAAGGGGGAGAAAAGTCAGAGAGAGATTGGAGGAGGTCAGCAAGAACAGATCTTGAAGACTATGGTGAAGGTTTTGTATTTTAGCTGCTATGGAAATATTAGAGTGTTCATGCAATACAGATGAGATCTGATATATATTTTTTAAACTTGTTCTGTTTGTTGAGGGAGAATAGATTTTGGGGGTAGGAGGATAAAGAGTAGAATCTGAGAAATAAGTTATGAGCCTATTTCATTCATCAAATTACAAATAACTGTGAGTTGCTGGGATTAAGGTGATCTCACTGGCAATGAGGAGAAGTGGTTGATTTGGGGATGTTTTGGAGGTGGACACGGCAGGATTTGCTGTTTTAGTGCATGACTTTATATTTTTACTTTCCATGGTTGTCACTCTTCAGTGACATTAGACACATGCATATAGCTTTGTGTAGTGGTACTGTGGGGAATGCAGTGTTGGGGCAGAGCCTCACCTGCCTCTCATTCACCCCCACTGCCCGAGCCCATCAACAGTGCAATAAGAGATCCCAGACTACCAGGGGCCTAGAGTCTTAGATGTGACCAAACAATGTGAGAGTTGTGGCACAGATATCAAGTGCAGAAACAGTTGCCAAACTTCCTTGGTACACCTCCAAGGAAGACATGAGACAAACCACCTCTTTCCCAGTTGTTGTAGAGGAAGATGACACTTTAGCAGTTGGATGGACAGAGGGGTGGGATGGAAGAGACCCTATGCACTGAACACTTACCCCTGAATTGTCATCGTGTGCTTGTCAAGTCTTTCACTAAAATATGATCACCGTAAAGGCTGGAGCTAAGTTGTATTCACTTTTATATTCCAGTAAGTGACACAGGATCTGGCACTTAGTGCCCAGTATATGCCTGTCAAAGGAATGAATGGTGGAATTTTTTATCGAAAAGGTATTGGTTTGAGGATTTAGGCTTCTGACTGTTTAAGCAAGTGTAGCAGGGACACAATTTGGAATCAGGCTTCCTGCCTTTTTCCCACTTTTATGTCTTGATACTCACGACGCTGCTTCATATTTATCACTATGAGATGGCTGAACCTTCTCCCACAGAGGCCTCCTTTTGCCCCTGGCCTTGCACGATACAATTTGTACTGGCCAGAGGAAAGGCAAGCATATCGGCATGAAATGTGAATATGCCTATTAACATTTCTCCCAGAGAATGTGGTGAGCCTTAGGAATTAGCTCAGAGGTTCAGCTGGGGCCCCTGGTCAGCACATTCTTCGAGCTCTTGGAAAAGGGCAAGCATAGAATATTTACAGCCATGGAGAAATGGCCTCATAAAAATGCATAAGGGTGTGTGCACAGAGTGATGACTTGGATGAAAAAAGCAGTGTTTACATACTGTTACACTAAAAATATTCACACCTCATCAAATTGTCAGTCTTGTTTGCTGGCAACAATGGGATTTTTCCCTCTGTAAGGCAGTAATAGCTCTCGGCAGAGCGCTGAGCATTTTGTCTCATTAATCCTTCCCAGATCCCAGCGAGGTGGGTGGTGAAGGTTATGTTTCCTGTTGTATCAGAGAATAGATCAGGGTTCATTTCTTCCTTTTCGCTGCCCTCACATGATAGAGGACATTTGCCATCTCCTGTTTGAGATCTCTATTGTGGCTTTTGGGGGTTGGCCCTTCCTAAAGTCATCTGGTCTACTGACCTTGTGTGGATGGGGAAAAAGAGCCCTAGAGGAGAGGAATCAATTAAACAAGACGTCTCTTCTACTCAGTGGAAAATCCAAGCCCAGCTCACTATTTTCCTACCTAGAGAAATGTGGGATGAGTAAGAGCACAAACCTGTGTAAAAGCTAATTAGATATGGAGAATTTTATATGTACTAGCTTTTGTAATCACTATGGTGATCTTGTAAGGTTGGTTTTGTTACTATAATCATTATTACTATTAATTATTACAATTTCCCAGATGAGAACTATAACGATCAAGGTTCATGTAAATTCTGTATTCAAACCTGAAATGTAATTTAGCTCTATAAGACATGAGATGTTATAGTAACCTCCACTTTGTACGCATTGGACACACTGACATGTAGCAGAGGTACCATAGTGTTTCCTTCTTGATATGCTCTTGCAGAGGAAAGATGGCTTTGGAGAGAGACCTGAATTCAAATACAGATCTCTTCCTTGCTAGATGGGTGCCCTAAGGTGAGGCAGAAAGTATGCCTGTGCCTCAGTTTTCTCATCTATAAAAGCAATAAAACAAAATATGCCCATGGCATGATGGATGTAAAAATAAAATGACAGAGCATAAAGAAAGTGACTATCACCTAGAAGTACTACTCCATACTTGTGGATTCACTCTGCTTTTTCCCCCCAACAGCAGGCTTGGTGGTTTTTGCTTGTTCATTTGTTTTTGTTTTGTTTTAATTTTATTTTAATAATCCTATTAGAAAACAAACACATGCATTTCTGTACTGTTTTGTATTCACCCTAAGTACTGACTTTTTTATAGTGTCCAGGATGGGTAACATAAATCCTGTTGATTTTCACTAGTTATTGGCCTTCTACTTGCAGGGGTCATACTCCTAAGCCTCATCTCAGAAGATCACTGAGTTAGATTCTTCAAGATTCTTGGCCGTAGGAACCATGCTGCTAGTCCACTGACTGCTGAATATGTATTGAGCATCTAGATATCTAGATATTGCATGGAATACTGAAAGTTAAGGCTTGGTGAGCTCAAGGGAGCCAACAGGGGCCATTTCAATACCTATGAGGCCTTAGGAATATATTTAACCTCTTTGTGCTTTAGTCTTCTCATCTATATCATGGCCTAAAGATGGAAAGCTTTGAGAAGATTGAGATAATATATATAAAGTACTCACTCAGTGCCTTGCATGTAGTAAAGGTTTAGTCAGTACTACTTATTAACATCATTAGCTAAAATATTTAGTAAAAGGTGACTCAAGTTAGTGATTTCCAATGAAAGAAGATAGTATATAATTTAGTCCTACACACATTCAATGTCTTAATTTTTTTATATTAAATAGTGAATAAAATATTAAATTAAAATATTAATATTAAAATATTAAATTAAAGTATGCATGCATTATATAAAATAACAATAAAATTAATCTACATACCATCACCCAATACTTTTGAAACTCACCACATGCACCCACATGCCGTCCTTCTTCTTTCAGAGGCAACAAAAACTCTGAATTTTGTGTTGAACCTTCCCTTGCTTTTCTTTATAGTTACAACATTTACTTTTGCATCTTAACAATAGAAGTTTTTAGTTTTGCATGATTTTGACATTTATATAAATGGAGTCTCATTGCTATCAATCCTCTGTTACTTGCTTTGTTTGTTTAACATTGTATTCTGAGATATATCCACCTTGTTCATGTAGCTATGATCTATTCTTGCCAGTACTGTAGAGTATACTTGTGTATGGATATAGCAGAATTCACTTATCCTTTTTTCTCCTAATGGAGATTTTAGTTGCTTCCTTTAAAATTTTTTTCCTATTGCTATCAGTGTTTCTATCCACATATTATATAAACTAATGGTGTGTATGGACAAGATTCTTTGTAGAATAGATATTTGGGAGTGAAACCAGATTTGAGCATGTTCAACATTACTATATAATGCTATTGTATTGTTTTACACAGAAACTATAACCATTTATAACATTGCCTGCGGTATATAAAGTTTATTTATAATTCTACCTTCCATCCTTGCCAGTACTTGATATTCTCAACCTTTAATTTTTTGTTAATATGATGAATGAAAAATGGTACCTGCTTGTGGTTTTAGTTTGTATTTTTTTGATTACTAGTGAATTGAAAAATATTTTAAATGTTTATTGGTCATTAGAGCTTCTGCTTTTGTGAAGTGCTTATTAAAGACTTGCCCATTTGTTTTTCCATTGCATTGTTTGTCTTTAATTTATCGATTAACATAAATTCTATGTCCTGTCTTGATACTAATCTTGTCATTACATATTCCCAAATATCTTCTCTCAATTTGTGGTTTTTCATTTCAGTTTTTATATTATGTCTTTGGATGAACAGATGTTCTTAATACTGCTGAGTACTTCGTCATTTCTTTATGATTTGTACTTTCTATCTATTGTTTAGAAACCCTTCCCTATCCAGAAGTCATAACGATATTCTGATGTTCCCCTGTATTAAGTTCTAAGTCTTATAGTTTTACTTTTTTATATTTAAATATTTAATCTACCTGGAATTTATTTTGTATATGGTAGGAAATAGGAGTCAAATTTCATTTTTGTCCATATGAATATAACCGATTTCTTCAAGATCATTTATTGAATAACTTATCTTTTGCCACTGAGATGTAATGCTGGCCCTGTCATACATCAAATTTCCATAAATGTGTGGACCTGTTTATGGGCTCTTTTTTCTTCTCATTTACTTATTTGTCTATGTGCACACCAACACCAGCCTGCTTTAATTACTGTCACCTAATAATAATGCTTGGTATTTTGAAAGCCAAATCCCACTATTTTTCTTCCTCAGGAGTGTTTTGGTTATCCTTGGTCATTTGCTTTTTCACATGAAATAAGTCAACTTGTCAAAGTTCTTTAAAAATAACCTGTTGGAATGTTATTAGAATTACATTGACTTTATGGATGAATTTGCAAAGAAACGACATTAATATTGAGTGTTACCATCCGTGAACATGATGAAATTTTTAACTTCTTTAATTTTGCTCTTTTTTAATGTTTTTCAATAAAGTTTTATAAGATTTTTCATAAAACTCCTTCCAAGCTCTGTTAGATTTATGTCTAAGTACTTGATATTTTATGCCATTACAAATTGTTTCTCTTTTAAAATATATTTTCTGATTATTCAATTTTTTGTATTTGTATCAAGAATCTCATAATATATCTATTGAGTTAAATGATAAATCTGTAGATGTGGGCTTTTCTGTGTAGATAATCATGTCATCTATGAATAAACAGAGTTTTGTTATTTTATATTTATAAACTTGTATCATCTGTTTTTTTTGTTTTTTGTTTTTTTGACTTTCTGTTCTACTAGGACTCCCAACAAACATTGAATGAAAGCTATTTTTTTACTTCTGATCTGAAGAATTATTTGAGACCTGATTTGAAGCTGGATTCCCCAGACAGGTTCTGCCAATCTGGGAATACTTTAAACAAATATTCAGCTAGAGGTTTTCAAGCCACCTAGTTACTGAGATTTGGGACCACACATTTGATTGGGGCCAAATTGTAGTAAAGAATTTTCAAAGAACTTTTTTCCTCTTCCCCTAGTTTAGAGGTTTGAGAGAGGGAAACACTCTTTTACTCCCTTTAGGAGTACTTTTTATGTTCACCCTTATATTGTTTGTAGCTTTTGAGGGGTCCAACTCTATATATGTGGAGAATCTCCTATAAGACTCATTACTTTGGGTGAACCTTGTAATTTGTCTCCTTGCTAACCAGGGCCCAAGTACACTGGGGTTCAACAAACACCCCTGAATGAGAGCTTAGTTCAGTGCTCTGCTTGACTTTCTGGAGCTCTCTTATTGCACTTAGATTTTGACCTTTAAGTCTTCTTACATCCTGGTCAACCTGATGCATTTAAGAATAACTTCTATATTGTACCTAAAATTTTCAATGTTTCCAATGTTAGAATGCCTTGTTTATCATATTTCTGGAATCACAAGTCTTAAGCAGGACTTTTTAATATACCTCCTATGTATGTTGCAACTATGCATGATAAGATACCATCCTTGCTTTCATAAAGTACACAGTAGAGTTGGAAGACAGACATGTAAACAGGGCATTACAGTAGAGGATCATATGTGTTATCATGGCATTAGCCATGTGAGGGGCTAGAGCAGGACACTCAGGAAAGAGGGAGGTACACTTGCAGAGGCCCTGGGGTGAAATGACATATCTGGAGTTTTAGGGGAACCCTGTGATTCCTATATGCACAATTTCTTGACCTTCATCCCTACTCTAGAGGGTAAGAGAAGCAGGTTTACCATTAAGAGATAAGAAAATGAGTGTCCAAAAGATTGACTGATTTGCTCGTGGGGCCATGGTTAGCAAACTGAAAATACTGTCTTTTGACTCTGAGTCTAGTTCCCTTCCCACCACTGATACAGTTGGGCCTTGAAAGATGAGACTCTGAATCCCTTCTGATATGTTCCTAGAGCTCCTGATCCAATGATCTATCTACAGAAGATATGTGATCAGTGCTTGCCTATCATCCCAAAGCAGCTATATTTGGAAAATGTAAAGCAATTTTACTGTATTGTTTTCCTCTGTACAAAAATTGGTCAGAGAGGGAGGGTTCTCTGGGAAGACTTGCTCCATAGTAGCTGACAGTGAGCCTCAAGCAGTGCTGCTAATAATAAGTGAGGAGGAGGAGGAGCTGCTGTACTTGCTTCATAGAATTTCTAATCCTCTGTGGGTGCTGAATTCTCCCTCTGCAGTGGTCCAACAAGGTTCCACCAATGCTTGCTCTTTTTGTTCCTATTGTTCTTTCATTCACTGAGTTTTCTTAAGAACTGATTTGTATAACCTGAATATCAGGTATTTAACCAAAGCTTTGAACATTGGCATCTGCCTCTCTGGACATGGTCAGTTGCTTTCTCTGCTTTATTGACACTTTGCATGTTGACTTTCCATGTTTAATTCCTACCTGGAGATGGCTATACATGGAGGTAGCTCTAGAATTTGTATACATAAGATGCCTAGGAAGAGAAATCTGGTCCAAAGGCAAAGGTAGGGAATGTTTCTTCAATTGCATTTGCATAACAAGCCCACAGTTTGAACTTGGACTATCTGACCCTTCCTTGCAGCACTTTTCTCACATGAAAATGAGATTAACAGTATTACTTAATTCATTAAGGTCTTGTGAGGATGAAATGAATGAATACATGTAAAGAACTTAGAAGAGTTTTTGATGTATGGATACCAAGGGGGAAGGGGTGTGGGATGAATTGGGAGATGGAGATTGGCATATATATACTATTGATACTATGTATAAAATTGATAACTAATGAGAACCCACTGTATAGCACAGGGAACTCTACTCAATGCTCTGTGGTGACCTAAATGGGAAGGAAATTCAAAAAAGAGGTGATATACGTATACATGTAGTTGATTCATTTTGCTGTACAGTAGAAACTAACACAACATTGTAAAGCAACTATATTCCAATAAAAATTAATAAAAAAAGTGTTTGATATGGAGAAATTGCTCAACAAATGAAGGGTATAATATTAGCAATAGTAATGCTTATCTTTAAGCTGTTTATTTGGTGTAGTGTGTTTAGGTGATCATGTCAGCATTACTGGAGAGGAGGACTAGACTTCTTCTTTTGACACTTCCATAGGTATATGAGGTTTTCTACATATCTGGCTGACACTAGAGTATAATTTCAGGTGGAGGAAGCTTTTTACATGCCCTAAACCTCTTCTAAACATTCGCAGTTCCTAATACTTATCAATATTTGAGAATATTTCTTTTATACATTTAGAGTTTCCTATTTAAATACAGATGCTTTCTAAGGTGGTTGACAAAGCAACAAAACAGGAATTTGTAACCAAAAGACTTAGGATGTTTCCATACAAATAGTAAAATTATTGTTCTAGTTCTGTGAAAAATGCCATTGGTAGTTTGATAGGGATTGCATTGGATCTGTAGATTGCTTTGGGTAGTATAGTCATTTTCACAATGTTGATTCTTCCAATCCAAGAACGTGGTATATCTCTCCATCTGTAGGTATCATCTTTAATTTCTTTCAACAGTGTCTTATAGTTTTCTGCATATGGGTCTTTCATCTCCTTAGGTAGGTTTATTCCTAGGTATTTTATTCTTTTTGTTGCAATGGTAAATGGGAGTGTTTCCTTAATTTCTCTTTCAGATATTTCATCATTAGTGTAGAGGAATGCAAGAGATTTCTGTGCATTAATTTTGTATCCTGCCACTTTACCAAATTCATTGATTAGCTCTAGTAGTTTTCTGGTAGCATATTTAGTATTCTCTATGTATAATACCATTCCATCTGCAAACAGTGACACAAAAGACCCCAAAGAGCTAAAGCAATCTTGAGAAAGAAAAACGGAGCTGGTAGAATCAGGTTCCCTGACTTCAGACTATACTACAAAGCTACAGTAATCAAGACAGTATGGTACTGGCACCACAAAAACAGAAATATAGATTAATGGAACAGGATAGAAAGCCCAGAGATAAACCCACGTGCATATGACCTTATCTTTGACAAAGGAGTCAAGAATATACAATGGAGAAAGGACAACCTCTTCAATAAGTGGTGCTGGGAAAACTGGACAGCTACATGTAAAAGAATGAAATTAGAACACTCCCTAACACCATACACAAAAATAAACTCAAAATGGATTAAAGACCTAAATGTAAGGCCAGGCACTATAAAACTCTTAGAGGAAAACATAGACAGAACACTCTATGACATAAATCACAGCAAGATCCACTTCCTAGAGAAATGGAAATAAAAACAAAAATAAACAAAGGGGACCTAATGCAACCTAAAAGCTTTTGCACAGCAGAGGAAACCATAAACAAGAGGAAAAGACAACACTTAGAATGGGAGAAAATATTTGCAAATGAAGCAACTGACAAAGGATTAATTTCCAAAATATACAAGCAGCTCATGCAGCTCAATATCAAAAAAACAAAAAACGCAATCCAAAAATGGGCAGAAGACCTAAATAGACATTTCTCCAAAGAAGATATAGAGATTTCCAACAAACACATGAAAGGATGCTCAACATCGCTATTCATTAGAGAAATGCAAATTAAAACTACAATGAGATATCACCTCACACCAGTCAGAATGGCCATCATCAAAAAATCTACAAACAATAAATGCTGGAGAGGGTGTGGAGAAAAGGGAACACTCTTGCACCGTTGGTGGGGATGTAAATTGATACAGCCACTGTGGAGAACAGTATGGAGGTTCCTTAAAAAACTAAAAATAGAACTACCATATGACCCAGCAATCCCACTACTAGGCATATACCCTGACAAAACCATAATTATAAAAGAGACATGTACCACAATGTTCATTGCAGCACTATTTACAGTAGCCAGGACATGGAAGCAACCTAAGTATCCATCAACAGTTGAATGGATAAAGAAGATGTGGCACATATATACAATGGAATATTACTCAGCCATAAAAAGAAAAGAAGTTGAGTTATTTGTATTGAGGTGGATAGACCAAGAGTCTGTCATACAGAGTGAATAAGTCAGAAAGAGAAAAACAAATACCATATGCTAACACATATATATAGAATCTAAAAAAAATAAAAATGGTTCTGATGAACCTAGGGACAGGACAGGAATAAAGACAAGGATGTAAAGAATGAACTTGACACGGGTAGGGGGAAGGGTAAGCTGGGACAAAGCGAGAGAGTAGCATTGACATATATACACTACCAATGTAAAATAGCCAGTGGGAAGCAGCTGCATAGCACAGGGAGATCAGCTCTGTGCTTTGTGACCACCTAGAGGGGTGGGATAAGGAGTGTGGGAGGGAGGCACAGAGGGAGGGGATCTGGGGATATATGTATACATATAGCTGATTCACTTTGTTATACAGCAGAAACTAACACAACATTATAAAACAATTATACTCCAATAAACATGTTAAAAAAAAAAAGACTTAGGATGGGGTCTTTGCTACTTTGTCTTCTCCTTGTGTGTGCTTAGATAAGTTCATGAGGGCTGATCGGTGTCTAGTTCTTCTTTTCTGGTTGACCTCAGTTAAATGGAGACTTGTTCTTGCTCATGGGCTGTGAGTGGAATTGACACAGGCCACTTCTGGACAGAAGCATTTGTCAGTGGGAGATCTTCCACTTCTTCTCTTCTCTTCTCCTGCTGCAATAGTCATCGATGAGGCCTCACTTTAAGATGACAGAGTCAAAGGATGTGTGATGACCTTGGAGTCTCAGTTCAACACATGGAAGAAAGTCAGTCTTGGCGAGTGCCCTGGCCTCAGATCACAAGGATTTTGTGTGAAAAATAAATCTTTGTTGCTTTGAGAATCTGAGATTTGGAAGTTGCTTGTTAATTCAGCCTATCTTTCATTAATAAAATCTCTTAACCTTTCTGAACCTCTGTTTCCTCATACTAGAAGTGGGACCAAAAGACCTACATAACTGTGGGATTTTTGAAGAATAAAATTAACCAAGGTAATATGTACAAAACTTCAAGGTTAATATCTGAACATAAAGTAATTGCTTCAAAATGATAGATGATGATGATGATGTTGACATCCAAGATCCAGTGCATAGTCTCAGGGATCCTAGATAGAGAAAACCATAAAAAGGTCCCTGGGGAGCATGGGGAATGTTGAGAAATTGAAAAGATTTCCAGCCCACGCACCGTAACAAAAGATCCCACATGTTGCAACAAAGATCCTGTGTGCTGCAATTAAGACTTGACACAGCCAAAAATAAATAAATAAATACATAAATATTAAAAAAAATTTTTTGTTCTTCTGACCTCCTCCATGGTCACTTAGCAATCAATGGAAAAAAAGGCAATATGCTTGTTACCTATCCTCCTCAGATGCTAACTGCAAATAAGCTAGCAAATGGCAAAATTTAGTCTTGGTTACCTACTTGCTCTGTCACTTTTTTTTTCCAACGTCCATATTTCTGCTTCTTCTAAGACCATATCCAATTCCTCCACCTGTGCCTACTCTTTGTTTTTTGTAATCAGAAATAAACAAACAAATGGACTGCCCCTTATTGGTTGTTTTTCCTTAGAGTCAGAGAGTTAAGCTGATTCTAGGTTGTTGCCACTGAACTGTATTTCGCTTTTCTGAGCTCCCTTCTCCTCAACCTATTTTGCAGTGTTGTTATCAGAGTTGAGGGCATGCTAGTTTGGTGGAGATTGATTGAATCTTACACATCTGTTGAACATTTTTAACAAGAATTCTTAAGCTGAAAATAAGACATTTTAGAAATTCTGGACTTACACTGCACTTAAACATGTCCTTACACTTGTGAAACTCCAACAAATTAGAATCTTTGATTCTAGGGACGGAAAAGGACATTCTCCACCATGTAAAGGGAATAAGGATCTAACATTTGTTAAGCACACATTAAACTATATACATGTGCTATTTTATGCCATAACCATTTATAAGGTAGCGGAATATGGTTTGAGAAGGTTAATTAAGTTGAGAAAAGTCACAAACTAAATAATTCTTCTACAGTTTTTTCTTCTATTGTCTCCCTTGTTTTGCTCGCTCAAAAAACTGCACTTTGGGTCATACTAATGACATTGTCATTTTTACTAAGCAGGAGACATAGATAATTTATGAAGATAGTGAAAAGCGATTATAAGTAGCAATTTTAAGCAGCATTAAATCCTTTTGCTTAATGAAATAGTAGATGTGTTAGTCAGAGGAGCACCATGATAGTTGAAATGTATTATCTCCATTATGCTTTTAGTAATATTCAAATTAGCCTAAGGCCTTTCTAATACTGTCATCATGAACTCACAGTGTTCATAGAATCTCAAGAGGGTAACTACTGATATGGTGTAATCAACTTACATAATACATTCAACAACAACTGCCACATATAGGTACTGAATTCTTATGTATTGAATTCCATGCTAAACCAGGGAGATCCAGCTGCATCTGTATGGAGCTTGTGTTTTAGTAAGAAGGGCAATTAACAAAATGAATAAGTCAATTATTTAGTGTATTGGAAATGAAAAGTACTATGGGAAATATAAAACAAGAAAGGAAGATAGGGAGTGCTGGTGTGTGTGGGCATGTATGTGTGTGTATTTGCAATTTTAAACAAGCTGAGTAAACTGAACAAGAAAAGTGAAATAACTTGCTAACAGTCATGCAATTAGGAAGTGGCAGATGGGAACCTGCTCTCGGTGCCCTAATTCATGATCTTACGCTCTCAGCTTGATTGGCTTCAGCCCTCTGAAATTTTTAACAAAGCCAAACCCAGGAAAAATCACCAGCATGAAATTGTTCATTGGTGCAATCTTCAGAATTCTTTTCGTTTCAAGAGACAGGTACTTGTCTCAAAATTTCTTAAGCAAAAATAGGTGAGCTTAGTGCAAGGACACCAAGGTGTTTCATGTAATGTAGAAGGACAGGGAAATGATCTGGCTTCTGGAAATGTGAATGCTGCCAAGATCATCTTTCCATTACTCTTCTCTACTCTCAGATCAACCTCCTCCGTATGGCTAGACATTGGACTGATAACAGTATTGTCCTTAGACCCAGGCAAGAGGGGCTCCTGCTTTGTCCTGAGAATCAGGGATAGCTAAACTTTTGGAGCTCTTGCCTCTAGGTCTGGTAGTGATGTCCCTTAGGGAACTCCCTGACTCTTTGAACCTCATTTATGTGGTCAACCAGATACCATGAGGAGCTCCAGGACCTGTGACTGCAGAGCTGTCCTGGGACGCTTAGCCTGACAAGTTTCCAAGAGTGAGCTTAGCAAGCAGACTGCTCCTAGTGGCTGGTTCAGTATTTATTTTGCAGGATTGTGTGAGTTTGGGCCACTAAAAAGGTGCTGACACTCTGATTTTAGGTGATTTTTGCTCAGGTCTGAAAGAGGACAAGTTTAGGTGTCTGGACTCTAATAATCCACTGATAACAATGGGCTTGAGTCAGTTGTACGGTCCCTGCATCAAAGGTGCCGCTTTTAGTTTACAGCATCCAATGCGTAGGGATTAAGCGCAGCAGAACCTGGAACTCTGTTGAATGAATCAGGATCAAGATTTTACTCTCTAGCTGTGTGATCCTGAGCATGTTATTCTATCTTTTTAAGCCTCATTTTCCTTATTTGCAATATGGGAAGATGAGAAGTTTTTATAATTATTAAGTGAGATAATGTTTGAAAAGTACTTAGAACAGTGCTTGACACATGGTAAGCATTCAATGTCCCACAGAGAGCTGGGTTCCAAATCAAATGCTCTCAAGACCCTATATTCTTTCGATTATACTGCATTGCATTCTCAGGTTAGAAAGAAGGAGGAGTCCAAGAGTAAAACCAGTATTGCAATGGATCCACTTGATAATTAAGGCTCTTGATCTAGGAACACTCTGGGTTTACCGATGCTGACAGACACGTGTTTCTAAAGTAAAACTCAAGTCCAAAGTGTTTGATAGAAGCAAAACAAGAGAACAATTACAATTTTGTTGAATGTTGCTTTTATTAGGGGAAAAAAACACATAAAGTTAATTTATACTTGAATTGCAAAGTAAATTTAACTCACAAAAAGGAAATTATATCAAAGTCCAAAATGCTGGGGGGAAAGTTATCAGCCCTTACATTGTGCACAATAGTAAATTAAATCAAATAGTTATTCCTGCAGCACTCAAGCTGTGATTTTAATTATCCTCGAATCTAGGAATTCTAAGTTAAAGTTTTCACAGAGACTGTAATTTTTGTCCCATTAACCATTTAACAGAATCAGTTTTATATTACAGAGTTTTCCAAATTATAAATGGTGTGAGGCTGTTGAGTGGGAATGCTAGTGAAAACTGGAGTTAAAAAAGAAAACTACTCTTAGGCTTTTAAATGTTCAGCTGTGAGTTTTTTTAAGGGATTTAAAAAAATCTTCCTCCCTATTGTAATTTGTCCAGTATATCAATTAGCCAAAAATTATTTATTGGGTATTTATTATGTGTCAATGTCAGTGGTAAGTGTTAAGAAGAAAGGAAAGAGTAGAGGCAGAGATGAAGGAGAAAATAATTCATACAAAATCGATACTTTAAGAATATAAGAATTCACAAAAGAATAGAAGAATCAATAATAGAATATGTGTATGTATGTATATGTGTGTGTATTACACACACATGTGCATAGATGAACATGACCATATAAGAACCTGCTTTGATGAGGAAGTGCTAATAAATGAGAATTGGATTTACTATTCATCAAATACGGCAGTTGTGGATAAAGTATATCATTTACAGGGTCAGTGTCAGTGAATGGCCTTTGATGTTGTAAGCAAATAGGTAAAGCCATGAGGGAGATCCAACCTTCAGTTGGCTATAATTTCAATAAGATATAGGCTGTGCATGAGAAGAATGCAGGAGCTCATCAAATTCAAAGGTCTACAGATTAACAGGAAAAGGCATTTTCTTATCTTTCGAGACCCCCAAATGCAAAATACAATCACGAGATTAGTCCGATGACTTAGGTGAGTAGATCAGAGAGTGGTGTTCTTTTGGGGACAAGGGGCTTGAGACTAACCCTTCTTTAAGTTATGAAGCCCCCGTTGCACACACAAGCTTAAAACTTCATGGGAGAAGTACTTGGTAGGGGGCTGCCTTGGCTTTTCCAAATCCCTCGTGTTTTTATACACATACACTCGCATACACACTTTAGAGGAAAAATCAAGCAGAAAACCACCCCAGTTCCCTTTGCCTGGTCAGCTAGACCATCTCTCTTGATGTCCACCCTGGGTCCCCCATTTAGGGATAGGCTCCCAAAGATCCCAAAGAAGTAAGCATTTCCCCTAATCTGAAATTTGGGGAAAGGGTCCAAAAGAAGGTAAAAGAATCTGAAACATGAGGGAAAGTGTGGCACCTCCCCTCAAGAGAGCCATGGAAGCTGGGGGCATTGGTCTGGGGAACCATGGAGGCAGAGAAAAGCAATGTTCTTCTCAGTAGCCAACTTCTACCTTTCTGTAGGGCAGTGAAGAGACAGAAGAAAGAACTTGCTCAAAAATCTTTGCCCCCTTCAGCCCTATTGCCCTGGCCATGAACTTTCCTCTAAGAATTTCATTTCTAACTCAGGACCCCCAGCAACACTGTCAGTACTCGTGCCTGCATGACATGAGATACTCAGCAATTATCATCATGCTTTTCCTCTTTGATTTTAAGCCTGATGATTCCTTGGGCAGAGATAACCTATCCCTCTTTCTCCAGCTGGTTATTCTTACTTCCTTTGGAGGTTCAGCTCAGATGTTTTTCTCCTTCTGATCCTCTCAGAAGAGATGGGTTCTTCCCCTGTGAGCCCTCATACAGGCTTTATCACAGCACATTATTGCAATGGGCTGTGGTCACTGAAGTCTTGGTCCATCTCCTCACTCCGTGAAGCCCCTTCAGGGAAGGAAGGACCTGTATCCCTCTCACCTCAGCATCTCCAGTGTCTGCCATGTCATAGCTGCTCACTAACCTTTCATATTTACATGTTATTTTTTATCACTAGAAAATCACTTTGCCATACAAGAAGTGTGTGACCTGACAAAAACCTGAAGAGGTTGGCAGGTAACTAGTAAATCCCTATTTTATTCATGAAGACAGTGAAACTCTGAAAGGCTAAGTGACTTTCCCAGCATCACCCAGTTTGGGATTGCTGGAACGAAGTGCCCTGTATTTCTTCCAAAGACTGGGGTTTTTGATGTGGCTTTTTCTTTCACTAAACTCACCTCTTGTATTGAATTAAACACAGACACATTGGGCCACCGACAAACAGATTTTGAATTGAAGATCTGATCTTAATTAAAAAGAGTGTTTTGACTCCAGAGAAGCCTGCCAAGAAGAAGCACATGAAAAATAATAAGATTTTTAGCGAAAAAAAAGTCCTCAGAGTTTTAAGGCAGGAGTTTGTGAGTGGGTTACATGAGGTCCTTGAATCCCCTGAGGTTTTTGGCAAAATCTTGTATACCTGAGTATTTTTCTGGGAGGATATGAAGCTTTATCACATTCTCAAAAGGGTGAATGTACCTAAGGCCCCATTCACCTCTGTGCAGAGGGACCATTTTGCACTTCCTTGGGGGTCTGTCACCTTGTGGGCCAATTTCTTCCTGCAGGTCCCCTCCGAGGGCCAGGGGATGCCAAGGCCTGTCAGGAGGGGGTCTATGTGGCCCGCTGGCATCCTGTATACTAACACTTCTGCATTGCAGGCGAGCTAATCCCTCTCTTAAGCTGCTTGACTGAGCTCCTTTGCCAGATCTGATAGAAGGATTTAACCTTTCCTTTTTCCCTCTTGGCACACACTCAATGGAATCCAAATAAAGAATTAAAGAGACTTGAAAGGGACTTTCCATTACCAAACAATTCAGTTTAAATTTCTGACCTTTCCTCTACCTTTTTTTTTTTTTTTTCCATTCCCTCCTTTCTTCTTCTTCAACATTTGGGATTCAAGGCTGGCACAAAAACCCCTGGGGACATGTGGAGAGCCAGAGACCAGGAACGTGAATGGAATTTTCCAAATTAAGGTGGCTTATTGGCCTTAGTTGCCAAGTGAACTGGAGAGGTCTGGCTTTTGGGTTACGCCTGGGAGCAGGATTGCTCTGACATCTGGGAGAGAGTTTTGGCCTTCGTGGCTGGAGTAACACATGCTCCACATACATGGGACTCTCTATTTCTTACAATCCACCCTGTGATTTCCTAGTTCTGAGTCCTTACTCCTGTTGCTCATAGAATGTAAATTCAACATATCTTAACTGAACAGCTATGATGTCTAAAATTGTCTTAGGCTCTCAGTGTAATAAAAGTAGCTAGGACTTAATGGGAGCTTATATGTGCAAAGTATTATGTTGGCCTGATAACACTAGGCCCAACTTTTTTCCCCATTTGACAGATGAGAATACTGAGGCACAGAGAGTTAAGTACATCTCCATGTTCTCATAGACAAGATGTAGAAGAACCAGAATACAAAGCCACATAATGGGGCTCAAGAGTCAGGACTCAGAGTGGAAAGGGAACTTAGCACAGGGCCTGGAACTTAAAAAAGAATCAACAAATTTTAACTGTGAAGATGAGGAGGAGAAGGAGTCAGAATAAGAAAACCTATGCAGGTTTTAAATCTTAGTTTAAAAATAACATATTTTTCTTATTACCCTGATAATAAAATAGTAATCCATGTTTATGATAATGACTTTGGAATTGCTCCTACAAAAAGCACCAAGTATAGAAGGTTTTATAAGCTAGTTCTTTCAAATGTCCTAGGGAGAGTTAATTCACATGCTATACAAAGAGATGGAGAGTTTGGATAGAAATACTTAATATTCTTTATAATAACAATAGCTAACACTTGTTGAGTGCTTACCGAATGTCAGTTACCATGCTAAGCTCTTCATTTATGTTAGCGCTTGTTATTCTTCCAATAGCCCTATGAGATGATTATTACTATTATTATTATTCTCCTTTTAGAGACAAGGTAAGGTGGAGTAGCTTGCCTGGGATCATGCACGCTATTGAGTGGCAGAGCCTGATTTCAAATCCATGTGCTCTGGCGGCAGAGCCAATCTTCTTAGTCACACAACTACATGGCCACCTTTACATGCCATGGATTCAAGAGTCCCTACTTTTTTGGTTATTCTTCTCCATGCCTGTTTAGTTGGTCAGTGTAGCCAGGCATGTTAATCTGTGTACAACATCTGAAAATAACAGAATGCTTTTGCTAGGGCACTGCAACAGAAATAAGAAACAACTTACGGCAAAGACTGAGGGCAAGAGATGGGAGATGCATACAACACAAGGGGAAGTGATTGAGAGTTATTCTTGCCAAGTGGAAATCAATTCCTTCCTGACTGTGCCCCCTAATAGGAGGTGCTCTATCGACATTTGTTGAATAAAAGAATGAAAGGTCAGTACAGCTAGCACAAAGAATAGAATATTGTAAAGACCTTGAAATAAGTCGTGTGGGATTTTTGTGTTGTTGTTGGGTCCCAATAGCCTTCTAAGAAAATATATTCGGAGAGCACACTTCAAAGCAAGCGTCCATAATAGAGTGATACAATTATAAACAAAAATCCCAACATGAGGGATTGGTCAATCTGAAAGTCATTGGACAGTAAATGGTGAGGTGCTTCTCTGTTATACTCTCTGGGGCCATCAGTGTTGAGTATTGGGGTTGGAGCATACCTCTATACATCCCAGATGATGGTTACAGCTCTAGGCAAAACCCTTCAGGATAACAAGTCATCATTTGTCTTTTGGAGCTAATTCTTTCTTACCAAATCTTGCTCCCCTTGAAGTTGCAACTACATCGTTGTGACAGAAACAAGTAAATTCTTTTATGGTCAGAAGACATGTCAGGAGCAGCTTAACAGAGCTGAACCATGGGTTTGCATCCTAACTCTTCTGCTTTCCAAGTGTGTAAGATCAGTTGAATCAACTAAACTTCTTTAGAGTTTTCTGTGCTTATTTTTCCTGACGTATCATAGGTACTCAATAAGTTATTTATTGAAAGAATGGATGAGTTAATTTTAAAAAGTTCTCTTCTTCTTTTAGCATTAGTATAATGAAAACATGCAAGAATAGGTATGGAAAGTCAGTGTAAATGGAGTCCTCATTCAGTGTTGTAACCAAGGAGAACTCTGGACAGGGCAAAACAGAGACTTCCTTTTGGCTTGTCATTTGGTGCTTCTGTCAAAGTGTCCATTGTTATGCCAACAGCTTCTCTAAGGATGCCTGGAGTCTTAAGGAGAAGCCCCAAACATCAACAGCCTTAGAGAAGCCTTCATTCTGAAGGCATTGTATTTTCACTCATTGAATAATTGCCAGATAAATCCAGCCTCATTCTTTAATAACCCACTAAGCAGGTTATATAATATGTGTTTATGAATTTGTCTCAGGCTGAATTCCACCTAGCTGTTAGAGAGACTCCTAAAAGTATGTGCATATTGTATCATGTCTGTTAAACTGAATGTTTGCTATTGTTATTCAATCTGCCCAAAATTGACATTTAATTTAATAATATGATGAAAACCTAAAAAGAAATAACATGGCTTATTATGTACAGTTTGTTCCCACCCACGTACTCCACAGAATCCCTCTTTGTTGAAGACCTTAATATTTCAGATATAGTTGAATCTTACACACACACATCCTCTCTGAGACCTTGTTACAATACAGCTGAACAGGGCCTCTAGTAGAATTCTGTAATCCTAGACCTTATTCAGGAGAAGTTAACTATGGAAATTCTAAGACGATCTTCTCATTAAGTATATAGAAGGCATGGATCCAATAACTGCACTCAAGTAGTCATTTGTAAAGATATAATATACATAAGTAAAAATCTTTATAAACATTTGTTTATTGATATATGTAGAAAATACAGCTAATATTTTTTGAAGGCTTAGCACGTGCAGGGCTCTGTGTCAAATGCTTTATATGCAAACATGAGTTGTCTTTTGCTGAATATAAAATTAACGTAAGTTACTAGCTTAAAGCAGATTCTGTGGGTCAGGAGTTTGAGCTGAGTGCTCTGCTCAGGGACTCATGAGGTTGCAGCCAAGGTACTGACCAGACTGTGGTCTCAACTGGAGGCTTGACTAGGGAGGTATCTGCTTTCAAGCTCACTCAGTTTATTTCCCTGCAACTTTATGACTGAAGACCCTGGCAGTGCTCAGCTCCTAGAGGCTGCCTGCAGTCTCCTGACTTACGGCCCCCTCCAGAGGCAAGTCACAACATGGCTGTTTGTTTCTGCAAGGCCAGCAGGGAAATCTCTCTCCTCTGCTAAAATAAAGTCTTATATAATGGAACTTAATTATGGGAGTGAGAGCCTATCATCTTTGACATATTCTATTGGTTAGAAGCAAGTCACAAGTCCCATTCACACTCAGGATATCATACAGGGCATAACACCAGGGGACAGAGATCATGGGTGCCATGGTGGAATTCTACCTACCAAAATGCATAATCAATTTTAATTCTCATAATAGCTCTAGAAGGCATATTTCATTACTATTATTAGCTCCTAGAGAAAAGGAACCAGGGGCAATTTACAGAGGCAAGATAATGCATACAGATGAAGATGTCAGAACAAGTGTTTGAACTCTTATATTCGGCTGGTAAAACTGGGACTTTAGCCACCTGCATTCATACCATACCCAATTTTTTGGCTTTAAATAACCAAGTGAAGACCTGTTATTTGTTGTATGCAGGACTCTGTTCCAATACAAACATTTTCTCTTTTCATCCTGACATCAAGCCCAATAGGGAGCTGTGACAGTCTCTGTTATACAGAAGAGAAAGCTGATGCTTAGAAAATTATTGCTTTGTGACTTTGGGCAAGTTACTTACCTCTCTGAGATTCATCCTGCTCACCTATAAAAGGGAGAATAATGATAACTACTACATAGGATTGTTGTGACGATTAAATGAGGCAACACAGGCAGAACATTTAGCTGAGTGTCTGACCCAGATTAATAACTCAATGGATGCTAGTTAGTATTGATTTTAAGACTAACGAATTCCACATAAATATCTTTAAAGATGTAAAAATTGACAGTCTGAGAGTAGAACAAGTTAGTTTTAAGAATGTGTGTCTCCTCTGCCTCTTGTTAGTTCTGCTGATATCCAGAAAATTCTGTACGAGCTATTCTGCTCCTGATGGCTTTTTATTTCAGGACTACTCTTCTTATCCTGGTCCCATAAAGTCCTCTCTGAAATTGACCAAAACTTGAGTGTGTTTTATGGACATCATATGTCACAAGGGTTCCTCTGGGGAACATTGGGACTCTCTGTCCCCATCCTCAGCCTCTATGCCTTCCCACTTCCCTTTCCCCTTTTGCCTTCCCTACTGGGGCCCAGGGACTGGACTATAGGTCCTTATATCTGTTTCCTTCTTCCCCCTCCAATAGGGCTTAATGAGTATAGGTTAAATAGGGAACTCAATCCCTCAGTCAGAGATTTTCTAATGGATGGATGCTCTGTTTCCAGTCCTCTGCTAGGCTCTGTGGCTGTAGAGAGTAACAAGAACTAGCCTCTGTCCTCTAAATCTACAGAGGATGAAACTAGAAAACCTTTTTATGCATGGAAAATTCTCCAGGAGGTTTTCTGAGGTTAACAAAGAGATGGAGATCAGGGACTGGTGACAACAGAGGTTTCAAGAAAAGGCATTAGTTTTGGCACCAGGCCAGCCTGGGCTCCATTCTCAGCTCTGCCTCTTGCTAGCTGTATGACCTTGGTCAAGAAATTACTTAATCTATGGGCTTTGGTTTCCTCACCCACAAAAGAAGAATAATAGTAACTTTTTCCTCATATATTATTGTGATACCCAAATGATGAAATCATACAATAAGAGTGCATTATAACCGAAAGATGCTCTGCAAATGGGAATTAAGATACAGGACTGAGATAAGAAACCAAACAATTGGGAAAATCATGACCTTGGAAAAATCCATGATATTTACATTTTATCCCAAAGCAATTATCTCCGCAGCATCTTTTATTTTATTTTCCAAAACAGATCTTTTAAAAATTAAGATCACACTATGTTCAAATGATTTCCAAGCATGGAAAAACTTGCTTTGAAACCACAAACTATCTTATTAGTATTATTTCTTAGATTAGGAAAACATTGTTGTGTGATGGGAAATACTCCCTGTATCTGGAGACGTAATTTACACTTCTCATTTGTAGATTCAGCTGTGGTTATTCATATCTGAGCCAGTGTTAGAAGAGTCATTGGGATTCCAAGAAGACAGAAAACATTTTAAACATCTCCCATTTAAACAATTGCAATAGCCCATGATAGAATGTTCACCCTTGGAAGAAGGACCCTTGTGAGTAGTTAAAATAAGGGAAAATAGTAATGCTATTTATGAGAAGAATCCAGTGTCGCAAACCCTTACTTAATTTTGGAGACAAAATTAAATTAGTTTTGCCTATTGTGTCAACAAATTGAATTTGGGTAAATTCCATACTATTTTCTATGGATCAATGACAAATGAGCCAAACAGATATTGTGTTTTGTTTTGCTTCAGTCCTGTAAAAAAAAAAAATCTAGTAAAAAAAAAATCTGATCAGATTCTATGGTTGCTTCTGGTTTCATAGAGCTTTTCATCACATACTGTCATTGTTTTTTATCAGCAGACTATAATTTTTCTTCCATCTTTGTCACAAATACAAAGATCATTTTGTTCAAATTGTTCATTTCCCCCACTCTTACACCCTTATGTAGAAAATCAAATAATTCATATTCAAGCAGAGAAAATGAAGATTTATAATGCTTATCAGTGAAAAAAACATGGAAGTGCTCACAGTAGCACCTCTCTAAACTGAAGATCAGCTTGGGTTAATGAAAGAAATAACTCAATTCTGTTTTGTTCTAATCTGTGTTTAACTCATGGGTTGTTTGATCAATTAATGGGGTTTAATATGAACTTGATTTGGGGGCAGGAAGAAGTCACTCAGGGAGAGCAGGGCATGACTGAACATTTTGGACCAGCTGGGGGTAGGGATGAGGATTTCTTGGGCCTTGTGTGTAAAAGATGGTTCAGAAAGAACCAGATTTCACTCTACTCTCTTTTATGTAGATTGCTGTTTTATATAGATGCATGACTTATGTCATGTAAACATTTCATTTTTCTAAGGTCTGGTATATTACACTTGGGTCTCTTTCTATTGGTTGCCAAAGTCATTCCAAGAATATGAAATTAATTTTTCTTTCCAGGTCTCCCATTTGCATTTTGCTTATTAACTGTTCTTCTGCAGGATCTCAGTGTTATTGAAGAGTATTTTTTTTCTCCCTTATACAATTGCCAGCATCTAAGTTGTTAGGCAGCAAGATACCTAGATTTACCTTTAATTAAGCTATCATCTCTCAACAACTCAGCACTAAATCCATTCTTCTGTAGTCCTTTTAATGTCAGGGTTAGGAACCTGCAAACTATATTTCTGTTTTGCTAGCTGTTAGGATCTACCATTAAAGGGTGCTAGAGCAAGACTTGGGAGCAGAACAGGACAAGGGATTGGCTCTATATAATTTCTTGTCATTCTTTTCAATGTGGCCCCAGCAATGGATCTCAACTGCCCTAGCAGCTGCAGGCAGTGTCCCCAGCCCTATGATGACAGCTGTTGCCTGAAGTTCCTGCCTGTTCAACCCCTATGTTACCTGTTTGCTTTTTCATCTCTAGCACCTATTTAGCTAACTCCTAATGCTAATTTTTATTTCTGTTGAAATACCTAGTGTGGCTTCTGTTTCCCTGATTAGGCCCTGACTGATTCCTCTCTAAGACTCATTTCTCCCATTGTCCTTTTCAGGGTCTGTAATAAATGACAGTATCTTCAGTTTGGAATAATCTTAGAGGGTGTCAAGTCCAAATTCTGACACAGTAGAGAGGGAATTTATGAGGATTAGATGTTTAATCATGGATAAGTCTCACTGGAGAAAGTTTCCAGAGCACTGTGTTTTGAAGTGCGAGGTTATATGGGATTTAATGGGGGAGAAGTTTATGTTTACTCAGTGGTAACTTCTGTTGAAGTTGTCAGGCAGAAGCTGTACATTTCAGCCTGAAACACAGATTCCTTCAGTGAACTTAGGAAAATGAATTTTCTCCCATTGTGACATTTGTTGCTGGATCACTTGCACATGTAATAAAATCTTTGAGATTTAATTTATTAACCAATGAGGTGAGGCCAGACATATGTGCCCTCATCCCTACCACAATTCAGAGAGATTTTGATGGGATAGATCCATTCATTTAATTAATTAATTCATGCATCCATTGTTTCATCCATCCATCTTTCCATACAACCACTTATCCATTCATTCTTTCATTTTATTTACTTTATTTATTCAGTTTTTTTCTAAGATTCTCAGCTGTCCTGAGGACTCTGCTAAATTGGGAAGTATATGATGAGAAAAAAATGGACTTCCATTTCTAGGAGCTCTATAGAGGAATGGGGAAGTTTCAGTTGAATTAAGTCAGGAAGCTAAAAGGAGGAAATGTGATAAAATTAAGTAGTTGGGACGTCTTTTGGAAAGAGAAAAGCTGGTGGGAAGATGCAAAGTCACTGATGGATGAAAGAATATGGAATGATCAGAAAACTAAGTGGTTTGCTCAAAACTGGAGAATGTTGGGAACGAGAATGCTAAAATGAAGTAGATTGTGATGGGCCCTTTTTTTTTTTTTTTTTTTTTTTAAAGAAAGTGGGGTGGTTGCTGGAGGCAGTACTGGACTCTAAGAGGATCTTTTTTTTTTTTTTAATTTATTTTATTTTTTATTTTTGGCTGTGTTGGGTCTTCGTTTCTGTGCGAGGGCTTTCTCCAGCCGCGGCAAGCGGGGGCCACTCCTCATCGCGGTGCGCGGGCCTCTCACTATCGCGGCCTCTCTTGTTGCGGAGCACAGGCTCCAGACACGCAGGCTCAGTAGTTGTGGCTCACGGGCCCAGTTGCCCCGCGGCATGTGGGATCCTCCCAGACCAGGGCTCGAACCCGTGTCCCCTGCATTGGCAGGCAGATTCTCAACCACTGCGCCACCAGGGAAGCCCTGATGGGCCCTTTTGAAGAAAAGAAATATTGCAATATCTTTATGTGTGTGTGCATGTGCATATATGTGTATATGTGTTATTTTAAAGCTTTTTGTTGGCTCCATGATGAAAATGGAGTTTATTAATATTCAACAATAGTTACTATCTGACAAAGATATTAGAGAGTACGATCCATGTTTAATACTAAATATAAAATATATATAAAATTGCTACTATCCTAGTCAAGAGCCCCTGATCTCCACTCGTTTCCACTAATCATCTCAAATAGTGGCGGCTTAATCAATTGATGAGTATCCATCATTCATTCATTCCACAAATACTTCTTCTGATTTACAATTTGTGGATCCCTCTAACAGGTTTCAGAGTTATAACAGCAAACAAGACCTTTTTCTCTCTGAGCTTACAGCCCAGCAGCAGAAACAAATTATTATATATGGAATTTGAGGGAAGTGATGAGTATTGCAGTGATGAATATTATTTTAGAGTAAGAAAGATGTGCTTTGGGAGCACATAGGAAACAACACTTGAAATAGCCTGGAGGTTCAGGGAAGTCTCCTAGAAAGGGCGACATTATCTTAGACCTAAAGATTTAGTAAGATTTCGTCAAAGAGCGGTGATGGAAGACAGGGTTTCGGCAAAAGTAGCAGCATATGTGAGGTTTGGAGTTTGGTGACAGCTTAGTGTTTTGAGGACTTGAATGAAGTATATTTTGACTGGACTATGGATGCTAAAGAAGGGTTGCAGGGTCATGCAGGGGACAAAACTTATAGGGCCTTTTATGCTGAATGAGGCATTGACTTTATCCAATGAGCAATTGGAAGTCCTTGGATGGTACAAGTTGCAGAGACATGATCAGATTTGTAAACTGGTTGCATTGTAGACAATTAGTCAGAGGAACCATCATGAAAGCACGTGGACTTGTAAGAGGCTGTTGTGGTGGTGACCTAGAGGCATTGCAGCCTCTTTGCCCAAAGAACACTGTATGAGCAGTTGTTACATATTCAGCATAAAGCATATTGTATTATAATTGGTTATAATGTTTCCCCACTTAGTTTATTTCCCCTACTAGAATGAAAGCCTCACTGTCATCTCTCTTAGTTGGTCTCCTTGCTTCTGGTTTACCTGTTACTGTCTATTCCTCACACATGGACCAGAGGGATACTATTAAACTCGAGGTCAGATTATTCCACTCCTCTGTTCAAATGGCCTTTCATCTCATTCAAAGCAAACACCAAAGTACTCACATGGCATGGTGTGCAGTGCCCCACAATGTCTGCTCTTGACCCCATCCCCTCTCTGAACTCATATATCCTAACACCTTCTCCTCACCTGCTCTATTCCTGCCACACTAGGCTCCTGGGTCTTCCTCTAACGCATGAGGCATTCTCCTGCTTCAGAGCCATTGTGTTTACCTTAACACATTCCTGGAATGCTCTCTTCCACATGGCTTAGTCCCTCACAACCTTAAGTCTTTGCTCCAATGTCACCTCCACACTGAAGGCTTCCCCTGATGACTCAGTTCAGTTGCAACCTTTTCTACCTCCCTATCCTCTTTCCTGTTTCATTTTACTCTTTAGCACTTATCAACCTCTTTCACATCATACGTTTGTTTGATTGATTGATTTAACCAACTCTCCCCCAAGCAGAATGAATGCTTTAAGAGGACAAGAATTTCTGCTGTTTAGTTCACTGCTATAGTCCCAGTCACACAGAGTAGGTGTCAACACACCTTTGTTGAGTGACTAGCTCCGTTGCTTACCTCCAGCTGTAAAGGCCCCCTTGGCTGTTACAACATGTCTTGTTATCCATGCAGGGCCACTGGAAGTGAGGATGGAGGGAACTGATACAAGTTACCTGCTTTCCCTGGGAAGATCAACATTTTTGCCAACAAGATCCAAAACTTGTCTCAGCAGCCTCGGCCCATCTCTTGTTATGGCTTCATTTGTGTCCTTTTCCCAAAGAGGAAAATTACTGTTACGTGTTCTCAGTGGAATAGTATGCTGCTGTTAAAAATGTTTACAAACAATAAGTAATCCATAGAAACAGGATTATGAAATAGAAAAAAATAAACAGTAGTTAAGAATTCTTATTCTGCACCAGAACAATAGGGTTAGAATCTCTTTTAAGCTGTTTGAATTTAATCATGTTTTTCAACTTCTTTAGGCCTGCAAATACTGATTATAATAGCACATACCTAACAGAGCTGAGTGACAAAAGAGGGAATGCCTGGAAAATACAGAATACACAATTCTCAATGTACAATAATTATAAACTAGTGTTATTATCACGATAATTATGCTAAGTGAAAGAAAGCAGGGCACAAAGTTCTATGTACAGCATGAAATATCTACATAAAGTCCACATTAGCACAAGGACTTTCAGCCTCTGCTTTGGGGCTGGGGGACTCTCACACTCTCACTGCTTTATACCCCACCTCAACTAGCCAGTTTCATGTTTGAGCATCTGCCCCTTGGACATACCAACCAGATGCCAATTCTTTCTTTTAATTGTAAGTGACAGACACTCAAGCTGACTTAATCAAAAGACAATTTATTGGGTCATAAAAACTAGGAAATCTATTGGACAAAGCTAGTTTCAAGCAAATTTAGGCAAAGGCATCCAAATGAAATGTTGCTTTCAGGATTCTCTCTCTCCTTCCTCCTTCCCTCCCTCCCTCCTTCCTTCCCTCCTCTGTCCACCCCCTCCCCAAGTTCTGTTTGTTTCAACTTGGATTTACCATCAGGCAGACAACTTTTCCCCACATGAAAGTGAGACTCCATGGCCAACCTGATGCAGAGACCTCATGTTTCAGAGTAAGGACACCCTTCCCAACAGTTCTAACAAAATTTCCAGAGAAGATTTCTGTGGGTGGGCTTGGTTCACGTGGCCATGTTTGAACAAATCACAGTGGCCCAGGCAAAGATCACTTGGGCTCATTACGCTCACTTAAAAGTGGGGGGAGTAGGGTGAGGCCCACTGGGCCACAGTGATGTTTATTACTATTATATAAAGGGAGGGGTTGGTTTCTGCAAAGAATTGTTGAGTAGACATAGAGAAGAAAAATGTTGGAAGGAAATTCTCCATAATATTAATAGTGTATTAATAGTGATTAACATGTGTAATTCATGGTAGATGATTTATTTTTACTTTAACTTTAAAAATGTTCCAAATTATGTTTAGTCAGAATCAATTATTCTTAAAATTAAAAAAAAAAAAAGGAAAAAAAGTGGTTGTTGAGAGCTGAGTGTGTTGGTGAGTTCTTCAGATGGCATGTGAATGGATACATGTGACCCAAAGACTCTCCCCAGCTGTACACAGACTCTGGACTTTTCAGCAATCCATCCCTCACCTGCAGCAAGGGCTGTCATCCGTATGCACTATGTCATTTCATTTCTGGTGTTCCAGCTTACAGGGAAACCACCTCTTCATGTTCAAACTTGTAGAGGTTGATGGTCCTGTGGAAACAATCCTAAACCAGCAGCCGGGAGACCTAGGTGTTTTTTCCAGCTCTGTCCCTAACATCTGTGTCAGGTGTCAGACACTTCTGAGCTACAGGTTCTCCATCTATAATCAGAAAGTTTATTTTCAGCTTTAACAATCTGTGATTATTATTTCCGTCTACTGATGGAGTAACTAATTACTTCATTATAAGCTTTCTCAAGACCAGTTACCTCCTGTTTGGTTCAATTAGCAAAACGCCAACATGATTGTCATTGATTTTGACGGTTGGGCTGCCAGGAGAAGAGCCCAATGGGAGAATATTTCAGCATCTTAAACAGATTTTGTATTTATTATTCCAAGGTCATATATATAGAAGCAGAGCTTGTTCTGCATTTTTCTAAAGTCTTGCTTAGGAAATGCTCACTCCCCATCACTCTCTAAGGTGGAAACCCCAGGATTCTCACTTTCCCCCTTTAGTTTAGAGCCAGAGAAGAGAAACAGTGGTCAAGACAGGCTGGAACTAAGCCTTTACTTTTTCCCCTGAGCAGAGAACCATAGAATATCAGACAGAAGGTGACCCTCAAAGATCATTCAATACAGCCCTTTTGGACTTAGAGGAAACTGAGTCTCTCCAGTAAATTCTACTGAAAGAACAAATGCTGCAGAGTCAGATAGAGTGTGGTTTGAATCCTTGTTCTTGCACTTACAAATGTGTGACCTTTGGAGAATTTCTTAATTTTTTTGAGTCATATTTTTGTTATTATGATAGTGTTAACCTTTAAAAATAAATAGTAATAATACCTACCTTGTAGCCTGCGTGGATGTGGTAGGTAGAATAATAATTCCCTCACCCCCCCAAAAGAATCCACATCCTAATCCCCAGAACCTGTGAACATATTGCCTTACATGGTCAAAAAGACTTTGCAGATGAGATTAAGTTAAGGATTTTGAAATGCAGGATTATTGCTAATTATCCAGGTAGACCCAATGTATTCTCAAGGGCCTTTATAAGTGAAAAGGGAGGTGAGGGAGGCAGAGTCAGAAAAGGAGATGTGGCCAAGGAAAGAAAGTTTAGAGTGAGGCTATGGGGGTGGGCTTGTGCAGGAGGCTGCAAGCCAAAGAATGAGGGTGGCCTCTAAAAACTAGAAAGGTAGGGAAGTGGATTCTCCCCTATAGCCCAAGAAGGAACACTGCCCTGTGGACACATTTTTAGACTTCTGACCTTTAGAACAAAAAGATAATTACTTTTGTGTTCTTTTAAGCCACCACCTTTGTGATCATTTGTTACTGCAGCGATGGTAAACAAGTACAGTGGAGATTGTTAACTATGGATGCAAATGACCTGGAACAACAGCACACTGGGTGGGCACACTGAATGCTATTGTTTTTGCTGTGGTTATGGTTATTCTTCTTTCTCTTCTTGTTCTTCATCCTTTTCTTCTTTCCTCCTTCTCCCTCATCCTTCTTTCCCAGTCTCTTCCTTTTCATCCTGCTTTTTCCCTCTTATGTCATGAAAAGTAACAGGAAAGGAAGAAGAGAACCAGCATTCAACAAGCACCACCTATGTCTTAGGCACTGTCCTTGGTGATATCACATGCACAACCTAATTCAGTCTTCTGACAACGCTTCAAGGAAATTTTTAATATTTCCCTTTTACAAAGGAAGAACCCAAGCTCTACTAAAGTCAAGTGAGTTAGTGACAGTCCTGAGTCTGTTGACTATCCTGTGCCTCCCTCATCATTAACAGCCTCATTTCCATTCAAAACAAAGAACTGTTGACCTGCATCCTGTATGTCCTGGATGACCAAAGCTGGACTAAATACAGAACTCCATCACCATGGCAACCATCAGCATTACCGCATTACCTGCCTGGGTTGTGCAGTGGTACCCTGTCAGGCCGGGGTGTCAGGAAGAGATGCTGTGCCCCAGGAAGGTGCTGCCATCTGTCTAAAGACATCCCTCTGCTCATGACAGCAAATAGCTCATTGCACTCCTACCATTTCAAATGAGCCTCATCTTGCTCGGTTCAAGGGAAGATAATAATGACCACCATTTATCAAACACCTATAGGGTGTTAGACATTGTGTAAGCTTTTTTTTCCCCCTCTGATTCATATTATAATTTTGTGAGGTTGATATTTTTCTTCCCATTTATAGGGAGAACACTGAGACATGGAGAGGGGAATGGCCTTGCCCGCCCACCCACCCATGAAGCAGCAAGCAGGAGTGAAGTCAATTGTGCTCAGAGACCAATGGCAGCTGGCCACACTGCTCCCCAAAGATGGTCATGGTGGGGTCCCAAAGGCCTTTAGTCTAATCTGGCACTGTGTTCATTCAGTCATTTCCTTTACCTTCTTGCCCCTTTCCCTGCCTTTCTCTTCCTGGGTCACTGAACCATTTGACAGTTTTTACCTAAGCACTGCCACCAGGGGCTAGAATGGAGAGCCTGGCACATCTTGGTGGAATGAAGAATTGGTAGAGCTGAGGAGGGAGGCTTGAGCAAGTTAGTGCAGATGTCCAGTCCAGGGGGACCATCCTCCCTCTCGACCACAGACCCAGCATGGAACTTGGGACCCTCAGCTGTCATTTTGTGGACTTTTCTGCTTGAAGCCCTGGTAGTGGCTGGGTGGATGGAAGGCAGTGTGGCCAGGAGGGTAGGACGCTGGCTTCAGAACTGGGCAGACCTGGACTTTAGGTTTAAATGCTGCTCAGGAGCTGTGTGGCTTTGGGCAAGTGGCTTCACGTCCCTGAGCCCGTTTCCTCTTTTGTAGAAAGTGTGTAGAGCTGTAAGGACCCAATAGCCAGAAGGGGCCATGGAGGCCAGCTTACTTCACCAGGCATTTAGACCTAAAGAACTGCAGCTCAGAAACAAGGAATCATTAGCCTGAGACAACGTGACCACTAGGAGGTGGGCATCCCAGTCAATATCTAAAATTCCTTCCTCCAAAATACATTACTTCTTGGGATCAAATATGATACCAATAAATGGCTTTGCTGATGCCAAAGTCAGGGTGTGAGGCTTTGAGAGGTGTTTCCTCAACTGCTTCTCTTCCGCTGCCTTCCAAGAGGGCTTTCTGCAGCTGGTTAGCCCAAGACACTGGCAACCCCAGGACTCCATCCTGGATCTCATTTTCCCTCTAAATTTCTAGTTTAAAGCACCTAAAATGACATAAATGCATTTTATGTCAAACATGAATGAAGCACACTGGATTAATTGATAAGCTCATATAATGAGATTCTGAAATGAAACCAATAGAGACTGTGAAAGTTTCCCTAGACTGTGTTTAATGAGCTTATCTGGGGCTGAGGTAGACAAAAAGTTTAAGGTACGTCCTATTTCACAGAGAAAATGGAGCCAGTCAGGTCTGAAATCCCACCTACACCTCCTTACCTTCGGCAGCACCATGAGAGGTTTCCCTTTCCCTGGGTAACTTCACTTTTTTTCCTGGGTTCTTACTTCAACTTCCTCCTAATTTCTCCCAGGTTGGTCCTCCATAGTGATTCCATCTCTCTCTAGTTCCTCACTAGGGATTCTTTAAATAGGCAACCAGTCTATTCATTTTCATGCCAACCATGTGGTAGGCATGTTCGAAACCCTGGTGATACAACTGCAAATGAGTCCTTGTTCTCAACGAGGCTATATTTAAGAGGGGAGGGACAGACAGCTCTAAACAAGTCGATGATATGTAATACATCATCAAGTAGTGCAAAGCTGGGGACACCAGCAACAGGGGTCTGGTGGTAGTAGTGGTGATGATGTGTGTGTTGGTGGCAATGATGGCGATGGTGGTGAGCATGGTGGTGGGGGGTAGCATTGAGTGTGATGTTGGTGGCAGTGGGTGCAATGGAGGTGGCAACGATCATGGTGGCCAGGGGAAGAGGTGGTGGCTGTGTGGGTGGGAGTAGAGGTGGTGGTGATGGTGGCTGCAGTGGTAGATGTCTATTTTAGGTTTGGTAGTCAATGAGAAAATGATATTTGAGTAGAAGTCTGAATTGTAAGGAGCTAGCCCTGCAGAAATCTAAGAGGAGAGCATACAAAGTAGGGAAAATGAAAAAGCAAAAGCCCTGGGGTTTCATTGCCCATCCCCCATTTTGGACACTCTGGGTGATTTTGGTGGCTTATACCATCTTTATGGCTCCTTGGGGGGCTGAGCCTAAGTGACCCTCTGTGGGAATCTGCCTGACGAACACTTCCTAATAAGTCGTTTCCACACAAATCCTCCTCCCGTAGTCTCCTTCAGTGAACCCTAACCTAAAACAGTGCATATAAATATCTCTTTCAAGGAGTTTTTCTGTAAAGAAAATAAATTGAGGTTAAGATTATTAAAATCCCAAAGGCAATTCAAACTCAAAATTTCCAAAACTAAACCCACTAATATTTTTTCCCCTCAAATTAGCTTCTTGTCCAATGTTGCCCTTCTCAGAGAATGCCTTCATTATTCATCCTGGCACAAAAGCAAAAACCTGGGGTAATTCTCAACACTTTTCCAGTCAGTGTCCAAATCTTGTTATTTCTGACTCCTTTACATGACTCACATGAGGATCGATCAGCAAGAGCTTGACCAAGAATAATTTAGGTGTCATTGGTGAGGGTGGGAACCAGTGAAGCATGTTCAACCTTGTTTACCCAAAATAGAACTTAAAATAAAACCATATCCATTCCTTTGGGTTTTGTTCTTGGCAGTCCTTTACAAACTGTGTACATGTGCATAATGTCAATTTCATGCATATTTTTAGCAAAAATGAAAAGGGGGAGGGGCTCTCTTCCACGTCCTTGAAGATTGTTGCAAAGGGTGAGAAATTACACTTATTATCCTTCCTCCAGGCTCTGAGGAAACAAATATAATCAGTGGGGAAATTCAATAGAAGCTTAACAAAGAGCAAAGGCAATAGGTGAGACTTTGGAGGGGAAATTAATTAAGCCAAACTAAAATTAGTGGTTTTGGAATTGAGATTGGGAGGGAGTCTGGGCTTTGGAGAACTGGAACAGAGGAAGGAAACATACTGGCGGGGAGCCTATTCAGGGTCCAAGATTAATTATCATTCAACATCTAATTATGTAGTCTGAATTACAATCCTGCCAATTGAGTTCCTTTTCTCTAACACAGGAGTTGAGAAAAATATTTGGTTCTGGAAACTGGTGGTCTTCCTTCTAATTTTCACTTAAGACAGATAATAAAAAAGCTCACCTTTGTCCTTTTCTGATTATTATCATTTTTATCTGTTTAAAAGAGCTGCTCCCTTCCAGATTACTTTCTCCTTTATTGCCAAATAACTATTTTGCATTCTTGTCATCTGAATATAAAAATGCCAGATGTATTCCTTCTGGGTATGATTTATATCAGGTGGAATACTGGATACTAACTCCTATTCAGTTTACTTATTTATACTGCCTACTATGTGCAGGACATCTCTTAAGATACTTCACATTTGCTAATGTATGCAATCAAGGGTAAATGTGGTCTGGCTTATGTTCATCTACTCCTCACACTAGTCCCAGGAACTGGGAACTAATTTTAGCTCCATTTAATAGATGTTGAAACTGGGGTTAGAAAGTTTCAGCAACTTTTCCAAAGTCACATGACTAGTAACTTAATGAAACCCAAGATTCAAAACCAAGCTTATGTGTCTCATCCAACCAACCCATCATCTTACACACTGATAAAGTCTGAATCTGCTGTGAAGTCCAGCCATACATTTAGGTTGGTCTAGTGCAAACATTTCAATACCATTTTCATCAAGAATTACAACAAAACAAACAATGAGAAGTTTATCTTCTGGATCTCCTGGCTGCTACTAAAAATTGTTTGTTATACCTGCCTTGGATAAATCTCAAAATAATTCCAGGTATGGAACTTGAACTCACTCATGCTATAAATCCATCTTACTTGTCCTGACTCGCTTGTCTTCACTCAGCCTCAACCCTGACCCTATATTTTATGGCTGAGACAAACTGGACACATATGGAAATGTTGACAATGATGATGATGACCATAAAGAAGTAAACACACCACCTCTGTCCTCAAACAGCTGGTGACATAAATGAAGATACAAGTTAAGCTCATAAAATATCCAGAGATTGTTGGAATGTTCCTTAGAATTCACTGTGATGCAGACTCTAAGAGCCCTGTCAAGTGGCCATGTGCTTGGAAGCTACTTGTAGTGCACATATTATATATCTTGTACTCTGTTGAGCATTCAAGAGTCTGTTGGGACAACACTGACATGTTTTCTCAATTCTACTGATATTAAATGAGAGCCTAATGTCCCAAGGGTGCTCTGAAAAACAAAACAAAACAAAAACAAAAAACAGATGTTACTTGCTATTAGTAAACTTGTACTATTGTGAAGAGTGGGGTGATAGTAAACAAGACAATTTCTGATAGTGACATGTGTAATGAAGAAAATGAACGACAACAGTGGGATAGAATAACTGGGAATGAGGGTGGGGCACTACCTTAGATTGCATGAACAGAGAAGGCCTTTCTGAGGAGATGACATAGGATCTGAGACCTCATGTTGACAAGGAGCCACCCATTCGAAGAGTTATAAAAAAACACCTTTTACCAGAAGAAGCATCCATAGCAAAGGTCCTAAACATTTATGCAAATAATTCCAAATCCAATAGAATATGGAGAAAATATTATGAAGTGCTAGGAGCAGGTTGCAGATTTTAGAAGCATGTCACAATTAAAGACAGGGGTCAGAAACTTTTTCTGTAAATGGCCAAATAGTAAATATTTTAGGTTTTGTGGCCAGATGGTATTTGTCATAATTACTCAACTCTGTTGCTGTAATACGAAAACTGTGATAGGCAATATGTAAATAAATAAGCTGGACTGTGTTCCAATAAAACTTTATTTATAAAAACAAGCAGAGGGCTGGACTGGCCTGCTGGCTGTAGTTTGCCAATCCATGGTTTACAATATTAGCAAAGGACTTGCACATACTGTGGCAGATTGTATGTTCCAAGGTGGTCACACCACTATATCCCATCTCAAATGCTCCTGTTACAATGTTTTGTTGACATTCCTGCATCCACAAATGGAGTACACTCCCTTCCCTTGAATTTGAGTGTTCCTCAGACTACAGCAGATGTGTGGGGTATGACTTCTGAGGCTAAATCAGAAAAAGATGAGGCAGTTTTCACCTGCCTTTCTTGGGACACACAACTTGAAAGTCCTGAGTTTACACGTAAAAAGTTCATCTGCTCTGAAACTGCCATGCTGGAGGGATTACATGAAGACACTGCATAGAGTCCCAGCTCTCACCCACTGGAGTCATCCCAGCCTTGTGCCAGCTGTGTGAATCAGTGACCTTTCAGATGATTCCCGTTCTCAAATTTCTAGCCACTCTGTCTGAAGCCAAATGGAGCAGAGATGGACTATCCCTGTCAGACTTTTGCAAAATTTCAATTCACGAGCAAAGAAAATGTTTTTGTTGTTTGAAGCCACATTAATACCCTTTTAAAAATTGTTGTTTGATAGTATTTCATTCTTTTACTAAATTATCTCTGAGACATTATGAATTATCCTCATTTTAAACCCAAGCTCAAGGAGAGGAATTCATAAAGCTAGAATTCTAAAAGGTTGTTATGTTAACAGAATCACAAGATTATTTAAGTAGCTGCATCAAACTCTGGAAGTTTTTAACTCTATGTCAGTTATTTTATTTTTCAGGACTAAAATTTTATTTGATTCTTCTTCATGTCTTCTCTTTCTTTTCAGAAGTTTGCTGTTGCTGTTTCAAGGAATTGCTCATGGGAGCATTTTAATTATAGCTGTGCGTAAATCCTTGTATGGTAATTCCAACCTCTGTGTCATCTTGGTATTGATTGTCTTTTCTCATTCAAGTTAAAATTTTTCTGTTTCTTGGTATAATGAAGATTTTGGACTGTGTCATGGACATTTTGAGTATTGTAAGACCCCTGTTCCTATCTATATCTTCTATTTTAGTAGTGTCTTAATCATCTTGGGCTTCTATAACAAAATGCCATAAATTGGGTTGCTTAAAATTAACAAGAATTTATTTCTCAGAGTTCTGGAGGCTGGAAGTCTGAAATCAGGATGTCAGCATGGCTGGGTTCTGGTAAGAGTCCTCTTCCAAGTTGCAGACTGTCAACTTCAACATGGTGGAGAGCAAAGAGAGGAAGCAAGCTCTCTTTCAACTTTTCTAAGGGCACTAATCCCATTCATGATGGCTCTAAACTCATGACCTCATTTAAGCCTAATTACCTCCCAATGGCCCCACCTCCTAATACCATCACATTGGGGAATAGGGTTTCAACATATGAACTTTGGGCAGACACAAATATTTAGTCCATAACAAGTAGGTAGCCATCCTGTTTAGGTTTAGATTCATGTCCTGGCTCCCTTTTGTGGTTTAAATATCAAATTTAGTGCTTACAGTCTATGAAGTGATATTCTGGTCTGCTTAACTTGTGTGTTACCCAGATGACAGGACTCCACCCTACAGTTCCTTGGCTTTGACTGGGCAGGGGGAAGGTACCATCTAGTTACTGCAGGAGTGGAGTGGAAATCAGAACTGTGCCCAGAGGCTCTACCCAGGAGTGGTGCTTTGTCCTTACTCAAGTCCCAAGGTCCCTAGCCAGTCATCCTTCTTTTCTCCACCTTCCAGAGTTTTCTACTGATGACTTACACATTTTGTCCAGTTTTTCTTTTTTTTTATTAGCAGACAAAGGAAAATGGAATATGTTTACCACACATTCAGAACCAGCAGTCCTGCTTTGCTCTAACGCCTATGCTTTTCCCACTATTTCAAACTGTCTTTGAGGCTGTGATATTTGAAACAGTATGTGTCCTGCCCATTTTTAAATTGTATTCTGAACATTCAGACACATTTCTTCCACTGTTCTTCTCGTCCCCTCAATTTTCCTATTTTCTTCTGTATAACATTATGTCTCAGTTACATCCAGGATATTTTTTCTCTCTTATGTGGCTCTTTCATTGCCCTCCATATCATGCCCTAAAGAGAGGGACATTAATGTCACCAGTCATCTTCAAGTCACTGATTGGCCTAGTTCCCTAGAGAGTGGAATCACAGTGTATCGTGAGGAGGGCACATGGAGGAGACATTCTTTTCTGTACTGTCAAAGCATGAAGGTCCAGAGTACAATCCAGAGAGAAGGTGGTCTCCCCACCTCTACCTACCTTCCTTCCTCCTCTTCAATACATTTGGTCTCACTGATAATTGGTACAGAGACTATAGTGGGAACAGGTCCAGCCATCCTTTTCTCTGCCTCTTTTCTTTCATCTTTTTAATTGTCTTCCATATAATTGAAGTGACGAGAGCTGGGTTTGTTCCCACATGGAAGGAGGTCTTACTATTGTTCTCTTGTTGTTCTTTGCAATCACCCAGAGTGTTTTTAACATTTGGGATTAGGATTTAAGCACTTACGGAGGTAAAATAGAGCTGGAAAACTAATGAAGTATTAAGTTTCCCTGTGGTCCAGTCCAGGGTTCCCTTTAAATGCATTGGGTATTAGGAGTTTAGTTCTAGGTCCACTCTAACCCTTAGCAATGGTCCAACCCTAGCCAGTCTGTGTGTGTGTGTGTGTGTGTGTGTGTGTGTATTCTCATATCTCCCTCACAGCCATGGGAAGAATGGGTTCAGTCAGCAAGAAAGGGGTAGACAACTGAAAGTGGCTGTACAAGAACATTTGAAACAACAGCATTTTCTAAAGCCCTGAGGCCCTAACTGATTAGAGGTCTCCTATTACTAAGACCAAGGAAAAGAGTCAAATGATGGTGGAAAGAGTTTGTTGTTGTTTATCTGAGGAGTAATAAGTGTGTGTCCTCAGAATCACAGGACTTAAAACTCAGTAGAGTCTCAGACATCATCTGTAAGGGCGAAGAAGATCTCTCTCTATCTTTTTTCTGGGCATCAGGATGCCCAGCTGCACAGTTTGCCTGGATATTGTTCTTTTCTTCACTCCTGCTCTCCTGCATTTCTCCTGATTGTATGCGGGGTCCTCTTAAAACCATCTGAAGATGCAGATATTCTCAGAGAAAGAAAAAGGCTGTTCTTAGTCAGGAAACTGAGTAGCTTAGTTCTACTAATCATTTAACCATTAGAATCATTTCTGCTTGTTGTAGAAGAGATGGCAGATTCAGGGATTCAAGGGAGGGAGAATCTGTCCCTTGCCCACTATGAAAAACTTCCAGCTTTTTTTTTTTTTTTTTTTCCTTTTGCAGCTTTCTGGAAGCAGCAAAGAAATTGCTGCTTCATGGATTTGGGTCACCAGAAAGTTGAACTTCTACTTTTTTTACAAAAGGAAGATGGATGCTTCTGAACTTCCCCCGCAATTGAAGTCCAAACTACTGCAGTGGTCTAGGTGTTGTATTAAGCAGTTTAATTAGCCATTTCAATCAGATCAAGGGTCACAGACCCCAGGCCTTATGGTTAAACAAGCCCTGCCCACTATTCACCTTTCTCAATGCATCTTGGGAAAACATAGTTCATTTACTCAACCAAGTTGAGCTTAGCCGAAAAATTGAAAAAAAGAAAAAGCTACTAAAGTTTTGTTTTCCACTTCCTCTTTCCCCAATTCCTCTGCCAGCTTCTTTCTCCAGCTTCTCTTCAAAAGAGCTTGATTTAACAAGAAAACAGTGGGTTCATTTACCCAGCAAGGGAGCGCTTTTCATGTTTGAGCTTTGAAATGAAAATTATCTTTGGGCAGGCTTGTCTGCAGCTCCATCTGTGAGCAGCAGGGCCTGTCATAGTGACTATGGACTTGGGGGAAGGAAGCCAGACCTCAGAAGGCAGCAGGAATGAGCAAAGTTTTTCTCTGGGTAGGATCCTGAGCTAGTGGAGTGCAGAAACCAAAGGCGATAGTGCTCTAATGAGTTTAGGCTGACACCATTTGATTTTACAGACTGTAAGCATTAAATAAATCACCCCTGTGGCTCCCAGTCATATAGACGTTAGATATAAATATGACCACTGATCCCAGCCTCTATGCCAGGAGGATTTAAATCCACATTTTCATGCAACAAATCTATAGACACTCTTAAAGTAAAAAGTAGATCCAGGGACAGACATGTTCCTTCCAGGACAGATTGAATTGGATCAAAAATTTTAACAACATCTATTTCTGAGCTTCTGCTTTTGACCAGGAGGCATATGCAGGTGAATTTATAATTTGATATTAGAGGTAGTCACAGAAATGAATCCTCATGTACATGGTAATCAGTAATAGTCTACTCAAGATGCCAGCACATACTATACAGGATCAGAACCTATGCATTGCAATTGCCCCCTCTCTGAGGTTAATACTAGGTTCTGCCTCTTATTAACTCTGTGACTTAGGGCCAGTTACTTCATCCCTTAGAGACTCAGTTTCCCCATTTGTGAAATGAAAGTGACTATCTCACTTTGTGAAGATGAAATGAAGTTATGCAAATAAGGCAAATGGCATGTGTCTGACCTGTGCAGGAAAAGCTCAAAAATCGATAATTCTGCACTGATAACTTTGTGATTTGTGGGAAAGAGAAAGAATTCTGATTAAGGAGATCTAACAATGTTTTTTTACAGAAGTGGCTCTGGAAGAAGGGTTATTTCACTGGACTGAGTTCATAGGAAAAGGCGTTTTAGACAGAATTTTGCTTGAAGAAGCAGACATGAAAAGTAGAGTACAAGATTCATGGTCGGCTGATGTGCAGTGGGAGATTATTTTGTAAAAATAATATGGGTCCAATAGACAGAAGGTTTTGGGTGCCCATCTGAAGAAAATGCATTTAATTGAACAGACAATGGGATGTCACTGAAAGCTTTTGAGTAGGAAAATGACAGACTGAGAGCTTTTCCTCCTCAGGAAGATCACTCAGTGACCTGTGAGTGGGGTGGTTGGATTGGGGGGAGGGGAGCTAGAGAAAAACCTCAGGGTCAGCCCTGCAGTGGGGCAGTAGTGAGAGGGGCGTTCAATATCAGAAACGTTACTGGTGTATTTTGCACATATGAAGCACGATTCTGATTTTGTTTTTAGGGGAAAAAGTTAATTCTTGGCAGCAAGGACCAAAAGTAAAAGCTAATAACAGAGCTGAGGATGGGGATGCGGAGGAACCGAAAGTTCTTTCTTGTCTACTTCACACTTGGAGCGCTGCTCCAGTACATCATTTTGCAGAGGCAATCAGCACACCTGTTAGTGAGCTTTGGCATTTAATTGACATTATAGGCCTCTGCACAGAGCAGACAATGGATGTCACTGGTGTGCTAGTGGAACACATTTGCATTTCATAGAAAATTGAGAGGGAGCTAATCACGATTGTCTGCAGCATCCCCAGGGAGGACACATCTGGCTGGGACAAGGAGCTGCTTGCTTCCTAGCATCAAAGGAAGGCACGGACTCTTAGGTAACCAGACTCTTCACTCGGCCCCTGGAGAGCTGAGCCCCAGTAATAAGGAAGGTGGGTAAATTACTAAGCTGACCCTCTTGGGGCTGACAAGTGGAAAGGCATCAGGCTGGGGTCTGGTGGCTTCAGCTCTTGTTCTGCCTTCCTCACTAACTTACTCTATGCTCTTGAACTTGGCCATTTGCCTTTTGTGTGTGTCAGTTAATTTTTCTGGAAACTGACTCTGAAAGTAAAGAATCTAAGCTGTAGTCATTGTGGGTGACCTCCTCAGCTCTGGTTTGGTCCAGCTGAATGTCAAACATTCATTCTTATTGATAATTTCAATGTTCTAGGCCCAAGATAACCTCTAGACACTGGGGTACAGTTCAGTGAGATATCACTCTGTTTTCAAGGACCTCACAGCACACTGGGATCAACACTTAAACAACTACATTGATTTAAGTGTAGAAAATACTATGATAGAAATGGGCACAAAGTCCAGTAGAAATCTGGCTGGTGAGGGGGTCTTAGCTGGACCTTGGGGCCTGAGAAGTGTTTTCTAACTGGACAGAAGGGGAAGTGGCATTCTAGGTAGAGATAGCAGCAGAGATAAAACCTCAGAGATATTCAAGTGTTTGTCTTGTCAGAAAACAGTGAGCAGTCCAGTATGTTAAAAGATTTGGGGACTAGAATTGTAAGGGATACAGTTTTAAAATGGATTCTTGGTCTAGGTTATTAGAACTCAGAGCTCTCAGGTTAATACCATCAGAAACATCCGAAATTTCTTCAATCAAGATTACATTTTGATTGGAATCAATCAATAATACAGTATCAAGCACTTGCTCTGGTCAAGGCCCTGTGAAGGACAGACAGAAGAGTAAGATGCATTATCTCTACACGGGACTCTGCTGAGGAGTGAAGAGGCTATAGACACAAAAAACTCAAAGCTACCCATTCATTTGTTTATAATATTCATCCAGTCATTTACAAATCCTAGTAAACCCCTATGATGTGCTAGGATTCTGGATGAAATAAGTGAAATAATATCCTTGCCCATAGAACTCACAAACAATGAAATAAATGATTATACTGTCAGTGTTTCAGGTTGTGGCAAGAATATGAACAAGTGTCTGGGGAGTCCCAAAATCTAGTGGGAGGTTGATCAAGGAGGACTTCCTAGAGGAAGTGGCAGGCAGCAGAGTGACCCTTTTGGCACCAGGGACAGAGAATGGGGTGGGGAGGAGGGAGGAGGATATGGTTCAAGCGGTAAAGCGAGTGATGGGGAGCGGCAGAGGGAGCTTCGCTAGCTCACTGGCCACTCACCTCCTGCTGTGCGGCCTGGTTCTTAACAGACCTCTGACCGGTACAGGTCCATGGCGACCCCTTTCCTAAAGGGTTCAGAGAAGACTGTTTTGGGAAGAAGAAGCATCCTGTGTAGAGGAGGAGGTGAGGAATCCTGTGACTGGAACAAAATGTGTGTGGGTGGACGAAGGTGTGGCTGGGATAAAACTGAGTAGATGGGCTTCACCGCCTAGTACCAGGCATCAGGTAAGGGGCTGTCCATGGTACTGAGAAGCACAGAAGGGCCAGATTCTCAGTACTGAGACGTTGCAAACTTTCAGAGACAGATTTTTCATGGAAATATGCAACCTTTTGGAATGACTTTTAATTTTACTTGAATGTCTAACTGTATAAGGCCCCCAGCTCAGAGAAAGAGAGGGGAGAAGAAAACTATTTTTCACCAAATGTTTCTCCTGCCCCGGCACCCATTCCAGAAGGATGGTTCCTTTAGTTGCTGGGAAATGCCCAGAGAAAATGTACGGGGGACTGTGAGGGGCTGGTGGAAAGACTGAAGCTCCTCCCTTCTGTGAAGGCAAGGCTCCACCCACCCTTTGGTGAAAGGTGAGACAGAAAGCAGCTCTGGGATTGGGCTTCCATGCTCTGGGGGCTGGTTGGAGGTCTGAGGCTGTGCCAGTGGTATAGCTCCAGACACCACAGACATTATTCACCCAGCCGCTAAGAGACCCTGTCCAAGGCTGTTCCAAGGCATTCTTGGAGACTTGCTATGATGAGTTACCAACTTTATTGAGTTCCTACTGAAATGCTTATCAATCGGTATCCCCAAGATCAGTGGCAGAGTGGTATTACTCTGCAGTAATTATTTTGGAGACCCAACAGGAATTCCAATTCTTATTCTTGTCTTTCTCAAACATTTAAAGGATCCCAGTTACTGCGAGGGACCACAAGCAGTTCAAAGCAACTCAAGTCAGACTGCTTGGGTGTAAGAGGGCTTGACCATTTACTGGGCCAATTACTTAAACTCTCTGATCCTTGGTGTCTGTATTAGTTCCCTATGATTGCTAAAACAAATTCCCACAAACTCAGTCACTTAAAACAACTGAAATCTATTCCCTCACAGTTCTGGAGGACAGAAATCTGAAAACACTACCTCTAGACCAAAATCAAGGCGCCAGCAGGGCCAAGTTCCCTCCAGATGCTCTAGGGGATAGTCTTGTTTTTGCCTCCTCTGGCTTCCGGTGGCTGTTGGCATTCCTTGGCTTGCTGCTACATCACCCTAATCTTCAAGGCCAGCATCTACTAATCTCTCTCTGCTCCATCTTCAAATTGCCTTCTCCTCTATGTGCAGTAATATTTCCCTCTGCTCCCTCATGAATATACATGTGTTTGCTTTTAGGGTCCACCTGGATAGTCCCTTCCCTTACCTGGTAATCTTCCCTTCTCAAGATCCTTAATTTAGTCACATCTGTGAATAGCTGGTTTTACCATATTAAATAACCTTCACAGGTTCCAGGGATTCAAATGTGGATATCTTTAGGGTGACTATTTTTCAGCCAACCAGTGTTCTCAAATGTAACATGGATCTGGTGAAGACACCTACCTCACTGGATAAAGATAGTCCCCTCCCCTCATCTCTCTCTCTCTCTCTCTCTCCCTCCCTCCATCCCTCCCTCCCTCACACATGCACACACACCAGTGTCTGCCATATAGTAATTTGTCAGTAAATTTTAACAACGGCAGTTATTTTGTAAAAACAACCGTCTCTTTCCTCTTCACCCATTCCTGTGGGCCCCTCTCTCTACCTCCTCTCCAATTCTTCCTGCTCCTGCTATCCAATTTTCCAAATTGCTTCTCTCCTCAGCACTGTACTAACATGGTTCTTTTTCTATAACCACTTTTCTTTTCCCAAGATGGTCTTTCTGCCAGGAATTGACCATTCGTCACTGAGATAGAAGTGATAGTGTGAGGTGGAAGAGAGGAGAGGACTACAGCAATGAAGGCGGGAGAAAAGGAAGACCATGAATCCACACACATTAATATTTTCTTTTCCTTTAAGAACTCTTCCTGTCTCCTTCTCATTCATAGCCCATAGGATAGGTTAAACCATCTAAAACCACCTGCTCACACGGGCAAGCTGTAAGGCATCCCAGACTCCTTCCCTCCCCTGTGCTGACTCTGACAGCACTCCACCCTTCTCATCAACCCAGACCCAGGAGAATCCACCTCAGATAGGTCTCTCGGTTGGACTTATAGTAAGGTCCTTACGGCCACCACTGCTCATGCTGATGATTAAAATAGCCTCCTAATTGGTTTCCTGCCTCCTAATTGATCCATCTTTTACACCTGCCAGAAGCTCATTTTTATTTGTTTGCTTGTTCGTTTTCATTTTCAAAGGAAGTAGCATGTGTCAAGATAAGAGAATGGTCTCTGGTCTAAGATAGGTGAGGATTCAAGCTCTGACCCTGCTGTTCACTAGCTCAAGGTATTGAATCTTTCTGAGCCTCGGGGATAGTCTAAAAGAGCTGTTGTAACAAAAATTGTTTAGAAGAGTGAATGGCACATTTGCATGGTACCTAGCATATGGCAGGCGCCAAACAAACTGGTTACCTTCTCCATGTTTAATGAAGCAAACAAAAACTCCTCATATCATGTCCCTGTATACATAGCCCCTATTAGGTACCTTGCTTTAACAATTCTTCCCTGCATATGTTACATCCACAATAAGCATTCCTCTCTAATGAATCATTCCAATCAGCATGACATCATGCTGATTTTTCTGTCTTAAAAATAATCACTTGACTCTACTTCTCCTGTGAGTCTTCACCCCATTTCTATGTTCCCCTTTACTGCAAATCTTGAAAGATTTGCCTGTTCTCAATGTTTTCAATCTCTCCTCCTTTTCTTTAAAACCACCCTAAACAGGGTTTCTCCTCACTGCTCTATGAAAATTGCTCACTTCAAGGTCACCACTGACCTACAGACTGTTAAATCTAGTGGTCAGTTCTCAATCTTCCTCTTACTTGACTTATCGGCAACATTTGACACAGGCAATTTTCTTCTCTTTGATATGTTTTCTTTAGGTTTTTCAGGGCTCTAAAGCCTACTGATTTTCTTTTCTTTTCTTTTTTTTTTTGAATTTTATTTATTTTTTATATAGCAGGTTCTTATTAGTTATCTATTTTATACATATTAGTGTATATATGTCAATCCCAGTCTCCCAATTCATCCCACCACCACTTGCCTCCCCTGCTTTCTCCCCTTGGTGTCCATACATTTGTTCTCTACATCTGTGTCTCTGTTTCTGCCTTGCAAACCAGTTCATCAGTACCATTTTTCTAGATTCCACATATATGCATTAATATACAATATTTGTTTTTCTCTTTCTGACTTACTTCACTCTGTATGAAAGTCTCTATTTTCTTCCTGCTTTTCTGGTGGTTCTTTCTCAGTTTCCTTTGTTGGTGCCTTGTCTTCATGACCTCTTCATCTGGGGCTGCCCCACACTCAGTTCTTGTCCTTTCTTCTCTTTCCTTATACTTTTATGTCCTTGTTGATTTCACCCAATATCAAGGTTTAAACAAAATCTATATGCTGAAGGGTCAAGACCTCTCTCCCAACTCCCAGACCCAATATTCAGCTCTTTGTTTCACATCTCTATTTGGAAGTCTAATAGACCACTCAAACTCAAAATGACAATTATCTCCCCACCTCGCCCACCATTACAACCTGCTCCACTCTGCCACCTTCCCATCACAGAGGATGATAGATCATTGCTTCCATTTGCTAAGTCTAAAAATCTTACTCAGTCCCACAGGATATCTTATTTGGTTTTGGCAAAGATTTTTGGGCTTTCACAATACACTGTATAGACTGTCAAGGTCTATATTTATCACACTCTTTCTAGTTTACATCTTTTTCTGTCTCCTTTTCTTTCCTGCTCATTTGTACTATCAACTCCTTGAAGCTAGGGACCCATTCATTGTGTGTCCTAGGCATCTGGCACAATGCTCAATATAATAAATGTTTGTGGAGAGATTGACATATATACACTAATATGTATATAATAGATAACTAATAAGAGCCTGGTGTATAAAAAAATAAATAAAATAAAATTCAAAAGTTCAAAATAAAATAAATGTTTGTGGAATAAATGAATGAAAAATTTAGGGCAGTGGTACCATGATCCATGATTTTTAAAAAATCCTTTAAGGATAACCATTATACACATAAAAATAGAATGAAGTAAGAAATTAGGTGAAAGATATACAGAGATTTGTCAGTTTTCAGTCTTGATCTGGTGTTATGGTTGAAGGTTGACATTTTTACCAATGTCTGGTGAAACAGAACAGAAAAGCTGATAGATCATTTTAAACCTCCTCAGTACAAGAATGTAAGGCAGGGTCAGAATGGGGATTGCAATTGTACACAGTAGGAAGATCTGAGTTCTCAATCAGGGAGACACAAAAATTGAATCTCCTCCTCATCATTCGCCAGCTGAGGACTTTGGGCAAGTTATTTAATCTCCCTGAGCTGAAGCTTCCTCATCTGTGAAATGAGCATAATCAATACTCACCTCAAAGAGTTGTTTTGAACATTAAGTGGGAGAAAAGCCTGGTTCATCATCAGTACTAACTAAATGGTAGCTAACATTGTTAGCCCCAAGGAATTGTCTCAGGAATAATCAATGCCTGCCAACTGAGAATTTTCATCTCCAAAGTGTTCTGTTTTTCTATATTTCTCAAAATTCTTATTTAAATGTGTATGTGTGTGTGTGTGTGTGTGTGTGTGTGTGGCTATAGGTTGGGGAGAATGGAGAGAAATAAAAATGTTTGATCAACGAGTCTCACCATCTATCTACAGAAACATCTATGGCCACAAAGACTCAGGTTGGCATCTTCAACCTACCCTCCCAACATCTTGCCCCGCATCATCCACTGTCAAGTCTATTGCCTTCTGCTTTGCTCCTTGCCATCCACTGTTGCTGGTGAAGGTTACCTGGATAAAGCCATAACAAAGCTATACTCTTTAACCTCAATTGTGAGCTCTGCCCACAGCTTAACATCCTTGTGCTTTGTCACGATTCATGCTGCTTTGGTGTGACTCCACCTGAGAAACCAAGTTACAGTCTTGAGCAGCCCCAATAGTCCTCATTTGTTTATCCCCAAAGACAACTTTGTGGGGAGCAATTTCATTAACATGCAAAGTATGTTACAATTATTAAATTTCTTTATGAAAGGAGAGCCCTAGCAAGCAAATCTTAACCCTGTAAATGACTGACTTCCTCATTTACAGATACAGAACTCTCTACCTTAATTTTACTGTGTTCATTGCCTACGAGGTCCTAGTCCTGATATTCTGCCAAAGTCTCCAGCCTGGAAGCAACTCAACTGGGCTCATCAAGTCGAATGAGAACTTTCTTAATCACTCCTCCTCCTACAATTCATGATAGCTGAAGCTATCAAAATGTTAATAAATGTTGTGTTGCATGGCAGCCAAAAAAAAATAATCATCTGTGTGCTTTGTACCCTAGATTTCCTACAGTCATCTAATGACAAGGTATAATCAATATTTTGAAGCATATCTATCCAACCCTTAGAAATCTAAGTCCAATTATTGGCTTTTTCCTGGTCAGTGGTCAGATGATTCCCATATGATGATCACTAGTGTTTTACGTATTGTTTTCCTTTTGCAGACAGCAAGCTTCTTGAAGGCAGGAGTTGTGTTTAATTAATATTTGAAGAAAAAATTGGAGAAATGAGCCTAGATTTTAATTCTAGTCAGGTGAACTTGTACACATTATTTGCTAACCTGAACTTTACTTTGTTTATGTTTGATTGGAAACATGAATATTCAAGCCACAGAGCTGTTGGGGAAATTTAGTGATTCTTCATATAATGTGAATGGTAGCAAATGGAAGCCCAGTAAATATTCCTCTTCTTCCCTTTTGGATTCTTATTTATAGCTCGCTCTCTCTGTCTCTTTCTCTGTCTGTCCTACCTTTATTTCTCAGCATACTACTTCATTCATGGTAATCATTGATGAATACAGGAGGTCAAGTTAATGAAGAACCAGTACAGATGACGATAAAGCCAACTCCTGCAGCCTGATGTTATAGTCTATTTACCTTTTGACATTTCTTGCCCTGGAATTGCCTTGTGCACTACTTCATATTCTCTTGGTCCCAGCTTTTATGCAGCCACTGCTATAGCGACCAGTTTCATGCAGGTTCGACTAGGTTCATCAGGTAAAATCTGACAACATCTCACCTAAACCTGCACTGAATACCTCTCACTTCCTGTCCTGGAGATTCTCTGACACTGAAGATTGGGATGCACTGTGCACATACCTGGAAGTGTGGAGAAAATATTGACTGGGGGAGCATTCTTTACCAATAGGGCCAGGAACTGATAAATAAATGTTTTACTCACCTATTCCCTGGGAAGACAGTCTTAAGAAATATTTCATGAAGCTCTTTAGAAAATCTCTCAGGATTGATGACCAGTTGGCTTTCCCTCTCTTGTTTCATGTCCTCCGCCCTCCTTCCTCATCCCTGGGATCACATTCTTAAATAAACTCTCTGCATGCAAGTCTTTGCCTCAGTCTCTACTTTCAGGAAACTCAGGCTAAGCCCCCTGACCCACTAAAGCACATTGTAGTACCTGGTATGTAGTGCAATAAATAGTAGGTATAATTGTTTACTTCACACACCGACTGCTTTTCAGTGAGAACAGGTAAAAGATTCACTAGAATTTTCCCTCTGAGACTGGCCTGTTAAACACATTTTTCTTACTTTTCAGTCTCTGCCCTATTCACATGTCCTTATTTTTTGAATGACATAGCCCTGCAATGCTTGGCTGTAGCTCATTGAATGAAGGGTAGATATCTGACTAGACTGAGTTGATTCCTTGGCAAGGCTGAGAAGATCATGTTTGCTCCTTAACATTTGATATCAGTATATTGTGATACTAATTTATTTTGGTTGTATTCTTAACTGGAGGTGCTAAAGCACCAATGAGAAGATACAAGAGAGTAGAGAAAGCCAAACTGTTGATAAAGAAGACTCAACAATATGAGAGATGACAGGACTCAACAAAAATAGGAAGTGAGAAGGTAGAGCTTCCCTACTGCTTTGCCTTGGAGTGTTCCTATGCCTGCTTCTCATCCTTAGTGAAGAACAATTATACTTCCTGCCCTTTGGTTCTATGAGATATATCCTGTCCTTATAATAAATTCCCTAGTGAGCTTAAGGTCATTTCAGTGGCTTTATTTCCCTTGGAATCGGATGCTCTCGAAAACAGTTGAGGTAATGACTATACTTTTACCCACTGGATGGAGATCCTTAAAGGCCAAGGTTGTATTTTGCTCATAACTGTTTCCCCAATGTCTCATTTATAGCTCTACATCCTAGATGTACATATTTGATGCATAACTGACAGAAAGAATAACCTCTTCCTTTATTCCTTTTCTTTCACAATATTTTCCCAGCCAACCTAAACGCCAGTGTATAGAACAACCCTGCATCTTCTGCCATTCTGAGGTTTTTCCTTCCACTTTTGACCTTCTATGTTCTCATCCTCCCAACATGCTGATCCAGGCCATCCACTGCCCAGTCTATTGCTTTTGCTCTGATTCATGCCAGCCATCATTGCTGAAGAAATCCACTTAAGTGTGATGGTTGAGTCCATTTCAAGTTGATTCCATTTAATCTCAATTTGGGTCTGCCCACAGCTTAGCAGCCCTTTACTTCCTTTAAAGGGATCTGATATAATCCCAAAGCAACAGTTTCAAACCTTTTCCATTGTCATCCAAACTCTTTACCTACTCACTCATCACTGGCTCACCTCCTTCCTCACTGGAAAAATTGGTGAGATATGGTAAGAGTTATCTTTGCTGTACTTCGTAGCTATTCTGTATATTCACATACCCTCTCTTCCATTGGTCCTCCTCTACTGTTTGCTCAAATTAATAATTTTACTTCTACAATAGCTCACCATGCACATCTCCTTTTTAAGGAGATCTCTCTACTTACTTTTGCTATGAGCATCTTCAAAATGTCCTATACATAAACTGCCTTAATGTCATTATATCCCAATGGATCCCCTTGTGATCTGAATTCCACTCACACAGCTCTCCTGAATTGGTGAGTTAGCAGCACCCTTACAGTTACCAAGTTTGTTCTGTCCTCATTCTCCTCCAGCACGTCTGATTTTGATGACTACTTCCACTCTTCAGACTTTTGTGAAACTTCTTTCTCTGTCTGGGTCATCCTGTCAACTTGATGGGTGTTTTCCTTTACATGAAAGTCTTCACTAAGGTTCAGTCATCTTTGCTCTCCCTTGAGGATCTCTTCTTCTATGGTATTTCTACAAGATGGATGACATTCTTAACATCAACAAGAGGATTCACTTCTCTTGTATCTTCTGGTGCTGAATTTCTAACTTTCTGCTGGACAGCTCCCTGGGTTTGCTCCTAAACTTTTATATACAAAACTCATCCATTTCTACCAAAAAAGACTGAATCTGTATGACTTTGGGACTGATTCAGAGAGATAATGTTATAGGAGAGGGAAAGACAGAGAAAATTTAGAAAAAATGAGTCTGAAATTTTTAGCTACAGACTTACTAGTGGTAATTAACAGAGATAGAAAAAACCAGGAGGCCTTGGACCATCCCTCTCTCCACTCTCATTGCCATGACAGTTGGGTAGGAGGAGGATGGCTGTTTATTGAATTCCTACTCCGAATCTGACACTAACATAGGCATTTAAAGTGCACTAATTCATTTAGTTTTCAAAACAACTCTGTTTTATGTATTTTCTATTATTGACCCCATTTTACAGGTAAGGAAATCAGGGCTACATGATATTAAGTGAGATTTCTCAAGATTATATAATAAGCTATAAATCCAAGATTTGGTCCTAAGTTTATTCAACTTCCCAAACTGTTTTTCTCATCATAGCTCATAATAGGATAAAATAAGAAAGTGCATAAAGCCTTGAAGATTAAAGTAAAACTAATGACTGACTTTGAATTCACATTTATGGCTGGAGTCAGGGTTTTTAAATTTATTCTGGTGCCAGCTTACCCTTCCACGGGGACGGAGTGAGAGAGTGACATTGACATATACACACTACCAAATATAGAATAGATAGTTAGTGGGAAGCAGCCCCATAGCACAGGGAGATCAGCTCAGTGCTTTGTGACCGCCTAGAGGGGTGGGATAGGGAAGGTGGGAGGGAGACGCAAGAGGGAGGAGATATGGGGATATATGTATATGTATAGCTGATTCACTTTGTTATACAGCAGAAGCTGACACAATAATGTAAAACAATTATACTCCAATTAGATGTTAATAATTAATTAATTAATTAAATTTATGCTGGTGGTCAGTTGTAAGTCCTGATCCTTCTGTTTGGGAAATTCTTTTCTCAGAAATTTACCAGGACAAAGCTTTTATTTTATTCAGGTTCACCTCTTCAATTAGAACTCTAAAACACTCTATTACTTTCCTGTACTCTTCATAGTTTTTTTTTTTTTTTTTTTAATTTTAACATACACGCACACACACACATAAACACACATCCCTAAATCAAAGTTCCTCAACATGCTATTGGCATTTTGGGCTGAATAATTCTTTGTGGTGGGTGAGGCTATCCTATGCATTGTAGCAATATTACCATCATCCCTATCATCTACCCACTAGATGCTGGTACATCCACCCCTAGTATGGCAATCAAACGTATATCTAGATGTTGTCAACTGTCCTTTTAGGGACAAAATCACCTCTGGTTGAGAATAACTGATCTGTATTTATATGCATATCCATATATATATCCAATAAGAATTCTTATGTGGTTCATGGGCGCTGAGATTTATTAGTCTTGCTCACATCTCAGAGTGCTTGGAACAGTGCCTGACACATACTTGGCCCAAAATGCAATAAATATTTATTGAATGAATACATACATGAGAAGGAAGGGAAACAATGTTTATGAAGAATCTACTTTATGCCAGATCCTTCATTAAGAACTTTTTTTCAAAACAACTCTGTGAGATGTATAGTAATTAACTTATTTCCCAGAAGAGAAAACAGAGGCTCAGAGAGAATGGCTTCTCTGATTCACACAGCTAGACAGTGTGAGAGTTAGCATTTCAACCTTATTCTGTCTACACTGAAGTCTACCCTCCTTTCAGGATGCCAAACTGTGATGTAGAATTATGAGAACCAGAATTTACGACTGAATGAATGGATCACATTTGTTTCAGCTTTTTGTAGGAAAAATGATTTACAAATCATGTGCTGACCAAAATAGAATTTTTGAGTTCTGCTCCCTACACTTTCCCACTCTCCTACTATGGGCAACCTTGTTTCTCAAGTAAAATATTTAATAATCTGCCTTGGTTTCTCTCTTTCCCTCACTCTACATCTAATCCATCAGAAGCACATAAACTGAGAGCTAAATTGTTGCCTAGAGTGCACTGCCTGATCTGGCCCCTGATACCGCTTGGACCTCTTCTCACATTGCTATCCTTCTTGCTCCTTAATCTCTGGTCAGCTGACCTTTCTTTCCCTTGAACATGCCACCCACATTAATGCCTTAAGTTTGTTGCACTTGTTATTTCATATCTTTGAAATGCTGTTTGAAATGCTTGTTTTGTAAATAAAGTTTTGTTGCAACATAAACATGTCCATTCATTTACATATTGCCTTTGACTGCTTTCATGCTACAGTGGCAGAGTTGAGTAGTTGTGACAATGGGTGATGAGTGATAAGAGGGAAACAAAATATTTTTTACAGAATTCTTACAACAAATTATTCATTTAATTGTGTTAAGTGCTTTGCTCCCACCATCTTGACTTGGATTAAGATCTTGAGTCTATAAACGACAACCAGATAGATTTAGGGAAAAAAACAAATCAAATAACATCCACTATATTAACCTGGGGGAAAATGGAGTGGTAAAATGCTAGGGAAATGTCCCCTTATCAGTTTCAATCAGTTAAAATTAGTAGAGAAAAGGTTGGCTTTTAGGAATGTTCTTCAAAATGGTACACAATACGGTGCCTACTCATTTCTCTGTTTTTCTCTTTCCAGAGAACATTGGAAAGTTATAAACTTAGTTATGGTCTGAGAGGAACAAGTTTTTCATCTGCCTAGCTGCTCAGTGATGTAGACATGTTCCCAAATTATTTATGACACCTTGGTTGCCCAGATAAGGGCTAGGTGAGCTTGATCAGCTAGGCATAACTGCCACCCTTGCACAGTGGAGAGTTACAATCTGAAAGCCAGCTATCTTCAACAAAATTGTCATTTCCAAGCACTCCAAGATAAATAAGCTCTTCACTTTGTTGTTTAGAAGGGACCTGGAAATAAAATGAACAAAAACATCAGAAAAGATTTTTCTATTGACCTAAACTTCAGACCTTAGAAACATTGCAGTGAGTTCCCAGGCTGCAAAGTTTCTTTGGTTGGGATGTCTGCAGTATAACAGTGGAGTTTCAAGTGTCCATTCTTTTATCTTAAACATGAAATGTTAGTAATAAGATAATAATTCTAATGATGACATTAATAATGATAAGCATTAAATGCTATAACAAAGAAGCCCAGGGTGGCTTAGCAATGGCATTCCTAGTGGGACAGCCCTCCTGGGTACCCAGGCTCCAAAGAATAGGTCAGGAATGCAGGCTTCTTCCAGCTTGGAAAGCCCTTCTACCCATCACTAGGATTCCAGGCTTGATGCAGAAGATGAAGGGAGAACATGGTGAATGTTTATCATATTTAAATTCCTCAGTCTGGAATTGACACAGGTCACTTCTGCTCATATTGGTCAAAAATGAGTAACAAGGTGCCACACAGAGTAAATGAAAAGAGATTTGGAAATATAATCCTTGGCTTGGTAACTACTTCCCATCAACAACTCTGTACCGTAGTAAGGGAACATGAATAGTTAGTAGTCTGAACCTGTTGTATTATTGGTATGTGTTGAGCACTTTCCAAGGTTCATTTACGTAATACCTTTTTACTACAAGTAAAGAACTATAATATCATCTGTTCTTTATTTCTATTTTTTTATAAATTTATTTATTTAGTTAATTTTATTTTTGGTTGTGTTGGGTCTTTGTTGCTGCGCACGGGCTTTCTCCAGTTGAGCGGGTGAGGGCGACTCTTTGTTGCGGTACGCGGGCTTCTCACTGCAGTGGCTTCTCTTATTGCGGAGCTCGGGCTCTAGGTGTGTGGGCTTCAGTAGTTGTGGCACACGGGCTCGGTAGTTGTGGCACACGGGTTTACTTGCTCCGCAGCATGTGGGATCATCCCAGACCAAGGATCGAACCAGTCAGTGTCCCCTGCATTGGCAGGCAGATTCCTAACCACTGCGCCACCAGGGAAGTCCCTTTATTTCTATTAAATAGGATTGTAGTGAGTTAATTTGGTTAATAGATGTAAAATGCTTAGAATATTGAATGACACCTAGAAAGTGTAACGGTTGATGTCTATTAGTATTTTGGTTATATATTTTGAGAAAATAGGTGTTTAGTTTTATTTTTTAATGGTCATTCAAGGCTCCAACAAGACCCTGTTCTATGTTGGTATTCAATTCAGTCCACTTGGTTCCATAGACATTTATTTTAATGCTTACTGTGCCTGGAGAGTTTGTTTCCCAGGAAGGACTGTGGCTGTCTGTCTTCTTTGACCAATTAGAAGTCCATAAGCTATCTGAAGTTTTACTGAATAAAAGGAATGAAGGAATATTCCACTTTACGTTCAGTAATCAACATGTCCAAATTCATGAGACTAATAAATCCTCAGACCAAAGTGGTTTTTGTGGTGTTGGGGTAACTGTTAACAAAGCTCACCAATTTCTTTCATATCTTTAACTGTATAAATTTCCTACAGCTGCTGTAACAAAGTACTACAAACTTGGTAGCTTAAATGGCAGAAATTTATTGTCTCACAATTCTGGAAGCTAGAAGTCTGAAATCAAAGTGTTGACATGGTTGATTCCATCTAGAGGCTCTGAAGAATGGTCTGTTCCATGCCTTTCTCCCAGCCTCTGGTGGTTGCTGGCAATCCACCCTAATCCAGTATGAGCTCATCTTAACTTGTATACATCTGCAAAGATTCCATTTCCAAATAAGGTTATATTCACAGATACCAGGCATGAGGACATAAAAATATCTTTTTGCCGAACATGATTCAACCCACAGCATTAATCAAATAGATCTTACTGAAATAATAATGATGATGAAGATGATGATGATGTAATAATGGCAAATATTTATTATTGGCTTGTTATATACCAGGCACTGAGTTAGGTATTTTATAGGTTAGATATTGCCTTATTTAATCTAAACACCCCTAAGCCCTGTTATTATTATTACTATTACTGTCATCATCATTATTATCATCATCATGATCACACCATTTTCAAATGTGGAGACTGAGGGACAGAGAGGTGTGATAACTTGCCCTAGGTGAAATGATGAACTGACAGAGCTGGAACTGGAGTAAAGTCAGGGTGAGTCCAGAGCCAATGGTCTCATCCGATATACCGTCCAGTTGACATCTGTTTCCAAATCAGTAAGTGTTCCGGAAATCAGTAGAAATATAGACTCTTCCTCTAGTTCCAACCCAGCAGGTAGGGTTCTTCTCTTGCTGCTACTTATGATTTCCATTTGAACCTTCCTGTCTAAATGGATATGCTTTTCCCAGTTGTCATCTCAGAACTCTTAGAATGGTTGCAGCTCCTCTCTGGCTCAGTTAACCACAGCCAAAGAAGATTAGCTGAACCTTTTCCTGGAGCTGAGCTCTTGCTCAAGGCAAATCTTCAATGCCAGCTTCCTTCCTCAGAAGCTCTGGCTGATGTGCTGCATAATTACAGAACAGATAGAGGCTTTCTAACCTTCCAATTTGGCCTTAATGTGTGTACAGTGCTTTGCTGAGAATTTGCATTGTTATTCTTCCCACCTAGAGGGAAATCAGAAATTACTGTTTTGGTGAGATGAAAACTTAACTTTTGTTCTTTATTTCAGGTTTTATACTTCATAAAAATTGTCTGTTCAACAAGTATAATTTTTAAAATAATATGTATAAAGGCATGATCCCCTCCACAATGATACCTCCATTTCCATGTTCCTGACGTAGCCAATATTAATTAACTCATGTGTATCCTTCCATTTTCCCCCTTGTCTTATATACATATTATAATGTAAGCATTTACTAGATTTATTTGTCATCAAACAGAAACATACTGTACGTGTTACTTTGAACCCTGTTTTTTTTTTTTAATTTCATGATATATCATGTATATATCATGAATATATAACATAAATTATAGCTATTATCATCCAAGGTTTAGTCTTTGGACTTCGTCTCTAGTCCATTTATTCCCTTGGTGATATCATTCAGTCCCAAGCCATTAAAAATCTCTAGGTTTCTGACTCTCAAATTTATACCTCTGTATTGGACACTTGTCTGAATTTCAGACTTGTACATCCTACTGCCTACTCATCATCACTCTTTGTCTGTGTCATGGGTACTTAAAACTTGACATGTCCAACATGGAAAACCTAATGTTCTCCCCAGAACTGACTCTACCTGTGCTCTGCCCCATCTTAGTTAATGGAAATTCCATCATTCCATTGGCTCAGCTCCCCAAAATCTTGTAGCTGCCTGTGAGTCCTCTCTTTCTTTCTAATGCTGGACCAAATCCTTCAGCAAATCCTTTTGGCTCTCTTTTAGTGTATATTCATAGTCCAACCACTTCTTACCTCCTGAGTCATCTTCATTCTGGTTTAAGCCACCACTACCTCTCACCTGTATTATTGCCCTAGTATCCTCACTGACCTCCCTCCTTCCACCTTTATTCAACTCCTTCAAGTCTTTATTCAAATATCACCTTCTCAGTGAACAGTTTTCCACCCATCCATTTTAAAACTGCAACACTATCTGCACCCATGACATTTTGTACCTGTCTTCTGAGACTTATTTTTCCCCACAGACTTATTAATTTATAATAGTATGATAGTTATAAGTATACTGTATAATAGAATGCTTTCATTATTTTGTCTCTGTCCATGCCACAATGGCTGGACTTTTTGTACCTTTTTTTGTTTTCACTGTCATATTCTCAGAACAAGGTTTGGCACCTAGTAGGTGCTCAATGAAAATTTGTCGATTGATGAATGGATATTCTTCCAAATCAGTGTGTAGGTGTATGCACACACACTCATAATCTTTTTGTTCTAATTTTTTTCTAGATAAACTGCTATTTTTTCACAAATGGGATTATACCATATGTTATTTTATTGTGTCCTCTTTTCTACCCTTTCTCCTATTTTTATTTTGTATATTTGCTATTTTTCTTGCCGCACAGTTGCCCCTCTCCTCTCCCTCAACCCATCTTAACAACCAGAAATGCATCTTTTTATGCATAGTTTCTCTATGCTTCCACAACCATTTACAAATACATAGATATCTATTCACTTATAAATACGTAAACAAAGGGATTTGGGAGTTCATCGTTTGCTTTAAAAAAATACATAAATGTATATCTTACATACATTTCTCTACATCTTGTTTTTCTTACTTTTCAGTAGTTAATAGAAATCCCATCAAGTTAACTCTTATTGCTCCAATTCATTTTAATGACTACTCAGTATTCCAGAAAGAATGTAGATGAACTAAAATCTATTCAGTCTTATTCTACTGATGGGTTTGTCTTTTGTTTCTAATTTTTTGCCCCTGTGAAACAATGTTGCAAAGAACACCCTTGCACATTGTTCCATTTATTCTGTAAGATAGATTCCTGAGAGTAAGATTCCTGGGTTGAAAGAGATTCCAGGGACAAATGTGAATTTTTATTTTGAAAAAATGTTGCCATGTTTCTCTACAAAATGGCTGTAATAAGTAACTTTTCTAAAAGTGGTGTATGTGAGTACATTCCTCCCATCCTTGCCAATTATCAGTGTTATTTTACTTTTTAACCTTTGTCAGTGGATGGATATGTAAGATAATACTTTGTTGTTCCCTGTCTACTAGTGAACTTGAGCATCTGTTTATATATTTGTTGTCCATTCAAATTTTATCTCTTACAATTTACATATATACTTTGCTATTTTATTTTTGATATTATGTGATAACTTTCTATATTACAGATCCTAGTCCTTTATCTGCAATTTGCATTGCTATTTCTCCTCCATTCTTCCCATTTTATTGACCTTATGATATCTTTCAGCATGTGCAATTTTTTATTTTTATGATGTTATGTCAATATTCTTTTTATTGCTTCTGAATTTACTGGGCTTGTTTATTTATTTATTTTTTGGTGCTTCCCCAACCCCTAGGTTGTGTATGTATATGGTCTCTTGGTATTTTGTTTTGTACATTTAAATAACTTGTCCATTTACTTTTTTTTTCCTTTGCATTTAATGTGAGGTAAATATCCAAATTAACTTTTTTAGAAGGGTAATCACCTGTGTTAGGACTATTTATTAAATAATCTGTCATGTTTCCACTGTCTCAAAATATCACCTTTGCCATATATTAATTTTTTTTTTATACTGAGATTGATTTCTAGAACATTTGTGCAGTTTCTCTGTTTGTCTGTTACTGCCCAATATTATATTGGTATGAGTACAGAGGACTAAGCATTCAGGATACATTCTATACTAGTTAATTTTGTTGCTTAGTGGCTTATAGCAATAATTTTTTTTAATCACTCTCCTATTTTGTGGGTTGTCTGGGCAGCTCTCCTGTCCTGAATCACCTTGCTGATCTCTGCTGGGCCCTCGCAGGGATCTGTGTTCAGCTGGTGGATTGACCAGAAGCTGGATGAGCTAGGTTGGTCACACTTACATGTCTGACACTTTGTAGCGTGGCTCACAATGGTGCCTCAGCCTCCTCCATGGGACTTGTCATCCTCCAGCAGGCTCTTTCTTTCTTTGGCTTTGTTTTCCTATTTATTTTATTTTATTATTTTTAAAAATTTTTATTGGAGTATAGTTGATTTACAATGTTGTGTTAGTTTCTGCTGTACAGCAAAGTGAATCAGTTTTATATATACATATATATGTATTTATAAAACTATTTTTAGATTCTTTTCCCATATAGGTCATTACAGAGTATTGAATAGAGTTCCCTGTGCTATACAGTAAGTCCTTATTAGTTATCTATTTTATATATAGTAGTGTGTATATGTCAATCCCAATCTCCCAATTTATCTCTCCTCCACCTTCCCCCTTGGCAAACATAAGTTTGTTTTCTACATCTGTGACTCTATTTCTAGCAGGCTATTTCAAGCTCAGTTCCATGGTGGTCTTAGAATTATGAATGTGGCACAAGAAAGAAATCTTTAGTGTGCAAGCACTTTTAACCTTTGTTTGCATCATGTTTGCTAATGTCCATTGGTGGGTTAGATTGACATGGTCTCTGTTATGATGATATTTGTGGATAAAAGTGATTCTCGTAAAGTCTTCCCCCATTTCACTCCCTTACCTCCTATAGCCAAGTGTATATTTTAATTTTTGGTGCTCCTACAAGTTTAGCCCATATGTCATTTCTGGAGGGAAGTACACACACACACACACACACACACACACACACACACACACACACAGACTTGCTTCCCTATACCACACCAGAGCTTGGGGAAGGATGATAATACAATAGTAAGTAAAAGTCATCTTTGAATCTGAGCTCACACTCAGAATCTACTATCACCCCGATCCCTTAACTTTTCTTCCTCCCCTTTCAGGGTCCTTGAAGGTTCACGTGTTCTCCTTGGAGATTAGTAAAGTGTTCTATTTTCTGCCAGACCTGCTGATTCTGTCTTGGATTTAACTCTCTGGGACCATAGGCACAGGACCCTGACACTCACTGCAGCTCTGAGCTCTGTTTGGGGAGGAGGTCACTTCACTGGGGTTACAACTGTCTATTTAGCTCCTCCATGTAGGAGTGCTACACTTTCAGATTTCTGATGGGCTTTTCTTTTTCTTTTTTTTAGGGTCTTGGGACAAATTAACTTAGATCTGATTCAGAAAAAAATTTAATGGAACCTTCTTTTTTTGAACACTAAAGTATACTATTATTATTAAATTAATATTTAGTATGATTTGCTACATGCCAAAAATATTTCCTCTTTAATTCTTATAGCAACACTAACAGTTGAATCTACCCATTCTACAGATGAAGGATCAAAGACCCAGAGAAGAGAAGAGCCATTCTCAGGGACAAGCAATCCTTGTCCTGTTCCTCAGTCTTATTCCTAGGCTTGATTTTCAGTCCCAGAATATTCTCTCTTATTCCTCCCAGGAGATCTATCAAATTCTAAAGCAAAGAAGCTTGCTGGTGGCTTGTCCTGCACTGTTTTCATTCATTGACATGCTTTTCCCGAGTTGAACTGTCAGGAAGGGACTCTGTCCTTTTCATCTTTAGAGTCTTGAAGCCCAGCTCAGGGCCTGGCACATTGCAGTGAATTAACCTGTTGCATAATTATGAGGATGAGACATGGACTGGACTTTTGCTCTGATCTAAGATGTAGGTCTGACCCCAGTCCCCAGGGAAGTGTTTTGCATAGACCCATATCATAGGACAAATGATCCCCCTCCCCATTCCAAAGCCTCTGATCTTCTAGTGGAACTGCCTTGCCTGATAATGAGTCAGAAATAAAACAGAAATAATAATGGCTACTGCTTATGGTGTTGTGAATGACATGTCCAATCTAATGGCAAGCTAATTACCTTGCTTATCTAATTTAGCCTTCATAACACCAGATATAAAGGACTGATATTTTCCCTATTTTATAGATAAGGACCCTAAAGCACAGAAAAACTAACTCTCTAATGTGACACTCCAAATGGCAGAGCTAGGTTCCAAACCAAGACAACATGACTCCAGTACCTGAGTCTTTAAACGATAGATGATAAACAGTCCCTTCATAACATTTCAGAAAATGTCTTGAACTCCACGTGGGGCTTTGCTTTGTTTGGGCAAGACAGAGCAGTAGAACTGGAGCTGACCCAGGAGTGAGTCAGGAGCCTCAGATTTCTGTCCTGACTCTGACAACTCACATAGGCTTCCTGAGCTACAATCTTTATTTGTAGAATAATAGATAGAGCTAGCTGGTCATGACAAAGCTTTCGTGGGTTTTTTCAGTCAGACAAATACTAAAGTTAATTTCATCACATGCTGTGTGTGCTAGGGTAGGTGACTTGATTATTCTAAACATCTGTTTTCCCCCCTACATCTGGAGTGGGCATATAAAACCTTATAATTATAAAAGCTGTTGGAGGCAGATAAATGTGTTATATAAGGAGAAAAGCTCAGGTGGGGCATATGGCAGGTGCCCAGATCAGCACTCTATGACATGCCGTGTCCTCCTACAGGTGACTCTGGAAGCATGATGTGATTCTTAGAGTCCTGCCTCTCCTTAACACCTTTTTTTCCATTAGGCATCCCAATCCAAGCGACCTTCATGATCTGTGGCTCTGGGGTTTGTGGTTTGAATGTTTATGGAGTGTGGCTCCTTGGCAGCCACAATCAATGCCAGGATTCTCCCCACAGCTCCTTGTTTTAACAACTCTCTTTTCTTGGTACAACTTTTGCCTGCCCTGGGTATAGAATTTCTATGATCTCTCAATATCCTCTCCCTGAAGGCCTGGAGGGAGTCTGAGTAATCCTACCACTGTTTCTTCCTTTTCACTTCTTGGACTCTTTACTAAGGGAGTGTTTCACTCAAGGGAAAAATGGAAAAAAAGAATAACAACCCTCAACTGGAAGAAAAATTCTTTGTTCATAGTCAAGAATTTAGTACTCACTAATACACAGATCTTGGATAACTTTGAGTTGAAAGTGGTAAAGTAGGGATAAAGTGGTGTGTCTTTCCCCCCCAGATTTAAAGATTGGGACTCATGGGCTAAAGCATGCCTATAGGGGAAGGAACATTTAGGCACCCATTTAGGCACCAGTTTCACTGAATATATTTACTCAACCAAGCACATGGGGTGAGAAGATGGAAGCTAACAATCAGACCAGCCTCCCTAGAGTTCAGGCCCCGCCCAGGAGAGTTTATTGCACCACAAGACAGAAAGAGAAAGCGATGGGGAAACCTGGCTTTCTGCCCTACAAGGCACAAGGGCCTTGCCCTCGAGTAAATGTGGGCCAATGAATACATGGGCTCTGATCAATTAGCTCAACAACACCTCTTTCTGGAAGAAGGATTTAGGAAGGGGTAGAGACAGATAAACCTGGTAGGAAAAGCAGTCTTCAACATTTGAAGGAAAAGTTCTAGATGTCTACTCTCCTATGACTTATTAATCACAAAAGAGTCTTCAATGCATTCCCTTTTCAAACAGCCAGGTAATTCACTTAAGAAAAGAAAAATTCTTGGTTACATTCCCAGATTATCAAGGTGGGACGGATCATTTAAGACATCTAGTCTACCAAGTCATCTTTTGGATGACTAAACTAAGAAACTAACTTTGAGAAAGAAGAAGTGATTTACCTAAAGTAGAAGAATCTCAGGGTTCCAGATTGCTTACCCAGCACTCTTCCCCTATAATATAGCACATAATCTTGAAATGTTGTTATATTGTTTTCTTTATTCCTTTTTTCTCTCATGTTTCTTCCTTCTTGTCCCTTTTTGTCTTTTCTTCCAATTCTAATGTATACCTACTTATAGTCAGAAAGAATCTACTCATATACATAAAAGACTATTAAAAGGAAAATTCATTCCTAGGTATATACCCAATAGTAATAAGCATACATATTCACTAAAATAATTATATATAAATGTACAAATATATCAGCTTTATTTATAATGCTCTTAAACTAGAAATAACTCATATGCTCATCAACAGAAACATGGGTAAAAAATTATGATATATTTATGAAATGAAATGCTACACAGCAATAACAAGGACAAACACTGGTAAATACAACAACATGCATGGATTTCATAAACTTTACATTAAGTAAGAGAAGCCAGACACAGAGGGTAGTGTATTTGATGATTCAACTTGTATGAAGTTTGAGAATGGCCAAAAGTAGTCTCTGTGATAGAAGTCAGAATAATGAGTTGGAGTTGGTAGCTATTGATTGGGAAGGGGCACAAGGTAAGCTTATAGGGACATGATAATATTCTATATGTTGCTATGGGTGTTGGTTACATGGGAGTATACATATGCAAAAATACATTGGCCTGGGCACTTTACAGTATATAAATTGTACCTAAGTTAAAAAAAAAAAAAAATCTTTGAACGAGCAATAGAAAAGTTGGAAGTATGCTAATGCAAGGAAGAATAACATACCCAAAATCTAGGCTACCAGAATTACTGTAATTGAATATCAAATTTAATTTGAGATAGCAGCCAATGAAAAATATCCTAATCATTTGTCCCTCCCATTTTCTTAAATAAAAATTAAAATCATCAGGAGAGAGTTATTTTAGAAGCAATATTCTTTTAAAATTAACTTATGCACGATTTTAAATAAAAGACATTGAATAATATGATAGGCAAAATCTCTGAGAGAACTCATTAGAAATGTTGAGATGTCTTAATATGCCCATTTTTTTTCTACCAGTCTTTTGTAAAGCTGACATTTATCATGAAATATAATGAAGATATTTTCTTAGAGGAAAAGAAGCAAATGAGATCCAGGTGACGATCAGTTAGCTAACTCCTCAGAGATAGAAATTAGACTAACACATCTTAACTGTGACATACACAGGAATCACCTGGGGATCTTGATAAACTGTGATGTGGATTCAGCAGGTCAGGAATGGGGTCAAGATTCTATGTAGCAAATCCCCAGGCAATGCTTTTGGATCAAGGACCACACTTTGAGTTACAAGGGCTTAAACCACTCTGGAAGTGTTAACTCATCATTTGTACTATTTGTATTTGTATTATTTATTAAAAATCAGATTTCTGGGCTCCTTCTCCACAGGGGGCAGGATGAAGGATGCTGCTTTTTTTCTTCAATAAATCTCAAGAAGATTATGGCATACACTAAATATTTGGAGCTACCGACTTAGAAAAATGAACCTATGGCATGTCCCCTACAATTCTCCAGTAAGTATAGTTTTTGTAGCTCGTTTCACACATTGGTAGAAAGGAAGGGAAAGAATATACTTTCAATGTCTTATATACATCAGACACTTATTGGATATGCAATTATCCTTAGTCCATTTAATTCTAATGGATATCCTATGAGGTAGAAATAGTTAACAATAGTTAATATTTTAGAGTTAAAAATAACAGATGGTCATTATTGAGCACCTACTCAATAGCACCTATGTCTCAGACATCATACTAAATGCATTAAAAGCACCATCTCAAAGAGCAGCCCAGTGTAATAAGCTCTGTTTTTTTCAGTTCAGTTTTCCAGTTGAAGCAATACAGCATTAGTGAAGTTAAGCCAATCTAGAGTCTATCTCACTCTCTAGAGCTCAAGCCTCATCTACAGCATACAGGGCCTCTTTCAACTGACGTCACAGAGGAAGCAGCAAGGCCAGGGTGCAACCCAAGATATATATATATACAAATTGGTGTGTCTTATTTTCCTTTAATTTTGCTTTTATTACTCCATTTCTCAATTATTTTGCTTTCAGGAATATCAGTAAAAAGACTTAGGGGCTCAGACTATAATTGTCAACATCTGTATAGAATTACTGTAAGTGAATATCAAATTTAATTTACAGATTGTGTACAAAATACTTTGCCTGATTTGATTTCCCAAACCACATATATCCTCATCTTATGAATGAGGAAACCCGGGGCCAGGAAAATGTAATTCATTTATCTGGAATTCACACTCCAAACTTTTTGCTCCAAGTCTGTGAGTTTCCATTAGGCCATTCTGCCAAGGAAAGAGAGAGTAGGAAAATAAAGTGGGAGAGTGAGAAAGGCAATCACTTGGGAACGAGCAGCATTGAGCCTTAGTCCTGGTCCTGCCACTAGCTGGATGCAACCTCAGATAATCTGGTTTCTCTCTTTGTGCCATACGTTTTTAATCTTAAAGTAAGCGTTTAGAATAAACCATTTTTAAAAAATAGTGTTGGTTCATTCTTACCAAAACCCTTCTTTAAAAGAAATCTTATAGTGGACCACTAACTCAGAAAGCAAATCTTACAGCAGATAATTAACAATTGTGGTGCAGGGAACCCACCCCTTTACATTCGAGGGTGGGTCAGGAATCATATCTGTGTTCACTGAGTCCCATCAGTGTCTGCCACATTATTGAATGAATAAGCCTCCGTTACGGATTCCTTAGAGTTCTGTGGGACACAGTACAGAGACCTTTGGATCAAGCTTTCCTGTGGTTCCAAGAGGCCACATTTTTGAGAAACCAAAACTTCTTGTAAGAGTTCAGATCAAAAGCAGTGATTTCTCCAAATGTCCCTTCATATACAGGACCTCATATATTTCCAGAAGTCATTTCCACAAGGACAGAATTCTGCAGCGTGATGGTTTACATCATGCTGTATAATATGCTTAAAGATTGGATGCTTTGTCTTACGTTCTTTCTCAAGAAAATACAAACTGAATAACAAAACAGACAAAAAACTAGATTTACTACATGATTTCTTTTAATTTTTGTTCTTGCTATGAACTCTGTGCACAAATCCCTCTCCCAACTCTTTTGTGAAGTTCCTGGATTCTCTTAAAAACTAGTTTTATTTATATGTTGTCTACATATCTAACTGTGAAACAGTCAAGACTTTATTATTTTATTTTTGGATAATTAAGAAAAACTTTATTATGAAAAATTTCAAAAATACAAAAACAGTAGAAAAAATTACTAGTATAATGTTTATAATTATTTAGAATAATTTAGAATTATGGGTACAGTAAAGCCTCATATAAATCCTACAGTTGCTGGGAGTTTGTCAAATTTACTTTATTTTATTTTTATTTTTTTCTTTCTCTGTGAAGAATTACAAAGCACCATGTCATTTTACCCCTACTTCAGCATACTGTCAAAATTTCATTTTCCTTTATTTTGAGCAGGAAGGAAAATTTATCTTAAACTTTGGGAAGGAGCATAGACATAGCTCACTTTCACTTATATTTTTAAATGGCTCAGTTATTTAAGAGAGTAAGTTGATAAGAATGCTCACATTTATCAAAAGCCATATATGTATACACACACATGAGCACACGCACACCCCCCGAAGATTATGCAAAAGTCACTGTCTATATTCCCTTATTTTATCCTTGTAACTATTTCCTAATGTAGGGACTACAATTCTCTCTATTTTACAAATGAGAGAACTGAGCCTAGAAACAAGTAAACGTGGGCTTCATCTCAGAGTTGCTTATTTTGTTCCCCGCCACATGTGCAGCCCACACCTGGTCCTCTGTCCTGCTTACTATAGTAGATTAGGAACCTCAAGTGCTTTAGAATATTGCCATGTAATGCTGGATCATGTGGGATTCACTGATTTGTGATTATGGATACAGTGTGATGGAACCCTTGGTTTACTTCCTGAATTTATGTTTTAAAAGGTACATGGTGAAGATAGGGTTCATCTGGAGCAGTGTTTTTCAAATTGCTTGTTGTTACACATTAGCAGGTCATGACCAGCATCTGAAAACAATAGACTAGACTAGAATAAAACAAAACAAAACAAAACATGAGAGTTAGCATTGCAGGTAATAAGTGCTATGTGTGTTTGGGGGGTGTAGGGGTGTGTGTGTATACTGGATCATTATATGAATACATATTTTTGGTGGGTGATGTTATAAGATTTTGAGAACCCTTGTTCGAGAAGACATGACTGAGGAATATAGGATCTTGAAACCATATTACATAACAAAGTGAGAACATTGGCTCTTTCCTCTCAGAATGTAACTGCTTATTCTCATCTCTGTCTCCCTTGTGTCTTGAGCTCTTTCTCTCATCTTCTTATGCAAAAGTCACACACACACACTAACTTATACATGTACATACAGAGTTATGATTAAATATAAACATTAATGTAAAATATATGAGAGCTGACCTTCAGTATATAGTAATATGACATTGTGTGCAAAAGATTTCTTCTAAGTAACTCCAGAAAGCAGAACTGAAGGAGTTAGGACACTAGGGCAAATGTATGAAAATTATAGGATACTAGATTTTGGTGCTCATGACCATATTTATAACTTTGCTGACAACTGGTCTGCCCTACAAAAGAGTGGGGTCTCTGTGTTTGTATTATATAAAAGTAACTCAAGGTGATAATTTGCTAATGTTGATATGTTAGGTTGAAGATATGGGGCTACAGCTAAGATGCCTTCCATTTCTCTGGGGTCTATGATCAAATGTCATTTGTAAAGAGCCAGAGGTAAGAAGGAGTCTGGCACACCCATAATATGATTAAATGTAAGTAGTTCTAGAACAAAGATTGTGAGGGAAAGGAGCTGTCCTTTACCTTTCTTTTTCTCTTATTCTTCTGGGACCCCTATAATTTGAACGTTGGTGCATTTAATGTTGTCCCAGAGGTCTCTGAGACTGTCCTCAATTCTTTTCATTCTTTTTTCTTTATTCTGCTCTGCGGTAGTTATTTCCACTATTTTATCTTCCAGGTCACTTACCCGTTCTTCTGCCTCAGTTATTTTGCTATTGATTCCTTCTAGAGAATTTTTTATTTCATTTATTGTGTTGTTAATCATTGTTTTGTTTGCTCTTTAGTTCTTCTAGGTCCTTAAGGTTTTCTTTTATTTTCTCCATTCTCTTTCCAAGATTTTGGATCACCTTTACTAGCGTTACTCTGAATTCTTTTTCAGGTAGACTGCCTATTTCCTCTTCATTTGTTTGGTCTGGTGGGTTTTTACCTTGCTCCTTCATCTGCTGTGTGTTTCTCTGTCTTCACATTTTGCTTAACTTACTGTGTTTGGGATCTCCTTTTCACAGGCTGCAGGTTCTTAGTTCCTGTTGCTTTTGATGTCTGCCCCCAGTGGCTAAGATTGGTTCAGTGGGCTGTGTAGGCTTCCTGATGGAAGGGACTGGTGCCTGTGTTCTGGTGGATGAGGCTGGATCTTGTCTTTCTGGTGGGCATGACCACGTCCGGTGGTGTGTTTTGGGGTGTCTGTGACCTAATTATGATTTTAGGCAGCCTCTCTGTTAATGGGTAGGGTTGTGTTCCTGTCTTGCTGGTTGTTTGGCATAAGGTGTCCAGCACTGTAGTTTGCTGGTCGTTGAGTGGAGCTGGGTCTTAGCGTTGAGATGGAGATCTCTGGGAGAGCTTTCACAGTTTGATATTACATGGAGCTGGGAGGTCTCTGGTGGACCAATGTCCTGAACTTGACTCTCCCACCTCAGAAGCTCAGGCCTGACACCTGGCTGGAGTGTCAAGACACTGTCAGCCACATGGCTCAGAAGAAAAGGGAGAAAAAAATAAATACGTAAATAAATAAAATAAAATAAAGTTATTAAAATAAAAAATAAATTATTAAAAGTAAAAATAAAGTAATTTAAAAAAGAAAGAAAGAAAGAAGAGAGCAATCAAACCAAAAAAAAATCCACCAATGATAACAAGCACTAAAAACTATACAAAAAAACACAAAAATCAAAACAAAACAAAACGGGACAGACAGAACCCTAGGACAAAAGGTAAAAGCAAAGCTATACAGACAAAATCACACAAAGCACCATACACATACACACTCATAAAAAGAGAAAAAGGAAAAAGATATATATATCTATATATAAAAAAAACAAAAAGGAAGAAAGCAACCAAATCAATAACAAATCTGCCAATGATAATAAACTCTAAATACTAAACTAAGATAAACATAAGACCAGAAATAAATTAGAGGCAGAAAGCAAACCCGAAGTCTACAGTTGCTCCCAAAGTCCACCTCCTCAATTTGGGATGATTCGTTGTCGATTCAGGTATTCCACAGATGCAGGGTACATCACGTTGATTGTGGAGATTTAATCTGCTGCTCCGGAGGCTGCTGGGAGAGATTTCCCTTTCTCTTCTTTGTTCGCACAGCTCCTGGGGTTCAGCTTTGGATCTGGCTCTGCCTCTGAGTGTAAGTCGCCTGAGGGCATCTGTTCTTCGCTCAGAGAGGACCGGGTTAAAATAGCAGCTGCTTCGGGGGGTCTGGCTGACTCAGGCTGGGGGGAGGGAGGGGTATGTATGCGGGGCGAGCCTGTGGTGGCAGAGACTGGCATGATATTGCAACAGCCTGAGGCGCACTGTGTATTCCCCTGGGGAAGTTGTCCCTGGATCACGGGCCCTTGGCAGTGGCGGACTGCACAGGCTCCCGGGAGGGGAGGTGTGGATAGTGACCTGTGCTTGCACACAGGCTTCTTGGTGGCTGCAGCAGCAACCTTAGCATCTCATGCCTGTCTCTGGGGTCTGCGCTGATAGCTGCGGCTCACGCCCATCTCTGGAGCTCGTTTAGGTGGTGCTCTGAATCCCCTCTCCTGGAGCAACCTGAAACAATGTCTCTTGCCTCTTAGGTGGTCCAGACTTTTTCCCAGATTCCCTCCCAGCTAGCTGTGGTGCACTAGCCCCCTTTAGGCTGTGTTCACGCCGCCAACCCCAGTCCTCTCCTGGGATCCGACTGAAGCCCAAGCCTCAGGTCCCAGCCCCCACCCGCCCCGGCGGGTGAGCAGACAAGCCTCTTGGGCTGGTGAGTGCTGGTCAGCACTGATCCTCTGTGTGGGAATCTCTCCACTTTGCCCTCTGCACCCCTATTGCTGCACTCTCCTCCGTGGCTCCAAAGCTTCCACCCTACCACCCTCCATTTTTACCAGTGAAGGGGCTTCCTAGTGTGTGGAAACTTTTCCTCCTTCACAGCTCCCTCCCAGATGTGCAGGTCCTGTCCCTATTCTTTTGTCTCTGTTTTTTCTTTTTTTCTTTTGCCCTACCCAGATACATGGGGATTTTCTTGCCTTATGGGAAGTCTGAGGTGTTTTGCCAGCATTCAGTAGGTGTTCTGTAGGAGTTATTCCACATGTAGATGTATTTCTGATGTATTTGTAGGGAGGAAGGTGATCTCCACGTCTTACTCCTCCACCATTTGAAGGTCTCTCCAGATTGGCTTCTTTCATCTAGTAATATACAGTTAAGTTTCCTCCATATCTTTTCATGGCTTGATAACTCATTTCTTTTTAGCACTGAGTAATATTCCATTGTGTGGGTATACTACAGAGTATCCATTCACCTACTGAAGGACGTCTAAGTTGATATGAGCTATTTTTAATATTACAAAATGGAAACTGTATAGAATTTTCTTTCCAGTTTGTGGGCTCAATCATTCTCAGAAAAACCTCCCATCATTTTTATAATGTTTTAAGTTAAAAGATATGGGCATAAGGAGAGAAGTGACCCATAGTGCCTGAAGAGGACAAAATCACATAAGCAGAGTCCTTTAAGAACACTGTCTAAACAAAGCCTGACTATCTAGGTTTGCTAAACATTATGCAAAAATCAAATACAGAAATCAATTAGGATCTCAGCCATTTGAATGTACTCCACTCTTCGACTTTATTTCTTTCTGTCACACACAGATTTAAATCTTAAATGTTAAGAAAAACTAATTCTAAACTTTTAAAAATGAGGAAGCAAAGCATTATTTTGCTTGCAGTCACAACAAAAACCGTCTGTTGCAAATCCTTCATTTGGAAACAGGAATTTCTCCCCTGTTCTCTAAACCAAAGACCTTAAGCTGGAGCTCTCTGGCATAAATTAGTGAAACAAAATATAGATTCCTGTGTCACCTGTAAATAGGATCCTCCTGTGTAATGTCCTTATCTCCTTTCATGACTGAGAAAACTTTTACTCATTTTCAAGATGCAGCATCAATGTCTCATTTCCTGGATTAGGTAAGTTGTATTTCCTTGTTGATAGAATACTCTATGAACAAAGGCTACAATGAACTTATCAGTGCCTTTAATGTATTATTTCTTTATTAATTATAATAATATGTAATTGTTTATGAAAATTTGCAGCTTATTTATATAGGCAAGGCATCTGTTCACTTTACAGGTAGATTCTAGGTATGCATTTATGCCTGGCTGGATCCCTTATGGTGACTCTACAGATAACCCCAGCTCCATCCATGGTCCTGAGTCAGAGAACCGATGTATGTGCTCACTGGCAAAGGGAGAGGATGGGACCCATTCAATTTGCTGCCTGTCTTCTCTGAGCAGATCTTAGCTCATTGCAGTGATATGCATGAGCTAGACTGCATCTTCTCATGAGGAGGAAGGAGGGCTGACTGTACACATTTATTCCCAATTCCCCTTCAGTGACATCACATTGGTAGCTTAAAGTAAGGCACAGTGGAGGTATTTATACTATGGAAATAGGTAAACACTACACATGCACTTTTCTCCCTAGAGAGCTGGTTGTTAAACTTTTACCAGAATGTCACTGCTCATTTGTCACTTTCTGATGTCTAAAATTGATTAAAGCCTCCTATTATGTGCTCTCAAAACCATGCTCCTCTCCTTTGTAGCACTTACCTTAGTGGCAATTTGATGTTCGTTTGCAGTGGGAAGATTAATTGAGATAGTGTATTTTAAGTACCAATTACAGGTCTTGGAACAAAGTGCTTATCTAAATTATTAAGTTTATTTATTATTATGTAATTATTGATGCATTATTTTCCCCTCCACAAGACTGTAAGTGCCATGAAGTCAGGACAGTTTTTGTTTTCTCTCCTAAGGATCTAGCATAGTCGCAGGCCCATGGTAGATAAGCAACTACATTGTGATAAAGGAAAAAATCAAATCACCGTTTTCTGCTGCTGATAGTAGCTGTCTGATCCACTACACTCCCCCGCCCCATGTGCTTTCTGCTCAGAGTGAGAAAGTGTGGATTTTGCATACTAGCTGTGGAGGGGTGTGGGTGAAGGTCCTACTTTGGCTACTGATGATTCTGTCACATCAGTTGTCAAGCATTTGTGTCTATCTCTGTCTTTCAGTGAATTATTAATATGAGGATAGGTTTCCTGAGAGACCAAATAACCTTTAAAAAATATTTAGAGAATAGGAACAACAAATGTATCTTGGGGATTCATGTCTAGAAAATAGACTTAATTAGGTACTTAACCATTCACTATCATCCTCTCCCCTCCGTGTAATAATCTGGCTTTGATTTGGTTACTATGGTTGTCCCCAAGATGTTGTTGTTTTAAGAAAATGCATTTTTTCCCCCAGTTGTCAGTTCTGAGGATGTTATTAAAAGATGGTTATGAAGTATTTTGTCTTCATTTTCTCAGTTGGTTCATTAGTGGGATGCTGCTCAACTCTGGCTTCATTAAGTCTTTTCATTGACGGGAGTACATTCACATACAAACTCAACCTCCCAACACCGACTTTCATCCGTGACAGGCATCCAGCGCTTCCTGCTCACAAGCCTGATCTTGAATCTTTAATAAGAACATCAGAGTTCTTAGCAGCCAGGGCTGCAGAGTTGAAGCAGCACGCATAGAATTAAAGGTCAATCCGGGAAAATGAAATTGTTTTGTTTTTCAGTATTTTGTTTTACAAGCAGGTGATTTGAAGCATCTCACATCTTACAATACCAGGAATCCAGTGTGCAAGTTTTCATAATGCTGGCAGATACCCATGACATTGTATTCTTAGCATATATTGCTAACATGGGAGGCCCCCTGGGATTCTGGAAAGGGCATTTGGCTAGAAGTCAGGAGACTTGGGCCCTCACTCTGTCCCTGCTATTAAAGATAATAAAAATAGTTCACACTCCTTGTGTTCTTACTTTGTACCAGACAATATTTTAAGTGATTTATAAATATGGGGAGGTTGAAGGATTTGAAACTCTTAACTCACATTGTAATTCAGATATTCAGACAGAATGTAACTCCTTTATTTGTTCTGTGTTTGTTCTACTTTTCCTGCCTAGTCCATGCACTGGTGTCCAGGGGAGAAATTAGATTTATTCCAATCAAAATTTAGTCAAATAAATACTTTTAACCTGTGCTGTCCAATATGGTAGTCACTACCCACATATTCCTATTTGAGTACGTGAAATTTGGCTGGTCCAAACTGATATGGGTTGTAGGTGTAAAGTACACATCAGATTTCGATTACATTGTGTGAAAAATAAAGAATGTACATCTATTTAATAATTTTTATATCGATAACATCTTAAAGTATTTTAGATATTTAAAATACATTGTTCAAATTAACTTCATTGCTTCTTTTTACTTTAATGTAGTTACTACAAAGTTTAAAACTAGGTATGTGTCCACTACTTATGTGTTCCTCCAGGTAGAGGAACAGCATGTGTTAAGGCTCTGAGTCCTGAAAGACTTGGTGCTTTTGAGGAAATGGAAGACAACACAGTATCTGGAAGCACAGTGGCAAGGCAGGGAGTGTATAAAAGGCCAGGAGTAGACTAAAACCAGAGAGGAAGTGAGAGGTCAGATCCTGCAAGAACGTGTAGTCTCTAGTAAGGAGTTTGAGTTTTTTCTAAGAATAATAAAAAGCTGCTGGAGGGTTTAGACAACAGAGGTGTGATATTAAGTATGTTTTATGTTACCTCGCTAAATCCCAGTTTCCTACCTTTAAAATAGGTATAATAATATTAATGTCTTCAAAAGATCATTAAAAAAGATGATGCATAAGTAGTCACTATGGAAGTTGTAAAATACTATAGAGGTATAAATTAATCTCATCATTATGGCTACTGCTCAAAAATCTTCAATGAGTCCCTGACAGCAATGGCATAAGGTTTTTCATCAATGTGTTTTAAAGTCTTCCATCTGTTGGCCCCATCTGAACAATAGGAACATTTATCTCATTTTCTGCCTCAACATACTATTTCCAGTCTTCTCTCCATTGTAGATACTGCTCCTGCTCCTACACCTTGATTTTGCTCATGATGGACAGTGGTTCATTTTAATGCCTTCATTGTTTTTCTCCATCTATTCTAATCCAATTTCACATTCATACCTGTATTAGTCTGGATTCTTTCAGTTATAAGGAACACAAAAGCCTCAGACTGGCTTGAACCATAAGAGGAATTTGTGAATAAGTGAAAAGTCCAGGGGGATGTCTAGTTCCTCCAGACATGAACTGACCTAAGAACTCATTATACCATGTCAGGAATTTGTGTCCTGGGTCTCTGTCTATAAAGTTCTCCTATGAGTTGTCAGTTTCATCATCCGTAGCTCCAGACTTCATCCTAACCAGTTTAGCAACTCCAGTGGAAAGAGAATTGCTCTTTCCCAAATGATCTAGTAAAAGTCTTATGTTTCACTCTATTGGCCTAAATTTATTATACATGCTGAACAAATCTATGTATTGGCCAAGCCCCAGACCAGAGCCCACCCCATGGATTGGGGGCACTTGATGGGGTTAGTCCCCATCTAAACCAAATGAATGAAGTGGGACTGTGGCAGTTTCCCAAAAGAAAAACAGAATTGGGAGAATGGCACTGGACAGGCAAAAAGGGGAGAAAACAAAAAACCCACCCAGATATCCACCATAATGATATGGCTCATGTCCCACGTCCTCCATGAGCCCTGCCTCTATGACTTCAGGCAAGAATTATCTTTTTCCTTCCTGACTTTTCTTCATACTTGGTCTCTGGAGCATACATTTTTGGCTCTTGATATTCCATTTTGCACTTTATTATAACCATAAAATTTTTATTGCCTGATTAGACCTTGGTGGTAATCTCATCCTAGAGATGTGAAAGCCCTGAAGGAAAAAATAATAAATTTTAGATTATTTTGAAAATATTTCTTGAGGACTTCTAGGTTATTTCTGGGGGGGAAAAGGTACAAAATTTCTTTTTTTTTTAACATTTTTATTGGAGTATAATTGTTTTATAATGGTGTGTTAGTTTCTGCTTTATAACAAAGTGAATCAGTTATACATATACATATATCCCCATATCTACTCTGTCTTGGGTCTCCCTCCCACCCTCCCTATCCCACTCCTCTAGGTGGTCACAAAACACCGAGCTGATCTCCCTGTGCTATGCAGCTTCTTCCCATTAGCTATCTATTTTACATTTGGTAGTGTATATATGTCCATGCCACTCTCGTACTTCGTCCCAGCTTACCCTTCCCTCTCCCCGTGTCCCCAGATACATTCTCTACATCTGCATCTTTGTTCCTGTCCTGCCCCTGTGTTCCTCAGAACCATTTTTTTTTTTTTTTTTAGATTCCATATATATGTGTTAGCATACGGTATTTGTTTTTCTGACTTACTTCACTCTGTATGAGAGACTCTAGGTCCCTCCACCTCATTACAAATAACTCAATTTCATTTATTTTTATGGCTGAGTAATATTTCATTGTATATATGTGCCACATCTTCTTTATCCATTCATCTGTCGTTGGACACTTAGGTTGCTTCCATGTCCTGGCTATTGTAAATAGAGCTGCAGTGAACATTGTGGTACATGACTCTTTTTGAATTATGGTTTTCTCAGGGTGTATGCCCAGTAGTGGGATTGCTGGGTCATATGGTAGTTCTATTTTTAGTTTTTAAGGAACATTCATACTGTTCTCCATAGTGACTGTATCAATTTATATTCCCACCAACAGAGCAAGAGGGTTCCCTTTTCTCCACACCCTCTCCAGCATTTATTGTTTGTAGATTTCTTGATGATGGCCATTCTGACTGGTGTGAGGTGATACCTCATGGTAGTTTTGATTTGCATATCGCTAAAGATTAGTGATGTTGAGCATTCTTTCATGTGTTTGTTGGCAATCTGTATATCTTCTTTGGAGAAATATCTATTTAGGTGTTCTGCCTATTTTTGGATTGGGTTGTTTGTTTTTTTGATACTGAGCTGCATGAATAGCCAAAGCAAACTTGAGAAAGAAAAACGGAGCTGGAAGAATCAGGCTCCCTGACTTCAGACTATACTACAAAGCTACAGTAATCAAGACAGTATGTACTGGCAAAAAAAAAACAGAATATAGATCAATGGAACAGGATAGAGAGCCCAGAGATAAACCCACGCACATATGGTCACCTTATTTTTGATAAAGGAGGCAAGAATATACAATGGAGAAAAGACAGCCTCTTCAATAAGTGGTGCTGGGAAAACTGGACAGCTACATGTAAAAGAATGAAATTAGAACACTCCCTAACACCATACACAAAAATAAACTCAAAATGGATTCGAGACCTCAATGTAAGGCCAGACACTATAAGACTCCTAGAGGAAAACATAGGCAGAACACTCTATGACATACATCACAGCAAGATCATTTTTGACCCACATCTTAGAGAAATAGAAACAAAAATAAACAAATGAGACCTACTGAAACTTAAAAGCTTTTGCACAGTAAAGGAAACCATAAACAAGACAAAAAGACAACCCTCAGAATGGGAGAAAATATTTGCAAACGAAGCAACTGACCAAGGATTAATCTCCAAAATTTACAAGCAGCTCATGCAGCTCAATATCAAAAAAACAAACAACCTAATCCAAAAATGAGTACAAAAATTCTTTTAAAAAACCCTTAACAGTCTTCCCAGAAATTTTCAATTTTTTTAACCCTTAAAAATTCTAAATATGTCAATTATGACAATTTTGTAAAAAAACTAAGTAATGCATGGTGTAATTTTAAAGTTCTAACCCAATAGTGTGTCTTTTGATCTGTAAAGGATGAATATACTTCCTCTGTCCCTGAATATATCTATGTACCTATGTATATTCAGGGACAGAGGAATAGATATATATATTTCTTTTGTTTTCTTTTGACTTGACTTTAAACTTTTCCAACCTTCTTCTTTTCTTTTTTAAAAAGCTTTTTGGATCTAAATATGCTCAGGTCTGCCTGTCTGTCACTCTTGGTATTTTTTTTTTCTGGAAAATATAATTCTATGATTTTATTACATATTATGAGAGCTCATTTTAGTCTTTCAACCTTTTACAGTGAAATGTAACAAATACATAGAAAGGAGTACACAATAAAGATGTACAGTAAGTCCCTTACGTATGAATGAGTTCCATTCCGAGAGCTCACTCGTAAGTTCAGTTTGTTCATAAGTCCAACAAAGCTAGCCTAGGTACCCAACTAACACAATTGGCTACGTAATACAGTACTGTAATAGATTTGTAATACTTTTCACACAAATAATACATAAAAAACAAACAAACGTAAAAATAAAGAAAACATTTTTCATCTTACTGTACAGTACTTCGAAAAGTACAGTAGTACAGTCCAAATAGCTGGCATACAGGGGTGGCATAGAGTGAACAGGCAAGAAGAGTTACTGACTGGAGGGGGGGAGAGGACGTGGGAAATAGTAGAGCTGAAGGATCATCAACAATAGGAGACGGAGGGCAAGCTGCATGTGACAATGTACGCCAGACACCTGAACTAACTTACATGATTGGACATGCAAACGCACATTCACGTCTTTGAGAGTTCCCAGCTTGAAAGTTCATATGTACGGGACTTACTGTAAAATGTAGCTCAATGGATGCAAATCACATAAGGTATGTTCTTTGTATGGAAAGCAATTAAGATAGATATTAATAACAAAGTTTAAATTGAAATGCCACATTTTTGGGGAAATTATGAAGTAAGTTCTAAATACCCTAGCTTAAAAATGGTTAGAAAATATTTTTATATTTAATGAAAAACTACATTATCCAAATTTGTGAGGTAAAGCTAAAGCTTTCCTTAGAGAGGAATTTGTATCTTAAAGGGAAATGTATACCATATATCTGAAAAGAAAAAAGACTGAAAGTCAGCAGGCTAAACTTCTATCTCAAAAAAATAGAAAAATAAAAATTCATCTGAGCCTTATAATTTTACAGCAGTATGGATAGTAAAATTTTTTTGCCATTATAATGATTGTATATGAAGCTCAATTTGCCAAGTCCCAAATACAAGTTTTCAAAGTTGATTTGAAGAAAAATAATTCCTTATCACTGAAGGCATATGTTCTTGTTTGCATACTACAGTTGTCTCTGAGTTGTGAGAGGTGTACCTAAGGGCAACTGAGTATCTGTATTTCTTATGGGTCTATGTGCTGTTGTGTGTGCCTATATATGTGTCTGACGTGTCTGTTCTTTTTTCCCAGGTTTATTGAGATATAATTGACATATAACATTGTGTGAGTTTAAGGTATACAATGTGATGATTTGATACACATGTATACTGGGAAATGTTTAGCACAATAATGTTAACACATTCTTCACCTCACTGAGTAGGTAAAAGCTGGGTAGGTAAAGTCTGACAATTATCCAGAGATGGGGTCAAGTCCTAAGGCTAGGATATTCTCAGTTCCTGGTGGGATGCTTTGGTGGGAAGCTTGGGTCTGCTTAAAGGATCTGGTGTGTGATGGATGATTTAATGGCCTTTATGTTATGAGGGACAAACAAATACTCAAATTGTCAAAACCAAAAAGGGGATCAAGTAACTGAAAAGTGCAGGAGAATGACTTCATCTAGATGGCTCAAGCTAGGTCATCAGTGCTTTTTTTTTTTTTTAAGTCTTTATTGAATTTGTTACAATATTGCTTCTGCTTTATGTTTTGATTTTTTGGCCCCGAGGCGTGTAGGATCTTAGCTCCTGACCAGGGATTGAACCTGAACCCCCTGCCCTGGAAGGCAAAGTCTTAACCATTGGCCAGAGAAGTCCCATCAGTGCTTTTTAAAATCATATCTTCCTTCTTTTCTATTGGTTTAGTCACCAGCCTGGCTCACCTGATTACAGCAAAATGGCTCTAAGCCTTGTATCTTTTCGCCACCAGGACCAGAAGAGAGGAGAGAACTGCTGTCTTGCAGAAGTCACAGTGGGTCAGAATCTCTAACCTGGTATGAACCCCAGTCTGAGCCAATCATTGTGACCAGAGACATGGGATGTGCTGACTGGTTCAGGCCAATGGGACCTCGTTTCTGGAAGTAGATCTAATCCACCTTAAATGTATTGGCTAAAATTGGGTGGATATGAATTTCCAAAAGTAAAAGAATGGAAAGGACACAGGGGAGGCAACAAAGAAATACCCACCCTAATTCATCAATCTAAATCTTTCTGGGTTTGCAAGAATGCTACTCATAGGCAGGAGTTACCTTATTTCTTTTTTTCCCCTCACTGAAGATGGAAGCAACATGTGTAACTTCAGGAGAAGTCAAAGCAAAATGCATAGGTAAAACTCAAGTTTAAGACACCAGGAAAACAATACACAAACATCACCTAAGATTGCTCGTGATTGGAAATGCTAGAGACAGAGTTTATTGTAACTTCTTATTGGCTACCCAAAGGTCTGTGATGGCTTCTGGCCTGTACTCAATATCATATTCTATTGTTCCAGATTTATTTTAGCTTCCAGGAAAGAATCGTTGGCCTGAATCTTTCATTTTCAACCAACCCCAATAGCAATGATATTTGGCATAATTTTGCATATTGGCTTTGTTTCAAACCATCAGCCTTCCATCAACACATTTTGTGTATGAAGGCAAAATCAGTTTCTGCCCTCTAAATTTTTATGAAGGTTCTCATCTGTAGAGATGTTATATTTAAAGTTACCAGATATGCAAATGCAGCCTCAGGCTGATTTTGTCACCCCATTATAATCGGACTTCCTGTTTTGACAACTCTGCTTATACAAAGAGGAACAGGTAGCACCTTGAAGTGAATTCACTGCAACCATTTGGAATGAAACCTACCAGGTGCAGCTCTTGACAACTCTAACTCAAGAGAGAAATGACAGCATTTGCAGCTTGGATAGTTATCTCACACATCTGCCATCCCACTTTTGGTATACAGATTTTAATTGGGACTCGATTTACTAGAAATTTTCTGAGCTACTGAGAAATTAAGCATGGACTGCAATGCCTCCCATCAGATAATTAATGTCAGAATCACTGGTGATGTAACATAGTGAAAAAAATTATACCTCAAATATAGTGAAAAAAATACCCTATTTAAAATCAAGAGAATTGAGTTTAGTTCATGGATTGCCCCTGAGCAGCTGCGTGACCTTAGGGAAGGTCCTTGTGGGGCCTCATTTTCTTAACTTATGAAAGACTGAAGTTGGAGAGCCTCCAGTTCTAGTAATCTATTTTGTTTCTGCTTCAGTTACCAACAGCCTAAGGGAAAAAAGAGAGCAAAAGGGATGATTCAAACAAATCAGCCCTGCATCTATCTACTCAACACTTACCACCATAAATAAAGTTACACCAAAAAAAGAGGGAAAAAAATAATTATACTTCATTTTGACTCAGTTGCCTAATTTCACTGAGTAACCTCTAATTACATTTACTTAGACCTAACTAGCTAAATTATATGGAAGTTTAATTGCATTTCAGAGGATCTCAATATTTTTCTTCTGCATCAGCACAGCGGTGGGGTAACATGCGCTAAAACTTCCTGTTTCACTCTGAAAGTTCATCTTCGATGGCCGGACCACTCCATCAGGTTACATCAGAATCTCATGGAGTACGAACGGCACTGGACATAGAGATGTACCACTCAGGACCAGCTACATAATGTATAAGGTCTAGTGCAAAATGAAAATGCAGGGACTCATTTTACAATTATTAAGAATTTCAGGACAGAAATGCAGAGCTTTGAACCAAACATAGGCTCATCTGAGCACAGGGCCTTGAGTGACGGCAGCGATCATACACCCATAAAGCAGACCCTGGGTGATACCCAGGTCTCCCTTTAAGGAATGACTTGTTACCCCAGCTGCAAAGAAAACTGATGGTGATCAGTCTTCAGTCATCTCTCCCTACAAGGATGGCCTCAGTGGCAGAGAGCCATCTCGCAAAAGATCACAACACTTCCAGGAGCTGACCATATCCAGCTAATGGGCAGAGATAAAAAGGACTGGTCATTTTAGCCCCATGTGAGACAACTTTGATGGGCTATTTCAGGTCCAGACCTTCTTGTGGGTCTAAGAGGCTCTTTGGTCTGCATCACAGTTTATGTACTCACCCCACTCTGTTTGTTCTGCTTTCCCTGCCAGCTCCACAGGGGCTGTTCCTCAGGGTACTCCATTCACTCTAAACTATCTCAGAGCCTGCTTATGGAAACCCCAGATTATTATTTATTTTAGGAATAAGAACTTTGATAACACTGCATTTTTTGATTGAAAATATTCACACCAAAAGAAAATGTACAAAGGGAAAATAAGAATGAAAACACCCAAATGTTCACACCCAGTAAGGGTCAACATTTGTGTTAATTAAACCTTACTTCAAGTTTCGCTCTGTGCTTGTATACAGATGGGAGGATCTGATGTCTTGATAGAGAGATAGATGCTGATAGAGATAAATAGAAGTGGCTTTAATGCGAGGACTAAATTATGTCACATATTGAATCCACACAAGGATTCAAAACGATGCCAAGCACATAAATGATAATTCCCCCAAATTCCTCCCTGTCTGCTCTTTTCCTGTACCTGTATTCAGTTTCAATTCTAGTACATCCCCCTCTCCCCATGGCAAATATCATTGGATGTTCATGTATAAATAAAGCACTGGAGAGAAGTTCACAACAGCAAAAGAGAGAGAGAGGAATAAAGGTGCTAAGCTCTCAGGTTGATGCTGCTTAATGATAGTGCCTATACTGTAAGACATCATAGCTCACGTGTATTAATTGTAAAAACAGTTGATCCTTTAAGGTCAAAATTCTCTAGGAGGAAAGCTTTCAAAATGGCAGTCAGTGTAAGTTAAAATGATCTTCAATGCCACTGGCCATTTTGCAAGCTGAGAAACGTTAATCACCAGCAAAATCATAATAGAAATTGAAATATAATTCAGAATATTCTTCCTGGAAGTTTTCTTCACTGAGCTGAATCATAAGAAAGACTATATCAGGTCAGATATTGGGTTGCAGGGATTGATGCTACCCCAATGTTCTAGGTTTCCTTGACAGCCTTAAAACTATAAAGATTGGGAGTCTTGGTCCCTATTAAAGTGAATCCTCCTGCAAAATTTGAGGATTTGACTGAGATGACTAATGTGGACTCAGAGAGTTTGGCATCCTTGCTAACAATTTGTGATCATCGAAAAGACCCAGTGTATAACCAAATGTTACCAGACATCAAGTCTGAATTAGAAAATATTAAACTAGTCAAAGGGAATATAGATTTATCTGGAAAAAGGACACAACTTTGAAACCAAACAAACAAAACATTTCCTCCTGCTCAGATGATGACTTAAGAGAATACTTTGCCAGATTTATGTTTAAAGATGGAAGGAGTGTTCCTAGAGCCCCAACATAAGAATATCCTTGGTAAAAGGATAGGAGAGTTATGGGAATCATCTGTAAACAAAACTTGACAGCTCCTGAGTGAACCCTAGGAAAGTCCCAGACCACTGGGATTTCAGGTCATAGTTGAATCAAAAGTGGGCAGTGTGTTGGCTGATTGAGGCCATGCATTGTGGAGCCAGGTGGAAATGGGTGTGAATCCTGGCCCCACCACATTCCAAAATCTGTAAGAGTTGGCAAGTCACTTCACCTCTCTACACCTCAAATTCCTTATCTCCTAGTAGTAATGAAGACAGCCACACCAAGTGTTATTGTAAGAGTGTCTAGATAATGTATGTAAAGTGCTGTTGCAGAGCTGGCACACAACGGATGATGGCTATTATCCTTCATGGTACCATCTTTCAGAATTCTGCCACTTATGGGAAAGAAGGAGAAAAATGTGGAAACACCAAGCCTAAGAAATATGACAGTTGAAGCTTTATAAGTATTGTAAGATCCAAAGCCTAACATGAGACACAAAGTGATCCTGGGGAAAAAGGAGATAAGTAAACCTGGATGTGTAAAAGGCAGAAGAAGGCTTTCCATGCAAATAAAAATATGTATAGAAAAATTATCTGTGAAAGGCATAACATCATACAAATATTACCAAGGATGTTATTTTGGAGTTCAGTTACAAAGAGAGAGTGTCAACCACAGAAACAATAGCAACAACAGCTTGGACATTAACAAGTGCTTATTATGTATCAGGTGATGTGCTGAATGCTCACTATGGATATCTTCTTTTATAATAATAAGAACTCTATAAACACTTTAGTATTATTATTATTTACTTTTTTTTTGTCTTTCACACTAGGAGAGTCCCAAGACATTGGATTTTTTAACAATGTGATGTTTTTATATATATTATGAAATACTGCAATCAAGAAAATTAACAAATCCATCATCTCACATAGTTACTATGTTTTTGTGTGTGATAAGAACACTTAAGACCTACTCTTTTAGTAAATGTCAACTACAGTTGACCCTTGAGCAACACAGATTTGAACTGCACAGGTCCACTTACATGCAAATTTTTTCGGTAAATACTTACCACAGTAATACACTCTCTGTGGTTGAATCTGCAGATGTGGAACCGCGGATAGGGAGTGATGACTATAAGGTTACATATGGATTTTTGATGGTGGGGGGTTGGCACCCTTAACCCCGACATTATTCAAGGGTCAACTATATATATACAGTATTATTAACCGTAGGCACCATGCTGTACATTAGATTTCCAGGACTTATTCGTCCTGCAAAACTGAAACTTTCTACCCTTTGACCAGCACCTTCTTCTTCTTCTTTACTTTATTTTACAGATGTGGAAACCAAGACACAAAAAGTTCAGCAACATGCTCAAAGTCTCACAACTAGAAAATGGTGAGGCCAAGATGCCAGTTCAAACAGTTTGATTCCAAAGTCCTAACTTCCCAACTCTTATCCAACAAGTTCTACCACAGCCTGTGGATCACCATGGGCTTCCCAGTTATCAGGAACCTGCTTTGAACCCTAACACTGCTACGTGTTAGCTGTGTGTTCCTGGCAAAAAATATTCAATCTCTCTGAACTGCTGTCTATTTGTTAAATAGGAAAAATAATTGTTCCTTCCTTGCAGTGCTGCTATAAATTGTAACTGTTATTATTCATTTTTTTATTAACGTAGACTATATTTATTTGTTTTGTTGTTGCTTTTCTTGTCTTTTAAGGAAAAAATCATAACATTTTTCAGACACTGGACTCTTCTGGTTCAGTGTTAACCATTTTCTTCCTCATCTCAAGAATTTTACATTTATATATGCTCCTTGTATTATTATTTGTGTTTTTGTTTTTTTTTTCCTTTAACTTGACTAACTGCAACAATTTAATTACCTACTCTAGTCTCATCCCAGGCAATAATATCTGTGGAACTTCAGAACAGATATTATGTTTTTCTTTTATTCTAATCCATATTAAAATAACCAAAAACTATCATGATTTAAAATTTCAACTCTACCTTTGACTAAGACTGGCTTGGGTGCCATTGCTGGTGTGGGCACCACACTTTGGAAAATGCCATTTAATCAACCCTCAGATGAGAATGCTGAGACCCAGTGGTGCAATATTCTCTTGGTCATACAGATAACTCATGGCCGAGCTTGGAACCCACACCTCCTAGTAACTTAGCTTGTGTGAACTTCACTTTTTTCCTTTGAAAAATAAAGATAATAATTCCTGTTCAAAGATAGTTACACAGATGTTATGAGGGTATAAAAAAATGTATATAAGAAAGTTATTTATGAAAGACACAGCACATAACAATTATACAAGATGGCAACCCTGTTCCTCAAAGCCAAATTTGCAGGCCCATGAGCTGAGCCTATTTGGAAAGTAAGTTTGGACTGTCACACCAGTCCATGCAAGAGGAGCAGCTGAGTCTCCTATGTTGTGAAATGTGTCTCTGAAACTTTTCCATACAGGATCCACATTTTCATTCCTATTAAAAATCATGTCAGAGTTTCCTCAACCAGGCTTTGAACTGTTGGCAGTTCATAATTTGGTCAAGTTCAAATTACATATGCTTTGACACTATCTAGAAGGAAGTATTCTGGAAAATGTTCCTCTCCTAATTGAAGAAGATTTTCAACAATCTCATTAAAATGTTACTGAATTAGAATCCTTTTCTGTACATTGTGTGCAGCAAGAAAGACTCTGTTTTTCTTCTTGATTAAGAATCATAAATAAATACTACTACCACTACTACTATTGCTATTATACGCATCAGGACTATATTCATTCCTGTGAAATGCCCAAATGTGATCCTACTTTCCAGATGCAGATGAACATTTACAGTACTCTTTCCCTCCCCCACTCTGGATATGCTCTTTTAAAGATTTGACAGACCAGTACCTATTGTGATGAAAGAGGTTAAGGTTTGGAACAGGGAAACCAACTCTAACAATTAGTAACCACAGGATCATGGTGATGTACTTAGCTCATGTGAACATCACTTTCTTTCTTGTGACAATGAAGATAATAATAATAATGCTTATTCAACAAAAGTCACACAGATGTTATGAGGGTGAAAAATATATATGTGTAGGAAAGTTATTTATCAAAGGTATAGCGCCACACACACAAATACTACCAAGAGTGTTATTTTGAAATTCAACTATAAAATTAGCATGCGTTTTGACACACTTTGAAAGTGTGAAAAATATTGGTTAAAAAAAGAGATATGTGCACTTATAATCTCAGTTGTTTTCCTTCTATAACTACAGTATTGGCACCTCCAATTAAAAAAAAAAAAGTATTCTGTATTATTTTAACTTACTGAGTTTATCCTGAAGCAGAGATAGAGGTTCCTGTTGAATTGTTTTGTTACTTAGTTTAGAATAATAACACACTACCAAATTCATTCAATTGCATTTTAGACCAGTGAAATATAATTCTGACTGTACTTGAAAAAAATGGAGAGAAACTACTCTTTTGAAATTAAATTTTATTTTTGTCAAGTAATTCATGAGCATAGGGAAAATAATGAAATATTACCAAAAAGGCTAAAGTGAAATATAGCAGAAGCTTTGTCCATCGCTCCCTATCTGCAAATCCTCTTCCCAGATCTACTTTCAGCTCTTAAATTCATTGTTTCTTTTATTTACCTCAAAAACTCTAAGTAATATGTTTATACTTCTCTTTCTTTATTAATTGTAAACGTTATCTATTGACTCTGTAGTTGAGCATTTAACTCTTTTATATACAGATCTCTATTATCACCCTATGCTCTCTTAAATAATTGTAGAGATGACTGTAAATTCTGTGATACCCCTTCCATTGACAGGTGAAATCTGTTTTCTTCTTCCTTTAATGTGAGCTAAATTTGATCCTTGGAGTGCAGCAGATATGATGTTATGCCAGTTCTGGATCTAGCCTTTAGGAGGACTGGAAGATTTGTCTTGATCCTCTTGGATTCCTCATAGACTCTCTTTGTTATGTAAGAGGACCCTCAACAATTTTAAAGATGCTGTCCCATTGAAACTTCATAGCCAAACAAAAATAGAGCTATATGGGTGTGAATATTTTCTAATGTAGTGAACCCAAATAATATGCAAGTGCGTTGTGATCAGAGGTAGACTCTAGATGACTAAAGATGGCTGTAGATTTTGTGACACTCCCCTCTTTGAGATGTGGGGTCTGTTTTCTCCTCTTGAACCAGGGCTGGCCTGTGACGGCTTTGATCAGTGGAACATGGGAGAAGTGCTGCTTTGCCAGTCTATGCCTAGCACTTAAAAGGACAGCAGGCTTCTGACTTAGTCCCTGAATATACCCTCTTAGATAGACCACGTGGAGAGGTCCTAAGACTACAGGCATAGAGAGGAGGTTCCAGCTAAGTTCAGCCTTAAAGCCAACCTGGGAAAGTAAAACCATCTCACATCCTCCATTCTGTTGGTATTTGGAAATTAATGACCAGAGGAATTATATAGACATTTTTCCAAAGAAGACATCCAATGGCCAACACGTACATGAAAAGATGCTCAACATCACCAATAATCAGGGAAGTGCTAATTAAAATCACAATGAGACAGCACCTCACACATGTTTTAATGGTTATCATTATGACAACAAGAGATAACAAGTGTTTGTGAGAATGCAGAGATAAGGGAACCCTTGTACACTTGGCGGAAGTGTAAACTGGTTCAGCCATTATGGAAACCAGTATGGTTACTCTTCAAAAAATTAAAAATAGAATTACCATTAATTCAACAATTCCACTTCTGAGTATATACCCAAAGGAAATGAAAACAGGATATTTAAAAGATATATATATATATATATTTATAAGATATATGCACTCTCATGTTCATTGCAGTATTATTCACAATAGCCAAGATATGGGGGGGAAAAAAAACAAGTGTCTGTCAACAAATCAATGGATAAAGTAGATGTAGTGTAGATATGCTGTGAATATTATTCAGCCATGAGAAAGAAGGAAACTCTGACATTTGCAACTCCGTGGATGAAACCTGAGGGCTTTATGCTAAGTGAGATATGCCAGAAAGAGAAGGAAAAGTATTGTATGATATCACTTATATGTAGAATCTAAGAAAGCCCAACTTGTAAAATCAGAGAGTACATGGAATGGTGGTTACCAGGGACTGGGGCTGGCAGTGGGGTGGGGAAATTGGAGATGTGTTTTTTAAACGTACAAAATTGCAACTAGAAGAGATCTAAGGCATTGTATATTGATTACAGACAACAATACAATATTATAAACTTCAGAGTTGCTAAGAGACTAGATCTTAATTGTTCCAACCACAAAGTGAAATGATAATTATGTGAGGTGACTGAGGTGTTAGCTTAGGCTATAGTAGTAATCATATTGCAATATAAAAATGTATCAAATCAACACATTGTACACCTTAAACTTACACAATGTTATATATCAATTATATCGCAATAAAAATAAATTTAAAAAAAAGTTTGGCACTTGGGTTCTACCCATTCATTCTGCAGGCTTCCATGAAATCCACATTTTTCAGTATCTCACCTTCAACCCCTAAGATACATAGTGATTCTGCACTCAAAACCTCTCTGATTTTCATTTCTCCAAAGAATAAATTCTGGTCTCTTACAAGAGTAGTGAAAATTTTTCCATGGTACATGGTAACACCAATTTTGAACATTTCTGAGATTCTTTGGGTTTAACTGAATTACTTTTCATAATTATTCCCCTGCCAGGTGTTTAGGTTTACATTTATAGTGCTATTTTGGGAAGTAAACAACATAATGAATGTATGCTGTTTATACAGAGACTAGTGTTAAGAATTCATCAATTTTAACTATGCTTACATTGTTGTCTTCATCTCTAAGGTAAAGGGTTAACTTTACTGAAGAGAACAGTTCTGGAACTATAACTGTCTAGGTTTAAATTCTTGTTCTGCTATTTTATAGTTATGAGACCTTGAGCAAGTTAGTTCTTCTCTTTGCATCAGTGACCCTATCTCTAACAATGGGATCAGTTTAACTATCTCATAGCATTGTTGGGAGAACTGTAGATGGTAGTCCACTTAAGTTTCCAAGCCCCTAGTTAATATTGAATGAATATTAGTTCTTCTTATTAATAACATTTCTAAGGTTCTCTCCAACTGGATGATTCTCAAATGAAGTAACTTTATAATGACATTTATTTGATCAAAATAAAGTATTGAATGTGATGGCAGAGTTAGTGTTTATTCATCTCCTTGACAGCTCATTCATCATCTCTGTGGGCTGTCGGATGGCTAGTTTTTGAGGCATCAGCTTTTAGATCTTTTGTTTTCTCTCTCTGAGAGGCTCCTGTGTGTGAAAGAACCATGGACCAGCTACATTTCTAATGTCTTTGTTATCAAGTTAGGATATAGAGTTTCCTCCCAGAGATATGACAATTTTCATGCTGTAATGGTATCATGGGTTTTATAAATCACATGCTGTTTGTAATGGAACAAAACCTGATCATTGCCTTCTTTAGGTAGGAGTTTATTAACAATCAAACATTATCTGAACCACAGAAAGAGTGTTGCCATCAGCAATACCACTACTGGGCATATACCCTGAGAAAACCATAATTCAAAAAGAGTCATGTACCACAATGTTCATTGCAGCACTATTTACAATAGCCAGGACATGGAAGCAACCTAAGTGTCCATTGACAGATGAATGAATAAAGAAGATGTAGCACATATATACAATGGAATATTACTCAGCCATAAAAATAAACGAAATTGAGTTATTTGTATTAAGGTGGATAGACCTAGAGTCTGTCATACAGAGTGAAGTAAGTCAGAAAGAGAAAAACAAATACCATATACTAACACATATATATGGAATCTAAAAAAAATAAAAATGGTTCTGATGAACCTAGGGACAGGACAGGAATAAAGACACAGATGTAGAGAATGGACTTGAGGACACAGGGAGGGGAAAGGGTAAGCTGGGACAAAGTGAGAGAGTAGCATTGACATATATACACTACCAAATGTAAAATAGATAGCTAGTGGGAAGCAGCCGCATAGCACAGGGAGATCAGCTCGGTGCTTTGTGTCCACCTAGAGGGGTGGCACAGCGAGGGCAGGAGGGAGACACAAGAGGGAGGAGATATGAGGATATATGTATAGATATAGCCGATTCACTTTTTTATACAGCAGAAACTAACACACCATTGTAAAGCAATTATACTCCAATAAAGATATTAAAAAAAAAAAGCAGCTGAAACTTGAAAACAGAAAATGACTCAGTCAACCTTTTACAGAAGCATACAGGTGGATCTCACTTTATGCAATGCATGTCTTTCTAAAAATATCAGTCTGAATCCTCCTTTTGACAATACAGGAATGACATCCAATTGACTCTGTAATTATTTTGGTAATTTTCAGTGGACAGTGGGCACTCACTGACAATTAAGGAAACAAAAATATATTACCATCTCCAGAGTGAAGTATGTTTCTAGTCGTAGTATATGACATGAGTAATATGTCATCTGTCTTGCCTGGGAGCCCACAATGTAGTGGTGAAAATGGACATAATAATTACATAATATATAATGGACATAAATAATACTATATTTGCAAGGCATAGAAAGATTATCAAGCATACCTTCTCCTTTAATCTAATTTCTTTTTCATAGTGACCATCCTCATTTATGGTACCTTCTAAGTTCTTACTCAAAAATGATATTCATTCATTCATTCAAAAATGCACTAACATTTATATTAAGTTTATTATTTCCAGACCCAATGTTAAGTGCTAGGGAAACCAAGTGAATAAGTCCACATATTAAGTAAATAATTCCAATAAAATACGTTTGCTTTATATTTAGTTGTGGGACTATATAATTTGACATTTGTATAGGGTCTGGGAAAGCCCTTTGGAAAAGATAGTAAAGCTGGGGTATATAAGACAAATGGTATTTACTCAAAGCAGAGGAGAAGGAACAGGAGATTGGGAAAAAGAGAAAAGGTGTAAGAGTTCATAGTATATTAGAAAAATGGGATAGAGTTTATTTTACCGGCAGCGAAAATTCAGGATGGGAAGCTGCTGGAGGTAAAGCCAGAGAGACAGGTAAGGACCAAGTCATGGAGAATCATTTAAGCCATATTAAAGAGTTAGACGTTTATACTGAAATCAATGGGACTCTTGAATGGTAACATGCTCCAGTCTATGTTCTGAAGAAACCACACGACAACCACATGCAGAATGAATTGGTATGGGATTATGTTGGACACAGGGAGACCAGTTAAAGTCTATGACAGCCAGGCAGAAAATGACTTGGTTTGAGACTGTGATGTGAATGATGTTGCTTGCTATTAAATAAATTTACACTACAAGCACAGTAGGTCAGAGAGCTCCTTTCCATTAGGCAGATGGCATTTTTGTACTCTTAAGGACACACCAATTCTAAGAAATATTAGGAAAAAGAAACACTTTGCTGTTAAGCAACTACTTTAAAATTGCTGTTTGACTTTGGGCAATTTCCTTAGTTGCTCTGTGCCTTCATTTCCTCATCTGCAAAATAAGCATAATAATAATACTAACACCTTCCTTATAGAGTTGTTACAAAGGTTAAATTAGGCAGTAATTAAAAAACACATAGCAAGGGATCAATATTTATTATCTATTCTCATTGTCATTGCCATCACCATTACCATGAAAGTTTCTCCTTGGAATCCATGTAAACAAATGGGCAGATACTGAGACTAAGGACAGAGATTTTCTAAAGTCTCAGAGAGTTAGAGGAAGTGCGAGGGTATTCTTGAAAATTTTTCTAGCCAATGGATGATGACAACCTGGGAAAGACTCATCCAACTTCAGTATGAAAAATGGATTTGTGTGGATGAGTGTGAAAAGAAGAGAAAGTCAGAAAGAAAGACAGCACATACATTAAAGATATTGTAGAACTAATAAATAAATTAGAAACAGCAAAGAATAAAATAGAATGGTTAAAAATTGAGTGTCAATCATAGAAAACAAATCTTGGGATAATCTCAATAAACACAAAGAAAAAAGATTAAGAGATTAAGCAAATAGAAGGGAGATGATAGATGTGGAAGGCAGAAAACAAAGATAAATGGTGTCCTTATACAGAGAATTCAACAAATGAAACAAAAGCTACTTAAAGATATATGAAAGCACATTACTTATTTTATTTTATTTTATTTATTTTTTTATACAGCAGGTCCTTATTAGTCATCCATTTTATACCCATCAGTGTATACATGTCAATCCTAATCTCCCAATACATCCCACCCCCACCCCCACCCCCAGCGGCTTTCCCCGCTTGGTGTCCATACGTTTGTTCTCTACAACTGTGTCTCAATTTCTGCCCTGCAAACCGGTTCATCTGTACCATTTTTCTAGGTTCCACATATATGCGTTAATATACGATATTTGTTTTTCTCTTTCTGACTTACTTCACTCTGTATGACAGTCTCTAGATCCATCCACGTCTCTACAAATGACCCAATTTCGTTCCTTTTTATGGCTGAGTAATATTCCATTGTATATATGTACCACTACTTCTTTATCCACTCATCTGTCGATGGGCATTTAGGTTGCTTCCATGACCTGGTTATTGCAAATAGTGTTGCAATGAACATTGGAGTGCACGTGTCTTTTTGAATTATGGTTTTCTCTGGGTATATGCCCAGGAGTGGGATTGTTGGATCATATGGAAATTCTATTTTTAGTTTGTTAAGGAACCTCCATACTGTTCTCAGTAGTGGCTGTATCAGTTTACATTTCCACCAACAGTGCAAGAGGGTTCCCTTTTCTCCACACCCTCTCCAGCATTTGTTGTTTGTAGATTTTCTGATGATGCCCACTCTAACTGGTGTAAGGTGACACCTCACTGTAGTTTTGATTTGCATTTCTCTAATAATTAGTGATGTTGAGCAGCTTTTCATGTGCTTCTTGGCCATCTGTATGTCTTCTTTGGAGAAATGTCTATTTAGGTCTTCTGTCCATTTTTTTATTGGGTTGTTTGTTTTTTTAATATTGAGCTGCATGAGCTGTTTATATATTTTTGAGATTAATCCTTTGTCTGTTGATTCGTTTGCAAATATTTTCTCCCATTCTGAGGTTTGTCTTTTCGTCTTGTTTATGGTTTCCTTTGCTGTGCAAAAGCTTTTAAGTTTCACTAGGTCCCATTTGTTTATTTTTGTTTTTATTTCCATTACTCTAGGAGGTGGATCAAAAAAGTTCTTGCTGTGATTTATGTCAAAGAGTGGTCTTCCTTTGTTTTCCTCTAAGAGTTTTATAGTGTCCGGTCTTACATTGAGGTCTCGAATCCATTTTGAGTTTATTTTTGTGTATGGTGTTAGGGAGTGTTCTAATTTCATTCTTTTACTTGTAGCTGTCCAGTTTTCCCAGCACCACTTATTGAAGAGACTGTCTTTTCTCCATTGTATATCCTGGCCTCCTTTGTCATAGATTAGTTGGCCATAGGTGCGTGGGTTTATCTCTGGGCTTTCTATCTTGTTCCATTGATCTATGTTTCTGTTTTTGTACCAGTACCATATTGTCTTGATTACTGTAGCTTTGTAGTATAGTCTGAAGTCAGGGAGTCTGATTCCTCCAGCTCCGTTTTTTTCCCTCAAGACTGCTTTTGTTATTTGGGGTCTTTTGTGTCTCCATAAAAATTTTAAGATTTTTTTCTTCTAGTTCTATAAAAAATGCCATTGGTAATTTGATAGTTATTGCCTTGAATCTGTAGATTGCTTTGGGTAGTATAGTCATTTTCACAATATTGATTCTTCCAATACAAGAACATGGTATATCTCTCCATCTGTTTGTATCAGCTTTAATTTCTTTCATCAGTGTCTTATAGTTTTCTGCATACAGGTCTTTTGTGTCCCTAGGTAGGTTTATTCCTAGGTATTTTATTCTTTTTGTTGCAATGGTAAATGGGAGTGTTTCCTTAATTTCTCTTTCAGATATTTCATCATTAGTGTAGAGGAATGCAAGAGATTTCTGTGCATTAATTTTGTATCCTGCAACTTTACCAAATTCATTGATTAGCTCTAGTAGTTTTCTGGTGGCATCTTTAGCATTCTCTATGCATAGTATCATGTCATCTGCAAACAGTGACAGCTTTACTTCTTCTTTTCCAATTTGTATTCCTTTTATTTCTTTTTCTTCTCTGATTGCCGTGGCTAGGACTTCCAAAACTATATTGAATAAGAGTGGTGAGAGTGGACATCCTTGTCTCGTTCCTGATCTTAGAGGAAATGCTTTCAGTTTTTCACCATTGAGAATGATGTTTGCTGTGGGTTTGTCATATATGGCCTTTATTTATTTATTTATGTTGAGGTAGGTTCCCTCTATGCCCACTTTCTGGAGAGTTTTTATCATAAATGTGAGTTGAATTTTGCCAAAAGCTTTTTCTGCATCTATTGAGATGATCATATGGTTTTTATTCTTCAGTTTGTTAGTATGCTTTATCACATTGATTGATTTACGTATATTGAAGAATCCTTGCCTCCCTGGGATAAATCCTACTTGATCATGGTATATGATCCTTTTAATGTGTCATTGGATTCTGTTTGCTAGTATTTTGTTGAGGATTTTTGCATCTATATTCATCAGTGATATTGGTCTGTAATTTTCTTTTTTTGTAGTATCTTTATCTGGTTTTGGTATCAGAGTGATGGTGCCCTCATATAATGAGTCTGGGAATGTTCCTTCCTCTGCAATTTCTTGGAAGAGTTTGAGAAGGATGGGTGTTAGCTCTTCTCTAAATGTTTGATAGAATTCACCTGTGAAGCCATCTGGTCCTGGATTTTTGTTTGTTGGAAGATTTTTAATCACACTTTCAATATCATTACTTGTGATTTGTCTGTTCGTGTTTTCTATTTCTTCCTGGTTCAGTCTTGGAAGGTTATACCTTTCTAGGAATTTGTCCATTTCTTCCAGGTTGTCCATTTTATTGGCATAGAGATGCTTGTAGTAGTCTCTTAGGATGCTTTGTATTTCTGCGGTGTCTGTTGTAACTTCTTTTTCATTTCTAATTTTATTGATTTGAGTTCTCTCCCTCTTTTTCTTGATGAGTCTGGTTAATGGTTTATCAATTTTGTTTATCTTCTCAAAGAACCAGCTTTTAGTTTTATTGATCTTTGCTATTGTTTTCTTTGTTTCTATTTCATTTATTTCTGCTCTGATCTTTATGATTTCTTTCCTTCTGCTAACTTTGGGTTTTGTTTGTTCTTCTTCCTCTAGTTCCTTTAGGTGTAAGGTTAGATCGGTTATTTGAGATTTTTCTTGTTTCTTGAGGTAGGCTTGTATAGCTATAAACTTCCCTCTTAGAACTGCTTTTGCTGCATCCCATAAGTTTTGGATCATCGTGTTTTCATTGTCATTTGTCTCTAGGTATTTTTTGATTTCCTCTTTGATTTCTTCAGTGATTTCTTGGTTATTAAGTAGTGTATTGTTTAGCCTCCGTGTGTTTGTATTTTTTTACAGATTTTTTCCTGTAGTTGATATCTAGTCTCATAGCATTGTGGTCAGAAAAGATGCTGGATATGATTTCAATTTTCTTAAATTTATTGTGGCTTGATTTGTGACCCAAGATGTGATGTATCCTGGAGAATGTTCCATGCACACTTGAGAAGAAAGTGTATTCTGTTGTTTTTAGATGGAATGCCCTATAAATATCAATTAAATCTATCTGGTCTATTGTGTCATTTAAAGCTTCTGTTTCCTTATTTATTTTCATTTTGGATGATCTGTCCATTGGTGTAAGTGAAGTGTTTAAGTCCCCCACTATTATTGTGTTACTGTTGATTTCCTCTTTTATATCTGTTAAGAGTTGCCTTATGTATTGAGGTGCTCCTATGCTGGGAGTATATATATTCATAATTGTTATATCTTCTTCTTGGATTTATCTCTTGATCATTATTTAATGTCCTTCTTTGTCTCTTGTAACATTCTTTATTTTAAAGTCTATTTTTTCTGATATGAGTATTGCTACTCCAGCTTTCTTTTGATTTCCATTTGCATGGAATATCTTTTTCCATCCCCTCACTTTCAGTCTATATGCGTCCCTAGGTCTGAAGTGGGTCTCTTGTAGACAGCGTATAGATGGGTCTTGTTTTTGTATCCATTCAGCAAGCCTGTGTCTTTCGGTTGGAGCATTTAATTCATTCACATTTAAGGTATTTATAGATATGTATGTTCCTATGATCATTTTCTTAATTGTTTTGGGTTTGCTTTTGTAGGTCCTTTTCTTCTTTTGTGTTTCCCACTTAGAGAATTTCCTTTAGCATTTGTTGTAGAGCTGGTTTGGTGGTGCTGAATTCTCTTAGCTTTTGCTTGTCTCTAAAGCTTTTGATTTCTCCATCGAGTTTGAATGAGATCCTTGCCAGGTAGAGTAATCTTGGTTGCAGTTTCTTCCCTTTCATCACTTTAAGTATATCATGCCACTCCCTTCTGGCTTGTAGAGTTTCTGTTGAGAAATCAGCTGTTAACCTTATGGGAGTTCCCTTGTATATTATTTGTCATTTATCCCTTGCTGCTTTCAATTGTTTTTCTTTGTCTTTAATTTTTGCCAGTTTGATTACTATGTGTCTCGGCATGTTTCTCTTTGGGTTTATCCTGTATGGGACTCTCTGTGCTTCCTGGACTTGGGTGTCTATTTCTTTTCCCATGTTGGGGAAGTGTTCGACTATAATCTCTTCAAATATTTTCTCGGGTCCTTTCTCTCTCTCTTCTCCTTCTGGGACCCCTATAATGCGAATGTTGTTGCATTTAATGTTGTCCCAGAGGTCTCTTAGGCTGTCTTCATTTCTTTTCATTCTTTTTTCTTTATTCTATTCCACAGCAGTGAATTCCACCATTCTGTCTTCCAGGTCACTTATCCATTCTTCTGCCTCAGTTATTCTGCTATTGATTCTTTATAGAGAATTTTTAATTTCATTTATTGTGTTGTTCATCTCTGTTTGTTTGCTCTTTAGTTCTTCTAGGTCCTTGTTAAATGTTTCTTGTATTTTCTCCATTCTGTTTCCAAGATTTTGGATCATCTTTACTATCATTACTCTGAATTCTTTTTCAGGTAGGTTGCTTATTTCATCTTTTTTTATTTGGTCTTGTAGGTTTTTACCTTGCTCCTTTGTCTGTAACATATTTTTTTGTTGTTTCTTTTCTTTTCATTTCTTTTTTTTTTTTTTTTATGGGTAGGGCTGTATTCTTGTCTTACTGGTTGTTTGGCCTGAGGTGTCTAGCACTGGAGTTTGCAGGCAGTTGGATAGAGCCAGGTCTTGGTGCCTAGATGAGGACCTCTGGGAGGCCTCACTCTGATCAATATTCCTCAGGGTCTGAGGTTCTCTGTTAGTCCAGCAGTTTGGACTCTGTGCTCCCTCCACAGGAGCTTAGGTCCAACCCCTGGTCTGGGGACCAAGATCCCGCAAGCCATGCGGCATGGCAAAAGAAAAGAAAAACATGGGCAGTATAATAACAAAGAATAAAAAATAAAATAAAACTAGAAAGATAAAAAATATATTAGGAAAAATAAAAAATATAATTGAAACAAGTGCAACAAAGTAAAACAAAACCACAACATAAAAAAGAAAGAAGAAGAAGAAAAAGGAACAAAAGGAGCAGAACAATAACAATGTATAAAGAATAAAATAAAATTAGAAAAATAAAAGATGTATTAGAAAAAATAAAAGTATAAATGAACCAACAACAACAAAGTAAAACAGAACCCCCCCTCCCCAACCTAAAAGAGGAAAAAAAAGAAAAAGAAAAACGGCCGGAAAAGGCCTTGGCTATGAGGAGGCAGAGCCTAGGCAAGCAGGTGGAACTTAGGCAGGGGCCAGGTTTAAGGTGGGGCAGGGCCTAGGCTCAGGACCCATGCAGCTGGAAAAGGCCTTGGGGGTGGGGCCTATGCTGGACGATGTTCAAGTGTCGGGAGGGGCTTGGGCTTAGGACCTACATGGAAGGAGAAAGGCAGCACATCCAGAGGCAGGCCTCTGGAGTGTGGAGTTCTGGATTTTGGAGGTAAGGCCCTGGGTGAGGTTGTTTGGGTGGGGTTTAGGCCCAGTGCATTTGAAGGGGGTCTCAGAGGGGGTCTCCGAGTGCGGCATGTAGAAATAGGGCACTGGGAGTGGGTCTAGGGATGGGGCTTGGACTCTGCGGAGCAGGATGGAGGCTCTGAGGGCAGAGGATTAGGCCCAGAATCCCAACAAGCTCCCCAGTGCCCAAGTGGGCAGGGAAAGTGCTGGCTGTGCTCCCTCTGTTCCTCCACTCCCCCCACAGGTTCTCCTCTGTTGCAGCTGGATCCCTAACTGTAGGTGGGTCTTGCCAGGTGTAGGAACTCCTCTCCTCCCTCAGACACCCCTTAAGCATGCCAGTCCCATAGGTCTCACCTTTACTTTTACTCCCCATTCCCTCCCTCCCACTCCCTCAGACCCGTGCAGCTGGAGGGGGCCTTGTTGGGCAGAAGATCAGGCCCAGGATCTCAGCAGGCTCCCAGGGGCCCAAGTGGGCAGGGGAAATACTGGCCATGCATCCTTTGGATGCTCTTCCCTCCCAATGGTTCCCCCCTTTTCCCCTCCAGTTGTGGGATCACTCCCCCTCCCCCAGCTGCTCCTGAGGAATGCCGGTCCTGTCCCACCTCCACTCCTCCTTCCCCCTCACTACCCACCGCATCCTACCCGGTCGCTGGGGGTTCCTCCTGTCCCCTTAGGTGTCCATGGTCCACCACCAGTGCCTAGTAGATCCCCTAGTTGTGTGGAGATGTGAATTCCACCTTCTCTTAGTCCACCATCTTTACTCTGCCCCCCAGTTATTCTTCAAGACAGTGTGAAACTATAATTCAGTCACTTGCTAGTTGAAAACTTAGTTTTGAGTCAAATTCCCAGGAGGCATCATAGTTGCCTACTATGTGATTAAAGGTCATGAGTACAGCAGCAGAGGTTACCAATGAGAAATGTCCATCAAAGAACACAATTTTGTCCCTTGACATCATGATGTTGCATAGTGCATCATAATGCCTCCTGGAGAATTTGGCCATTTGCTTTTGTTGACTCAGTCCCCACCTCTTATATGGCTGGAGCTGCTGCTGCTGCTGCTCTGAGATTTAGCTGCTACCACCACCTGCTGTGTGGCTTGGACAATCTCTGCCTCTGTTCCCTTTCTGTGGTAACTTTCTTGCAAATGAGTATAATACTATGAGGCATATTGTATATATTACAAATAATATGAGTATATAATTTTACATTATATTATAACAATTATTATATTATCATTATTAAATGAGTCATACTGGTTCTCATGCTTAGCCATCTTCACCCCTGGAACATGGCCCATGGAAACTATTCAGATCTCCTCCATGCCTCTAGGGAGATCCAGAAAAGGATGGTAGAGTCTGCCTCAAGAAATCCTTGTGCTCAGTCAGGTTATGATCCCATGCCCACCATCTTGTCCTTGATATGTGGAGTGGAACCATCATTGGCTGTACCACTATCAATGGCCCCAGGAAGGAAAAGGGAACACCTATCTTTTCAGTTTTAAAATTTCCAATCTGCAAAGGGGGTTTCCTCTTATCCCCATGTACTCAGCACATTATACTCCTTTCTTCTTCTCTGTCATGTTATTAGTTGCCCAAAAAGGAAGGTGTAAGTACTTTTATTTGCAGTGCCAAATGTTACTTGCTTGATGATATTATTTATTGAGCTCTTATGATAAATAAGACTTATAAAACTATATGAAAGGCCTCTAACTCTTCATGATTTCTGAGTTTGTGCATTTTAAAAGTTCAATGGTCCATACCAAATATCAAAATGGTGGGAAAGCCCATGCAAATGTTAACTTGTAAAGAAATTTAATGTCTATGAGACCACATTAAGAAAAATTAATACTATGTGAATTTAGGGGCTTAATTGTGCCTGGATTAGTTAACTAGGTAATTCACATAAGAATATGCTTTTTATAATAGCTCTCTGTATGTTAACAAAGGATCTGTTCATAAGATGATCAAACCATTCATTGGGAAGTGTTAATTAACTTCAGAAATGGAAACTTGCAATTGCTAAAGTACCTTCGCATTTTCTTCTTTATTTATTTTTTAAATAAATTTTATTTATTTATTTATTTGTTTGTTTGTTTGTTTATTTTTGGCTGTGTTGGGTCTTCATTGCTGCACACAGGCTTTCCCTAGTTGCAGCGAGCAGGACCTACTCTTCGTTACGGTGTGTGGGTTTCTCATTGCAGCGGCTTCTTTTGTTGCGGAGCATGGACTCTAAGCACATGGGCTTCAATAGTTGTGGCACGTGAGCTCAGTAGTTGTGGCAAGCACGTCCTAGAGCACAGGCTCAATACTTGTGGTTCATGGGCTTTGTTGTTCCGCAGCCTGTGGGAACTTCCCAGACCAGTGCTCGAACCTGTGTCCCCTGCATTGGCTGGTGGATTCTTAACCACTGTGCCACCAGGGAAGTCCCCTCATTTTTTCCTTTAGAGAAGTGGCATAATACACCATTTGCTGAACCTTCTTTCACCTTGAAAATTGAATTGTTTTTCAACATTTGTGTTTTAATTTTCACATTCTTTGAAAAGAAAATATAAATATAATTAAATATTTTTTAACACATCTATCATGAAATAATTACACAATTGCCTCCTTGACTTCCTACAAGGAACTCTGGTAATTCTTTGCACCTCTATCTACTTGTAAATCTCACTGAAAAATAATTTAATTCATGGAGCTCATTTGTTATGACCAAGATGCAGCTTCTGATGTGTAGAGTCCCAAAAGTCTAATAGCTTAAATAAATAGATAATTATTCTTTTTTATGTAACAGTGCATCCAGTTTCACTTCTGCTTTCTTCCCTCCTAGGTGGGTTGTTTGTGGTCAGATGCCTTGGTGAACCGGTCGTTTCAAACCCAGCTGAATGCAATTGCCTTTTTAAGACAGAATGACAGGTAAAGTCCTTCCTTTATTGTTCTTACTGCTGGAGCAGTAGTTGAGGATTCAAAAAGACCCAATAAACAACATCTGTCTCCTCTATTCAAGCTCTGAACCTATTAAAAATAAAACAAAAAGGAAGAGAGATAAGCAATCAAAATATCACTTTTATCTAATAAAGGTGATATTGGAGATAGTGGCTTATATCTCCAAGTGGGATCATTACACTGAACTCAAAAATTATAGACTAACCTATTCAATTATGCAAAAATTAGGAAATTTAAGAAGTGGGGGAAAAGAGTTTGCTCCCTAACACAGAAAAGTTAAGGAGTTGAGAAGGATTCATATCCTTGGCCAAGAAAGATTAAAAGGGATTAGATGTTTATAAAATGAATCCTTAAAAATAAAAGAGTAACTTTGAAGCACACGAAGAAATTTCTTTTTTATCATCTCACAAGGATGTCAAATTCTGCAGACCTAGGATTGTGACAAGAAGAAATGTAAAGCTTTTGATGATGCTGACTAGTCTGTCATTTTTGAGCTGTTACTTCTAAGGATTTTCAGACATTTCTAATTTTTAGGAACTCTGTACATGTCATCTAGATTTTGAATTAGTTGATATAATATTGCATATAATTTTAGGTGAGTTATTTAAAATAATCTTTTAAAATTTCTATGTGGGTGTGTATATATATATACGACCAAGTGTATGGTGTATTTATTAGAGAATGTGATCTGTACAATCTTTTAGATTTGGATATTAAAATTTACATAATTTTTATAATAAATTTGCTTATTTGTGTTAAGTAATTTAAAAAATTGTGTTGGTAATTAGAAACACTTGCCTATCTCAATATTCCTTATTTGGTGTTTCTCTGTGTCTTATTTGATCAGACCTTCTCTCTCTCTCTCTCTCTCTCTTTGACTTTTCAGAAATTCAACTCATGGTATTATTATGTCCTATTTTCTTTTTCAGCTTTTATATTTTTCTATTTTAATAGTTCATGTGTTTATCTTTAGTTTCCATTTTTGTTATTTACTCTCGTATTCATTTACTACGTTGAATTGAATAGTTTAATCATTTATTCTGTCTTTCCAGTTTTCTAATAAATGCCTCTAAGACCATCTCAACAAGTTAGTATTTAGTGTTGTCTTCTTATTTGATGTCGTGTTCTATAATTTCAGTTTGATTTTCTATTAAAAGTAATTTTAGCTTATTATTTGATACCTTGCTAAACTATCGAATCAAAACAGAATTCACAGGCAAGGATTCTGAAAAAAAATTGGGGGGTATCTTTTCTGAAAAGTAGTTTGAAAATAAACTCTCGGAAAACAAGTAATAAAGCAACAAATAGATGCTATGGAATCTCAGAGACAGAGAGCCCAAATTATAGAAGAGTAATAGAAAATCTCAGAATAGCCACTGCTCAGCCTCTCTGGAGGCCAATGATCCAGGGGGGAACAAGCCTATGATGAGAAATGTAGTGTTTATGGCTTGTGCAGAAGTACTGCATAAATCTTGTTATATATATAGGATTGTTTATGCTCTTTTCATGTTCTTTTAATGTTACCACCACATTCAAAAACAACTTTATACTCTTCAAACTGGTCTTGCATGCTCCATTCCTCCGGCATGCCAAGCTGTTTCCAAGCCTCATAATTTCCCCACCAACATGCTGTTACCTCTTCACTATTCTAGGTATAGGAGAGACTGTGATAAACAAAACTTACAAAGTCATTCCTCCCAAGGAGATTATTATATTCTAGAAGGAGAGAAAGCCAAGTTATTAAACATAAAAATGATCAAGATTGTCTCAATTGTTTCAGAGAGTAATGAAACACATTCAAAAAAATTTAGAGGGTGATATGAAAGTAATCAGAACAGGTCCCTCTGGGGAGGTAAAGTGAGACCAGAAGGAAAGAAGAGTCTGATCTTGCAACTTCCTGAGGGCAGACTGTTCCAAGCAGAGGGTTAAGTAGCATAAGAGCAAGTACAAAGTCCCTAAGGCAGAAAACCTCTCTGCCTGTACAGGGAAATGAAAAGGAGCCAGGGTTGCTGAAGTATAACTGGTAATGGGGTAGAGCAGTAGGGGATGAGATTGAAGAGGCAGGCACAGGCAACTGCTGAATATTTGAAACAATCTCATAATAAGGACAATGCAAAAGTAAACAACAATGAGATACCAATTTTCATCCTCAAACTAGCAACAGATTGAAAAAGCTTGATATGTTGAAAAAGAGGATTGCTTATAACTACTTGTTGTGATACAAATTGGTATAACTACTTCGGAGAGTGCATTTCAAAATGTCCATCTTGTATGATCCAGTACTTCTCCTCCTGAATACATACTCCAGAGAAATGATCTCATGTATGCACCAGGTTTTTCATAGCATTGCCATTGTGAATAGCAAAATAATAACAACAACAGAATAGAATGGAAACAACTTAAGAGTACATCACTGGGAGGATAAATGATGGACGGACAACTATACAGCAGTGGAAATGAATAAATAAGAGCTATGGTAGTCTCCTGGATAAAACTCACATACAGTGTTGATGGGACAGAAAAGCTACAGAATAATACATACAGTGCAATTCCATTTATGTACATTTTTAGCTTTTCATTAATAAATAATTATAGACTCCCAAGAAGTTTCAAAAAAGTACTCTGAGATCCAATGTACCCATTACTTGCCTTTTCTCAATGTTATTAAAACTAGAAAATTGACATTGGCCTAATACAACTAGACTGCAAACCTGACTCAGATTTCGCAAGTTTTTATATGCACTCATTTAAAAAATATGTATATGGTTTTATATGTATAAGTTCTATGAATTTTTATCACTTGTATAGATTTGTATAACCACCACCGCAGGTGAGACATAGGATTATTCTTTCACTACATAAGAAATCCCTTATACTACCTCTTAGTAGTCACACCTTTCCTTTAACACTAACACTAATCTATTCTCTATCTCTATAATTTTTTCTTTTTGGAGGTTGTTATATAAATGGAATCATAGTGTATTCAACCTTTTGAGGGTGGATTTTTTTTTTTAATACAGCATGATGCTCTTGAGATCTATTCATGCAATAATGTGTTTCTTTTTATTGTTGAGCAGTATTCCCTTGTGTGATATACCAGAGTTTGCTTAACCATTCACCCATTGAAGGACATTTGGAGTGTTTCCAGTCTTGGGCTCTTACAAATAGAGCTGCTATGAATATTTGTGTATATGCTATAGTGTGAACATATGTTTTCAATTCTCTTGGATAAGTACCCCAGAGTGGCATTACTTGGTCATGTGGTAAATGTATGTTTAACTTCAAAGGAAAGTACCAAACTGTTTTTCAGAGTAGCTGTACTATTTTCCATTCCCTCTAGCAGTGTATGAGAGATTCAGTTTCTCCACATGGTCTCCAGCTTTTGATATTGTCGTTATTATTTTAGACATTTAAATAGATTTTTAGTGGTATCTCACCAGAGTTTTATTTTGCATTTCTCCAATGACAAGTGATGTTGAGCATCTTTTCACATGCTTACTTACCATTCATATATCTTCTTTTATAAAGTGTCTGTTCAAGCCTTTTTTCCCCATTTTTAATGGATTGCATTTTTTTACTATCAAGTTTAGAGTGTATATATATATATATATAATATATATACATAATATATATTATATATATTATATAGAGAGAGAGTAGAAGTACTTTGTCAGGTATGTGATTCACAAATAGGTTTTCTCATTCACTGACTTGTATTTTTATTCTGTTAACAAGCTTTTTCACAGAGAAAACATTTTAAATTTTGATTAAGTCTAATTTATCCACTTTTATTTTTTACATCTCTCATACATCATTATGTCTAAGAATTCTTTGCCCAACCCTAGGTCACAGAGACTCTCTTTTACATTCTCTTCTAAAAGATTTATAGCTTCACATTTTACTTTTAGATCTGTGATTCCTTTTGAGTTTTTTTTTTTTTGGTAGAAAGTATCAGGTTTAGTTTGAGGTTTCTTTTTCCTTTGATGTCCAATTGTTCCACCACCGTTTGTTGAAAAGACTATCTTTCCTCCATTGAGTTGCCTCTGCACTTTTGTCAAAAATCAATGGAGAAGAGTTTTGTGGATCTATTTCTGGGTTCTTTACACTGTTCCATTGTCTATTGTTCACCCCTCTATCAATATCACAGTGTTTTAATTATGACAGTTACATTCTAAGTCTTAAAATTGGATAATGTGACTCCATCCACTTTGCTCTTCCACTTCAAAATGATTTAAGCTATTCTTTGCCTTTCTGTGTAAAATTTAAAATAAGCTTTGCCTACAGTTATAAAACTTTTGGTAGGATTTTGGTAAGAATTGTGTTAAATCTATAGATCAACTTGGTTAGAATTTATATCTTTATGATGTTAACTCTTTCAATCCATTTAGGTTATATGTCTTTCCATTTAGTTAGATCTTTGCTTTTTCTCATCAGGATTTTATAGTTTTTCTAGATATATATCTCATTTGTGTTTTGTTAGACTTATACCTAAGTATATCAGTTTTTTAGAGTGATTATAAATGGTTTCTTGAATTTTGGTTTTTGATAGATTACTGAAAGTATAAGGAAATAATGATTGAGTTTTGTGTGTTTACCTGTATCCTATGACATATTACTGAATAGGATAATATATAGAATTAGTCAATTCTAAAATTAATCTGGAAATATAACTTAAATCAAGACAAAGAAGCAATTGTTTCATTGGATATTAAGACACAATGTACAAAATGGTAGTACTTAACACAATATGATATTAGCATAAGAACTGACAAATAAACCAATGGGCTTATTATCTTCTCTCTATTCTGGATAGAGACTACACAGACTCATGTATATATTCCACAGACTTCATGTTTATATTTCATGTGGGAACCATAATTTCAAATTACTGATGAATAAATGGACTTGTCAATAAGTAATTTTAGAAATGTTTTAAAATTATCGTTTAAAAATGATTTTAGAAAAGTTGATTTATATTAAAAATTAACTTAGAATGGATCTTCACACAAATAAAAAATAAATGCCAGATTCTGTATCTTAGAGTGGAAAATAAACATAAGAATTAGAACAAAAGTATTAGAAAAAAAAGAAAAATAGAAGGTAACTTTTAAAAATAATTTTGGAATTGGAAACCTTCACAAAGACATAAAACTCAGAAGACATAAAGGAAAGTATTGGTAAGTGTTACCTATTAAAAATTTAGAAACTTCTGTTTTACAAAAGCCAACAAACAGAAAATTAAGAAATAAGTGACATCCTGAGAAAAAAACTATTTAAAATAACATAAAATTAATATACAAAATATGTAAGTTAATACTTATAAACTAAAAAAGGGGAAAAGATATATGAACAACTTACCAAAAATAAATACACAATGACCTATATGAATTTTTATTAGTAATCAATAAAATTATACATTATTTTACTCTTAGTTTATCAAAAAGATTTAGAGAACTGGCATTCCCTAGTAATTATGTTAGGGGGAGGGTAAGGGTATTCTCCAGAACTACTATGGGAATGTACATTACACAGCTCTCATAGAAGAGGCAATATTAAAAAAGGGGGAGGGGGAGAATATGACTCTCTTAACAGAAATCAAGAAAATTAAAGAAAACAAATACAATTAAAATGGCAGAAATAAATTTAAAATGTGAGTATAATAAAATTTAATGGGTTAAATGACCATTTTAAAGGACAAAGACTTTTTAAACTATCTTTTAGCTTAAAGAGGGAACATTATTTTCATTAGAACTTTGAGCCCATTGTTGCTGCTTTTCTTTATATACCTAGTGATTTTGAGTTTATGTTTATATTTAAGAAGAAGGTCTAAGTAGCTACTGCGGGTTTTCTTTTCATTTTTTCCTATAAAGTCTCACATGTGAGTAGAAGCTTTGGGTGGAAAGGAGACATCAAGGCAAAACAAATTTTTAGGATCACTGCATAGAAGAAAGGCTTTGGGGTTACTGGGCTCTTAATAAAGGTTGAGGAAGCAATTATTTTTGGCCAATACCCACATAAGAAAACTTAGCTTTTCCCATATGGTTTATCCAATCTCTTCAGACAACAAACCCCGCTACATAACTATGGGAAACCATCAGTCTATCCCCTGTTTTCATCTTCTCTTCTCATTCTTATCTTCCACTGTCCTTGTTGACCTTGAGCCATGGATTTTCTGGGACCCTATGAGAAGATCAGCTCTCAGCTCCACTGTAACCTCCTAACAGCATATCCTGGATTGTAACTATATCTAAATATCCATCCATTAACTCCATCTTTTTTTTATTTGGTAATTTGCTGAAATCTCTTCACTGTCATCAGTAGTGACCCCTCATAATCCAGTCCCTTGTTTTCTGATATGAATGTATTCCTTTATGTATTTCTTGAGCTTTATTTCAGTGAAGTCTCAGGAGAGATAGAAGGTAAATGTAGGAATTGAGCCCCCTATCTTGAACCAGACAATCCTTGACTATTGACTGAATGAATGAATGCTCAGTTTCTCAAAAGAATGCATTGAGCAAATGAGTAAAACTTAGACAGAACTGGGAAATAAATAAAATATCCCAATAAAGACTTTATTCAATTTAGACAAAATCAGAACAAGCTTTTTCAGGTTATGATAAATTCAATTCAAGAGATGTTTTTCAAAATGTTTGAAGCACTTCGTTCTTTACTTTGAGCAGGCACTCAATCCATGAGGTGGAATGAAACTGAACACATTCTACTTTTGCCATACAGTGTTCCCAGAGTAATTTTTGTCCCAGTGATCAGTAACTACCCCAGTGGATTCCACCAAGAAAAACATTTTTGCAATAATCTGGCGAAATGCCACCTGTTCCTTTCTGATCGAGTCTCTTGCTCACTCTTTATTCATGGGATCTCAAAGGCATTTGGAATAGATGCAGATTCTAGGCTTACATCTTCTGTTCTCTCTTTCACAAGCCCTACAATCTGGCCATGCTTCACCCAATTCTCTATTCTTGAGCTTTCTCACCCCTCCCTGGAATGCATTCCTTTATTCTGATCCATGATCAACACAAACTGACATGGTTGTCCTGCTTACAAAGGTATTTCTAATGACTATGCCCTCCCCATATTGGACACTTTTGACTAATATACTCTGTGTCAGTTGGATTTTCTCTCCTGAGAATTTGAACAGAGGAGCAGAGATGTCTAGTTCCCAAATGCAGCTGAAAACTAGTTATTTCTAGGTTACATCTTAGAAAGAAACGTTATGTGCTTCTGTTGTTGGCATCTCCACACAGGGCCTGGTTCCTGGCTCTCCTCAAGCTTGATATTCAAATTCCTCCTTTGTGCATCTTTCCAACAAATTATCCCTTTTCCTTAAGAGAATCGAATTGTTATTTTCTTTGCTTTCTGGTACATGCAACCAAGCAGTTTTAACCTACCTTAAACTCCATCTCCTTAGGTGTATCCTTGCCTGCCATTTAAGTCTAAGTTCAAAGTCTTTCTCTGCAGGGAAACTTCATGGCCTCACACAAGCAGAAGACTTCTCCATACTTAAATCTCACAGTCCTTTGCCTACACCTTTCTTGGGAATAACACCGCGTATGAGATCAGTAGTTCATTTAAGACATGATTTGAGTTTTATTTTTCCCCATAACACCTCATATGATACCTGCACACAGCAAAAGCTCGATAAACAATAGTTTGGCTTATTAACTCTCATTTTAGAAAAGAGCTTCCCCACCTAGGCAAGAGGTACTGAGAGTGACATTTGTTCAGAAGCCGTTTTATCAATAGCAACTACCTTCTTAAGTGTATTCTTGTACTTAAGAAGAATACTATTCTCTTAACCATGATGAAAAGTAGATAATATTGTGCCCACTTTCCAGATAAAAAAAAGAAGGTTCAGAGAGGTGAAATAATTGGTCCAAGGTTTCACACAGATTCAGAAGTGGACCTGAACTTGATCTCAGTTCTGTCTACAAAACTTGTTTTCTGATTTTGACATGGCTCATGAGTTGCCTTACAAGAAGTTGGTTCTGTCCCAACCACAACTGCAATTCCTGGTCATTCAAATGAGGAAGAGGGCTGGGAGCTAGTGAAGGGGGCAATTCCTTGTATGGTCTGCCAGCACTCATTCCCTGAGCTCTGAAACCAAGCAACAAAGTACTCATGAACAGCAATCTATTTCTGATGAAAGAATAGGTACAATCTGTTTTGTTAGCCCTCATTTTTCCACAATGAAGTAAGCCATTATTGCAAAATAGAAGATGTTTTGAAAGGGGTCACTGACAAAATGTCCCAGAGGGATTAAACAAATAATGAAAGAAAATATTTTAAATTATTCAACACTGAGAAATAAGAAGAAGCAGTGTTTATTTTTTAGGCATGGGCCAGTATCAGAATTAGTATGAGCACCCATAGGCATATGTATGTTTGTGGGTCTGTAGACTTGAGATACTGAGTGAATTACATTTTCAAACCATTCATCAGAGGAAAATATTTTTGTCCCCATTTTAGAGATTAAGATACTGAGATTCAGAAAAAAATGCCTTGCCCCTCTTCCTACAGAGAGTGGCTGAGTCAGAATACACACTTAAGTCCTGTTTCATTCTCGGGTGCTTTTTCACTGTGTTGCATTGTGTTGGTAGAAATCATGTGATTAAAGAGTAATATTGGAAGTCACAGTCAAGATGTAGGTCAATACTACACAGAGTCTGCTCATGAACAATTCTTTGCAATCCCCAAGTCAGCCCTCTGCTGGGGTTCCACAGGGCTTTCCTGATCCCATTATGGACAACACTTTTTAAAGGATGTGCACAGAGATGAAGACAAGTGGCTTATGAAAGTTGCTAATAGGACAAAAAGAGGGAGGGATCTTAGTTCATATGATCAACGAAAGAAATGAGGTGAAAGTAATCTCCAGAGGCATGAATGCTCTGAAAAAAATAGTAAAGGTGAAATTGCTCATGAGAAAAGGTTAAAAATTGCATTTCATAACTGCAAGAAGGAGTGCAGAGGCCTGACCAGGCAACTATTCACTGAGAAATGACTGAGGATTTAGCTGAGTGGCAAGCCTTGTGTACACCAGTAGAAGTGGTGGATTGAAAGTGCAAAGTCTGACTGTTACAACCCCTCATTTCTTCACTGTGGACAATCCCAGGTGGAATATTCCATTCTTGTGCTCCTTTTGGAAAAATATGGACAAACCAGACACTTGAGAGATTCTTTGGTTGCTCATTTGCACATTCTGCTCCCTCTGATTGAAATGTATTTTCCCTGGTGCCACCGAATGAAGTCATCTGGCTCTTCAAGTCTCCCTTCAAATATTTCCTCCCCTGTGGCAGTGTCTTCCTTGTCACCTCCAGGCAGAAGCTGCCTCCATGGTGGGTGAGCAGTGAAGAATTCAGAATGGAGGTGGGTGGTGGGAGGGAAAGGGGGCACTAGGTAGGGGACAAGCTCGGCCTCAGAGTGTGGGCTCTGATTAGTTGCTTGAACTCTGGTCTGCCAAGATCCATTGCCAAGTCAGCTGTATTTGGGAGAGAGTAGAGAAGCAGCAGAGTATGGGTAGCAATGGGCTGTTGGTTCAGGGAGCCCACAGCTTCCTTGGGGCCTGGGTCTCAGTGGGTCCAAGGTTGTCAGGCAGCTGGAGCAGGAGTTCAAATGCCATGAGATGCCTATAGTCCAGCCCTGGCTGCTCCAACCCCAGGTCAAGGCCTAGGACGTAGACCTTGCTGTGCTCTTCCAGGGACCTGGATGAGGAGCTAGGGTGCTGGGAGTTTCCTGGGTCCTCCACCTTAAGACACCAAGCTCTGGTTCTAGAAGGGCACTCTCCTAGAGTGGGGAGTCTGGAAGTGGCCAGGTGGGTATGGGTAAAGGCAGTTTCTCTCTGGAAAGGAATTTTCCATGAGTGGAAGATTTCTAGGCTCAGGGTGGGCTGTATGTTAGTCTCGAGAGAATCCCTCACCATTCCCTCTGCCAAGCCCTCAAAGAACTGAGGCAAAGTCATTCCCGGCCACAGACCCCTTCTTGGACATTTTAGCATCTATCTGATTTTTAGCCTCACCCAGGGAGACTTTCTATCTTGAAGTCCCATCCCAACAACTATTGCTGTTTGTCTGCCAGCTGGGTCTAGCGTCAAGGGGAAGGGGGGGTTTATACTCATTGAAGATTACTGATCCTACCGGAAACCAACCTGTTTACTGTACTGGTGTAAATATCATGTACTTTATATCCTGTATATTGGTTTCTTTTAAATAAAGTGAAATGTCTTAGAATTGAAAAAAAAAAAAAAAAAAAAGAAGAAGGCACCTCCATGGAAGGAATGACCACAGACGGAATTTGTGTGGGTGTGTCTCCCCACTGGGCTGGGAGTCGTGGCTGATGGATTTCCCAATGCAAGTCTCTTGACACGTGACACTATAAGACGCTCCCCAAGCATTACTGGTCATTATCATTATGTAACTTCAGCTCATGCATGAAGCAAAATATTTTCTGAAGATTTAATTAATACCCAGTATGTCAATGAGCCAGCAATGGAGGCTCAAGATTTTGTTTATGCCTTGGGCTTTTAAACCTCTCTTTATCCATGTCATGTAATAAAAGGGAATGTTCTCTTGGTGGGCTACAATATTCCAGTTCAGATCAATGCAATCTGAGCTGTGTCAAAAAGTATATTGTGAAATATTGGATTTCACAGAAAGACAGAAGTTCAATTTATTTTTTCAGCTGGAGTGCTCATCTAATCAGAAGAATAGACCCACCGCAGATTTTTCTTTAGACATGATACCTAAGGAAGATGAAAGTGCAATTACATTCTGCTGTTGTGTGGCAGTTTGAAAGGAGTTATAGCAGGAGTTTGAGACAGAGAACTTGGAGACAATGATGTCTCACAAACAATGAGTTGTGGAACATGGAGCTAGTGAGAGGGATGTGTATTTTTAAAATGATCAAAAGCAACAGTAGGCTTGGGAGTCATTTCAAGTATCCATCAGGCATCAGTCAAACTGTAATTCTCTGTCTGTCTGTTGGGAGCCAGTGAACTTACTGAGAAAACACTTTCAACTCGACTGAACATAATTGCATCCTGAAAATAGATTCTGATGAGTGAATTGAGACTACTCCCTTCTAGCCTTTTAGAGTTTTTTTCTGTCTTGTTTTGTTCTGTTTTGTTTTTAGGATTTACAAACCATTTTCCCACACACTGTCTCAAGCACTGTTCTGAGCACTGTGCCAGGTGCTGGCGATGCCATGTAGAGCAAAAGCAGATGTGATTGATGCCCTGGAGAAGGCGATAGTACAGTGGGACAAATAGACATTAAGCAAATAATCACACACGCAAGCATGACATTGAAATTATTTTTATTACACCAGTATTTTAAAAATTAAGTCCCCTAGAAGTGCTTCCGAAGCACCTGTAGGATTGAAGGGGCTCAAAGGAAAGGTTCTGGTCCCCATTTCTCTTTCAATCAGCAGCACTCAGATTTTGTTTGATGTACTGCTGCTTGTAATAAGCTTTTGCTTGAATAAAATGTTTTGTTGCATACAAAATGTCAAGGACCCCTGAACTCTACACATAGGAGGGTGAGTAATATGCTACATGCTACAAGAACTGTATTTTTCATGGGACGCTGCTGTTTCTAGGCAGAATGCTTTTGTGTTTACCTTCTTGAATGCCACTGTATTGAGCTGGGAGAAGTTTTTGCCTCCCCTCAGGGGGTGGAGTCCCTTCTCTCAGACTCCCAGTGTGATTCCAGCTGGGTGTCAGTGTGGGATGGTCACCTGTCTCACTGACGCCAAACAGACCACCTGTCAGGGTCCCTGCAGCCCTCACTTGGCATCAGATGCCATGTGCCATTTCCACTGTGATGAGGTAGCTGATTTTTTTTTTTAATTTTTTATTGGAGTATAGTTGCTTTACAATGTTGTGTTAGTTTCATGTGTACAGCAAAGTAAGTCAATTATGCGTGTACATATACCTATTCTTTTTTAGATTCTTTTCCCATATAGACCATTACAGAGTATTGAGTAGAGTTCCCTGTGCTACACGGTAGGTCCTTATTAGTTATCTGTTTTATATATAGTAGTGTGTATATGTCAATCGCAGTGTCCCCCAGCCTTCCCCCACAATGACCATAAGTTTTTTTTTCTACATCTGTGACTCTATTTCTGTTTTGCGAATAAGTTCATTTGTACCATTTTTTTAGATTCCACATATAAGCAATATCATACGATATTTGTCTTTTTCTGTATGACTTACTTCACTTCATATGACAATATCTAGGTCCATCCATGTTGCTGCAAATGGCGTTACTTTGTTCATTTTTATGGCTGAGTAGTATTCCACTGTATATATCTACTGCATCTTCCTTATCCATTCCTCTATTGATGGACATTTAGTTTGCTTCCTTGTCTTGGCTATTGTAAATAGTGCTGCAATGAACATTGGGATGCATGACCTTTGCAAGACGAGCCCTCCCTCTTACAAATCTTCATGCAGTCTGATCGCCCTTGCAAATGCCAGCCTTATTGTCTTTGTCTTTGGCTGATCTGACCTTCGGCCTTTACAGGTCTTTCCTGCAGGGTTGGTTGCAGTGGTTAATTACAGAGAAAGGGGGCTAGTCACACTTACTAGGCCCTTGACTTCAGTGTGCCTCCCAGAATTGGCCTGGTCAGTCTGCAGAGAAGGTGCAGTAACTGAAAACAGCAACGTCCTGCACCTTTATCTACTCTCACCCTGATCAGTCCTTGCTACGAGTCCCGCAAACTTCCAAAGCATTCCAAGCAAGAAAATTGAAGACTTGCTAATATGAATCAGTGGCTCTTTGGCACAGGCTTTAACAATAGTAGTCCTCATATATTCAGTGTAATTCATTGAATATATCTTACCTAGACCCTTTGACTATTAGCCTCTTTACCTACAAGATGAGTTATAATCCAGGTTTCACAGTATTGGGAAAATCAGTTAAGGTGATAGATATGGGTTCCCCCTACTTCTCATCATCAACAGCCCTATCCTGGTTATTCTTGCCTTTGACCTCTTTTTACCTCTCCTTGTTACCCTTCTCCTCCTACATCATCACTACATCCCTTCTCTTTGTTTTCAATTGTCCTGAAATCCTTCCATCTTTTTTAAATCTCTAAAAACGTTGCATTTAGAACCTGCATCACATGATTCAATAGTGACTCACAGGCCATTCATTCCTATTGTCACTTAGTTATCATTTATGTATTGAACATCTTCTAAATACAGGGCTTGGGGCCAAGCCTGGGGATACAGCTGGAAGTAACACTGCCTTCAAAGAGTTTACAGTCTTCCAGAAAGGATGGCTTCAAGAATGTAATTTCAATGAATGAAAAATATTTGCTAGGACATTTAGCCAAGGGAATCTACTGCTGTTTATAGGTTGAGATCTGAATGTTTCATTCCACATTAGTTCAGTGCATATAAACTTAGTTCCAGCCGTGTACCAGGGCCTATTCTGGGCACTAGGTAATTCAGCAGAACAAAATTTACTGCTCTCTTAAAGGTTACATTCTATTGCCCACCTGCCTCTGGGGGCATGATGAATAAGAGTAAGGGTAGAATGAATGAGGCTAGAGTTTGGCCAGAGTTCAGAACATGCTGAGTTCTAGTGACAGTCACCAGATGGTTACAGAGCCATATGACTTCATCCCAGGATTCCTTTCAATTAGTTATGCTTTAAGACTATGCATGATTTCAAAACCATTTCTGCATTTGCTCTGAACTTATCATGGAGGATGCTGTCTACTGCACAAGTGAGTAGTGCCCATAGAATAACCACGTGGAAATCCATTTTGAAGTTTGAGGCAGGAAAATTTTGTTTCCTTTCAGCATCTGGGACTTTTCTTCTTAGGCTAATAAAATTTAGTATCTTGGCATGCTTCACTTTTTGCTCTGGCTACCAGAAAGCTCAGGGGCAAATTAGTTACCAGTCTTTATGCTTTAAATATTTGCTTCCCATTTACTTGTTTGTTTTACACTTACATTTTGTTAACATTGCCACATGAATGCTCTTTTTGTGGTAAATTTGTCTTGCCCCCAAATATAGACTCTACTTAGAAAGCTGTCAAGAATGATGACTCAGAATTTTCACAGTAATTTTCACATTCTTTTGCTGTATCTCCAATAACATGTAATGTGGTAATAATGCCAGTGGTTAAGAGGGAACGGATCCCTCTTTCCTCTCACATGAAGCCTTGACATCTTTCTTTGTTTATAACTTTACTTTTATCTCTCTAGCAGCCGAATTTCTTTGTTCATGTTTCCTCCTCTCCCTGATAACTTTGTCTTCCGTATGGCTTTGTCTTCCTATATCCCTCCATCTCTGACTCTTCTTTCTGATGATTCTAGATGGCTTTTACTCATATCACTCACTAATTTGGTCCCTTTGTTTTTTTGTTTTCTTAGATTCCATATATATGTGTGAGCATACAGTATTTGTTTTTCTCTTTCTGACTTACTTCACTCTGTATGACAGACTCTAGGTCCATCCACCTCTCTACAAATAACTCAATTTCATTTCTGTTTATGACTGAGTAATATTCCATGGTATAAATGTGCCACATCTTCTTTATCCATTCATCTGTCATTGGGCACTTAGGTTGCTTCCATGTCCTGGCTATTGTAAATAGAGCTGCAATGAACATTTTGGTACATTAAGTTAATGAATGAGGCATCAGATTGAACTGTCTTTTCATTCCAGTCCATGTGTCATACTTCAGATGTAATGACTATTCTGCCCATGGACCTCATGCCCACTCTGATCTATTGGCTGTGGATAGCTGAGGTCAGGCCACGTGGGACAAAATACAGTAGCTGTTTTTCATCATGTATGAAGAGGGTATCTTTAGAAGGACAAAGGGTGGAGTAGAAACAATGATATCTCCAGTTAAGTGGCTTTCCTGATGCAGACTAGTAACAGGCATATAGAACCTTGATAAACCCACCCAATAGTGTGACGCTCTGGCATGGACTGTGCTCTTTGCCTGGAACTTGGAGTCCTCTTTCTTCCTGTACCTTTTTTTTTCCAGCTTCCTCCCCTGCTGATCTTGTTCTCCTCTGTGTACCAGTCCACTCATCACTGGTCAAGGAAGTTTTCCTTGATGTCGTCCTGTACAGATTCCTTCCACTCTGATCTCAGAGAACCCTGTGCCTTTTTCTATTACAGTCTTTTGCCATTTATTATTAGACTTGTCTTTTTCCTTACTTGGTTTCCCTACTAGGTCTCAACAACACTAACAGAGTTAGCTTCTCATGTCTGTACGTCTAGCCCCTGAAAAAGTGTCTGGCCTGTATTAGGATGCACTGTGAGGTGGGGGCAGGGAACGGAGACTTTCCTTCCTCCATCTCAAGTCAGGAAAAAAACCCTCTTTCTGGAACAGATATTAAATTCATGCTCACATCTCACTCTCCAGAATGAGAATTAAAAGTCCTAGTGCACACATAGAAACCACAACCAACGGTTCCTTTCTATGGATTGGGCTTCCTGGAAATTTCTTCTTTTGCCACTTTTCTCATATCTCATCTAGACCGACATTTTGTGTTAACTTGTCCTACAATTATTACCTTTTTATAGTTCATCATCCTTTCCCTTCTAAGTTTTATGTATAACCCCTATTGACCTCGGTTGAAATCCAGTCCTTGCTCTTTACCTAAAAGTCTCCTGACACAAACTTTGAGGGTATTTGCCTTGGAAGAGTTGGGGACTTAGAATTAGTTGGTATTAGAACCAGCACCACCTCTTTGTAACTAGGTGACAGCAATCATGACACCTAATTTCCTCATCTCTAAAGTAAGAATCACAACCCCTTTTCTGCCCACTTCAAGGACTGCTGAGACTATACAGTGAGATAAGCACAGAAGAGGGTTTTTAAAACTTTGCAAATATTCGTGATGATTATTAGTCAACTTCCTTTTCTCATTCCATTCCATTTCCATTCTTTATGGTTTATTTACAATATCTGACTTCCAGAAAGGATTTGAGGCAATTGTCTCAGCAATATACCTTTTTAAAACTGTGCGAATTCAATTTAATAAATATTGATCTCCTGTTATATTAACTTTATTGAGCACTTGCTATGCTCTGGGAGCTGCACAAATCATATCACTGAAACCACACACAAAGCACTTGAGGGAAATATTTTTATTTACCTTTTCCTGAAGATGTATGTATTGAGGCTTATGGATGTTAAATAACTTGATCCAGGTTGGAAGTTATGAAGTCCAGATTTAACTCAGATCTCGATGACTCTATAGTCTATGCTTTTAGCTGTTATTCTATACCAACCTTCATGTTCTGTGACCCCAAATGAAACACTTTCAATGTCCAACTAATCTTCTTTCACAATCTTTTCCAAATATTATTATGGTAGTCTTTTGAAATTCTTGTCAAAATAGTGGATGGGTTTTTGCTAAGAGGCACATTGCACACAATGAACCTGCCCATGAGTGCTACGTTCCTTGAATAGATGGCTCACTCTCTCTCTGTAATTTTTGTGTCACTTGTCAGTCTATCTAATTGAATTCTAAGCTCCTTAGAAAAGATTAGAAGTGATATCCACATACTGTATCCCCACCTAGTTCATTTTTAGGGCACAGGTTAAAGTAAAAAAGTGACTATGTTATAATATGAAGGTTAGCTTATTATGTCGTACATCGCAATGTTCAGTTTTGTAATTCAGAATCTTTTATTCTTTTTCCTTGGCAGCAGAAACAATTGATTCAGAAAATGGAAACTGGAGCTTCTGGGTTGTGAGAGGATTTAGAAAGTCCCCTAATCCAGACTTTTCATTTTGGAGGTGAGCCGATGGAGGCCCAGATCAGGGAAGTAACTGATGTTGAAGAGCTATGGATTTTAAGTGGTTCAAATTCTCATATTTCACATGTTCCATTATCGTGTATCTAAGAATGGTGACAATTAGAACTGGGGAGAAGGAATACTGGATCCTGCCCTCCCCACCTGCTATTTGATGCTGGGCAAGACACTTCATGCTCTGATGGTCATTCAGCTTTTCTAGAAAATGGAGAGCAATGTCTAGTGTTGAGGTGGCCATAAAGGCTTATCAGGCTGGATGTTCTCTTTATAGAGGTTGGCACTATATTCTACACAATGGAGAACAAACCATAAAAGACTTATTAGTCTTTACTTTTGAGGAGTTTCATGAGGATTTTCGTGTTGAACACACACACACACAACACAAAAACAAACACTTCATGAAGCCAAACACAACACACTAATTTTATGCTGAAAGACATGAAAATGATAACGCATGTTGTATAAATTCAGAGGAGTAAAGATCATTAGAGGTGGCATTATCAGGCCAGTCTTATGATCAAAACAAATCATTGAAATAGTCACTGAAGGACCACACAGGAAGAGTGAGGCCTGTGGTCCAAACAAAAAGACCAGAAGAGGCAAACGTGGAGGAGGGGGAATGAGCACAGGCAGGAAAGGGAGAAGCAGGAGATCACGTGATTGGTGTGAAAACCGATTGTGAGGATGGTGACTAAAATTTTTAGAAAGAAACATTGACTTTGGTGCTTGCATTCAACAAATATTGATGGAGTTCTTACTACGTGCAGGACCCTGTGCTAAGCTGCAAGATACAGAATTGAGCAGACAAAGTCCTTGTCTCTATGGCACTTCCACTCTAGAAGGGGGACCAGTAGTTAAAAACGATTAAAAATTAGATATGATGAGCATTGTGAAGGGAAAGTCCCCAAAACTGGGAGTAAAAATAGAGACCTACTCAAGCTGTTCTCTTTAATATCTTCCACATAAGGCACCCTCTTCTTTGCCTACATGTTCTTTAAGACTCAGAGATGGCCAAGGCCCTGCAGACCTGTATAGCTCTTGAGATACAGCTATTTAATGACATCTTTTTTCTTTTATTATATTGTGAACTCATAGAGACCAGGGATAATACATTACTTATGCTTATACCCCCAACCCCCAATCCAGAGTTTCATATACACTAGGTAGAGTGAGGTAATGAAGTATCATCTTTCCTCCTCCATGAAGGGCACATTACCATCCACAGCTTTTCTCTAAGTGGACTCTGCTGTGATAGTGATAGTTCCACTGCTTTTATGAACTAGCAAAGTAGGATGAATTCATATAAGGGCCATCCTTCTGTGTCCCAATGCTATGTGTACATTGTTGTTTAACAATTCTGTGCAGAAAATATTACTTGATCAAGCAGGCAAACACATGCTCAGTTTGAAAAAAGAGCAATAGTTTGATGCATGCTTAGATGTTTGCGGCTGCCTCATGCAGTAACATCATCAACTGCAAAAAGGTTTAGAGGAGCAGGAGGTACCTAAGAGTTATCAATTATTGTTTTGGAATGTTGCATTGCCATTCCTCCTTTATCTAGCTCAAAGTTAGGTTTTCAGTGAGGAGTGGATGGAATTTCAGAGGAGGATTAAGTAAGTCATATTAAAATGACAAAATGGGTAAATAGAACACAATGTGGAATGAAAAGTAAATTGGATTTAGGCAAACACTTTTATACAGCCTTACCATCCAACCCTATCCAACCGCTTCAGATTCCTATGGTGGCTGCCGTGCACGGTTCGATTACATGTTGCCACTCAAGGGCATTTGATGTTTTCTCTCTCTGGAAATTCATTTGCATTTAAATGATTTGAAATAATCATAAAAGCCAAGTGCTATGAAGTTTGAAATTAGTTACTGTCTATAAATTGCGATGCCATTAAAAGATGATTGTGGAGAGCTTTGCTGTCTCAAATGTAGGCAGATTAAAATCTAACAAAGTACACCTTGTTACAAACCTGTAAAGAATGATGGGATATAGAGTTAATTTGATTTATTCTCCTACCAGTGCCTATAAACTTGATGCACTTGAGTTTATTCTTAAAGTAACAAATTTTTCATCTGGCCTATATCTGTCCTCTTTAAACCTATGAATATTTTATAGAACTTGCTAGATTTCATTCTTATTCTTTATGTAAAAATGAAATGAGGAGAACTGAATTGCATTTTCTTTTTTTTTTTTTTAACATCTTTATTGGAGTATAATTGCTTTACAATGGTGTGTTAGTTTCTGCTGTATAACAAAGTGAATCAGCTATATGTATACATATACCCCTATACCCCCTCCCTCTTGCATCTCCCTCCCACCCTCCCTATCCCACCCCTCTATGTGGACACAAAGCACCAAAGCACTGAGCTGATCTCCCTGTGCTATGTGGTTGCTTCCCACTAGCTACCTATTTTACCTTTGGTAGTGTATATATGTCCATGACACTCTCTCAGTTCGTCCCAGCTTACCCTTCCCTATCCCCGTGTCTTCAAGTCCATTCGCTATGTCTGTGTCTTTATGCCTGTCCTACCCCTAGGTTCTTCAGAACCACTTTTTTGTTTTAGATTCCATATATATGTGTTAACATATGGTATTTGTTTTTCTCTTTCTGACCTGCTTCACTCTGTATGACAGTCTCTAGGTCCATCCACCTCACTGCATTTTCTTTTTAAACCAGAGGATATGGGTAATATGTTCTGGAAGAGAAGCTTGGAAACATGAAGTTGCATGTTTGAAGGTCTCAGTCAGAGTTATCTCCAATATAGAAACTCCTAGTCTAGTCATCCTGGAAGATCCATGTAGCAGTATCTCAGTGGCTAAAAGTGTAAGCTCAGAAGTCAGATATTTTGGTTTCAAATGGCAATTCTGAGTATCATTGGCTGTGTGGCTCTGGGTAAGTTCCTTGATCTTTCTGCTTCCAAACTGGGAATAATAACAGCAACATCTATATTACAGGATTATGAGGAGAGTAGAAAGAAAAAGCACATAAGCATTTAGTATGGTGCCTAGGACCTGGTAAGTATTTAGTAAGTGTTAGCTGTTATCTTTTACAAAGCATGTTCGAGATGCTCCATTCTTGACTTTGTTTGCCAGTCTCAATGCTTGAGACAGTTTTCACGTCAAATTATTTGATGCTTGTTGCAACAAGAAGGAAGGAGTATGTTCCCTGCCTTTGAATCAGGCCTCTTGATTTTTGACCAGTAGAATACAGAGGAAATGACACCATGCCAGTTTCTGGGTGCAAGCTGGAAGAAACTGGCATTTTCCACTTCCTTGATCTTGGAATGCTCATTCTTGGAAAACAGTCACCATGCTATGAGGAAGCTCATGTCCCCAGGGAGAAGCCCATTTGCAGAGAAATTAATAACTAGCTATGTTAGTATCCTAGGGCTCCCAGGTGGCTTAAACAACAGAAATATATTGTCTGACAGTTCTGTAGGCCAAAAGTCTGAGACCAAGGTGTTGGTCTGACCTTGAGACCAACAAGAAATCAGGGTTGATTCATTCTTAGGTCTATAGGGGAAACATCTGTTTCAGTCCTCTTTTCTTGCTTTGTAGATGTACATTTTCTCCCTGTGTCTTCATAGACTTCCCTCTGTCAAAATTTCCCCTTATAAGGATACTACTCTTATTGGATTAGAGTCTGCCCTTATGACCTTGTTTTAACTTGATTACCTCTGTAAAGATGCTATTTCCAAATAAGATCACCATCTGAGGTACTGAGGGTTAGGATTTCAACATATGAAGTTGGGGAGGAGGACAATTGAACCTATAACACAAGCACTAACTTTGCTAGTCATGTGCATGTGCTATCTTTGAAGTGGATCTTTCAGCTCCCATTATACTACCTAAGCCCCACACAAATTGCTGATTCATGAATAAAATAAGTGAATGTTGTTGTTTTAAGCCGCTACGTTTGGTGTGGGTGGTTCTGTAGCTGTAGATAACCAAAAAGATGTTCTTCCTTGGACTACACAACTGTCATTGATTTTTGTGACACAGTCTAAAGAGTTTGCCTCCAACTGATCCTGTGTTCAGTTGACAAATTTTATTCCTTTGTTTGGTTAACTCATTTTATTCCTGGCTGCCTTAGGTAGGATTTGTAATCCAGTCTGGCTCCCAAGAGCCAAACCCTAGCCCTGTACATATAGGGTTAAACTCCACAAGCTGCATATAGGTTGTGTATAGATAGGAAAACTATACAACCTGACCATATAACCCTTTACTCCAAAGAGTAGAATGCGGACCCCTGGCCATGATCCAAAAGTATCTCTAAAGTTACTTAAGTATATAATGTGGCTTATGACAAGGGAATGGCAATGAGAGAACTCTTGAAGAAGACAGGCTAGAGAATCAAAGAAGAAGTGAGATTCAGACAAATATTGCAAAATAAGTCATTGATTCTTTTGACCTTTGTCCACTAAGTGTCTACTAAAGCCTGTTCACATAACTATTCTGACCAATATACTCCCTCAAAGGTGACCTCCAATGATATCAGCATGGAGTCTCTTCAACTCCATTCTCGACAATTTCTTACCATCTTTCTTGTTTGTTTCTTATCAATTATTTTTCCATTTAAATATTGTCCTTGGGGGAACCAGGCCACGTGTTTTTGTCCCCAAGCAGGAGTAAAGATAGTCTCTCAAACCTAAGGCAACCAGAATTGAGAGCATCAAATGGCAAATCTGGCCACCACCTTTAAAGAGTACCAGGGTGGAAGCTGAGCAGACCCAGATCATATATCAAGTTCAAAAGATAGGACCAGAGTTAAACTGGAAGAAAAAAAGCTAGGGGCTGATTGCTTCTCTACTCTCTCTGGTTTTCACTGTCATCCAATCAATTTTCTTTCCCAGAGTAGATGCTGAAGGAAGATGGGAAAATACAATTATCTTGGAGGACCTGGGCCCAGGGTTTCGTGCAGAGGAAATCCTGGTACTTCCATATACAGACACCTTGATCATTGATCCCTTGTGGCCTCTGAGTTCTGGTTCAGCTGCAGGAGATGTCACAGAGACGCTGTAAGATTGAAGACTACAGACAGGTTTAACACACTTTGTAGAGCAACTCAAAGAACAGTTGCTGATTGGAAGGTGTACCTTTGAAACTTTGAAAATTTTTTTGCAAAAACAAAAGCATGTATTCTTAAACTCAAAGGCTGGAGTCATTGTGGGAACAAAATAATTAAGTGACTCACAAGGTTAGTGCTCTGTATGATGACCAACACCACAGAGAATGCAGTGATTTTCTGGTGGTGCTGGTCACGTTAGGACAACAAACCAGATTGTCCAAATCTAAAACCTCCTCTTTACAATGAGCAAGCTTACTCTATGATGCAAAAATCTTCACTATAACCTTTTCCTAAAATGATATATTCTTAGTTCAAACAACCATTTTTTATACGTTTGCATAGCATTTTTTACTCAGTGTTTTATTTTATTTAGGTGATCTCCCAATTTAAGATGCAACAATTGCTCCTGTACCTGAAGAGCAAAAAAGTTCTCCATTTTAATTTGATAGCTTTGGGCTTTAAATTTCATTATGAGAACCAGACTCCACGTATTTCCATGTCAGCAGATGGAATGATTATACTCAGTAAAACTACTACACTCCTATAGATTTTCCTTAAACTCAGACTTGCCAACTTGTGTGAGATGGAGTAAGCCTGGGCATAAAACAGAAGTGAATCAGTGATCGTGTACCCTTTCTTTAAGAACTCAACAGAATAAAATGTTTATTTTTGATAATACACAATGCTCATTTCCACTCAACAGAGAGCTAGTGCCATATAAATGTGCAGAGGGACAAAGAGGATAGTTTGAAGATGACCTTGTGGCACTGACCTCAAAGGGAATGAAACAAGAGCTGAAACATCAATTGTCTACTGAGTAGTTAGCCCTTCCTCTATTAAATATTTATTTGTGGTATTTGTAGACCTGTGGTCAGGACCAGAAGATTAAATCATCTGAGTTACAGTCAGGGCTGTGATTATGTATAGGCTATACATGATTGTATAATTTGAATTCCCCACCTCAAAATCAAATCAAATCAAATCAAAGCAATACACAACCCCCAGATAGCTTCACCCTTGTCCTCCACCAGAGGGAAATGTTTATTTACTGGCAAAACAAGACAGACTAGAATAAGTGCTTTAAAAGTGGTATTGAAAAATCCATGAATAAATGAAATCAATGTGAGTAAGCCTTATAAGAGGTAGAGAAATTTACCCACAGCTTGGAAGTAGAGGATTAATTTTGACACTAAGCACCTGGACAATAAACTTCTCCAGAAGATGACACGCTCCTGGGGGCAAGGCTTATGACAACTTTACTTTGGTTTCTAATATATAGCACTGTGTCTGGTTTGTGGTAATTGTTTATATCAGTAATGGTGTTTTTGGCTGCAACTGTCAGAAGACTCAATTTAACTGACTTAAACAGTAGGGCGCATATATTAGCTCATGTCTATGGACAGTGTGGCTCCAAGGATGGTTATTCAATGTCTCAGCAATTTCATCACATACCCAGGTTCTTTCCATCTTTCAATTTTACCATCTTCATTACTTTGACTTTGTCCTTGACTGGAAGCCTGCATGGTCACTTTCAGTGGAAAAATAAGGACTATTTATTCCTACTCTTTATGTCTGAATTATGGAACTTTCATGGAAGACCCTCCAGAAAACCTGTACTCTATAATTCATTGACTAAAATTGGATCATAGACCTCCCTCAAACCAATCATTGTTTATGGGAAAATACTGCTGTGTTTGGGTAAAAATAAATCAGGATTTGCCTCTGAGTCACATTGGGACAGGGTGAAACAAAATCAGATGTTCTTGTTGGGTAGGCAACCAACAGTGTTTGACACATTGTTCAACATATATTAAATTGAATTGAGATGGAGTAGAAAAGTCTAGACAGGAAGTTCAACATTAGCAAAGATAAAGGGTACTCCATTGTTATCTTTTCTGAACTCTTTCCATAGCTCCTTCTCTGTCTTCAGTCTCTTCCCCTCCAGAATCTTCCCCAAATACTTCGAGTGATCTTTCTAAAATTCTGAATATGTTGATCTCTTGCTTTCAATAATATAGTTAAATAATGTTAAAGGTTTTGAACTTAAGGTTTTCATTTTTAGTTCAGTGTCCTTTTCTACAAACTGTGATGCTTCCTTTATCTATTTTTATATTTTTATAGGAGAACCATAGCATGATGTCTTATTCTATTCTGGATGCTGTAACAAAAAATCATAAACTGGCTGGCTTATAAACAACATATTTGTTTCTCACAGTTTTGGAGTCTGGGAAGTCCAAGATCAAGGCACTGGCAGATTTAGTGTCTAGTTAAAGCCTGCTTCCTGGTTCATAGATGACCATCTTCTCACTGTGTCCTCACATAGCAGAAGGGGTGGGAGAGCTCGTTGGGATCTATTTTACAAAGGAACAAATTCCATGCATGACCTAATCACCTCCAAAATCCCTACCTCCTAATACTATCACATTGGGTATTAGGTACTCAATATATACATTTTGCAGGACACAAACACTCAGACTGTAGCACATGTAAAACTGCAAGAGGAAACAACATGAGTTTTGGCATCAAGCTGCAGTATAATATACACAAAATTAGACCCGATATAGTTAAACAGTTATAAACTGTACATTACTTCCAAGTGGGCGCATAAATTGTATGACATAGGAAGGTACATACATTGAGAAGATGGTACATTTGTTGTTGGTTTAGAGTCCAAACATAAGGAGACTCAACTCTCCAAAGTGATTTTAAAATCTATCCCATCATCCTATCACAGCGGGAAGAGAATATGGTTACTGGAGGAGAACAGTGCTGATCTCCACAGAGCCAAGACAGACATAGTAAGTTTCAGGAAGAAGATGAGAGCTGTAGGATCGGACATCCAGCCATTCCCAGGGCTAATGAGTCAAGATTAAAAATATATATAATCCCTTTATTTTGAAATAATTACTGATTCACAAAGGTAATACAGAAAAGACCCAGATTTCCCATGGTAACACCATATATAATCATAGCATAATATCAAAACTAATAATCTGATATTAGTGCTACATGTGCATATAGTTTTATGTCATTTATGTTGTTCCATGTATCAACAGTTCTTTCCTTTATAGTACTGAGTAATACTCATGGTGTCTTAGTCTGCTCAGGCTGCTATAATATAATAGTATAAACTGGGTGGCTTAAATAACAGGAATTTATTTCTCACAGTTACGTAAGCTAAGAAGTCCAAAATCAAGGTGTTGGCCTATACGGTGTCTGGTGAGAGTTCTCTTCCTGGTTTGCAGATGGATGCCTCCTTGCTGAATCTTCATAGGGCAGGGAAAAGAAGCAAGTCTCTCATTCTTCTTAAAAGGGAAATAATCCCATCATAAGGGATCTACCTTTGTGACCTAATTACCTCCCTAAGGCTGAATCTTCAAATACCATCACATTGGCGATTAGGGTTTCAACATATGAATCTGGAGGGGATACAAATATTCAGTCCATAGCACATGGTATAGATATACCAGGCTTAACCATTCACCTATTGAAAAAAATTTTGGTTGTTTCCAGTTTGGGGCTATTATAAATAAAGATTCTATGAACAATCATTTACAGGGTCTTTGTTTAGATATGAGTTTGCATTTCTCTAGGATAAATGTCATGTGTGCAATTGCTGGATCATAGGAATGATGTACATTTAGTATTTTTAGAAATTGTAAGCTGTTTTCAAGAGTGACTGTATTATTTTACATTAGCACCAGAAATGTATAAAAGGTCTACTTTCTCTGCCTGCTCACCAGCACTTAGTAGTGTCACTATATTTTTTATTTCAGTTATTCTAGTAGGTGTGTAGTGATATCTCATTATGATCTTAATTTACATTTCCCAAATGACTAGTGATGCTGAACATCTTTATGTGATTATTTTTCTTGTGTCTCTTCTCTGATAAAGACATGTCTTCTGCCCATTTTCTAATTGGATAATTTGTTTTCTTCATTTGAGCTTTGAGAGTTATTTACATATTCTATATATAAGTCCATTGTCAGATATGTGGTTTGCAAATATTTTTTCCAGTCTGTAGCTTGACTTTTTATTCTCTTAACAGAATTTTTACTGAGCAAACATTTCTAATTTTGATGAAGTTCACTTTATAAATGTTTTAAAGTAGATTCTGCTTTTGGTGTCATGTCTAAGAACTTTTCACCAAACACTAGGTCACAGATTTTCCCATATAATATCTTCTAAATTTTTTATTGTTTTATGTTTTACATTTAAATCTGTGGTCCATTTTGAGTTGGCTTTATAAAAGGTATGAGTTATAGTTCAAAAGTATTTATTTATTTATTTTGCTTATGAATGTACAATTGTTCCTTCTGTTAAAAAGTCTATCCTTCCTCCATTGAATTGCTTTTGCATCTTGCATTTGTGATTACTTTTAATATATTTAGGATATTAATAGTCTGTCACACAAAATGAGTATTAAAAGTCATTTGGCTGTACTTGTGAGATGCTATTTCTAGCTTTTTTGTTCTGTTGTATTGATCTAAATGTCAGTCTCTCCATAAATACCACACAATCTTGATTACTATAGTTATATAATGTCTTGAAATCGAGTAGAGTGATTAATCCTATTTTATTTTTTCTTCAGAATTGTTGTAGCTATTCTAGCTCTTTTGCCATTCCACATAAATGTAAAACTAATCTTGTCTCTATCTATAAAAAACCTTGCTGTTGTCTTTATAAGAATTATGTTAAACCTGTGCATCATTTTGAGGAGAACTGACATCTTCACTATGTTGTCTTTTAATCCATGAGCACAATATGCATCTCCATTTATATAAAACTTCATTGATTTTTTTATCAGCATTTTTTAGTTTTCAGCATACAAGTCCAGCACATAGTTTGCTAGATTTACACACAAGTATTTTATTTTTGATTGTACTTAGCAGAAGAAATAAGAAAAATTACATCTACTCACTCCATCTTCCCAGAAGTGGAAGTCCTCAAATATTACTCTTTGAGAAAACATATAGGGAGCATATCAGACTGAAAAAACAATGTATAAAAGCAATAAATGGACTTCCAGCACGGATGGCACTAAACTGTGTTGGAAAACAGCAGCATGGGGCATTTTAGAGATAATCTCAGCTGTTCAAGCCTGCATAAAATGTGTGTGTGTGTGTGTGTGTGTGTGTGTGTGTGTGTATGTGTGTATATGAAATGAGTCATTTCTTCATTACTTAGTATAATAGTTGAATGCCAAAATGTCTGACATTGTGTTCTTCTACCTGCAGTTCAACTTTACATCTCCTCCAGCCAAGCCAGGAAAACTTTCTCTTCCTTTTGAATTTTGGCTAGATTGTTTTTACTTGCTTTGACCACTAGAATGTGGCAATAGTGATGTCTTGCTAATTCCAAGCCCAAGCCTAAAGAAATCTTATTTTTGATCTTTCTGTTGGACTCCATGACCAGTATGTGAACAAGCCTAGCTGAGGCCATCTTAGTCCAGCCAGCTCCCAGCTAAACCAACAGATGATTGCTTTCCCATGAGCAATACCAGCTGTGTAGGGTGACATAAGGAATTGCTCTAATGAAGATGTACTGTAGAGATACAGCAAATAGAATAGAGAGGTGGTGGCATGGACAAAGTTAGAGATAGAGAAATTGATGGGAAATAACAGAATACACAGAAACTGATTTTTGTGTGTATGAGAAATTGGTATAGAGTAACAGCAGGCCTTTGAAATCCCTGGGGAAAGAGGGACAATTCAGAAAATGGTAATGAGGCAAATGACTACTCATTTAGAAACCACAGTCAAATCCATCTATCATGCCATCCTTTAAATAGAATTTCAGATGGATTTAAAGTATGAATCTAAAAAGAGAAAAAAAAATCAAAATCTACATCATGAGGATGTGGATATATATAAATAACTATATCTATATCTAATCTCCCCAGTCCTGGACGGGGTAAGATTCTTCATAGCAGGGCAGAAATCCAAGGAATCATGAAAGCAGACATCACAAGCTAATGTTGCCTGACTCAAATTCTGCCCACAGATGCATTCAGCTTGGCCAGAAGAATTTCAACATAGAAGGAAAGAAAGAGAGGGAGAGAGGGAGAGATGGAGGAAGGAAGGAGATAAAAGAATTGAACTGGAAGACCCAAAGGCAAGCCGTTTCTCCTTTGTCTCAGTAACAAAATATTAGGTGGTCTTACATATAGTCCTTTTACACATTTCTGTTACTGGCCTGGTTCTGAAGGCATTTAAGTTTATGCAGCCCACTCCCCAAGAACAAAGAAATAGATGAAAATATTTTAGTTCAAACAATGTGTGTATATGTATAAAAATAATATGATAAAGGTAAAAGATAGCACTAAGTAAAATATCTTTAACATGAATGACAAACTGAGTGTTAATATATCCTAAATATATAAAGAGTACTTACAAATACATTTGAAAAAGACAAAAACCTCAGTACAAAAGTGGGCAAAAAACATGAAAAGATAAATGAAATATATACAGGGCAAATAACATAAGCAAATACATTTCCTATCACAAGAAATCTAAGATGTGGGTAAAGTGCGATAATCATTTGCCTATAATTTTAGCAAAGGTTGAAATATTGATGATTTCCAATACTGGCAAGAGCAAAGAAAAACAGGTATCTCCAGATATTGTTGATGGAGTTATATTTGTATAATTCTTCTATATACAATTTGACAATGTATGTTACAATACAAAATATGCATATCCTCTGACTCAAAAATTCTACTTCAAAAATTCTTATTTAATCAACAAATATATATTGAGATTGTGTTATATGCCAGATACTATAGACACTAAAGATAAAAAGATGAACAAGATTTTTAAGGCTCTCTTCTTCACATGGAGTTTCCATTTTAATGGGAACTTATCCTAAGTAGAAGATTAGACAAATATATAGGTATAGGGTATTTTTTCATGTAGTTGATGATAGCTAAAAATTAGAACTCGAATGCCAGAGATATAAATTAGATAAATTAATTATTGCACATTCCAGAAAAGCACACCCTGAAACCATTTAAAAGGTGAGAGCAGGGCTATATGAATTGACATAGAAAATATTCATGATATATTGCTAAGGGAGAATGCAGATTATAGAACTGTACAGCATAACCTATCTATCACTTGAAATGAATTATACATAAATATTATATTAGTGACCTCTAGATGGTATAATTATGGACAGTTTCAATTTCCTCTTTTTCCTTATGTGCAGTCTCTATAATAAAAATAATTACATGTGTTAAATTTCAAAGTGAAAACTTCATTCTACTAAAATTACTCTCCTATAATAAATCATCCACTTCTTTCCTGTAACACAAGGTCTTCCTATTTGAAATATGCCAGGTACTCAGGTGGCAGTGTGCAATGTGGTTGTAACAGAGAGAAGATGTGGTGTGTGCTCCCACCAGGCCCGAGATAGGCTAGAAGTGATGTAAACAGCTGTCAGGGATAGATGACACCTGAGTTAGTTGTAGTAGCTGGCATCAGAGCCTGCAAATTGGAGTAGGGCAAAATTTCAAGGCTGATAGAAAAATCTTTCATGTAGGAGGCAGAGAGCTCTGATCCTCTGAATGACAATGCCAAAAATCAGCAGTCCAGAAGCCCAACAGTTCCAGGAGGGTCTCATAACATTTGAGAATTTTCAGGCTAGAGAGGATTTTGGAAAGGAATAAGCTCAATGATTTGGCTTTAACATTAAAGAACCTTTGACTCAGTGAAAGGGGAGGGTGAAAAAGTCATGGGGATAAACCATGAATTAGTATCATGAACTTTATTTGACTTAGTATAGTTCATGTTCCCCTGAAAATTGTCATGACTTTATTATTTCCCACTACACAGGGAAAAAAAAAATGACAGTGGGTAGGAGAATTGTTTAAGGCCCCAAAAATAGCAAGAGGAGAGAGGAATTGATTTCCAGCCTCTCTACTCCCAAAACTGGTACCCTTTAATCCACTTCACACCACCTCGGTTATTAGGGGCACAGCCAGGAGATGGCCATGTTGACTCCCAATCCAGGGCTCCTCTGAAAACCTACTGCTTTCACTATAGGAGCTTTAGACCCATGCAGTCATCTCTGCTCTCTCATGGGACATTCTATATTTATTAAAATTACCTCTCATTCCAAGTCCCAGGAGCTCCCCGTCTCAGCACTGGATTGGAGGGTCACACTCTCTCTGATACTGGGAATCAGTTGACCCTGTTAGGGGCATGCGTTCTCAAGGGGTGCTACAGCCAGGTTGCTGAGGAAAGGATCTTGTCCTTAGTGTCATCCCCTGTCCCTTTCTCTGGACACCCTGCCTCAGACAGTCAGGGCTCAGCCAGAATTAGAGCTCCAATGGGGTCCTCCAGACATGATTCTGGTTTTGTCAGTTTAGGACAGAGTTTCTCAGACTTGGCACTAATAACATTTGGACTGGATAATTCACTGTTGTAGAGGGTTGCCCTGTGCATTGTAAGGAGTTTAGTAACATCCCTGTCCTCTGCCCATTAGATGCCAGTAGTACCTTCTCCCAAATCATGACCATCGAAAATGTCTCCAGATATTTCCTCTGGAGGCAAGTCTCTCCCAGTTGAGAACCACTGGTTTACGGAAATGTCCTCACTCTTTCTCTTCCCTAAACACCCTCAAGAAAACTAAATGAAAACCTAGGAAGGAGAATCTCCGAGATAGCTTTTAGATTAGACTCATTGCCAGATGTGCATTAGATCTAGATCTGTCTCCAATGTGCGTATGGAGGTCAACAAAAAAAAATGAAGATTTTACCTAATTCAGTGAGGTGATTCTTCCTCCTTTCCACTTTTTAGGATGTCTTTACCCATCCTGCCGTTCATCTGCCTCTTGATATTTTCGTTACTGAGTTTTTACATGAAGAATTCCTTTGTTTAGCATTTTAAATTCCTCTAGTTCTTAATTCCTAGATTCCTTTCAATCCTTTTCTTATCCTTTTCTGTTATCCCCTTTCCTCTGTTATCCCAGTCTTTCTTTGTCATGCTTCTTTATAAAGACAAGATGTTGGCTTTGACTCTATGACCCTTTAATTGTTACATGATCTTGAACAATTTGCACACTCTCTCTGAGACTTGCTTATTCATCTGTGAAGTTGGGGGAGTCTTGTCTGCTTCTATTACCTTACTAGATTGTATTAAGGGTTAGATGGTATAATAGATGTGAAAGTGCTTTGCAAAAAAAAAAGTGACATATTTTATTAATATTATCATTATTATGATGGATTGCTGACATCATTTAAATTACAGACGGGACAGTTGAGCTTCTTATCTTGTGGTCCCAGCTTATCTCTTCAGCCTTACATGGCATAGGGAAGGCACAGTGACTGGGAGTTTGGAGGTCTGCCTTCATGACTGACACTCACCCTGCCTTGGTCACATCACTTCTTTGAACTTTAGGTTTCTCATTTAGCTCAACCAGAGGATTTGACTGGCTGTCCTGATGTCCCCTCTTTCTCCCTTGCAGACTAATTTGTAGGATGAAGTATCACTTTGAGGGCAGATTTTAAAGTAACTGGCCCCTTCAACCTTAGTTCCCATTAAAATACGTTGAGATTTTTATGAGATGAGGAAGTAAGGTAAAAGGACCATCCACTTAGCACAAGCTTTCAGGAGTTTCTACAAGATTACCTGGGAAGTATATAGAAGCCCACCTGGAGAGTAGGTAGGAGGTGTGCCCATTATAATTCCACTAAACTCTTAGGATGTAAGAGCAGGAGGTGTGGTACTGGCTGGGCTGAGGTCAAGTTAGTGGTAAGAGTTTAAAACTTAATCCTCTAGCCTAGCACTGTCCAAAAGAACTTTCTGAGATGATAGGAATATTCTAATAGACACTTTCCATTAAAAAAACCCAGCTTTATTGAAGTATAATTGATATATCAAAAAACGTACACTTAATGCATACTATTGGATGAGTTTGGATATATACATATAGTTGTGATACCATCACCACAATCAAGGTATTAAACATGTCCATCACCTCCAAAAATTTCCTGTGTCACTTTTTTTTTCTCTCTCTTTTTTTCTTTGCAATAAGAACACAAGATAAGATCTACCCTTTTAAGAAATTTTTAAGTACATGATATCATATTGTTTATTATAGACTCTATATTATGCATCAGATCTCTAGAACTTATTTATCTTGCATAAGTAAAACTTTATACATATTGAGCAATAGCTCCCAATTTTCCTATCTTCTTGGCATCTGGAAACCCTCATTCTATACTCTGCTTCTATAAGTTTGGCTAGTTTAGGTAACTCATATAAGTGGACTCATGCAGAATTTGTCTTTTTGTCACAGGCTTATTTCACTTAGAATAATATCTTCCATATTCATTCATGTTGCTGCAAATGGTAGGATTCCATTCTTTTTTAAGGCTGAGTAATATTCCATTATAGGTATCTATCAAAGTTCCTTTACCCATTCATCTGCTGAAGGGCATTTTCAGGGTTGTTTCACATCTTGGCTATTGCAGCCACTAGACACATGTGATGCTTAGCATTTGAAATGTGACTGGTGTGACTGAAGAACTGGATTTTTTATTGTATTGAATTTTAATTAATTTAAATTTAAATAGTCACACCATGGTGGCTAGTGGCTACTTTATTGGTCCGCACTGCATTCACCTTCTTGGATGCCAGGGACCAAAGGCAGCAGGGATGTAGTACTCAATGAATGAGGAGGATGCTGTCAATGCTGATACTAAAGGTTTGTTGGTACTTGTGTCAGTTAGAGAAAGTGAGGCAATGCCCACTGACAAAGAGCTCCTAAATTTCTCATGGAAAAGAAAATTGCTACAGAAAAGTATACTTCCCTACTGCAGTAACACTTATTTGTATCTCCTTGTATATACTCCCAATGATATATCAAGTCTATAAATGAAAAAAAAATCAAATCAATCTGATCCATCCCATCAGTCTGAAAGGAAGGAGTAGGGGGGCATTAGGGCATTTGCCCTAATCTGGTTGAGCCAGAAAGAAACCTGGAGCTCAAAGAAGGGAAATGACCAGCAAGTGTAGGTCACAAATTCATGGCTTCAAACTCCCAGGCAGTGAGTTTTCCCTTATTATCCCTAACTTCAAATGTCAAAATCAGAATGTTATATAGACAGATATGCACCATCTTTGGTAGAAGCAGTGTCAGCTCCCGATATTAAATACATTTATCTTCTGGAATTTAAGGCTATGAAAAAAGAGGGGAAAATATAACTCAAAAAATTGTGTGTGGGAGGTAAGAAATTGGATGGAAAAAGCAAAAACTTTGAGATCTCTTTAGGATATGCTCATTCATATTCTCAATAAGATTTGAGGGGATATCAAATCAATACAGAAACAATGATGATCATGAAATGAGATGATTTAAAACCAGAACCTTTTAGAAAGTTGAGAGACATAATTTCTTGAGGAAAAAAGTGATGGAGACAGTGGATAGAATTGGTTTCTGCAGGAAAAGTAAACACATCAGTATTTGAGAAGTTGATTCAAATATATTTTCATTACTCAAGAAAAATAATAAAAATATGACAAAAGAGAAAATCAGTGATAAGTAGAATAAGATGAGAAATGAAAGAAATACTAAAATAAGGCTGAATAATTAATGTTCAAATCAGAAAGTCTCAGCCATCAAATTAATGTTATAAGGCTCATAACTAGAATCCTTAGATATGGCCTTGTGGCAGTCACAGTGAAAAGGATAAAGAAACAAGAATCTGTAATTCAGCCAGGCAAAAAATATAGGACCATACCTACACTGGCAAAAGGTTTCATGTTTCCATTGAATTTCTCTTCCATGGTACTACTGGTGAAATACCTTTCAAATGATTCAAGCATGATACTACCTATTTAAACACCTTCTATTTCTTCCCAACATCATTAGAATAAATTGCAAATGCATTGCATGTTTTCAGAGTAATAAATTCAAAGTCAAAAATCCCCAAGCATTTTTATAGTGAATTTCCAACTCTTAAGAAATCTATAAGTTATGACTTATATAAATTATCTCAAATCAGGGTGTTTTATGAGGCAAACATAGCCTTGTGAAATTGTGAAAGACAGTCCAGAAAATAAAATTCCAGTCCAATTCCACTGATGGACATAGAGATTCAAATTTACCAAAAAAAAAAAAAAAAAAAACCCAAAGTGGCAAGTAAAATCTATCACAGTATTTTCAGGAATAATGCCTATTATTTACTTGAGGGATAAATTAATATTAAGAAATAAATTGACAAATTTTTCACAATTCTTTGCACATAATAAAGCAAGCTCATATTTAATGAACACTTACTATGTATCAGGTGTTATTCTAAATGTTACTAAATTTTCAGAACATCCTTTAAATGTATGTTTAATTGTCACCATTTTACAGAAAATGAAGACACAGAAAGGTGAAGAAATTTGTCCAGAGTCATACAGATAAGAGAGTCAGAGTCAGGATTTGAGTGCAGGCAGCCCAGTCCTAAAATCTAAATTCTCAGTGCCTGCACAGCAGAAAGGGCACATGGTGAATACTTGTTGACTGAAATTGTACTATTTCTGCTCAGAATATCCATTGCTACATGCCAACTCATCCCAAAAGGTACTTTCTTAAAATAAAATCCATTTATTGTGACTCACAGCTTTCTGTGGGTCGCCTGGGCACCTCCCTCTCGGTATCTGCCTTGCATTTGTAGTGAGACTGAAGCTGAAGGTGTGGCCCAGCTGGATACCCAGTGGCTTCTTTACTCATATGTCTAGGGTCCTGATGCTTCTTGGCCTCTTCACCAGGCTTGGGCTTCTCAAAGCATGGTGGTTGACAGGTAGTTTCACTTTTACATGGGCACCAGCTCCCTGGAAGCAAGAAGTGGAAGCTTCTAGGTCAATTGATGGCAACCAGAACTGACACAGCATCACTTCCAAGACATCCTGTTGGATAAGCAGGGTTTTTCTGAATTCAAGAAGGCATAGAGGACAGAGGAAACAGGCTCCCCTCTAGATGGGGAGTAGCAAGGGCACATTGCAGAAGGGAGTGTGTGACTTGCCACAACTAGTATTCTTATTAAAAATACATTCACCTGATGGAAAAGCAAAGAATGATGTATGAGATGATACTCCATAAAAGAGAAGACTTCTTCCTTCCAATTTTGTCCTCATCCACCTAATTTTCCCCAGTTCTTTCCAACTGGAAACCACTTTTACTAGTTTAAGTGTCCTTCTAGATCCTTTATGAATATATAAGCAAAAGCAAATGTACGTTCTTATTCTCTCTGGTTCTTACACTAAACGGGGGCACTTTATACACTGTTTAGCATCTTATACTTTGGAAAACTACCTATATTAATACATACAAAGAGAGAAAAAGGGACGGAAGGGAGGAAAGGTAGGAGGAAGGTAAGGAAGACAGAGAAAGAAGAGGGGGAAGAAGGAAAGATAGAGATAGAGTATATATTTTAGATACTACATACCAACAAAAACATGGAGAGCACACACTAAATTATTAATAGTGGTTATCTCTCTGTGGAAGGATTAATGCTATTTTTTCTCTTTACTTTTCTCCATTTTCTAAATTTCTTATGATAAACATATACTACACTTGTGATAAAAATGTTTTTAGTACCAAAACCACATGGTTCAGTTTTTATGCTGGTCTGTATTTTTTGTTATTGTCTGCTTATTTCTGAGAAATTGACCTCCAACCACGGTATAGATGAACAAAGAAGACCTGGGAAGCTTCCTTTGTGAATTTCTCAAACAACTGTGTCTGCTTACACAAGTGTGCCAGGCCACTTACCTTTCCTTATTTTTCCCTTTGTACATAATACCCTTGGTCAAGCTGCTGTTGTGTCATGTGACCTTCTATTGAATCCATAATCTAATAGATCATAAAATCTTACCTCATTGTTATGAATATAATCATTGAGTTGTACATCTGCCGTGTGTGATGGAAAGCGCTGTGCTGTATGTTAGGTGTATGGAGGATTCACAGACGATGAAGAACACATATACATCCACTGGGTTATAATTTGATAAGTGTCAAATTAGCAGCCTAAAGAGCCAGTTCAGGATCACAAAAGCAAGACCTATGAATGTTGCCTGTGGAACTTCAGAGCACAGTTTGCATAGTGGGTGCTATTTGAACTTGATTATAAAACAACCCATTTTTTAGAAAGATAGGCTAAGGCAGTCTGGGAAGGAGGTGTGGGAATTGCTGAGGACCCCAGAGAAGCAGCTGTATGGGTGAAGTGGTGGAGAGAGGTGCTGGAAATACAGACCGGGATCCAAGGACAGAAAGGGTGGTAGCCAAACTGAGAAGTTAGATGTTCTCCTGTGAGCACTAGAGGGGCTGCCAAGGGGAATGTGACCGTGTGCCAGGCACCAGATATGTCTTTTCTGTATTGTAAATGCCTTTTCTGAAGAACGCAGTTTATTGATATTTGTCCTTGTAACAGGTACTTTCTGACTTCAAGGTAATAAATCTTTATTGAAAAGGTTTTCATTTAATTTGCACTCTCAGTGAACCCAAAAGAAGACATGTGTTCCCTGCTGTTTAAGTGAGGATGAAAGCACAGGGGTTAAGGCTGGGTCTGGACCCCTTAGTGTCTAGGCAGGAGAGAGTGGTCATAATCTTGATACCCTTCTAAGGGCCAATGATGGACATAATGCAACTTGCCCTGCTAAAAATACAAAAATAAATTAAAAATCACCCTGAATTGTAATTCCTTTTTTAATTTAACTTTTATTTTATATTGGACTATAGTTGATTTACAATGTTGTGTTAGTTTCAGCTGTACAGCAAAGTGATTCAGTTACACATAGACAAATATCCATTATTTTTCAGATTCTTTTCCCATATAGACCATTACAGAGTACTGAGTAGAGTTCCCCGTGCTACATAGTAGGTCTTTGTTGATTATCTATTTTTTATATAGTAGTGTGTATATGTTGATCCCAAACTCCTAATTTATCCCTCCCCCCACCTTTCCCCTTTGGTAACCATAAGTTTGTTTTCAAACTCTATGAGTCTGTTTCTATTTTGTAAATAAGTTCTTGGTATTTTCTCCCTCCACAGCTATGAGCCCTGTGAAGCTAGGAAGGGACTGTTGTTTTGTTCACTGTGGGCACTCAGCCCAGTGATGCTCAGCACAAGTGAATGGGCATGTCCTATGGAAAAGCAAGACTAAAAGGAGCATCCACAAAGGACTAATCACAGGAGGTGATACAGGCCACCCTGAGTTGTTACACTAATTTCCTCCCCCTTTGGTACCCATGGGGCGTGAGCATGGGGGATGCCAGCAACTGGAGCAATAGAGTCATAAACTGTGATACTGGTTCAGCGTTTAGTTAGAGAAGCCAGAATCATCAGGTTCTTACTTTTCTCCCTTCACTGGAAGCTAAATTTTCCCTGACAGCCAGCAGGGAAGGAGAGGAGGCTGCAAAGGGGCAAGAGTCCCGGTGAACATGGGACCATGCAGGACAGCTGCTCTGTGTATGTTTAATTTCTGTCCTTCAGGACCCACTGGAGTGAGAAGGGTGGCAGAAACTGCTTGAGTTCCCCTCAGTGTCTCACTAGCAAGTCGCTTTTCAAACAAGCAGCTGCCCTTAATTCTTCAGCTGGACCTGCACCCTCATTTTTTCTGAATCAGCAAAGCACTTTTTATTTAGGGATCTTAGAAGCAGCATGGAGGGACAGAGAGAACCCTTGTTTTGGACCCTGCTTTTGATATCTTGCTGTGCCATGTGCTTGCTCTGTGACCTTGGGAATATATTTATTTATTTGAGCTCATATTGATTTTATCACTAAAGAAAAGGTACTATCCACTGTGGAATTTTTGTGAGAACTAGCAGAAGCTATATGTAAATGACTGCTTAATTAATCTCATAACAATATGAGATGGCCTCCTATTATTAAGAGTCAGGCAGGGGTAAATTCAAACCCCATCTCTACCACTTAACCTCTGGGTAAGACTTTAGGGTAGTTCCTTAGCTTTTGGATACTTGGATGTCCTCTTTCTGAAAAATGATGTTTATCTTGCTTATTGGTTGTAAGAATTTGTGGAAATCTTGATGTCATACCTAGCACAGTTTCTGGTACCTGCAAGATGCTCAGATATGACTGCTTCTCTTTTAATTTCTCCGTGTTGTTGCCTTGTGCCTCTCCCATTCTTTAGACTGTAAAGACTCCTTGAAGGCTAGAACCACATTTACTTCTGGGCATCTTCAATACATTTATTTATTAAATAAGTAAACTATAATGATATGCTGAATAATTAGCTCAGCAATACTAGGAAGTTAAGAGAAATAAATCCATGGGTGGCTCCCTATAATATTCAGAATACAATTAAAATTCCCTATGTGGCACAAGACCCTCCTTGCTTGAGCCCTTGCATCTCACCTCCTGCTTGGCCCTTTCCTGCCTGTCTCATCACAGTACAGCCACCCTGGTCTCATGGTGTCCAGAAGTGGCCAACCTCTCAGACTCAGGACATTTGTGTTATTTCTTTTGCCTGGAATATTAATCCCAGGAATCTGTATATGGCTGATTCCTTCTTGTCCTTCAAAATATCCCATCTTATTGAAATTTTACTTCTTCAGGGAGATTTTCCCAGGCTAAGCTCTCTAAGTTAGGCATTTTCTCCAGTTTTCTTTTTCACACTAATTTGCTTCTTTCCTGTTACTTACCAGTATTTACATTTTAGCAGCACATATTATTGGGTTTTGTTGCCCAGAATTTTCTTGGTTCAGGAGAGTTTCAGTTCAGTTTTTGAGAGCCCATGAGCTTTAGGTGAAGTTGACTTTATCCCAGGGCTCCAGGGATTCAATGATTGTCTTAACCGAGGTCCAGGATTGCATGACCTAGATTAAGACAATCATCGAACCCTACCCCTCTCCTCTCTCTGGCTCGAATCAGGATAGTGTAGCCAAATGAAACTCAATTCTGGGCCATAAAATATTATTGGGCAAGTAGCTTTCTCTGTCTTGTGTACATAAATCAGGAAAGATATAGTGGCTAAAGTAGCCATCTTATAGTGAAGAAAGAGAAAGGGGGGGCTTCCCTGGTGGCGCAGTGGTTGAGAATCTGCCTGCTAATGCAGGGAACACGGGTTCGAGCCCTGGTCTGGGAGGATCCCACATGCCGCGGAGCAACTAGGCCCGTGAGCCACAATTACTGAGCCTGCGCGTCTGGAGCCTGTGCTCCGCAACAAGAGAGGCCGCGATAGTGAGAGGCCCGCGCACCGCGATGAAGAGTGGCCCCCACTTGCCGCAACTGGAGAAAGCCCTCGCACAGAAACGAAGACCCAACACAGCCATAAATAAATAACTAAATAAATAAATTTAAAAAAAAAAAAAAAAGAGAGAAAGGGGAGTGTGTGTGTGTGTGTGTGTGTGTTCAGGCATGTGTCTTCTTTATAATCATCACATGAGTACCTGGATCAATCTATACCTGAACTGGACCTCTGACAGGGTCTTCAGTTACATAGCCAATATATTTATTTTGCTCATCCAGTTCGAGTTGGGTTTTCTGTGATGTTATAAAAATCATCAAGATAGATACACTTGTTTAGTGTCTATCTTTAATCCTAAACTAAAGCTTTAGGAGGGAAGGAATTAGGTCTTATCCTTAATTATACCATTAGTGCCTAGTCTAGTACTAGTTACCAAATCGATTCTTAATAAATGTTTGTTGAATGCATAAAGATGATGTAGTGTCAAGCTTCAAGGGGGTTCCAATCTTTTCAGGTGTGATCTCAGTTGCTTAGACTGTTTGGTGTTTCAAAAAGGCCTGGAAGGGGTTGGGTTGTGTCTGACAATGGTGGCAAATGTGGGGCATTCAGAACACCAGTGTTTGCTTGCAGATTTTCACAAAGATTTTTGTACCTGGGAAGATTTAAATGGAGGCTGTGTGTCAAGGCAGTTCCTGAGCTCCCAGACTAAGACAGGAATGTCCAGCTTCACCAGAAGTCCTGCCTTTTCCTGCTGCTAAAATCACCCTGGGACTGCTAACACTGAGTCATAGAATCAGAATTTTCAAATTCAAATAAACCCTAGGGATTCTTTAGCTCTTATTTTACAGAGGCAGAAACGTATGCTCAAATAGTTTAAAAATTGGTCATTCAGTCCACCATACTTCACTCCACACCACAGTCCTTTATTGTCCCCCCCTTTCTTACATCTTTCCTTTCTTCCTTCCCTTCTTTCTTTCACATCAGATACCTTTATATATGACTTTTCTTTCCCTGCCAGCCATATTTGTAATATTGGGACTACACCTATGCTGGCAAATATAACATGATCTTTGTTCTTTAAGCAAAATCTATCAGAAGATGAAAACAAGGCAAAAGACCACTCTAACTTGTGATAATTATCGAAGACTTTTGAAACCCATTTGTAGGGCACCCTATTCAGTCTCCTGGCTGAGGTGAATGAGTTATGGTGACTGGTGGTCAGAGAGAAGGTTACGGAGGACTTTGAAGAGATAAAACACAAACTGAGTCCCTAACTTTGCCGCAGTTAGAGGTTACCAAAACAATAAGATTAAGGTTAAGGTGACTTCAATAATTCAACAAAGTAGTAGTATGGTTTATCAGATGGGTAGTGTGGAGAAATGAGGCTGTAGAGGCACATGGGGTGTTTGGAGAGAATGGATTTGCTGGTCTTACAGGAACTCCTGACATTTTCCCAAGGATGGGAGGTCTTTTGAGAGATTAGGAGCAGGGAAGAAGCATGGTCAGATGGGCACTATAGAGTGACTGCTCTAACTGCCCAGATTGATGGGTGAGTAGACTGATGACAGGGAGATGAGTTAGGAGGCTGTGTCATTAATCCAAGGTGGGGGCGGGGGGTGGTAAAGGCCTGCAAAGCTGTGAGAACACAGACTGCTAAGACAAGACGACCTGACACTGAGATGCGTCACTACCCTCCCCCTTCCCTCCTTTCCTCACCTTTAATGATTTCTGGATGTTCTGAGGTAGAACCTGGAAGATGGCATTTTAAGAAAAAAAAAATTACTTCACAGCCCAAGGTTCCAATTTGATTTATATTTTTTCCTACCAGAAGGAGATGAGAATGCAGTACATTCTTAAGAATGAATGATTCAACATGGTGCCTTTACAAAATGAAACTGAAGCGGCGGGAAGCCTCATTTGCAGCCGTAAGAATACAAAAGACACAAGAAGGCTGATTTGTGATTGTTGCTTTTTCTCAATAAAAATTAAACTGATTACAAAGAGCTGACAATGAGACAAAGCCTTGCAGAAGTAATGTTTCTGACATTTCGCTGAGTGTTTACCACAAATATTCAAATTTATCATTCTTGACATTCTTTAGAAAAATGCTGATAAAGTATTATTTTGGTCCTGCAATATTTGCTCTTATGCATTATATGCATGTATAATTGACAGAAAATTAAAAGATTTCTGAGCTCCTCATCATACTCATTTTTAAAATTAAGGGTTCTCATGAAAGATCATGGAATTAAGCCCAAAGAGTTTTACTTTGGATAATAAATGAATTTAAGGAATGAAAATACCTATTTTCTGTAGAAAAAAAAAAGCACCCATCATTAAAATCCTGGGTATTTTTTTGTATTGTTTTGGAATTTTTTTTGGTTAAGTCAAACTTTACAGAAGAATTGACAAAATAATACTAGGTAACATTTATATGGCCCTTAAAACCTTAGAGATATGATCTTATTTAAATATTTTAACAATTATATTGATATTATTAGTGTCTCATTTCACAGTAGGAAGCAAAATTCTGCTCACTGCCTGATCTCAGACAGGTTCCTAACCTCTCTGACCTTTCTTTATCTGTAGATGCACCTGATTGTTCCTGTGTCATGGGGCTAGTGTGAGGATTATGGAATCCACATAAAACACAGCACACCATGAGTTCATAGTGCTGTTGATATTATTATCTGTCACAACCACTATCTTCACACCAAGTCTGGTTTTTTGTTGTTGTTTTTTTTTAACATCTTTATTGGAGTATAATTGCTTTACAATGGTGTGTTAGTTTCGGCTTTTTAACAAAGTGAATCAGTTACACATATACATATGTCCCCATATCTCTTCTCTCTTGCATCTCCTTCCCTCTCACCCTCCCTATTCCGCCCCTCTAGGTGGTCACAAAGCACCAAACTGATCTCCCTGTGCTATGAGGCTGCTTCCCACTAGCTAACTATTTTACATTTGGTAGTGTATATATGTCCATGCCACTCTCTCACTTTATCCCAGCTTACCCTTCCCCCTCCCCGTATCCTCAACTCCATTCTCTAGTAGGTCTGCATCTTTATTCCCGTCTTTCCCCTAGGTTCTTCTAACCATTTTTTTCTCTCTCTCTCTCTTTTTTTTTTTTAGATTCCATATATATGTGCTAGCATACGGTATTTGTTTTTCTTTTTCTGACTTACTTCACTCTATGTGACAGTCTCTAGGTCCATCCACCTCACTACAAATAACTCAGTTTCGTTCCATTTTATGGCTGAGCAATATTCCATTGTATATATGTGACACATCTTCTTTTATATTCATCTGTTGATGGACACTTAGGTTGCTTCCATGTCCTGGCTATTGTAAAGAGAGCTGAAATGAACACTTTGGTACAAGACTCTTTTTGAATTATGGTTTTCTCAGGGTATATGCCCAGTAGTGGGATTGCTGGGTCGTATGGTAGTTCTATTTTTAGTTTTTTAAGGAACTTCCATACTGTTCTCCATAGTGGCTGTTTCAATTTACATTCCCAGCAACAGTGCAAGAGGGTTCCGTTTTCTCCACACTCTCTCCAGCATTTATCGTTTGTAGATTTTTTGATGAAGGACATTCTGACTGGTGTTAGATATCTCATTGTAGTTTTGATTTGTATTTCTCTAATGATTAATGATGTTGAACATTCTTTCATGTGTTTGTTGGCAATCTGTATTTCTTCTTTGGAGAAATGTGTATATAGGTCTTCTGCCCATTTTTAGATTGGGTTTTTTGTTTTCTTGATATTGAGCTGTATGAGTTGCTTGTATGTTTTGGAGATTAATCCTCTGTCAGTTGCTTCATTTGCAAATATTTTCTCCCATTCTGAGGGTTGTCTTTTCTTCTTGTTTATGGTTTCCTTTGCTGGGCAAAGCTGTTAAGTTTCATTTTGTCCCAATTGTTTATTTTTGTTTTTATTTCCATTTCTCTAGGAGGTGGGTCAAAAAGGACCTTGCTTTGATTTATGTCATAGAGTGTTCTGCCTATGTTTTCCTCTAAGAGTTTGATGGTGTCTGGCCTTACACTTAGGTCTTTAATCCATTTTGAGTTAAATTTTCTGTATGGTGTTAGGGAGTGTTCTAATTTCATTCTTTTACATGTAGCTGTCCAGTTTTCCCAGCACCACTTATTGAAGAAGCAGTCTTTTCTCCACTGTATATTCTTTCCTCCTTTATCAAAGATAAGGCGACCGTATGTGTGTGGGTTTATCTCTGGGCTTTCTATCTTGTTCCGTTGATCTACATTTCAGTTTTTGTGCCAGTACCATACTGTCTTGATTACTGTAGCTTTGTAGTATAGTGTGAAGTCAGGGGGCCTGATTCCTCCAGCTCTGTTTTTCTTTCTCAAGATTGCTTTGGTTATTTGGGGTCTTTTGTGTTTCTATACAAATTGTGAAATTTTTTGTTCTAGTTCTGTAAAAAATGCCAGTGGTAGTTTGACAGAGATTGCTTTGAATCTGTACATTGCTTTGGATAGTATAGTCATTTTCACAACGTTGATTCTTCCAATCCAAGAACATGGTATATCTCTCCATCTATTTGTATAATCTTTAATTTCTTTCATCAGTGTCTTACGATTTTCTGCCTACAGGTCTTTTGTTTCCTTAAGTAGGTTTATTCCTAGATATTTTATTCTTTTCTTACAATGGTAAATGGGAGTGTTTTTTAATTTCACTTTCACATTTTTCATCATTAGTGTATAGGATTGCAAGAGATTTCTGTGCATTAATTTTGTATTCTGCTACTTTACCAAATTCATTGATAAGCTCTACTAATTTTCTGGTAGCATCTTTAGGATTCTCTATGTATAGTATCATGTCATCTGCAAAGAGTGACAGCTTTACTTCTTCTTTTCCAATTTGGATTACTTTTATTTCTTTTTCTTCTCTGATTGCTGTGGCTAAAACTTCCAAAACTATGTTGAATAATAGTGGTGAGAGTAGGCAACCTTGTCTTGTTCCTGATCTTAGTGGAAATGGTTTCACTTTTTCACCACTGAGGATGATGTTGGCTGTGGGTTTGTCATATATGGCCTTTATTATGTTGAGGTAAGTTCCCTCTGTGCCTACTTTCTGGAGGGTTTTTATCATAAATGGGTGGTGAATTTTGTCAAAAGCTTTCTCACCATCTATTGAGATGATCATATGGTTTTTCTCCTTCAATTTGTGAATATGGTGTAACACGTTGCTTGATTTGTGTATCTTGAAGAATCCTTGCATTCCTGGGATAAACTCCACTTGCTCATAATGTATGATCCTTTTAATGTGCTGTTGGATTCTGTTTGCTAGTATTTTGTTGTGGATTTTTGCATCTATGTTCATCAGTGATATTGGCCTGTTGTTTTCTTTCTTTGTGACATCTTTGTCTGGTTTTGGCATCAGAGTGATGGTGGCCTCGTAGAATGAGTTTGGGAGTGTTCCTCCCTCTGCTATGTTTTGGAGGAGTTTGAGAAGGATAGGTGTTAGTTCTTCTCTAAATGTTCGATAGAATTCGCTTGTGAAGCCATCTGGTCCTGGGCTTTTGTTTGTTGGAAGATATTTAATCACAGTTTCAATTTCAGTGCTTGTGATTGGTCTGTTCATATTTTCTAATTCTTCCTGGTTCAGTCTCAGAAGGCTGTGCATTTCTAAGCAGTTGTCCATTTCTTCCAGGTTGTCCATTTTTTTGGCATATCATTGCTTGTAGTAATCTCTCATGATCCTTTGTATTTCTGCAGTGTCAGTTGTTACTTCTCCTTTTTCATTTCTAATTCTATTGATTTGAGTCTTCTCCCATTTTTCTTGATAAGTCTGGCTAATGGTTTATCAATTTTCTTTAGCTTCTCAGAGATCCAGCTTTTAGTTTTATTGATCTTTGCTATCGTTTCTTTCATTTCTTTTTCATTTCTTTTTGTTCTGATCTTTATGATTTCTTTCCTTCTGCCAACTTTGGGGGTTTTTTTTTCTTTGTTTTTCTTTCTCTAATTGCTTTAGGTGTAAGGTTAGGTTGTTTATTTGTAATGTTTCTTGTTTCTTAAGGTAGGATTGTATTGCTGTAAACTTCCCTCTTAGAACTGCTTTTGCTGCATCCCATAGGTTTTGGGTCGTTGTGTTTTCATTGTCATTTGTTTCTAGGTTTTTTTTGATTTCCTCTTTGATTTCTTCAGTGATCTTTTGGTTATTAAGTAGTGTGTTGTTTAACCTCCATGTGTTTGTATTTCTTAGGATTTTTTCTGGTAGTTGATATCTAGTCTGTTAGTGTTGTGGTCAGAAAAGATACTTGATATGATTTCAATTTTCTTAAATTTACCAAGGCTTGATTTGTGAACCAAGATATGATCTATCCTGGAGAATGTCCCATGAGCACTTGAGAAGAATGTGTATTCTGTTGTTTTTGGATGGAATGTCCTATAAATATCAATTAAGTCCATCTTGTTTAACGTATCATTTAAAACTTTTGTTTCCTTATTTATTTTCATTTTGGATGATCTGTCCATTGGTGAAAGTGGGGTGTTAAAGTCCCGTACTATGATTGTGTTATTGTCGATTTCCCCTTTTATGGCTGTTAGTATTTTCCTTATGTATGGAGGTGCTCCTATTTTGGGTGCATAAATATTTACAATTGTTATATCTTCTTCTTGGATTGATCCCTTGATCATTATGTAGTGTCCTTCTTTGTCTCTTTTCATAGTCTTTGTTTTAAAACTATTTTGTCTGATATGAAAATTGCTACTCCAGCTTTCTTTCGATTTCCATTTGCATGGAATATCTTTTTCTACCCCCTCACTTTCAGTCTGTATGTGTCCCTAGGTCTGAAATGGGTCTCTTGTTGACAGCATATATATGGGTCTTGTTTTTGTATCCATTCAACCAGTCTATGTCTTTTGGTTGGAGCATTTAATCCATTTACATTTAAGGTAATTATTGATATGTATGTTCCTATTATCATTTTCTTAATTGTTTTGGGTTTATTATTGTAGGTGTTTTCCTTCTCCTGTGTTTCCTGAGTAGAAAATTTCCTTTAGCATTTGTTGTGAAGCTGGTTTGGTGGTGCTGAGTTCTCTTAGCTTTTTCTTATTTGTAAAGTTTTTAATTTCTCCCTCAAATCTGAATGAGATCCTTGCTGGGTTGATTAATCTTGGTTGTAGGTTTTTCTCCTTCTTCACTTTAAATATGTCCTGCCACTCCTTTCTGGCCTGCCGAGTTTCTGCTGAACGATCAGCTGTTAACCTTATGGGGATTCCCTTATGTGTTATTTGTTGTTTTTCCCTTGCTGCTTTTAATATTTGTTCTTTGTATTTAATTTTTGATAGTTTGATTAATATGTGTCTTGGTGTGTTTCTCTGTGGATTTATCCTGAATGGGACTCTCTGCACTTCCTGGACTTAGGTGATTCTTTCCTTACCCATATTAGGGAAGTTTTCAACTATAATCTCTTCATATATTTTCTCAGTCCCTTTCTTTTTCTCTTCTTCTTCTGAGACCCCTATAATTTGAATGTTGGTGTGTTTAATATTGTCCCAGAAGTCTCTGAGACTGTCCTCAATTCTTTTCATTCTTTTTTCTTTATTCTGATCTGCAGTAGTTATTTCCATTATTTTATCTTCCAGGTCACTTATCCGTCCTTCTGCCTCAGTTATTCTGCTATTGATCCCTTGTGGAGAATTTTTAATTTCATTTACTGTGTTGCTCATCACTGTTTGTTTGCTCTTTAGTTCTTCTAGGTCCTTGTTAAACGTTTCTTGTATTTTGTCATTGTATTTCCAAGATTTTGTATCATCTTTACTATCATTATTCTGAATTCTTTTTCAGGTAGACTGCCTATTTCCTCTTCATTTGTTAGGTCTGTTGGGTTTTTGCCTTGCTCCTTCATCTGCTGTGTGTTTCTCTGTGTTCTCATTTTGCTTAACTTACTGTGTTTGGGGTCTGCTTTTTGCAGGCTGCAGGTTTGTAGTTTCTGTTTTTTGGTGTCTGTCCCCAGTGGCTAAGGTTTGTACAGTGGGTTGTGTAGTCTTCCTGGTGGAGGGGAGTAGTGCCTGTGTTCTGGTGGATGAGGCTGGATCTTGTCTTTCTCGTGGGCAGGTCCATGTCTGGTGGTGTGTTTTGGGTTGTTTGTGGCCTTATTATGATTTTAGGCAGCCTGTGTGCTAATGGATCGGATTGTGTTCCTGTCTTGCTAATTGTTTGGCATAGGATGTCCTGCACTGTATCTTGCTGGTCGTTGAGTGGAGCTGGGTTTTGGTGTTGAGATGGAGGTCTCTGGGAGATTTTCACCATTTGATATTACGTTGAGTTGGGATGTCTCTTGTGGACCAGTGTCCTGAACTTGGCTCTCCCACGTCAGTGGCACAGCCCAGATGCCTGGTTGGAGCACCAAGACACTGTCCTCCACACGGTTCAGCATAAAAGGGAGAAAAAAAAGAAAGAAAGAAAGAAGAAGATAAAATAAAATAAAATAAACTTATTACAATAAAAAATACAATATAATTATTCAGAAAAAATAATTTTAAGTAATTAAAAAAAACAAAACAAAACGGACAGACAGAACCCTAGGACAAATGGTAAAAGCAAAGTTATACAGACACAGTCACACACAGAAGCATACACATACACACTCACAGAAATTGGAAAAGAGAAAAAAATATATATCTTTGCTCCCTAAGTCCACTTCCTCAATTTGGGACGATTCATTGTCTATTCAGGTATTCTACAGATGCAGGGTACATCAAGTTGATTGTAGAGATTTAATCCTCGGCTGCTGGGAGAAATTTCCCTTTCTCTTCTTTCTTCGCATAGCTCCCGGGGTTCAGCTTTGGATGTGGCCCCGCCTCTGTGTGTAGGTCGCCTGAGGGCATCTGTTCTTCGCTCAGATAGGACGGGGTTAAAGGAGCAGCTGATTCGCGGGCTCTGGCTCACTCAGGCCGGGGAGAGGGAGGGGTACGGATGTGTGGCGAGCCTGTGGCTACAGAGGCCGGCGTGACGTTGCACCAGCCTGAGGCGCGCTGTGCGTTCTCCTAGGGAAGTTGTTCCAGGATCACGGGACCCTGGCAGTGGCGGGCTGCACAGGCTCCCGGGAGGGGAGGTGTGGAGAGTGACCTGTACTTGCACACAGGCTTCTTGGTGGCGGCAGCAGCAGCCTTAACGTCTCATGCCCATTTCTCAGGTCCGCGCTGATAGCCGCGGCTCATACCCATCTCTAGAGCTCCTTTAAGCGGCACTATTAATCCCCTCTCCTCACACACCAGGAAACAAAGAGGGAAGAAAAAGTCTCTTGCCTCGTCTGCAGCTCTAGACTTTTTCCAGGACTCCCTCCCGGCTAGCCATGGTGCACTAGCTCCCTTCAGGCTGTGTTCTTACAGCCAACCCCATTCCTCTCCCTGGGATCCGACCTCGGAAGCCCGAGCCTCAGCTCCCAGCCCCGGCGGGTGAGCAGACAAGCCTCTCGGGCTGGTGAGTGCTGGTCGGCACCGATCCTCCGTGCGGGAATCTCTCCGCTTTGCCCTCTGCACCCCTGTGGCTGCGCTCTCCTCCGTGGCTCCGAAGCTCCCCCTTCTGCCACCCGCAGTCTCCGCCCGCGAAGGGGCTTCCTAGTGTGTAGAAACCTTTCCTCCTTTACAGCTCCCTCCCACTGGTGCAGGTTCCTTCTCTACTGTTTTATCTCTGCTTTTTCTTTTTTTTTTCGCCCTACCCAGGTACGTGGGGAGTTTCTTGCCTTTTGGGAGGTCTGAGGTCTTCTGCCAGTGTTCAGTGGGTGTTCTGTAGGAGTTGTTCCACATGTAGATGTATTTCTGATGTATTTGTGGGGAGGAAGGTGATCTCTGCATCTTACTCTTCTGCCGTCTTGAAGCTCCTCCTCCTACATTAAGCTCCAAGCCTGCTTTTAATTCTGACTTTCTTATTTCTATTTTAATTATCTTGAGTCATCCTAAAACTCATTATTCTGTTGTTCACAGGTTCTCCTTTCACAATACGCTCTACTTGTTTTATTTTTTTTTTCCTCCTTTCCATTCCCTCTACAATTTGTATAAATTTTATAAAGTTTTCCTAATTCTGCTTATCTAGGCTTTACTCCATCATCCTTTTCATTTATTTCATTCTCCACAATGACACTATGGGGATCTTCCAAAGCATTATTTAGCTTTGGTTATATTACTTTCCTGATGAATTCTCATTGTCTACAAGATTAAGAACATAACCCATCCCTGACACTCAAGGACTATTGTATCATGTTACCTTCTAATTTCTCCCTAAATGTTTCTAAGGAATGCTAAAACACAAACACCTTTTAGTGAGGCAAGGCTTTATAGTTTACAAAGTGTCTGTGCTAACCATATATGACATTTAGTATGAAACCATTAACTTTCTCTGTCATAGCTATTAGATGCATGTTTAAATGCTTTACACTGGAGGTGCTATAGCTCTGCCAAGTAAGGAAATGCATTTTATCTCGATTCTTGAAAAAAGTGACTACTTACAGATGGGGTCCTTACAGATTTTTAAATTGCTAAAATTAAAGATAAAATGATAATATCAAGTTCTGTTAAGGATGAGGAGCTAACTGATCTTTCATACATTACTGGTGAGAATGAAAAATGCTACAGCTGTCTTGGAAAACAGGTTGTCAGTGCTTTATTAAGTTAAGAATATGCTTTCTATATGGCCTAGCAATTCCACTCCAGAGTATTAACCACAAAGTAATGAAAAGTTTTGCATGTTAACCTTGTCACAAATGTTCAACTTCATTTATAAAAATTAAAAATAGCAGCTTCATTTGTCACAGCCAAAATCTGTAAATGACCTAAATGTCCTTCAGAGGGTGACTGGTTAAACAAACTCTCATAAATCCATACAATGGAATACTACAAGGCAATAAAAGTGAGCAAATTATTGATTTAAACAACAGCTTAAATGGCTCTTAAGCACAGTAAACTGAATGAAAAATGCCAGTCTCAAAATGTTGCACGCTGTATGATTCTGTTTATTTAGCATTCTCAAAGTGACAAAATTAGAGACATGGGGAACACATGAGTGATTGTCGGAGATTAGATCGAGGGCATAACTGTTAAGGGGAGACATATGAGATTTCCTATGTGGTGATGGAGTTGTTCTGTATCTGGATTGTTCTGGTGGTTATACAAATCTATACAAGTTCTAAAATGTCAGAAACACACACACACTCAAATGAGTGCATGTGAAAACCAGCAAATTCTGTAGATGTTCTGTAGTTTAGTTATTAGTATGGTGCCAATATTACCATGGTTACAGAAGACGTTGTCATTGGGGGAAAATAAATGAAGAGGACACAGGAACTTTCTGTATCATTTTTGCAACTTCTATGTTAGTCTAAAATCATTTCAAAATTAAAAGAATTTTAAAATGTGAGAGAGGTGAAATAGTTCCAATGTCATAACAAAGACTAAAAAGCTGATGATACAGAGAAAACCTAGACACAAACCTGTCTGACTGGCACAGCAGGGAGCTGTAGCATCATCTTCATTTTCATTAAGAGATAGAGCAACAGCCAATATGCTGGAAGGAAAGAAAGCTTTTTGTGGAGACCAACTGATAGAGACTCAGTCGTTAAAGTCTATATTTTGAGCAAACGCTTAAATCTACTCTAAGATCTTTCTAAAGCAGGAAGTAGTTATTTCCACACAAATAGTGTGAGGCAAGTTCAACGTATGACCCAAAATAGAAACCAAGCTGGGCAAAGCCAGAAATGTGGCAAGCCTATGTTTTACCACAAAGGTAATTTTTGAGCTGATTTAAAAGTCTTAGACTAGAAATTGTTTTCAAACTCTTGAAAAAGATCACACTCACACTCTGACACAAAGCAGGTAAGTCCAATAGGCTAAGTAAATCCTGGCCTCTATTGGGGTGATAGATGTCATAGAGAGATTATTTTACAAACCTTTTTACAAAGGAGAAACCAGAGCTACCAAGACTCATTATATCCTCTAGAATTGTTAGTATGTAGCTTGGTATGTTACCTACTTTGTACTATAACCATCTCACTTAACAGAACCTTTCGTATTTATTCATTAATTTATCTGCTTACTTATTGAAGCAATATCAATTGCTTCTTTATTATGTGCCATGAACGATGTGAGTAATTGGGCACAAAAATGAACAAGGCAGCAAGACCTCATGAGGCCATTATAGGGGAGAATCACCCAATAATTAAAACAATAATTAAAATTGTGATGAGTACAGTATTTGAAATGGACATGATGAAAACATATAAAAGGGAAGCTGATCAATTATAAATTTAATAATAGCTCCCTAAAGTCAGTCTCTTTCACCCTACAATTCCATTTCCCCTAATATCAGGTTGTGGTGAAAAGTTTCAATTCAGTGATGTGGACATGGTGTCAAAGGAGTGTCTTAATCACAGTCATGATCCAAGATAACAGGGATCCATGAAGTGGAGTAGAAGAGCAGGAAGGTGAAATCAGGGTAGGTAATTTCACTCAAAAATATAGAGGAAAATATTGTTGATTCCTGTGATGTCCTTTTGAGGTAGCAGTTCTAATGCTTTAACTGGTTGTGGGCAGCACTCAATTTCCTAATGAGGAGAGAGAACTGGTGATCCAGCAGAGTTGGTACCTGGAAACACAGCACACATCAGGGAGCTGAGCAGAAGATAGGTATTTAGTTTCAGGAGTCCAATATCTGAACAGGGAAACTATGGATAGAAGACCAAGTTTCCTATCTAAGGCTGAGCTTGAAGCCTATGGGCTAATACCAGCTAGTACACATGCTTTTCCCAACTCTGAGGAATCTTTCAGCCTCCTGCCTAATTTCTTCAACCTTTGCCTCCATTGATCCACCTGTAGTTCTTAACCAATCCTGACTCAAAGCAGGAAAAGTTTAATCTGTGTGGGTTGTTTTCACCAGCTTTTGCAGGTCTAGTTGATAAATGACTGCTTCCTTTTAGACCTTAAATGTAAACTGGTTCTTCCAGTGCAATATCCTATCTTCCAAGGAATAAAAACAAGTTCCCTAGATGACATTAAATGGAGACACTCCATAAATCACTTAAAAATGCTGTCGATGATGAATCCTGAACCACTGTCCAAGGACTGATCATTTTGCCTTTCCTTAGCAGCCTATAGTCTGTTTGCCTACTCAGGTTACCAAGAACAAGGTTTGTTAAGGTGGTGCCGAAAACATCTCCATTTTTCCTTTACCAAAGTGCTCATCACATTTTCTCTGCAAAGGCCATGGATGTCCAGATATCTTTGACAGCGCTGATACCTGAGAATTGCCAAGATGGGCATGCAGGTCAGAGTCCCCCAACCCACCATGAACCTTATCATAAAAGATTAACTGAAATTTTAAAGTGATGTATGGAAAGGGAGAATATAAGTTGAAAGTTCCAACAGTCTTAATGGAGGGAGAAGTTACTTCTAGGTGAGGTGATTAGGGAGAGCTTCAAAGTGGAGGTGGTCATACAGAGAAGGACAAATATCATATGATATCACTTATATGTGGAATCTAAAAAAAATGGTACAAATAAACTTATTTACAAAACAGAAATAGAGTCACAGATGTACAAAACAAATTTATGGTTACCAAGGGGAAAGCAGGGTGGAGGGATAAATTGGGAGATTGGGATTGACACATACAAACTACTATATATAAAATAGATACTAATAAGGACCTACTGTATAGCACAGGAAACTCTGCTCAATACTCTGTAAACGATCTATACGGGAAAATAATCTTTAAAAGACTGGATATATGTATATGTATAACTGATTAACTTTGCTGTACAGCAGAAACTAACACAACATTGTTAATCAACTGTACTCCAGTAAAAATTAATTTAAAAAACAACAACAACAATAACAACCAACCAAACAAACAAAAAAAAGGTGGAGGTGGTAAATGAATGAAGCGTTAAAGATTAGTGCAGATGCCATGGAATTGCACCACTCAGGGCACTCTCCAAGAGAACCTACTGCAAAAAGTGCACTGATTGACCGCTTCCAGCTTCCATACCTTGTCTTTGAATTCACTATAAAGCACACCTGAGGCCATGACTTCCAACCAATGATGGAACATAATGGAGTTACGGGAGAAGGGCTATTTTTTCCCAATACCGGACTCCTCTAATGAGCAATCTTTGCTCACAAATCCCTATTGACCTGGTTGAGACGTTCTCAGAACTTCAATGTAGTCTGAGGCTCTTTATACCCCATCTTCCTCCCTTCCTTCTTTCTTTCATAGATGCAAGACCAACATCATAGTTTGAAGGTTCTTCTCACTTCTGCTTACACTTCCCTTTGTCCTTCAGGTGTTCCTGTGAAGAGATTTATTTCACCAATAAATCTCTTGTACATCTAATGTTGCCTTGGTGTCTGCCTCATAAAGGATCTGATACAGACAAGTTTTTCTGAGTGATTGATTTGATTAATGGATGGATTAATCAACATGATCACAGCTCTGCTTAATTTGATGAAAATGTTCATACTCAAGCATCAGTCATGTGTGGGATTTCCCTTAGTTCCTTAAGAATTGAGGCTGAAAAACATCTAGAAAGTGCAAAGTAGTCAAAAAGCAGCTACACTGATATCATCTTGTGTTCTGTCTGAGCTGTGGCCCTTGAGACCTCGGCCCTGCTGACCCTCAGATTTCCCTCAGATTCTGTCAACCCAAATTCCATCTAACTAAGGAGCAGAATCTGCCTTCTTGCTCTATAGACAGTTACTGCCCTCAGAATTTTTGAGAATATTTTTCCCCCAGGCTTGTTTCTGCGTCAGTTTCTGGACCTCAGAAGACATTATCTTGACCTTTCGTGAACCTGTTTATTTATTCATTCATTCATACAATAATCCTAAATGGGGGCTTGTAGAAGAGACTGTTAAAGTGCAGTGAATAGAGTAGACTTTGAAACTCGACTGCCTGTGTTCAGATATGAGCCCCACCACTTAAATCAATAAGACTTAAATTCTCTGTGACTCGGTTTCCTCACTTGTATAAAAGAATAGTAAAATATCTATCCTATAAAGGTATTGGGAGGATGGGATGTAAAGCATAATATGTGTAAACATCTAGAGCAGAATACGCTACATAGTAAGTATTCACAAAAACTATTATTAGTCAGTGTTTCTATGTGCCATCACCTGTGCTAGGATTTGGAGATACAATAGTTAATAAAAGACACATAACCCATGCCCTCAGGGAACTTATATTTTAGTGGAAGAGATAAGACTCCCCAAGTAAATAGAAATTAAATACTTTTGCATGATATTAAGTGCTACAAAGGGGAAGGGGAGTGCTGGGCTAATATTATGCTACTTAATTTGGAGGGAAGGGATAGCCTCTCCAGGGAAAAGCATTTCAGGAGGAGACAAAAGCATATACAAACCCCTGTGGAAAGAAGGAGTTTAGGGTGTGGGAAAAATGAAAAAAAAATTAGCAACATGTCTTGATAAATGGATTCATCCTAGGACACACATACTCTAGACCAGCTCCTCAGTGCCACATGCACATTTTGGTCTAGCTTCCTGCTGGGGTTTGATACTGTTAGAACCCACTTGGCCTTTTACATGCTGCAGCCCCAACTTTACCCCCACATTACCCACAGGCATTTTTGCAGTGATCACCCTGATCATGCCCTGTTTATGAGCCAATAGCTACTCTACACTTGTCCCTGTGTTTATCCAATTCATGACTCTGAGAAGCATCCAACTTAGAAGATAAGAGTGTAAACTCTGCATCCAGTTTCCAAAGTTCCCACCATCACTTGAGCTTGGCATAGCTACTTACTGTCCTGTGCTTCAGATTACTCATCTGTAAAGTGAGATTAAAAGTATTTTCTAATTCATAAGACTGTTGTAAGTGTTCAATGGATTAGCATAAATAAAAGAGTTCTAAACGTGACAGTCTGTAAATGTTAGCTATCAACATCATCATCATCGTCATCATCATCATCACATAGGCTCCTGCTATTACTTTAGGACTCTGTCTTTGGGGATGCTGCTCGTGTTTCACTATCTTAAAGTGCATCTCCTTCCTTTCCTCTCAGGGAAAGTTTCCCACTGACTTTCCCGGCCTGGGTTTTGGACCAAGGGCTAGTCTCTCAAGCAGGAGAGGAAAATTCAGAGTGGCATTAGAAATGCCTCAGTGTTCACATGCACGCATCCAAACACACCTCTACCTTTGTGACTCCTCAGTGCCATCTGAAATGGTACACCCCACTTCACTCTAAGCTCAGTCTCTCACTGTGTTGATAGTCTTCCCTATGTTCCATCATAAATGATAGTGTTAGGGAAAGCAACTGACATTTTAAATAATCATGATCTTCAGTAAAATGGCACTAATTTTAATGCTTTCAACTGCTGCTCCTTTTCAAGGCACAAAGCAGCCAGACTTCCTTTTTACTGAAGAGATTGCTAATGTGATGACATACAAACCATCAGCTGCCTCCCACGCAGATACTGACAGCTGGGGTGCTTTCAGCATTCTCCATAGTTATCGTCCCCTCTCCATTCGCCTCTTTCGCAGATTAGATTGAAATGGCAGCATTTCACTCCATTTGAGACCAGGGGGTTCTGCAGATTGACAGGTATAATTATCACGTTTGCTTCCCAGGATGTGGTATCTAAGTAATAGCCTCCATATTTATCCAACGTTAATCAGGAAAGAGTTCAATCAGTTGGAAAGGGATTTTTCAAATGAGGTCCTGCCTATGGAACTCATCCAATAAAGATGGTCCTCATTTCTGATATGAGGTTAGAGTCTTGCAACTCTGGGAACAACAGTTATCACTCAACTACTCCAGGCCCTTATAGGGGTATTTGGGCCCGTACAGAGGACCTACAAAGAGGCCCAACTCCATTCATTCTGGGGAGATGAAGCAATCCAGGGACTTCCATCATAAGGAGAGTAATCAGAGTAAAATGAGTGCAAGAAAATAAAATATAATTCACCACAGTTTGGAAGTTTAGTTAGTAAAAGCAGTAACACATTGTTTTGTTGCTTTATTTTATTTTATTTTATTTTATTATTTTATTTTATTTTATTTTTGTTTGTGGCAAAGGAATGAAGATCAGAGCTGTTTGGTGCTCTGATGAAATTTAAAGAAGATCTAGCCTGCCTTCCCTTTTCCCTTTTATAATGGGAAAATATCAGACTTTTCCCACGAGCCTACAGTCATTTGGCTCATTAGGGGGAGATCAGAATTTACATAGCAGAAAGAGCCAAGAAATGAAGCAGATTTATAAAATGGCCCGTGCAGTTGTCACAGTTGTTTCAATTTATATTGCCTTGAGTTGAAGGGATGGAGGGGGACTTTAAACAGATGTGGTCCAACCCCCTTCTTTAATACCCCTGAGAAGGGCTGTCCAGTCTCTCCTTGGATGCCATCCATGAAGTATGAGCATCCAAGTGTCAGAAAGCTAGAAAGCTAAATGACAAAGCTGGGCCAAGCGGAGAGCCCACTTGGGTGCTGCTCCTAATAATGGTAATGGTAATGGTGATAGTAATTGTAATAATGATTCTTGAGAATGGGAACCAATCTCATGTTGAACCGTTGCTCACTCCAGACCAGGCAACATTCAAGGGCTTGACAAGAATCATCTTATTTAAACCTTTCCACAATTCTATGAAGCAGGTGACATTTTTCCCCTCAATTTGGAAATTAAGCTTAAAATATCAAGCAAATCCCTCTGGGTTACCCAGTAGTCAAGTGATGAGCTACAATGGCCTGATTACAGCTTTTTCTTAGCCATAATGCTACACTGCCTTGCATGTACTCCTTGCCTTGCTTGCATCAGAAGTTCAAAGAGAACATGCAGAAGAGAAAGGGAGTAAGCAAAAGGGGAATTTGGGCCTGGTGTTTCTTCAGGAAAAAGTCCATAATAAACAGAGAGAGATAGCATGTGCTCACGCAGAAATGAAAGCCTGACCCAGGCAGAAGTTAAAAGTGAATAAACACAGCCAGTTAAGTTTGATTCTCCAATTGCTGTGTGTTTTCTGGAGAGGTTCATCAAATGGCCCACTGCCTCCTTTGTCTGTTTATTTTATTTTGTTTGTATCTCACTGAGCAGAGACCGGTCTCTTCTCTGTGACACTCCCATAAAAGTTAAATAACACTTCTATTAAAAGACACAGGGAAAGCTTATTCCCATTTTCTTCAGAGACCTACTTGTCACTATCCTGCCTCTAGTGTGACCATCTTAAAAAAGAATACTTTTCCTTAATACCAAGCATGGTTTATATTACATTATAGTCGCTCTGAAAAAAAAAAAAAAAGAATACTTTTATTTTCCCAACAGGTATGGTAAGTCTGTTCAAATAAGTGGGGATTTTTTTTTTTTTTTCTAAATGTGAAAAGTGGGCAATCAGAATCACACCAAATCTTTTAGGCATACCTGGGAAGGGAAAAGTGAATGTGGATGTTTCTTAAAACAATTGTTCTTTATGTGCCAAGCATTATACTAAGTACCCACGTTACCTCATTGGATGCTCACAGCAATCTGTTGAAGCAGGCATTGTCATCACCCATGGTTTATAGAGCAGGAAACTGCAGTGCATGAGGGTATGCACTTTGTCAAGTTGATGGAGTCAGTCTGCTTCACAGCCAGGACACCCATGAGTCTCGCTTGAGGGCTACTTATAGGGACTCCAGGGGGAATGACATTTGTGTGTAGTAGTGATCAGGGAAGCCCATCCTGAGGAGAGAAAATCTGAACTGAGACCTGAAGGATGGGGAGAAGATGGAAAACAAGCATTCTGAGCAGAAAGAACAAGTGCAAAGGCTCCAAATGGAAAGAACCAACACTTTCAAGGAAGAGCCAAGATGTCTTGATTGCTTGAGGAGGATGTCTGAATAAGCAGTAGAACTGAGATTCCAATCCATGCAGGGTGGTTTCAAGCCCCACATAAACAACTCTGTTACACAGACTTTCTCAATCCTGTTGAATGCTGCAGTATCTCCCAAGTAAGACTAAGACATAGAACTTGCCCATTGATTTGCATTCTGGAGACTTTAACAAGAGTAACATCCATGGCAGGATGGTTGGCAGAATCCAGATAGGAATTGTGGGAAGTGTAAATGGAAGACTAGGAAGAACAGCCAGCAAGTGTCAAAACTTTTTCAAAAAAAATTTCTTGAGAATGCCAGAGGAGAATGTGGCATCAAGGGAGGGTTTGTGAAAGGAGAAACAAACGTATGAATGCTGATAAGATTGATCCAGGAGAGAGAGGAAGAGTCATGATACATGAGGGAGAAATTGATTATGTCCAGAAACATTAGTGCATGACTTGATTCTTAGCCTTTGGCTAAAAGGGATTTATGACAGCTAGGAATTGGGGATGTGTGTTTCATCCTGTTTATCATGTTTCCATACTGTGCCCATCCCTCACTTGTGATAAGCCAAATATGATCAATATATAATATACACGTTGCTTTTATTTGCAGTGGTTTTATTTCTTTCCCGAAAGCTAATTGATTGAGTCTCTCCTTTGTGATAATTAAATGAGATAATCAGTCAATTAATTTATTATCTCATTCTCTCAACAAATATGTTTGACTGTCTTCAATATGCCAGACACTATAACAAATTAAGTGATAGAAATATGGATAATACAAGTGCATGATACCTGCTCCCAAGAAGCTCTTGCTCTTATAGAATGAGATGCAATATTCTACAGCATCTATCACAGTCCTTTTCTCAATCAAGTTAAGTTTTCTTGTGTATCTGTGGGACTGGAAAGAGACAGATATATAAATCAATGAGTCCGAGTTTTAAACATTTTTCAGAGCTTTTTTCCTTTATCTACTTTTCCTTAATTTTTGCCTCTTCTCTTCTTGAATGTTCACTTGTATATATTCAAGTATATATATTATATTATATATTAAAGTGAATATATAGTATATATTACATCTGATGAAAGACATTATCTAGAATACATAACAAACTTTTACAAATCAATAACAAGACCAATTAACCAATTAAAAACTGGGCAAATGATTTATACAGACATTTCACAAAAGAAGATATATAAATGACCAATGAACACAGAAAAATGTTCTCAGAATCATTAGCCATCAGGCAATACAAATTATAATCACAAAGAGATACTGTTCACATCCTCTAGAATAGCTCAAATTAGAAAGATGGACAAAAAATGTAGATGAGGATGTGTACAGGCTGGAATTCTCATACCTTACCAGGAGGTGGGAGTGGGTGTGTAAAATGTTACAACCAATTTGTAACACTATTGGGCAGTTGAACATATATGTACCTAAAGACCCAGAAATTTCCACACCTGTTTATTTACCCAAAAGAAATGAAAAGTTATCACCACACAAACATTTTTCAAGAATGTTTAGAGTAACTTTATTCATAATGGCCACAATTAAAATGTCCATCAACACTTCAATCAATAAACAAACTGTGGCACGGTCATATGAAGGAATATTATTCCTTAATAAAGTGGAACAAACGCCTGATGGATATATCATGGGCGAATCTTATAAATATTATGTTGAGAGAAAGAATCCAAATACAAAAGAATACACACTGTTTGATTCCATTTATTTGAAAGCAAAACTAATCTATGGTGATAGAAATTAGAATAGTGTTTGCCTGTGAACTTGGGGATTTACTGGAATGGGCACAAGGGAATTTCTGATGGAAAATGGTCTTAATCCTGATTGGGGTACTGAAACATGGGTATAAAAATGGTCAAAACTCATCAAATTGTACATTTAGTGTGATAAGCATAATTTTAAGAAGGCCCCATGACCTTTGCCATTGGTGTTACTCCCATGATTTTCCTACATATAAGCCAAAAAGGAGATTATTTGGGTGGGGCTAATATAATCATATGAACCCTTTAAAAGCAGAGAGTTTTCTCCTTTTGGTTGCAGAATGAGAAATCAGAGGGCTTTGAAACATGAGAAAGATTCAAGGCACCTTTTCTGGTTTGAAGATGAAGAAAGTCACATGACAGGGAATGAGGGGCCCTCTAGAATTTGAGAGCTGACTGACAGCCAGCAAAGATATTAGGACCTCAGACCTACAGTTGCAAGGACTGCATTCTGCCAATGTCAGTGGATTCTTCTGCATAGCCTCCAAATAAGAGCCCTGCTGGCTGCAATTTTGATTTCTGCCTTGTGAGACCTTACGTAGAAAACCAAGTTGACCTCACCCAGACGTCTAACAAACTGTAAGATAATAAATGGGTACTGCTTCATTTTTTATTTTTATTTTTACTTTTATTTAATTTATTTTTAATTGAAGTATAGGTGATTTATAATATTTCAGGTATGTATCAACGTGATTCATTTATATATATTCTTTTTCAGATTCTTTTCCGTTATAGGTTAAGATATTGAATTTAGTTCGCTGTGCTATATAGTATGTCCTTGTTGTTCTATTTATACATAGTAGTGTGTATATGTTAATCCCGATCTCCCAATTTATCCCTCCTCCCCCCTCTTTCCCCTTTGGTAACCACAAGTTTGTTTTCTATGTCTGTGAGTCTATTTCTGTTTTGTAAATAAGTTCATTTGTAACATTTTTTAGATTCCACATGTAAGTGATATTATTTATTTGTCTTTCTCTGTCTGACTTAGCATTAAATTTGTGGTAATTTGTTATGTGGCAATAGAAAACTAAGACATTTAATTATTATTTAGGAATTTCACTGTATGTACATATTACCTCTCTTCCTCTGTGTTTGTGTGCGTGAGTGTGTGTGTGCATGCACACACACGTGCATGTGTCTATACCAAGGAATTTAGCTGGATTTAGAGTCACATTGAAGTTTAATAGAAAACACAGATTAGAAGCTGAGTTTATTTCATGGATACAGAGTAAGCAGCTTCTGCTTCCACATCTGGTGAGGTATAAGAAACATATGACAAACACAGGATTCTTAAATAAAGCTCTTTGCATTATTGGAAAAAAAAATAAGTGTATGTTTAAGGACCCCGCCATTTTTGTTTCTCTAAACATGCTCTTCTCCAGGTTTCCCATAGCGAACATTTACTGAGCTGTTACCATGTACCAGCCATTCTTTTAAGATCTCTCCATGTATTAACTCATATAATCCTCACAATAGCACCATGAGGTAGATAGGTATTTTCATCATCTCCAGTTTACAGATAACTCACTCCAGGATAACAGATAACTTACGCAGTGAGTCAGTCTGCCTCTGGAGCTCCAGCTTTAACTATAATGATGTATCTTGCCCTGTAAAAAGTGGAACCATCCTGTGTCTTTTCCTCACACCTCAAATCCAATCCTATAGAATGTCCTAATGGCTCTATCTTCTAAGCATATTCTTACCCTATTCTGAGTCACCATGATGTCTCATCTGGACCATTGGAATAACCTCCCCCCCCATTGCTCTCCCTGCTCCTGACCTTTGTCCCCATGCCCCATGGTCCTTGGTCCACAATATTGCCAGATTAGCTCATTTCTCTCCTCTTTTAAAACCCTCTGATGGCCTCAACTACACTTAGAATAAAGATTTTGCAATAGTTCTCAGGGAACTTTTGGCAGTGTCTAGAGGTATTTTTGGTTGTTATGGCTTAGGGGTAAAAGTGTTACTGGCGTCTGTCTGGTGGATTGGGAACAGGGATGCTACTAAACATCCTGCAATGCACAGGATGTCACCCCAAAACAAAGAATCATCCAGCTCACGTTGTCAGTAGGGCTGAGGTGAGAACCCCTGTTCTACGCTGAGCATAGCAACACATTCAAAGATAAGAGCATTATATACTTTCAAACCCTAGTGTTTAAGAGTTCCTGGGTTCCCCTCAAACTGCCATGGGGACACAAAATCCTGCTAGTCAGGGACATAAACTAGGCCTCGCTCTAGCTTGGAGCAGGGAACTCTCTCTAGGGTGGAGAACTTCGCTCTGAGCTGAGACTGAAATCTTGAGATTCAGTGAGTGGTGAATTGAATTTTGAAGAGTGATGAGTAAGTAGAAGAACATTCTTCACAAACATCATAAAAGAATGGCTGCCACTGCTTTGACCTCAGGAACACCTGCTTTTCTCCTGCTTCCTAGGGTTGCTGATCACTGCTTAGATTAATTTAATGCCCTCATCCATGCTGAAATATTAATGACTAACATGGTAAAGACTTTACATAATGATCAATTTTTAGTAACATTCTTTATCGTACAACAATATAAACTTAAAGTAAAAACAATTGGAAGATATTTTTTAAGTTAAAAATCTGAAAGAACAGCGGAAAAGAAAGAAAAAGAAATTATAATTCCGCTACTCAGAAGTAATAACTGATAATACTTTGGTATGTGTGTGTGTGCAGGCAATATTTTATCATGAACATTCTCTCATGTCATTAAATTTTTGAAAACCATTGTGTAATAGTCTATCACATAGCAGTATGTTGACTTTAAGATTCTTCCTAGTTTTCATCATTGAGATTGAGCACATCCACTTCACTGATCAGTTGTGAGAAGGAAAGAAGAGATCATTTACTCAACGAACATTAATGAGATATTTTCTGTGTGCCAAACATTATACTAAGTGTTATGTGTAAGAGATGAATAAAACAGGATTTCTCTATTCAAGATGAATCAAACAGCATTGGTGAGTGTTGTGTGGGCAGAGAGCAGATGAGAAGTTGGTACTAGCTTACAAGGAGGCTCCTGGGAATCACCTGCTTTGGTGGTAAATATAGCAAATGAGACCATCTGTAGTGTCCTCCCTCTAATCCAGAAACTTCTCACTTTCACTGAGCCCTGCTCCTCTGCCCATCCAAAGAGTGTATTGACCTCTAAATCCCTGTACTGAAAACTATCTTATGTGGGTGTTTTATAGTCTTCTAAGGCTGCCATTACAAATTACCATAGACTGGGTGACTTAAACAACAGATTTATTTCTCACAGTTCTGGAAGCTGGGAAGTTAAAGATCAATGTCACAAACAATTTGGTTACTGTCAGATCTTTCTTCCTTGCTTGCAAGTGGCCACCTTCAATACCATCATGAAGGTCCCACCCTCATGACCTCATCTACACTTAATTACTTCCCAAAGGCTCCACCTCCAAAACCATCACATTGGGTGTTAAGGCTTCAACATATAAAATGGTGGTGGGGGGTGGGGTCGGACACAATTCAGTCCATAGTAGGTTACCTAGAGTGTATTTCTTTTGTGGTCAGTGAAACTTTAATTTTATCATATACAAAAATGTATTCATGCACAGTGGAAAAAATATGCTATCAATTTAGTGTATATTTTCCTTTTATTATCTCATATATATGGGTCATGTTATACATTTTATACATACTATATTACACTTTAACATTGATTCACGTGTGTATGCCACAGACATTTACAAATTCCTATTCTGTGCTGGTTGCCATGGCTAGTGGTAGAGAGTAAGTAGTACTAATTAGCAAATAGGGATCTGGAATCTGACCTTACAGTGCTGAGAGTCTAATATAAATTGGAGTTGTTTTCTAAGTTCCACTATCATGCAATGCTTCAGTGAATATTATTTACATCTAACTCTGCACCTAACTGGCATCTCTGTTTAAGAAGAATTGTGTGTGTGTGTGTGTCTACAAGCTAGCATGTGCTTTCTAGTTTCTTTCGTACATTGATAGTCTGTTAGCACCTTTGAGACAGTCACTTTCTTGGGCATAGGATCCATGTTCCATGAGTCTTTATATGTCCTGCACTTTTCACAGAGTCTTATGCATAATAGACATTTCATGATGTTGATTGAATGAATGATGCCCTCTCTGATTGTTATAATAAGCATCTGAGGAAGGTGCTGACATTCCTGTCTTGGTGAGCTCAGGCTGCCATAATAAAGTACCATAGACTGGCTGGTCTAAACAGCAGAGATTAATTTTCTCATAGTTATGGAGGATAGGAGTTCTCCATTGGGGTGGCAGCTCGGTGATGTTCTTCTGATGAAGGCCCTTTTTCTGGCTTGCAGTTGGCCATCTTCTCACTGTATCCTCACATGGGAGGGGAGAAGGAGAGAGATGAAGGAAGAGAGAAAGAGCAAGCTCTGGTGTCTCTTCTTATAAAGGCACTAATCCTATTGGATCAAGACCTACAATTATGACCTCTTTTATGACCTTAATTACTTCAGTAAAGGCCCTAACTCCAGATATAATCACATTGAGAGTTAAGCCTTCAACATACAAATTTGGGGCGGAGGGTATACAAACATTCAGTCCATAGCAATTCCCATTTTACAGATAGAAAATCAGGACTGTGACAGAATGACATCTGTGCTTTGTCCCAAATGCTGACTCCATCTGATTGGTAGTGGTTGCCTGGAGCCTGGTAGAGGAAGGATTCTGGAGCCACACCTGGCTCAGAAGAGAGCTGGCTGGCATGGATGGATTAAGCATGTGTTTGTGATTATGGAGCAGGAACCAGCAGCATGTGCACATGACTGCCATCACTGTGCTTGGCAGTACACAGTATTACCTTAATTTTTAATACTTATAACCTGCAAGGAACACATTTTCTTTCCCATTTTACAATGACTGACTTACAGCTAGAGAAGTTAAATCTTTTACCACAGAGCAGTTAAGGGTAGAGCTTCTATCTGAACCGGCTTCAGTGTTTCTTTATGATACAACTGACTTAACTCAAACTCCTCTAATACTGAAGTTTCAGTCAGTTCCTCATTTTATAATACATTTCAAAAAAATTAAAAAAAAAACATTTTCATTGGGCAAATCACAGTGTTAAAGAAAGTAGAAGCACAACTGACCTTTAGAGATTATCCAAATTTAGTGATTTTTAAAAAAGTGAAATTATTTTGTCAATGAGACATTATTAGAACTCCAAGTATATAAAATACATGAAAAGCAGAGTTGATGAGGGCAAAGAGCTCCCTTTGGCACCCCTAAGGGCCCTGGAAATATCTCCAAGAAAACCCAGCGTTCCATGAAACATGATTTCTAAAACACTGATCCATCGCACCCTCCTTATTCAGTTGAGAGAGGCACAAATTACTTGCTAAAGGTCACACAGCTAATTAAAGTCAGGGCCAGGGATGTGGCTCTGGCCTCCTGATTCCTAAACCAATGCTGCTTCTCATGCACAGGTGTTGAGATATTTTTAAAAAAATCATCTGTGACTTTGAGGCACCAGGCTCCTCTGGAACCATAACTGAATTATGTAGGGCACGTGAGGTTTCCTGAAAATCCCAAAGAAAACAAAGGGTAATTGGAAAAGCACTGTGGGATTGACTGCAAACAATTGAAATTCTTCTCAGTTAAATGTCGAGATGAAAGGCCAAGACAAGCACCGTTCTGCAGAGGAGAAATGAAAAGTCAAGTCAGAAAGCCTTACAGATATCGATATTCTGCTGAGAAGACTTAGTTCCAGAAGGGAAGAAAAGCTATGGTTTCTGAGCACATACCCGCATTTGATTCAAGTATAAATGCCCAGTCTGACTCTGGCTCAACCTGGTGTGAGTTTAATGAATATTTCAGAGGTCCCTATAGATTGGAAGGACTTCAGAGGTCAATAAGGCCTGTCTACCACTTCACACAGGAATTCTCTTCACAGCAACTCACATTCCGTTATGCTACCAAATGTCACACCTAGTGGGGTAGCTCCGAAAACAAGCAAGTCCATATATAGAGAGAGATCTTAAAAAAAAAAGAGAAAGGAAAACACTTTCTGTGAAGTTTTATTCACCTCCTTTAAATGTTCCAACAAGCCATTGAGGAAGGTGGGAGAGTCATCATTTTACAGATGAGATAAATGAAGTTCAGAAAATTTACACAATTGGTTGCATGATATCACACTGGTATTTGAACCAAGGTCTGCCTAAAGTCTTTCCACTGAGTTGTAGAGAACACTAGTGAGTACAACTTTTCGTGTTCTCTTTTCATTCCTGGGCAAAGAGCTAGAAGACATTTTCCAGATGCTCTTACTCAGCTCAGGTGAACCCAGGAAACCAATTTATGACCAATGTAAGCAGAAGTGATTGGAGCCATGTCCAGGCCTGTCCCTTAAAAGCATCTGCTCCCTTCCACTAGAGAAAGAAAGAAAGAAAGAAAGAAAGAAAGAAAGAAAGAAAGAAAGAAAGAAAAAAGAAAGAAAGAAGAAAGAAAGCAAGCAAGCAAGCAAGCAAGCTCTGAGGATTTTGAAGAGGATGGAGCCACAAGATGGAAGGAGTCTGGGTCATTGAATGATTTCATGGAGCTACGCCCCTTCCCCAAGGCACACTGCATTCTGCCTTCTCACTGAACTCTGCTTCAGATTATTCAGTTATTGTTTCTAGTTGTGACTACAGAGTAAAGGACCCAGGAGATGCTTGGGAATAGCAATTTTAGCTCCTGTAATCAAACACCAGGAAAATGTGGCCATAACCACAGCTCCAGGGCTATTCTAGCCAGCATTGTGGCATTGCCTTTCAGTGTAGAACTTATACCAGATCACCTGCTGCATAATCACAGGCTAAAGTATATATCTGGATTCCCCTCACACTTTGCTGTAATAGGCTAAGAATTTCAATGGGGGTTGTGCAAAGCTACCAGACCCCTACTCCCATCCAAGACTGAAACACTCATTCTCCTAAAGCAAAAGAAGTGTTAACAGCTCATAGGTTGTCTTTGAGTCTCCCTCAAGAGACGATGATGGATGAAGAAATCCACCTCAAGGTCATAGACTCTTCCTAGCACATCATTTATCAAATGACTGGTCCAATGCTGAGCTACAAAGGACCTGCCTCCTTATCAAAATTCAGGAAAATTTTGTAGGGTTATTCCAGTTCTGGCCTCCTTTTCCATGCCTCCCACCCACCATGGGATTTGGCAGAATCATTTGTTGCCACTGTTTCATATCCCAACCTTTCCCTTTCCTCAATCCCGATGCAAATACCAGGAGCATCCAAGACTTATAATTTTTAAAAAAGAAGGATTTTTAATGATTACATATTTCTAAAAACATGTCTTTAGGATAATTGAGGGACCATTTTCTCTATCAAATGAGGGAGATCATGGCACACTCAAAGCCATGTGCCTCCAGAGAATTTCAGAACTGCTTTAATTTCCTTTGTGATATTCAGCCCACTAACCCTCACTCTGCCTGGTAATGATGTGTTTAGATTTAGTAGGAAGCTGCTGCTCTATCTTTCTGTGTAAACTGTGACCCTACTACTCTTCTTCCTTATCATCAGAATTATCCAATTCCTCTCTGAGACCTTTTCTGCATCTGGTACATGCTTTTGATAATTTTTCACCACATATTATCACCATCTACCAATTTAAACTGTTATTATCTATTTACTTGTCCTTTTCCACTAATCTAGGAATTCCTCAGGTACAAACGAGGAGAGTGGCTTATTCATTTCTGAACTTCCCAGAGCCTAACATTAGGTGTTCCTCAAGAATCATTTCTTCAATATTGACGGAACACATTCACCCCACCCTGCTTGATACATAAAGGCCAGTTGTAATGGCTTTATTTACCACTGTTCATGTGTCTCCTTCTTACAAATAAACACATAAATTGGAAAACTTTATAAAGCCCAACCCAGCCATAAGGTTGGGCAAGATGATATGAATGTGAAAATCCACTGTTTTTCTCAACGAATGGGAGAGGCCTTCCAAAAGAACAGAAGTTAGCCTGGACGAGGAGTTTAGAGAAGGAATTTTCCTTCTAATGTTGTGCTGAATAGGTTTATTTCTCTCCATCTGTGTCACTCTATCCAAGTTGAAGCTATCATAATCTTACCCTTGGTCTGATGCCACTGGTCCACTCACATCTACTTGTGCCTTTCTCCAACCTGCTCTTTGCTATGTAGCCAGAATGCTATTTTCAAAATACCAAAGTGGTCATTTCAGAGTTACCTCTTCCCCTCTTTAGGATGCACTGCCTTGTCTGCCCATGACCCACCTCTCAGGACCCATCTCTTACTATATTCCCTCAGCCTCAGTTCCCCAGACTCACTAGCTGTCCTATTCTGTCCATGGGATTTCTGCTTTTGCTAAACCCTTTACCAGGACCCCTCTTCCTTTCAACTCTATTGCAATCTTTGGTACTTATTTAGCAGATCTCAACATACACAAAGAAACTTACCTACTATTTCTGGAAAGGTTTGAACCCTAATACAGCACTATTAACATCTCACACTTTAAGTTTATAGAATCCATCATGCGAAATATGTGGTTTTCTTCCTCATGCAAACACAGGGTCCAGCACATAGCAAGCAGATGATATAAGTGTGTGTTTAAGAAAAGAAAGGGAAAGAGAAAGACAAGAAAGAAGAAAGAAAGGAAGACATTAAAATGAATAAATTGAGGGTTATCTCATAAGTTTCTACTTTTTCATAACAAAGTTGAGACTTTCAACTACACCATACCAGCACTCTGGTAGATTAGATCTTATTTGGAGGTATAATACATATAAAGCAGATAAATTCAATTGAGCTTGGGATCTGGAGGGTCTCACAGAGTCATGCTAGGTCCTTCAGTCTTCCTAGAAACTGTGGCTTTCCCTTGATTCATGGTCTGATTCCCACTCTTAAGCAGTTGGCTCCATAATAGAACTGGAGAAAATATGGATAGTCCTTAAAAAAAGTTGAAAAGAACAAAAAATCCAGATGGTGGGTGTGTGAATCAAAACAACCCTTAAAGAAAGGATACTTTGAATCCAAATAAAATAGAACAGAATCTTCTACAGCTGAGAGAAAAAAAAAAAAAAAGAATATTAGTTAATTTTGAGGGCAGGGACACAATGAAGTATGAAATCTGGTATCTCATAAAAAGCTTCCAAGGTCAAAGTTGTACAAACAGGCAACCCTATAGAGACTGGAAAATCTCATGACTCGCTGCTTGTGTCATTAATTGCTGAACTCCGAGTTACCCTAGTGAAACATTATATAATTTTTGCTCTGGGCATGGATGTGGCAATGCCTTAAAATAAACAAGACAGTCAATTAGAGTTAATCTGTTAAAAAATTGCTCCGCCAAGACAAGCTGTAGAAAGTGAAAACAAAAATACAATTTGTTGAAGAACAAGGAATACATTTCTGGGTCCAACAGTCGTCACTAATCTCATAATTCAGAAGGTCCATTTGCTAATATGTCCATCCATCCATCTTTCCACTCATTTAGTGTGAATTCCCCTTTTCCTGGAGGTTACTTAGACAGGCTAAGCTACTAGACTGGCTGCTAGATTGGGGCTTGGCTGCAAAGTTCTGAATGAGGAATGGTCAAGATGGTCTAAGCAAGGAAAGCCAACTTTAAAATCCAGAGGCTGAATTAAACATTTATTCCAAAGGAAAGAATACAGAATGACAATGATGAAGTCCCACAGGAAATGCATCCAGATACTGGTGGCTGTCTTCAAACACTCACGAGTGTTTTGGTTTCTCTTTAAGGGCTATCACACGTGTATTATATGGACTCAAGTGGGTTCACCTTAAAAGTCAAGTGTCGAGATGAATCTCTCTATTCTTCAATCATTCTACCATTCATCCACACTTTCATATATCCAACCACCTATTTAGTTCATCAAGTTGGATTAGTCAGATCAGATCAAGACAGGGCAGTGCCTGTTGATCCAGTCCTGTTCACCTATATTCATGCAGCAAGTGCCACCAAAATCTAGGAAAATACCAACCAGTATGTACTATGGTATTAGCTCTGTTCTTCTTATCCACTATCTAAGACTGTTTTCTAAAAGTAAGAAGAATTTTCATGGTAATTAGGCAGGCCAGCTGGTGTAATCCAATAAAAGCAATTCTTTGGCTTCCTCTACTATAAAATGGAGTTAATACTAGAACCTACCTCATAGGGCTATTGAAAGGGTTAAATGAATTAATAAATGCAAATAATGCCTGGCATTATTATTGTTTTTAAGAATAGTTATAGATAAATAGTAACTTAATTTTAAAGAGTACTATCATAAATAGTATTTCCTTTGATTCTCCCAAAACACTTTCACATAAAGTGCATTTCTTCTCATTTCATAGATGAGAAAATATCTGACAACCTTTGACTCACTCTAAAATAATTGAGCTGCTGGAAGGCAGGGCTAGGAATTTTCTACGTAGCCTGCCTAGTACACAGTAAATAACCAAAATAAATTGGTTGAGTGATTGAAGTGGCGAAGTCCTCCTGGATCCTTCTCCAATCTGCCCTCTTCTCTACATTTCTCCTGCCACTGCCCTGGTTTAGGTCTTGTCATATCTCCTCTGGATTGTCACCACAGCCACCTAACTGGACTCCTTGATGCCAGGTCCATTTTTCTCTAGTGAGTTTAGAATCACCTTTTCAAAATTAAACTTAGCTATGATTATTCTAAAGTCCTCAATGGCTCACCATCTCAGCAGAATGTAGCCTTAGTTCTCAGTCTTGCTCACAAGGCTCTTTGCAAGGGACAAAGGCCCACTCACTGTTGCATAAGCCCTGTCTGCCAGCCCACCCCAGGGTCTGAGGACATGATCAGGTCACAGGAGAGAAGGATCAAGCCAAGAGGTGAGGGTGCACATCTCCCCTCCTGTCCCTGCTCTCCCACTTGGCATAGAGTATTCCTCTTCCCCACCCAACTTCCACTCTGGAATGCTGCTCTCTGGGGGATCTAGGGGGTAAGCTTGCCTGTGCTGAGCCCTGAGAGCAGAGAGGATGGAAATCTTTCAAGGGAGGAGGGTGCATTCTTCTCATTTTACTGTCTTTAAAATTTCAATAAATAACATCTGCTTATAAATAGGTAAATAAATAATTAAACAAACAGATTCATAAATAAAAGCTTGCTTTTTTACTGCTAGAACTTTAAGCTCCCTGGACTGAAAAATATTAAGTTCTTCCAATGCTAGGCCTGATGTTTTTGATTGTTTGTTTTCATCTTTTAAACAGGATATACAGGTAGATACAAAATTTTCCACTCCCTGTCCCCAGTGAGTTTTAAGCTTAGGATGGGAAAAAGACTTGTGGCAAACAACTATACTACAATGTAAGAAAAGGCTTAAGAGAAGTACATGTACCATAACACATCATAGGATAACTTGGCTATTTTCTGCATTCCAAACCAACCACTTGGTTCACTGTGGCAGCTATTCCTGGGAAGGATTAATGGCAACAGCTGGGACTACAGTGAGCATTTTTGTTACATTATATAATTTCAGTCCTGCAACAACATGTGAAAGTGGTATATTTAATTTTACAGATTAGAAGACTGACTTTCCAAATATGTTGCGACTGCTAAGGTCAACTAGGATATATGTACAGAGTTGGGATTTAAATTCAAATAGGTCATATTTATAGTGAAACTTAACACTGAATCTCACTAGTGAGGGGCCTCATATTCCTCGTTAGCCCCTCTTTAAATGAATCCCACTCTCCGTTCCTGGGCCAACTTCACCAAATTCTAGTCTACCTGTCAGGGGTAGTACATTTGAATTCCTAGGCATTTTTAGAAAGCTCTCCAGTGGATACTGAAAGATTTCGTCCTAAACCAAACCACTATTCCACATTCTATATATATGGCATCAGGAATTGGTTTAAACAGCTTTCCGGCTTAGTTTAATGGATGTTGGGATGGAAAATTTGAGTGATTATTTTTCAGCATGAAAGACTGTGAGATCTGAGAGGGGCTTCCATAGGTGGACATGGGGAACCAGAGAGATTTGGAAAAGTAGAGGAAAGCACCTAGTGTCAATAAGAGGTGGGAATAATGCCAGAAGGCACCTGGGAAACACAGTTCACATTGAAATGATTGATTTCTTTACTCATCTGCTTTCCCTTTAGACTGTAGGATCCTTGTAGGCAGGGGTCATGTCTTAACTGAACTAGATGCATAGCTCCTAGAAAAGTGCCTGACACAGAGTGTGTCTATCACACAGCTTGGGACAACTGGTGACTTCTAAGTAGGATGAAGATTCCAAGAGTAGAACCACTGGCTTCATGGGCAATGCCAGTGCATCAAAATAGGGCCTGGGAGGTCCTGTGGGATTCTGCCTCAGCCTCTTTTTCAGCATCATTTCACACCACCTACACCTTCACTCACTGTGCACACTCCCACTTCACTGACCTCCTGTCAGTTTCTGGAATATGCCAAGCTCCTCTCCACCTCAGGGTCTTAAGGTGCTGTTACCTCTTTGTGAGATATCCTCACCACATTCCACTGCATGACAACCACTTCATCTTAGTCTCAGATCATATCCTTCCCTGATGTGATCCTTTTACATAATCTCAGAGGACATTTCATGTTTGTTATAGTACTTATACATTTGTAAGCTAAATACTTATTTAGTGATCCCTTGCTCATTACCTGCTTCTTGCACTAGACTAAAATCTCCATTATGTGGGGACATTGTCTAGTTAGTTGCAGCACTCTTAGTGCTTGTCACAGTGTCAAAGACATAGTAGGTACTTATTAGTTGTTAAATTAATGTTTCATAGGTTATGTGTCAGAAATTATGATGGCCAATGGGATAAATAAATGTCCCTGCATTTGTGGTCATCACGATTGAAATAAAGAATAAAAAAAAATACTGTGAATTTTGGTAGCGTAGAAAAAAGAGGGCTTGTAATGACCAGCCACCATAATCAAGGGACTAGGCACTGCTTTCTGTTTAATCAAAAATTTAATATAATCATGTGCCAAGTGCTTTATGTGAGATCTAATATGTGGGTAAATAACATTGCTGAGTTGACAGTATTAGATATCCCTATATACAGCCTTCCATAGCATACAGACTCAAAAAGGGCAGAACAATCTAATTCAGAGAATCTTACAGCTGAAATGATGGATGTGGAGGTTAGAGTTGTTTATTAATAATGATGTACATGTGCATATTATGTTTTATAATTCACACAACACTTGATCAATCATCAATTCTCCCGATCTTATGGCTGTTAAGATATGATAAGTTACACTGATTCTGTCCTCTTAAAGATGGAGATCTGATATATCATGCTTAGCAATGGGATCCATTTCCATAAAGGTTGGGATTCTGGCAAATGGGGCTGAGAGGACCATTTCACCCTGTATGTTCACAAAAGGTCTTAAATTTCGATTTTTAAAATATTATCTACAAATGGAGATGTCACTGCGTGTGTATTTCTGTGTTTATGTGTGTAGTTTTCATAATCTAGTCTTGAAATTTCTTCATCTTTTAATATCCCAGAATCCTCAAAAATTGGGCAAAGCCTGTGTCATGGAGAGGCCCTATGTCCACAGTCCCTTACACATAAAATGGAAAAGATAGGTTCAACAAGCACTAGAACCAGTAAGGCCCAAACTTCCCCTTCCTCTGGTCCCCAGACCCTCCCTAGCTGCCATGCTTCTCAGCTTGTGCATGTTGTTGAATCATTACACCTCTCTGGGTCTCAAGTTTCTTCATGTATAAAATGGCAATTGAAATTTAAGTCCACGATCACATTCCACAATTCTGAAATCCAAAAATCACTGAGATCTGAAAGATTTTTTTTTTTTCATAGGTTTGGAGCAAAAGCTCTTTTTGGCAGCACAAACTTCGTGAATTGACATGCAGTTATTGAAGTCATCACTTATCACACTTAGTCTCCATATTCACAATGTAAGATGCAGAAATACCAGTGTGATTATGCTGGAGATGTTATATAGTATACAACATTTATATTGTGCTACCTTTGTACAGCCATAAAGTTTTGAATCTCAAAAGCCTGCAGGCCCCAGGAGCTTCATGTGAGGGACTGTGGCCCTTTTCCTGTGTAGTGTGTTGCTAGGTTTGAAGAAGGTAGAATCCCTGGCTCATAGTATGAACTCAGCAAGTGGTAGCCCTCATTTACAAGCTACGCTTTTGTCTCTAACCCACTGAACGCTAGCACCTCTGCCCCTTCCCTGGCTGTCTAGTTGGTAAACATCTGGCTTTGGATCAAGACTCCCATTACCCTTTAATAAATGCTGTCTTAGCTGGAGATTGTCTGAAACCCAGGGAGTTTCTTCTTTGGCTCCAATTATCTCTGTCAGACCAGGGAAATTTCTAGGCCCTAACATCACCAGGACTCTCATCATTGTTTCAGTAAGACTCCTACATCTGCTTGTTTACTTTGCCACGGATGGTATAAGTGGAAGAGAGCAGAGTGGGAAACTACAAAAGAAATATATTCCTTTTCAAAAATGAGTTTATTATCTTTGACGAACACTAGCTTTTTCTTAGGAGGTAGGTAGTTGATTGATTCATTTGCTTATTTAGCAGTCACTCCTCTTTCATTGATTTATTCAATTATTCATTCATTTATTCATTTACTCATTTATCCATTCTTTTGTTCATACAGTAATTTAACAAATGTGACTAATTTTTGCTGGCCTGTATTGATTCTATTTATGAGATGAGCCCCAAGAACTAATCAGAGAAATAGAAAATCAAATTTGTCTGTTTATCAGGTTTTTCTTTTTCCTCTGTATGTGTATTTTTTGGTGAAAGTACATGGGTGAAAGAAGTACTTTGTGTAGGAGCAGAAGCCATTATTTTATAAGTTAGAACATATTATTAGAGACGAGCACGTCTTACAGTAAATGCATTATATGTATTGCCTGTTTGAATTCTCCACACTTTCTGAAAAGTTAAGACTTTCATCTGCAAGGTTTATAAATGTGCCCTGGTTACCAGTCAGTTTCAAACCCAGGTCAGCTTGACTTCACAGTCACCATGGACTTCCAGTTATATTCCACTTCCTCCCAAGAAGGACCCAGAATAGAAAGGGCCAGTGATAAGAGGGATGAACTGTGCTCACTTCACATCTTTGCTGAGGGTCAACTGGAATAGCTTTCAAAATAGAAAGAAGGTAAGCTCTAGGGAGGCAGTAAAAGTGCGTCTAATTCAGAACTATATCCTAAACATCTGGCTTAGCACCTGGTGCAAATAAATCTTTGAATAAATGAGATATGTGATTGAATATAACAGCAATTGATATTATTTAAGAGAGGAAAAAGAAGGGGAAGAGGAAAAGGAAGAGGAAGAAAAAGCAGAGAAAGGAGGAAGAGAAGTGAAGTGGAAAGAAGAAAACAAAACAAAGGAAGGAACAAAAGAAACGAGGATATAAGAATGAAACATGCGTGTTGCCCTAGCAATCGGGTTTCACTAATCATTCCTGTAAAACTGCTCTCTTTAGAGTCTCTGTTGATATCCATGTTGCCAAACCCAATGGCAAAGTGCTCAAGAGGAGTCTCTGAAATCAAACTGCCTTGTTGACACAAAATAGCTGGGTGATTGTGATGGACAGACCTTAAACGACCCCCCAGTGATCTTTGTTTCCTGACGTCTATGCATTTGTACAGTCTACTCCCCTTGGGTGTGGCTGGAACTTGTGGCTTCTTCGACTCAATGAAATGTGGCAAAGATTATGGGTTGTCACTCCCATGATTGCATTACATTATATAAGACTCTGTCTTGTTAGTAGACTCACTCTAGAGATTCTACTTGCAGGCTTGATGAAGCAAATGGTCCTGTTGAGGAAACTCACATGACAAGGAAATGTGGGTGTCCTCTAAGAATTGCATGAAACCTCCAGCCAACAACCAGCAAAGAACTGAGTGAGCTCGGAAAGCAGAGTCTTCCCCATTTGAGCATCCAGGTGAGAACACAGCCCAGGAAAGCCTTGATTGCAGCCTTGTGAAACTCTAAGCAAATAGCTCAACTAATCTGTGGCTGGATTCCTGGCCCATGAAAACTGTGACATAATAAATATTTGTTTTGTTTGAGCTGCTAAATTGTAGAAATATTGTTATGCAGCACAGAAAACTAATATAGTGACTTTGGGTACTAAGCTCTCCGTATCTTAGCTCCCTGTTCTATAAAATGGAAATGACAGTAGGATCTACCTGGAGCACTGTTGTGAACAATGTGATGATAATATATATATATAACACAGAATAGTACTAATACATAAAGAGTTACATGAGCTTAGCTATTATAATCACTTATGACATATTATTTTGATATGACTTAACATCTCCTTGAAAGTCTTTTCTTCCTTGGCCTTTCTAATATTTTGTTCTCTTGGGTTTTCTCCTATTTTGCTCATATTTTCCAGTCTCATTCACTAACTTCTCGTTAGTTCTTAATTTGGAATCCTGCCTTTTTGTCTGCTCACCTTCATTGTCTCCCTGAGTGTTCCAGGAAAGAATTCCTTTCTCTTGTCTCATGGTGTACTAAGCACTTCTAGTGGATTAACTCCCTTCAGACCCTGTTGGAGTAGTTTCCGCTGAAAAGGAATGAGAAATTCCCAAAAACAAAAGGATGAAGTCAAGTGAAAATAATATTTTAGGCCCCCAATGTACCCAAGGCATTGTGTCAGGCACATTTATATTTCACAATTAATCTGTACAGATGTCCCATGAGGTTAGCATTATTGGCACCAAGAAAAGAAAAAAAGGAGGCTCAAAGAGGTGAGTGGCAGGGTGAGTAATGGAAAGAGTATCATCTTTGGAGACAAACCTGAGTTCAAAATCGGCCCCTGCCTCTTGAGAGCTATGTGACCTTAGACAAGTTGTTTAATCTTTCTGAGCTTCTGTTTCCTTATGACAAAATGAGGATAGTAGTATTCATCTCAGAGAGTTATAAGAATCAAACAATACATGTGCATGGCAGGAACTCAATACCTAATGGTTCAATTTGTCTCAGGCTGCACTATGAGTGCTGACATTCATGTTTGGGTTTCCCACCTCAAATAGATGATAAGTAGATAGATAGATAGATGATAGATAGATAGATAGATAGAGAGAGAGAGAGAGAGAGAGAGAGAGATAACCAAAGATTCAACAAAAGAAAAGTGAGAACTAAGTGTTCATGGAATATATAAGGTGATACTTGATGTTTCTTGATGGCTTTCAGGCAAAATGTCATGACAGAGTTGAGAGAGATTTTAAAGGCTTCCCTGGTTTATGGAGAGGGAAGGAGGGCTTAGGAAAAACACCTGTGTTCCAGAAAGTCTCAGGAGAGTCTGTTGCTGCTTGCTCTGTGCATAAAAAGGTTGAGAGTTAAAGACTCTAAGTGCATTTTGGAAGCCAAACTCTGGTGCTTTAGCCTTTGAACCCTTAAAGTGTGTTCAGATCCAAGTGTCTACCTCAAAACCTGAGAACACCAATGATCTATTTGCCATAGTGTTCAATAGTGCCTTGCCATAAAAATCTATTTATTCTAGGATTCAGGCATCTCTGGGCTTGATGGAGGGTCACTAATAAGAATCTGTATGTATTGAGAGGGTTTAAGAACCCCACAGAAAGAATTTATCCTAAGAGGAAAGGGAGATGGAATGCATAGGTAGGGTCAATGGAAAGAGGTGAATGAACAAAGAAGGATGGGGAGTCCATGATTCTTATCTACTCCCATCTACTTTCTACTCTCCACCATGCTCACATTCTGGAGACTTTAGATCTGGGAAGAAGAGGTGGTAAAAATGAAATCTTACTAAAATATCTGTAATTCCTAGAGAGGGAAGACATCCTGTCTCACTTCAAGGTGAGAGATGAGGGACCCAGGAGTCCCATCTAAGGAAAATGTTTTTGAGTGTATCCTATAAAGACAAAGAACGGAACTGACATAGAAGAAGATCTTAAGCACTACTTGAAGGCATGTTGAAGCAGCTGTGAGGAATGTGAAGGTATCTGTATTACCAGAAATTATTTGAGTAAGAGTAAAGATGGCAAAATTGTGTTTTCTATATATAGAAATTGTATCTGTTTATAACCATTTCTATGTAGTATAGAATTTTTTTGTTTCTATAGCTATTTAAAGAAATGTCGGCTTAGAAACATCTTCAAAACATCCTGACATGTGAACTGTTGAACCATTTGCACATACGAGTGTAATTTTATCAGTAAGTAAGGTAGCAACTATGTAGTGGTGTCTATTCACTTTTGTAAAATAACTAGTTAAGACAAGCTGTTGGTAACTGAGTCATGAGTCAGGGAAACACCCTCCTGAGGGGAAGGTAGGGACTCCAAAAGCAAGCACTGTAAGATACCTCACAAGGCAGCACCTCTGGGAGATGGTATGCTGCTTCTCCAAGAATCTGGGTGCCTGAACTTTTAAGGAAATGTCGTGCCAACAGGAGATCTTTTCCTGAATTAAGTTAGACCATGTCTCAGTGGTGGCTAGACAGGCTCACTGGCTGCTCTAGGCCTGATTCTTAGTTTCTTTTCTTTGCCACATTTGAACCTTGACTCTCACCCATGATACCAACTCTGATATCTTCTGCACTGGGTTCTTTGTTCCTTATACCCTGACACCTAGGATCTGATTTGGCTTCAATTCTGCCTCTGACCTTGATTCCTAGACTGTGCTTGATATTTGCCTGCAGCTCAGTTGGAATGGTTACCTCTGGACCACACTTTACTGTTTTGGTTCTCCATTTGGAAGTTTATGGTTTATGGCTTATATACACACATTTACTCCCAAGGTCATCACTGAAACAGAGATAAGAGGCTATCCCAAAGAAGGTGCCCTTCTGTGACTTTGTCCATTGAGGTTAATAACAAATAGTCTGTTAACCTGATTTTACAACACACATGCAAATAGAAGTAGAGGAGCAGTGCTATTTTCTTTGAGAATAAAATCCTGAAAGGTACTTCTACTAGTGAAATGTTATTACTACACCTTCCAAAAGGGGAGGGATCTGATTAGTTTTAAAGGCAGAAGAAACCAAGTGAGTATAGGAGAAACTGAAAAGAATGTGGGAGAACTTGTTGATATGGTCTGAAGTAAACTACTACCTACCTGGTTATCTATTGTAACCAGAGCATTTCACTCCCCGGGATGGTTCACTGATACACAAAAATACATACAGGTACATAAAGCAATGAATGACATTTTGGATGAACAGGTGTAGTTATTGGTCAGTGACCAATTTCAATAGTATCTGAGATCTTCAGTATTCCCATGTGAACAGCAGTAACTGACATTTATATACACATCTAAAAGCCTCAAAACCTCCTAAAGTAGTATTATTAATAGTCGTGGTAAAAAAAGAAGTGGGATTTCCAGTGAATCATAGAGCACTTTAAAGAAGACTAAAGACCAAAGAGAGGTTTCAAGGAACTCATATTTCACTTCCAAGTCTCCAAGGACCACCAATAATCCTCAGTCCATTTCAAGTTATTTCCTCCACTGTTACTTCTCTGCAGTCTATAAAAACACTCTTTCCCCCTTCATCTAATATCCTTACTGGGATTGATTTATATCTCAGCAAATTAGATGGGGTTAGCATCTGGCTCACCTGATTTCATTCTTTTCTTAGGAGAGCTGGAATCATGGGAAACATCTGGCAGATGTCTTTTTAAAGGGTATTTTAAATAGGTAGCTATGGCAACCATGAAGAGCTCTGTAAGAGAAGTTATAAAATCTCCTCTCCTGATCATCACCCCACAGACTGTAAACATTTTTCCATACAAAGCTAACATTTTTTTTTTTTTTTTTTTAGGTGAAAATGGGCCAATACAGCATTTCACTGGCAAGGGCACTTTAGAGATTGAGTTGAGGTTCCCCAAAGCAGACAGTCGATTCTTTTGGAGAGAAAGGGAGATGCCATAGAGACTGGTAAAGCTGGAATTAGCTAAGTAAATGCTTTAATTTAATGGATTTCTTGTACTAATGAGGAAACTCAGGCTCAGAGACACAGTCATATGTATACATCATTCATGTTGAAAAAGAGTTTGAAAAAGACATGTATCAGATGCCATAATAGCAATAACAAAATCATTCTTATGTTTTATTTTTTAGATTGACCCTCAGAGTGTTTCATGCTACCTTTTTTACCTCTAGTGGCCTGGCACACCTTATCCACACATGCACTCTCATACATTACTTACCAAATAAAAGTTTTATTTATTCTTTATGTGTTTGCTCAAAATCAGTCCTTAAGACTTGAATTTTTATTTCTGGGGAAGAATTTCTCTTGTTTCAACATGTGCTGTAGTATGTTGTTTGTTTGCTTTTCTGCCAAGTCAAAATGACTTTTTCCACAAGCCCTTCCTCTGGTCCGAAGACCGACCCCCACCACCGCCTTTGTACTGTCTTCCGTGAGAGTCTTCTCTCTGGTGCACTAAACATTCTCTGTTCACGTCAATAGAGAGAGGGGCACGTTAAAATTGTTTTGCTACAAAGACATTTTTCTTGTTTGTATTCCAAGATAAAAGTGGATCAATGTCTTTCCTTTCTAAATTAAAAAAAAAAAATGGGCATTACAATGGTATTTCCAGTATTCATATCATAAACAACCATCTTCATTTCCTCACTGACCCACAACTGTAATTCAAGACGTTTCTGCTTAACCACATCCTGCCTGCTACTATGTAAGTTAGATGGATCAGTTGAACTGGTATTATCCTACCAATTGTACATGACAGGAAAAAGGAGGAAAAAAACTAGTAAACTAGTATTTATTGAGGTTAGTTTATATGTCAGGTGTGTTTTCCCCTGCCACATACAGATATTTAGTTGTTCCAGCACTGTGTGTTGAAAAGACTCCCATTCATTATTGATATTTCTATTTGGTATTTTTGTCAAAAATCAATTTATATATATATACACACATATATATGTGTGTTTGTATATATATATATATATATATATATATATATATATATATATATATATGTGTGTGTGTGTGTGTGACCGTATATACAGATAGCTATCTATCTATCTAACTACCTATCTATCTACATACAAATATGTTATTTCTGGAATCTGTATTTCTGTCCATTTTTTAGGACTTCAATTTTTCTAATTTTTTTCACTACATAGACTTACATATATTTTTTTAGTTTCATATTTTTTATACTATATTAAATAATACTGCATTTTTATTTTAAATTTGAAGTTTTCATTGCCTGTTTATAAAGACAAAATTAATCATTACTATTAAAGCATTATTAACTATATTAGGTGACATTGCTAAAATCACTTATCATTTCTAGTAACTGTTGCAGATTCCTTTAGATTTTCTACATATATGGTATGTCTTCTTCAAATAATGACTATTTAGACTTTTCCTTTCCAAATTGTGAGACATTTATTTTCCCCAAATACAATGTTTAAGTAAAATGATGAGAGTGGACATACTGCTTTGCTATTGACCTTGGGTGGGGATAGGATTCAGTATTTCAGTGTTACTTATAATGTTTACTAGAGGTTTTCTGGTAAATGTCATTCATCAGATTAAGGAAGTACCTTTTTATTTCTGATTAAAATTAGCTGATTTTTTTTTCTTTTCAATCATATAGGATGTGGAATTTTATCCAATGGTTTTCTTTTGCATCAACTTAGATGATCATGTTGATTTTCTCTTTTATTCAATTAATATTGTGAATTAAAGTGATTTTTTGAAATGTTAAACCAACCTTGCATTCACAGGATAAACCAAACTTGATTATGTGTTATTATGTTTTTATATGTTGCTGGATTTATTTCCTAATATTTTTGTTATATGTGTTTTGTAACAGCTTTATTGAAGTATAAGTGCGAAATAAAAATTATTTATATATTTGTTATACAACTTGATGTTTGATATACACATAATTGTTGTAAAATGATTACCACAATCAAGCTAATTAACTTATCCATCACCTCACATAGTTATTTTTTTCTTTTCTTTCCTCTTTTTTCTTTTTTTTTGTGATGAGAAAATTTAAGATCTACCATCTTAGCAAATTTCAAGTATACAATACAGCATTGTTAACTATAGTTACCATGCTATGCATTAGATCTCCAGAACTCATTCATTTTGCATAACTGAAACTTTGCATTCTTTGATGAATGTAACTCCATTCCCCCTTCCCCCTGGCCCTTGGCAATCACTATTCTACCCCCTGCTTCTATGAGTTTGACTATTTTAGATTCCACATATAATTGAGATCATGCAGTGATTGTCTTTCTCTGCCTGGCTTATTTCATTCAATATATATAATGTCCTTCAGGTTCATCCATGCTGTGACAAGTATCAGAATCTCTTTCTTTTTTTAAAGACTGAATACTATTCCATTGTATGTATACACCACATTTTCTTTATCCATTCACCTGTCAATGGACATTTAGCTTATTTCCATAGTTTGGTTGTTACAAATAATGCTGCAGTGAACCTTGGGGTGCAGATATCTCTTTGAGGTCCTGATTTTAGTTCCTTTGGATACATGTCCAGAAGTCTGAGTCTAGGTTAATGAGGGGTATAAGACTGTAGTTTTCTTTGATATTATGGTTTTCCAGGTATTGGTACCAAGTTAATTATGGCATCATAAACTGAGTTGGAAAGTATTATTTTTCTTCTATTTTGTGAAAGATTTGTAAAGAATTCACCTGTGAAGCTATCTGGGATTAAAGTTTTCTTTATGGGAAATTTTAATGTTATAAATTCAATATTTTTAATAGTAATAAGGATATTCAGATTTTCTATTTCTTAAATGTTATGGTAATTTGTATCTTTCAAAGAACTTATCACTTACTAATGCTTAATTAACTGGTATCACTTTCTTCATTATATTCCTTTATTATCATTTTAATGTTGAAGGAACGATAGTGATTTCCCTTTCATTTCTGATATTGATAAATGCCATATATTAGATAGGAAAAAACTTCAAGTGCATATAAAATCATCTTATCTATCATTTTGTTTCATTTTACCAGGAAAAAGTAGCAATTGTTATACTTCAGTAATTCAAATTTTGCTTTCAATACACTCTTGTCAATTAAATCTAAACTATGTCACTTGGGCACCTAGAGGTCATGAAGAAAAATTATATGTAGTGAGGTATCATGACAATATCACAAACTACCAACTCAGGCATATTTCCCCTATTTAATTTTGTAAAATTTAGTGGTGGGCTTGTGTACAATTTACAGCACTTATTAGCTCAGTAATCTTAGGAACATTATTTTTCCTTTTCCGTGCCTTAGTATTTTCTTCTGTAAAATGGTGATAATAATGATACATACCCTATAGGTATATTGTGAAATTATATGTGCAAGTCAGTATAATATGCTTACAAGAGATTCTCACACTAAGTGCCGCATACTAAGTACTACATCCATGTTGACTTTATTACTATTATTATTATTATTATTATTATTGCTAATCCCTTTACCTGTATTCTGGCATCACTCTTACTTTCTTGGCTTTTTTATCCTTAATCATCATTTGTCTTGATGAAATAAAGACAAACCTCTCCCTTGACCATGCATTTCTCTATTTCCCAGCCTTACTCCTTTCTTCACTATAAAATCATCATTCTTTAACTTCTGTGCTTCTTTTTCCTCACCTCCCATGACCTCACTCCCAGTTATTTACTCTTTAATCCAAAATATTCAGTCCTATCTTCTTGGAATCCAGTGCTATTTTTTGTTTGTTTTTGTTTCCTTATTTAAACGTTTTTCTAATTTCTGAAACAGCCGTGATATGGCAAACCTCTTTCTTCTAGGGGGAGCTGAAGTATGATAATAGTGAAGCACCCAGAGTCATCCTTTATCCATCCCTTTTCAATTTGTCCAGGCTCAGTTCTAGCCCACACTTCACCTTCCAGAAACACATCCTGTGCCCAACTCCATCTTTTTGTCTGTGCTGTTTCCTCTACTAGGAATGTGTTTGCCACCTTGGAGGAATGTCATATCATCCTTGCAGACTTGCTGGATTAGATGTTCCTCTTCTGTGCTTATCATATTTTATTTGTCACATGTAACAATTTTCCAATGATGGCTTTTTATTCATCCTCTAGTGAATGAATTTCTAAGAGCAGAGATTGTGACTTACTCATCTTTGTGTTTTGAGCACTTTGCCTAGTTTCTGGACCTAGTAAGTGTGCAATAAATATTTATTAAATGCATGTATGTATAAACACTTTAATTATTTATATTAAAAGCTTAATGTGTATCCACATTTGTAGGATTTTCACAACTAAAATTATCTAACCCTCAAAATGTCCATAAAAGATGAATACTGCTTTTATGATGAGGCAATCTAGATAATTTTCTTAAAGTATGACCAGTGACCAGAGAGTGAATACAATGTTTAAACCTAACATTTTGCTTGCTCAAAGTTGTGTACAGGGCTATGAAAATGGGTTCTCTGTCTAAGTAAGTTCCCACTGATGTTTTCTATCCTTGCATTCCAGTAAATTCCTTCATAGCAATCAGCCCAAGGATAATGACGTGTTTATTTATGTGTTTGCTTAAACACCTTCTATCCCCAGCCCTAGATTTTAAGCCCATCTTCTCCATGATTTAGTTTAAAGAGCACAGCCTTTCTGTTCTGTTCACTGATGCACCACCAGCACCTAGCAGAATACCCAGCACATAGCAAATCCCCAAGATCAAAGCAAATCCTTTTTATGCCCCCCTCCCTTTTTTTCCTTTTTAAACACAATGCCATTTCTAGGATGGGTACGAACATGATGCAAAGAACCTATAAGCCAAATTGAGCCCAAATAGCTTTTTCACCAATTTCACCAACTACTCTGAAAAAGACATTTAATGTCACATTTTTCTTCTATAAAATGGTCCTAACAAAGCCTAAATGTCAGAGCTAGTATGAAAAACCCATTAAAATAATCAATGTAAAGTGATCAACATGAGTTCCACAAAATTCTTTTTTCCCCATCCCTTCGAGGTTGTTTCATCCAATATTACGTTCAGTGTGGAAAGAGATTTCACTTAAATTGTGAAAACAAAATTGTCATTTAAAAGAACAAACATAGTGCTGATTAAAATCATCTGAAAGAAGTGCTAGCCTTTAAGCTGAATTCATGAAATGAGCATTACTACAGTTCTCTGCTGGTGCTCTTGCTAGAATTAGTAAAAAAAAAAAAAAGGACATTTCAAAAAAGAAAGGAAAATAATTCCAGCTGGCTCAGATGTATCAGTTGAAGGAAATGCATGCCAAGAACATACGGCAATCCATTTAGCAAACATTTATGGGGTATCTATTATGTGCATAGAGCAGTAATATGTACTGGAAGATGAAAAAAATGTAAGTTGTTCCTCATCCGAGGGTGATCGTCATGCCCTGGAAAAAGTCTGCATTTTGCACTCACTTTCTACATGATGTGGGGAAAATATATAGAGCTGAAGCTCTGAGAGCTGAAGTAGCTCTTGACTTCAGGCTCCTGACTTCAGCTTTTACATTTGCAAGACAATAAAAATAATTTCCAGGTCACCTTCACAAAAGCATGGAGAATTCCAAGGGATATCAATCTGAAAGAGGCACTGATCCATCTATACAACAGACATTAACTGAGTGACTTCTGTGTTCTAAGCATTGGCCATACAAGGGTTGACCACGTATTCAAGTGCCTATCCTTACTGATTTTATGTGCTTTACCAGTTGGAAAGTACTTAGCAAATCATGAGTGCTGCACAAAGGCTCAGGTGCTAGAAGAATTTAGCAAGGCTACAACAGTGTAGTAGCAACAAAAGCAGTAGCTATCATTCATTTGCCAGATTTGGTTGAGGACCTACCCCGGAAGATAATTTTATTAACAAAACACACTCTCCAAGGAAACAAAAAGCTTAGCATTTCGTTTGCACAGTCCAGGCTCCTATGGGCTTGTCTAATGTCTACGATAGTTAGAATGAGCCTTCCCAGACTCAACATTTGCTTCAGAATTATTCAAAACTTGTAGGACTATTAGCACTGACTTGATTTTAACAAAAAACTCAATATTTTATATTACTCAGAGTCAACAAAGCACAGTTCTCTAAGCTTATGGACTTGGCGTAATGATTGTCTAATGTGCTTCCAGTTTGGCTCTTGAGACTGAACCCAGATTGGGAGTATTTATCAATTAAACTACAGACAGATGTCCTCGACTTAACTTCAGTTAAGTTTGCATTATAACAGGTGGTTTTATGAATCAGCAATCTAATTGTTTAACGATGACCACGCTCATTTACACACTGACATATTTCCATATTTGACCTCCTATGTAGGCAAAATTTAGTCTCTACCATGGGAAGTATAAGGCTGCTGAAAATAGGCCTTTTGTTGAATTTTATATTTACTGCACCCTATGTTCCCACAACAATCTCTGTATAACTCTATCTCAAAAGTTATCCCACTGCATTATAATAATCCCCCATCAATGTTTGTCATTCAAATCCTATTTCCATGCTTACCATCTGTGCAATCTCCCTCTCTTGTAACATGGTGGTAATAATATGTCTCTCACAGGTTTGTGACCATGAAGTGGTACATTAAGTGCACAACAGAATTATCACCAGCGCCATCTCTTTCTTTTATTGTTGTTGCTGTTTCACATAAAAATGTCTCTAGCTGAATCTTGTTGAATCTGGGGGTAGATCATCTCCTACAGTGGACCGTCACCTCCTCCTCCGGTTAGCTGGGGTTGTTTGAGTGGTTACCTTTTAAACTCAGGGATTCCAAATATAAATGCCAGGAGGAACCAGCAATTTGGAACCACCCCCATCTAAACTGGGAGAGGTCTGGGTCCAGGACTAGGTTTGCTCACATTCAAAACTCAGTTCCAGAATAAGCCTGGCACAGAGTTGAAACTCAGTACATATTTGTTAAGAGGGTGTAGTAAATAATTGTATATGATTATAAGAGAAAACAGATAAAATACAACTCTAATGGCCATTTGACAAATATATCTCAATATATTTGAGAGACCAGGCTATTCTGGTAAGCTGTGCTTGTTGCATGATAACTGACCATTTACCAAACCAATTCATTTTTGATATAAAGTTCACTGTGTAAGATCAAGTTCATGATTTTTTGTCTACTTTTGTAATTTGGAAGCCAATGCATACTCATTATTGTTAAAAATAATAATTTAACACCTAAGTTAGTTTTATTAGCTTAGCAAAAGGAACTCTGTGTTGAGTGCTAGATCTATGTTTGAAATTCACTGATTTGCTAAGTGTTTCCTGATGTGTTATTTGGAAGGAGAGACAGGTTCAGGGGAAATACAGGGTTTGAATTTAAAAAAAAAACAAGAATCAAATATCCCTAAGTCTCAGTTTCCTCATTTATAAATGGCATTAGTGATTCCTGACACATCAGGTTATTAGAAGGACTAAATAAAATAATGCCTTGTAAAATTCAGTACGCACTAAATAATTCATCCCTCTTTCCAAGAAAAATTGTCTACATTTATAAAAGAAAGTTAACATTTCTATCATAGCATTATGGGGATTGAAGTAATGTATCTGAAGTGACTTTAAATAATAAATTGCTATTAAAATATGACATTAATAAAATAAAAATTATTAATAGAGGTGAAACTATTTTATTCCAAATATTTTAGACTTCTTTTACAGAAACTTGAAAGAGAGGTTTTTGACAAAATTTGATTTATTTTAAAAAATTAAAATGGGACAAGCCTAAAATTAGACTTTTGCACTATTTTTAGAGTCTACAAAATATATGTTCTGACTGACAAGGTATGTGTGCCAGTTCTCTGCCTGATGGAATTTCTCACTTTTAAATCATTTGGGAGAACAAATTTTACTGCTGAGTGAAAATGACACCTAATGTGGTCAATAAGATGCTCTTGAAGGAGCAGAAATCTTTTTTTATAACTTTTCTTACTACAAGGATATTATTTCATATGCTATTCCTCTAGCGTTCCAATTAGTAGAAGCCTGAAACAATTGCCACTGTCCCCAAAACATGGGATAGCAGGTTAGTTGCTGGTGGCCTCTAGCATTTATTAGTCTAATGCTCATTTATCCAACATCACTAACAGATGTGTTTTTGGATAAAAGACAGTTTTGCAAACAACTGAAAGCTATACTTTCAACACAACAACTAAACTTGGTTAAATATTTGCATGGATACCTTACAAATGAATTTTATATTTCTCTACTTTATAAAATAAAACAATCTCAAATGTTGTGGTCTGTTAAAATTTAGAATGTTTTCATGGGTGTGAAGAGTGAAAGCCTATTTGCCCCTACACTGAATGTCTCCAGATTACTGTGCTTAGAATTATCATGTCTGGTCCTTTTACTTGTTTGGGCATTTCTCTCTGGTAAGTCAGTTTTCAGCTTGTGCTTTTCAACTTGTCATTTCATCTGCCTCCATCCTTGCTGTATCTCTTGCTGTTACTCTTGAGGTTCGCTTAGAATAGAATGGCTGATTTTGGTCTGCCCTGGTCTTTCCTGGTTTTAGTACTGAAAGTCCACATCCTGGGAAACTCTTCAGCTTAGGACATCAGATGCAGCTGTCACTATACTTATAAGCTGCTACCTAGTACAACTGAGATTAGAGCATGTTAGAAATCATAGTAAAGGAAAAGTGAATAGAATATGAATAAGAGACCAAGGGCCTCCTTAGCAAATAATTAATGAGTTCTGTCACATGTATTGTCACTGTAATTTTAAGGCCAGTTTTTCTTTCCATATGTATCCTCAGCTTGTTTCTGGATTGCTGAGGTTATACCAACTATATTACTTTTCCCTTTAGGTGGGGGAGCTGTGGCCCACACTACTTCAACTCACTCCAAATAGTTAGATTCTGCTAGCAATTGCTCAGATGTGCCCAGATGATGTTTACACAGTGACAAACAACTGGTTTAATAAGAGTTCAGAAAAAATCAGCCCTGTTATTTCAACAACATGGATAAACTTGGAGGACATTATGTTAGTGCAGTAAGCCAATCACAGAAGGACAAGTACTGCGTGATTCCAATTATATGAGGTACCTAAAACAGTCAAACTCAAATAAGCAGAGAATAGAGCTATGGGGGATGGGGGAAATAGGGAGTTATTCAGTTGGTATAAAGTTTTCATTATGCAAGATGATTTAATTTAAGAGACCTGCTATACAACATAGATCCTACAGTCATCAATTCTGTATTGTGCACTTAAAACTTTCTTGAGGGTAGCTCTCATACTGTGTCCTTACAACAAAAAAAACAAAGCAAAAAGAAACCAAAGAAGCACAAGGAGACTATTGGGGTTGTCTATTACCTTGATTGTGGTGATGGTTTCACAGATGTATGCGCAAGTCCAAACTCATCACATTGTATACATTAACTATGTGCAGTTTTTAGTACATCAACGTATACCTCAATAAAGCTATTTAAAATAAAGAAAAATAAATTTAAAAAGAAAGAGAAAGAAAAAAATCAGCCCACCCAAGTGATTGCATCTCTGTTTGTTGTCCTGTGTAACTGAGAGCTCGTAAACAATTCAAAAAGGTTGGAGGTACATCTTACAAGCATGACTATGGTTTCCACAAATGTTTCTCTTGGGTAAAATGAGTGAGTGTATGTGTACACATCAGCAGTAATGGATAAACCTCATGGGTTCTTGCCTCGCCTGGGTATGAATATTGACTCTGGGACTGCTTAACTGAGAAGCCTTAGGAATATTACTTAAAATCTTTTGGACTTAGCCTTTGAATTCCTCCCAGGTCATAAGGACTAAATGAGGTAACATATGGGAAAAGGCATGGAGGGCTGCTGCCCTGTGCTCCCTTGCACCTATCCCTTTCCTCTCCTACTACTTGTGTCATTAAAGATTCTGTTTTACATGGCTCCAGCCACCCTGGCTTCCTTGTTTTCCTTGAACACATCAAGGACACTACTTCCTTAGAACCTGTTGTTTCTTCAGCTTGGAATGATTTTCCTTCAGAAATCCGCATAACTCACTCTCTCACGCATGTCATAAATCTGCTCACAATTCACCTTATTCAGTGGTCTTCCCTAAGCACTCTCTCCATGGTGCTTTTCACATGATATTTTATATGTAGTACACACATACATGTGTGGAGTCATGTATATATTTTTGTCTATTGTTTTTCCCTATTGACTTTTTCTATCTTTTTATCTTTTGTTTTGTTTTTTGATTAGCGTATTTCAGTGCCTAGAATTTTTCCATGCACATAAGTAGACACTCATTTAGTCTTTGTTAGATGAATGATGAATGGATGAATACATGAAAGTTTTTAACATAAATTGATGTTGAATTTTGTCAAATGCTTTTTTTCTGCATCTATTGAGATGATGATGTCATTTTAATTTTTCCTTTTGTTTATGTGGTGTATCACATTGATTTAATTATGGGTATTGAGCTACCTTTGCATCCCTGGAATAAATCCTACTTGAACATCATGTATGATTCTTTTTATGTATTGTTGAATTTCGTTTGAAAATATTTTGTTGAGGACTTTTGCATCTATTTTCATCAGAGATATTACCCTGTAATTTTCTTTTTTGTAGTGTCTTTGTCTGGTTTGGTGTCAGAGTAATACTGACCTCATAGAATGAGTTTGGAACTGATCCCTCCTCTTCAGCTTTTCAGAATAGTTTGAGAAGCATAGGTATTAACTCTTCTTTAAGCGTTTGGTAGAATTCCCCTATGAAGCTGTCTGGTCCTGGACTTTTGTTTGTTGGGTGTTTTTGAATGTATGAATAGAGGTTTCAAGATAAATTTACCTATGGAGTAAACCCTATATACTAGTGTAGTTGAGGGAAATCTCCATCCTTGCATTTGCATTTGGAATGTTGAGACAGAAGTTACAAGCAAAGATGAGCAAAGAGGCAGGCATGGCATTCAGCAGTGATTCTGCCTTTTTCTACTCATACACCTTTCACAAGTCATATTGCCTGGTCTAAATCTCAGCCTAGCCTGACTGTAGGAACACAAGTGCCTGCTTGGCTTATCTCACAGAACTGCTATGTGGATCAACTAAGACAATAAATGTTAAAATGCCTTGACAACGTAAAGTTCTATTTAAAAAAAGATTGTTCATATATGAAAATTGACAGCATTATATGTTTAAACCAGAGTCCTCTAAACTGGGGTAGATATGATTGCAACACTAGAATTTCTCTTTCCAGTTAAGTTTTTATTTCATTCTTCTGTAGGCCCTGTTTTTAATGTTTATTTTATGATTTATATTCTATACATATATAAAGTTGTATTTATTTGTAACTTACAGATGAACAAACATAAATGTATTTGTGGTGCATGTTCAGATTTTTTTTCCTGATGAGGTGTGCAAACAAAAAACCTCAGAGAACAAAGTGTTATTTGTTTAATACAGGCACACCTATACAGAAATCAATATGTACCTGACATTATTCTAAACACTTTACAAATATTGGCTTTTAGAATATGAATGGAAAAACGTAATTTTAAAATAGAATTTCTCCTAGACCAGGCGTTCTCAATGAGGATTGGGATATTGCTCTTAAGGGGGTGAAAATTGTTTCTTGGTGGGAGAGGGAGAAGATCTTGCTCTTTTTATGTGTAAAGCACAAGTATACATTAAGTACAGAAACATATACAGTATATCTGTGATACTGACATATAATTGGGATCAATTAGGAAAATAATGTCTAGAAAATCTCCTTGGGGTTGTTAATGAAAAAATAAAAATAAGAGATTGATAAACACAGTCTTAAAAACTGAAGTGAATCCTATGTAAATTATTAAATATACTAATATAATTATGTGTCTGGGGCCTCTGGGTCCCACAAGTCCATATGGTAAACACTACTGGTTTGCCTACTCTATTTTTAAAAAAAGTTTGACCATGGATTGTAACATTTATATATGTATGTAAAACATGCATGAAAAAATATTTAAAGCATGAGATTAAAAATAAGTAGAAATTCCATTTTTAAAATTTCCATACCATCTTGTGAAGCTCATGTTGGAGACCACTGCATTAGACAAAATTATCCTCCAATATTAAAAAAAAAAAAAAAAAAACTGACGTGATCTAGGTTACTTTCCAAATGTGGAGCTAATGTTGGAGACCATTGCCTTAAACAAAATTATCCTCTGATTAAAAAAAAAAAAAAACTGAAGTGATATAGGTTATTTTCAAAAGGTAATATGGCTCAAGAAAGTTAGGCAGAAGCATTTAAAATGGAGCCAAACTATGTGTAGATGCTTCAAAGTTACCCAATATGTACAACAGAGGAATTCTAGCTTGTGAGTTACTTGGAAGAAGGGAAGGACAAAGATAAGATCTGAAAAATGTTTACTTGTGTGTCAACACATAAAACCACTCCAAAATGGCAAGTGCCACTGACAGGGTTAATGTGCTACATTTATCAGTGATTTTTTAAGGCTTTTGAAATGCTTGTACATACGTAATCTCATTGGATCTCTACAACAACTTTGTGAAGTAGGTTTTATTTCTTTTACAAATGAGGAAAATGTTGCTTTGGAAAGTTAAGTGAGAGAATCCAAATCTCATTCTTTTAGCTTCAAAATGTTGTTGTCCCTCCCAGTAAGAGCAAACATTTAAAATATTTTCTTTCTTGAGCATGTATCATAACACTTTAACATCAATATTTGTGTTATACTCACTGAAAAAATATAATTTGTTCATTATAATTTAGAACATTTACTTCTTTCTGCCATGCATTTTAATATTTCAGCACAGTCTTTTTTATACAGTAGCAATAATATTATAATAGAATTATCACTAATTTGAGCACTTTTCCTTGAGGTATGTTAAAATGATCCATAATTTTAATTTAAAAAGTCCACTAAAAATGTGAACTTTTTAACTAAAACCAGACCATTGTTACCATTTCATCTCTGTTTTGTAGACAATGCCTGATCTGGACTCCACTGTGTAGTGTCTGGGGAAGTTGGTCCCCAACAGATAAGTGAAATTGAAATCTCTGCCTCAACACTAAGGCAGTGACAAGGTGGCTTGTTGAATGAATTCTCTGATCAGGTGTTTCTATTTTAACTGAGTTTCTTTAAAAAAGAATTGGGAGATTAATTGAAGAGAATCAAAATACCATTATGTGTTGAGTCATTTAATACTGTACTTGGTCTGTGAATCTGTCATTATCCACCTAAGTAGAGGTCACCATTGTCCAGGAGCCATTACTCAGGTGGCTGTGGTTTCTAGTTTTTCTTCTGTTAATTATTGTTTATAATCCTGAGGCTCAAGTATGTATGGGATTTCTTCCCCTTTTAGAATGGGAATTCCTTGCAGCAAAGACACATATCTTATTTGTCTGACCGTCTCAGTACATATCTATATTCGTTTGCTAGGACTGTCATAACAAAGTATCACAGACTGAAGGTCTTAAAGAACAGAAATGTATTTTTCCAGTTCTGGAGGCTAGAAGTCCAAGATCAAGGTGTCCGCAGTAATAGTTTCTTGTGAGGCTATTCTCTTTGTAATGTAAGTGGACACCTTCTCCCTGTGTCATTACATGGCCTTTCTCTGTGTGTGTCTGTGTCCATTTATATGGATATTAATCATATTGGACTAAGGGCGACCTTAAAAACCTCATTAAATCTTAATTTCCTTCTTCAAGATCCTATCTCCAAATACAGTCACATTCTGTGTTCCTGGTGGTTAGGGCTTCAACATATCAGTTGAATTGTTTCTCAATAATTCAATGTATAGCAGTATCATAGTACCTGGTTTATTGTGCACTCTTCTGTAAGTGGGCATTGATCGAATTACAATCTTATACAAAACACTAAAAAATAGCAGGGGGAGCTATTTTCATTTTTCTTCAATAAGCCTAATTCCTGAAACATAATATATATGCATAAAATGTACATTTTATAAATATTCAGCTTGATCAGTTATGAAAACATAGGCAAACCCATGTAACTACCACCACAAGTCAAAATATAAAATATTACCAGTTCCTTTCTGACTCTGCCAATAAATAATTCTTTCCTCCTCACCACCATCCTGACTTGTGACGGCATAAATTAATTTTACCTGTTTTTGTACTTTATATAAATGAAATCACAAAGTCTATATTCCTTTGCATTGACTTCACACCATAGTATGTTTGTGAGATTCATTCATATTGGTGCATGCAGTAGGAATTTATTCATTTCTATTACTATATAGTATTTTATATTATGAATATACCATAATATGTTTTGTCTATCTACTCATTATAAATAGTAGGGTAGTTTCCAGTTTGAGGCTACTATGAATAATGTCTACTACATACATTACTATATATGACCTTTTTAAAACATATATGCCCACAACATATTCAACATATACCTAAGAGAAAAAATGATGAAACATGGTATTTTTATGCTTAGTCTTGTAGATAACTCTATTTTTAAAAAATTTCCACTAGCAGTATATGAGAGTTCCAGGAGCTTCATATATCCTTAACAGCACTTGGTATTGTCAATGTTTTTACTAGCAGGTATGCAATATCTCATTGTGGCTTTTGTTAGCATTTCTCAGATGAGTGCCTTTTCATATATTTACTAAAATTGAATATCTTTCATGAAGTATCTGTTCAAATCATTCACCCATTTTTAATGATCTTTTTTCTTAGCAATTTGTAGGGGTTTTGTATATTTGAGATGTTAGTCTTTTATTAACCGTATATCTTGCAAATTTCTTCTCTCACTCTTTGATTAGATTTATTTTAATAGCTTTATTGAGCTATAATGGGCATGCAATAAACTGCACAATTTTAAAGTACACAATTTGAAATATGTATACAATCGTGCAAATATTGCTGCAATCAAGATTCCTCATGTCCCTTGGTAATCCCTCCCTCCTGCTACTTCTTACCCCTCTCAGACTATATATTTTCTTTTATCTTCCAGCTCACTAATCTTTTGTTAAGTGGGTTTAATCTGCTGTTAACCATGGCCCTACTAACATTTTGAACTGAATAATTCTTTGTTTGGGGGGCTGCCCTGTGTAGTAAAGGGTATTCAATAGCATCTCTAGCTGCTACCCACAAGATGCCAGTAGCATCTCCCAGGGGGTACAAGCCAGATTGTCTCCAAACATTGCCATACATCCTCTGGTGTCAAAATCATACCTGGTTGAAAAACACAAAACATCCATTGGGTTCATAATTTTAGTTATTGCATTGTTATATTTTAGAACTTCATGCAATTCCCTCTATTTTTATACTTTCCAATTCTCTACTCAGTCTATTTTTTATCTCTATTTCATTAACATATAATAAGTTATTATAAAATACATGTCTGAAAACTCTAATATCAAGATCTCCAGTGGTTCTTTTCCTATTTTATCTTTGTTTTTCAGTCAAATCTTAATCTACCTACCTGTCCATTTATCTTTCATTTCTAATTGGAGGCAGATATTCTTAATCCGATTGTACTAAGATAGCTGAAGTTTAGCTTCAGTCATCGGGAGGGCAGGCTTACTTCACCTTCACTCTTCTAGAGAGCAGCCCTTCATGATATTAAGGAAAAACTTCTGGTATTTAACAGGAACCCTTTATTTTGGTGGGTCCTGAACTTCACTCTTTGCCTCCCAGGTCTTTGACACTGGCCCAATCATGCTCAACTTTTCAGCTTCATAGCTTCTGCTTTAAGAATAGTCAATTATCTCATGGAGGAAAGCAGCACCAAACACAGGCTTACCTCTTTTGGCTTTACTTCTCTTCCAGATTTGGGTCTCTCAATTCCTCACTGCCTTGTGAGCTCTGTGTGCCTTCAAACAGATGTTTTAATGTATTTTACAGTTTTTGCTAGTTGTTCTCAGAGGGTTGGTTATTTCAAAACAACCTAGATAGCCATTGCCAGAAACCTACCTTTTATATTTTCTTTGTTAAAAATCTATCTGCAGAAAGCTGGAATGCTCTAAGACTTGGATATATATTTTGCTGGATATCCAAGCTGGAGAGTCAGACCAAGTTGAAGGCACAAAGATCTCCCTGTAGGAGCTACATTATAAAATTATGGTATCTATTATTTTTTCCTTCTCTGTACATCTGTCCTAGATGATCAGTTTTAGTTCACGGCGTTACTTTGTTTGTCTTTTATTTTTTTCAAAAGTGTTAAATGATAATGGCAACAAGAAAAAAATTCAAACACAAAATAAGAAAACAGTTTAATAACTTTCCCCCAAATCTTTATCACCTGATTCCCCTGAAATAATATTAATAGGTATAACATTCTAAATTTTCCTTACGTTTATACACACATATACATGTGCTCCCTACACACCACCCACAAGTACAAAGAATTTCTGACTTGCTCATTTTTACAAAGCATAGCTTATATAAGTGTTAGTTTATATTTAAATTTTCTTTTCTCGAATAAAAGTACTTACGTGTCGTGAACAACTTTCCAGACCAGTGCATGAGGGTCTAGTTCCTTGTTTTTAAGAACTGCATAGTGTTATATGGTATAGACATAGCATATATTTTTTCAACTATTTTCATATTGAAGGACAATTAGTTTATGTCCATGTTTCTGTCTGGATGATGCTCTAATGCCCACTTATACACATAAATGTATAGAAAAGACTTACCACAGTAGGATTACTGAGTCAAAGGATCTGAGTATTATATTGGGTTGACCAAAAAGTTTGTTCGGGTTTTTCCATAACATCTTAGGGAAAACCCCGAATGAACTTTTTGGCCACCCCAATAAATGTAATGCATGTTGTTCCAACACTTTGCAAAAAGTCTTCATCAATTAACATTTTCATTAACATTATTTGTGAACCTGCAATTCTCCAAAGTTTCAGTTGTATAGGACATTTTTGTGTTTTTTAAATTTCAGGCAATCTGAGGATTAAAATTGTCTCTTTTGTCTTATTTCACATCTCTCTGACCAATAGAAAACCACTCGGAACTGATTATGCATATATAGCCAAGTTTTTTTAAATCAATACTATGATCCCTGGTAATAATACAAAGTCAAAAATATGTACTCTAAAGTGCCAAGAAAATGGCAGGGTGATTTCAGTATAAATCTATAGAGAGATCATTAGAATGTCAAAATGAAAATTTTAAAAGTCAATACATGCTGAATGTACTGAGACTGGCTTATATTGTCAAGTTGAGGGAGGATGAGAGACTGTCAGGGATGTTTGTGAAGATGAAGCTAGAGTGTCAGGCCAAGTTGAAGGCACAAAGATCTCCCTGTAGGAGCTACATTATAAAATTATGAGATTAAGATGAAATCAAATGTTTCTCTCTATTAGGAATTTATTCAGTGTAATATAATTTTAGAATTTCATCTGTCATTCATCTGAAATGAACAACATTCTCAGACTGAAATTTGAGAAGACTCTAGGGGAATTTTATCCGGTCTTATGCATACTGGACCTCTGAACTTTTTCTTTAATTATCAGTAGCATCCACCCAAAGTAGCTATCTATTTATAAAATGCCAAGGGAATGGCTTCTGTACTAGACAGGTAGGAATTTTCTTTAGGGCTCATGATATTCTTATCTGACAATTTGGTCTAAGAGAATGTCTGTACTTTGTTTTATGGCCTTTACTTTTTTATCTTTGCTTAAGCATTTCTTTAAACATCAAATTATTGATTACTCCTCTTTCTTAAATATTTTTAAACTTTCCGTATCAACTGGAATCCTAACATCAGCATTCAAACTTTCTCAAGTCTCTCTAACCATGAGCAAAATAAATGAAGAAACTCCCAAATCACATCTGCCTCTAACTCCTGCTCTCTCCCACTCTCCTTCAGCAAATGAACTTAAAGGTGGTCTCTACTTCCACTTCCTCCTCTTCCACTCAGTCCTCAGTCTACTCCAGTCCAGCTTCACCCTCTTCAAAGAGGTGACCCTAAGATCACCACGATCATCCTCCTCAAGCTACTGCTGTCTCTTAGCAGAAGTACAGAAACAAACTCCTGAGTTTCTCACTCCCAGTTCTTCCTCTTTCCCCTCTTATGCAATGTAGCCAGAATAATATTTCTAAAACAAACACCTGATTATGTTATTTTCTTATGAAATATTTTCAAAAGCTTTCCATTGTTCTTAGGGTAAAGACCCAAATCTTCCAACTGTTCTACAAGGCCCGGCACAGTCTGGCTCCGGCCTCCTCTTTGGCCTCATTTATTCCACACTCTTCATACTGGCTGCCCGCATACCATTCTCCCTCTACCAGAGTCTTGGTACATGCTTTCCCTCTGCCTCTAATGCTTTTCCCTCTGGCCTAAGTCTTGTTAATGCCTACTGATTCTTCAGATCTCAATTTGAGCATTCTCTCGTCAGGAACCCTGTCTGATTCCTAGATCTGGTCACATCCCCTTTAGGCACCCTCTTGGCAATGTGGACCTGTCCTTCATGCCATTCATCGCAGTTAGGAATTACACATTACTTGGTGTAATTGTCCTGTGTTTTCTGTATATGTGTTGTAAACATCCTGAGGACAGGATCCATGTCAACTTTTACTCACTAATGTGTCCCTGGTACCTTGTCATACTTGCACATGACAAGAACTGAATTACTACTGAACTATGGAGCTCTCTGTCTAAGCCTTCTTTCCTTTCTATTCCTCTCAGGAATTTATTCAGATATGTATCAAAAATATCTACCATACAGGATTGTAGTAGATGGCATTAAAGCCACCTCCCCCCCTTTTTTTTATGTTTCCCTGTACCTACTTGCAGTTCCATGTGACTTTGTATTTCCTTCCATTAGAAAGCCAGATTAAACGTTCTCCCCCTTAATTTTAGGTTCAGACTTCCTTTGGTTGTTGGGATATTAGCTGACATCATAATCAGAAATCTGGAAAGCCCTATTATAATTGGGCTTACTCTTTTGCATTATCGTCATTACCATGACAAAGGTATGCCCAGAATGGCTGCTAATTTCATGAGGAAAATGAGACGCAGCTTGACAGTCATCTTCAAATGACCCAGCTAGATCAGCCAACCCCCAGAACGCCTACTCAATACTTGTTACATTGCCTCTGAGATTGTTGTGGTTGTTTGTTATTCAGCATTACTGTACCACAGTTAAATGACACAAGGTGTTGGGGAGATTAAATGAGATAATGGATGCAAAACATTTGAAGTAGAGCCTGCTTTTCCCCTGCATTTTCCTCCAGGTAATTTGCATGAAAATGACACCTTCTTTCCAGTTTTGCATTTTTGTAGACAATATTCAGCTGAAACCTCAATAGGTCTTGGTGGTATGAGACAGAAAGCTAGCTCCAGTTGGACGGAGCCAAAGGCAGGGAATTGTGATGGTGTAGGCAGAAGCTGCTATTTACTGAGCACCAGCTCTTCTTGGAGTTTCATTGATCATTTTTATGGTGTCTTTACCTGTTCTTTCAGTTCATTTCTTCTGTTATCTTTAATATTTTCTTTTTCTTTCTTTGAGTTTACACTGTTTCTGGTTTTATTACTAACTTCTTGAGTTGAAGAATCCCATTTATAATTTTAATCTTTCTATTTTCTCGTATGAACATTAATGGCTACAGATACCCTCTACCCACTTCTCCACACCTGCCCTCTCAACAAGGATCACTTTTCTCAGAACACATAGCTATTAAGCTGGAGCATCAGGACTGAAACTCGCATTACTACAGTGCCTAGCATTGTGTCTGACAAATACCAGGCACTCAAATGGTTGATGATTAAATGTCTAAATAAAATGAATGAAATAAGAAGCATTTTCATTCTTTGGCATTGCTATCAATGCCAATTGAAGAGGTGGGAGTAGCAAGGTTCTTTCTTTTTTCACTTTACAGTTGAAGGGCACTCTCAAGAGATAGAGATGTCTTGGACATTTCTGAATTTGAGACTGCTACCAAGACACCCAGAGTAGAAATGATTAACCCTGGATGCTGTCTCAGTCAAGGCAAAACAGTCTGAAATGTGATACTGGCATTATAGGACTGCTCAGAAATTTATCATTCAAGTACCTTGCAAATGTTATAATTTCTTTTCCGAATCATCCCAATCCTTCATCTATCCTGTTGTCACATTTAGAACAAAGCAAATGTTAACAGAGGAAGAGGCAGCCAGAATTTTAATCCAAACTTAAATATTGGCTGCATCTCAGATGATGTACAAAGAGCTTTGTAGAAAAAATATCTATTACCTGTATTATTTCAAGACAGAGGGGTGAAAAAAAGCTTTCCTTCAGTTACACAAAGTGTTTTAAATTATTCAGTTGAGAAATCAGATTTTGATTTCCAAAACAAATATTTTGTTTAAATCTCTGGTAGAAGTGTGAACATTTATAGTACTATTTGAAATTACTGTTCCACTTCCTAACTTGTCTCGATGGTTTTTATCTCATCCTCATACCATCAGTACATAGCACAGCACCCAGACTGATGCTGTTAAAATATAGCTAAGACTACATCCATCCTCTGCTCAATTCATCCTAGGAGAGTAAGAGCCCAAATTCTAACAATGTCCACAAGGTCCTACAGTATCTGTCCCGTCTTCCTAGCTTGCTGACCTTACTTCCTATGACCACTCCCAAACCCTTGGCTAAAACTACTCCAGCCATACTGGCCTCAGTTTTGTTCCTTGGACATACCTGGTGGGCCTTCCTTTGAGCCCTTAGTTCTAGCTGTTTTCTATGCCTTCAATGCTCTTCCCCTTGAAAGTTTCACAGCTTGCACTCTCTCTCTTCCATCTAGCTTACGTCAAATGTCATCCTCCCAGTGACCTTCCCTGAATAATCAATTTATAATTGAAACCTGTCTTTCCTTCCCTTCCCTTGGCACTTTTGATTCCCCTTTCCATTTTCTATTTTTCTCGAGAGCATTTATTACCATCTAATATGCTAAAGAGATACACATACACACACGTTTTTTTAAATTATTATTTTATTTATTATCTGAATGTCACCCAACAATGGTAGCTTCATGGGTTTTGTTTTATTTTATTCCTAATGTATCCTCAATTCCTAGAGCATTGCCTGGCACCAGTAGGCAGTTGACAAATACTGGACAATGAATAAGTGAATGAATGAGTAAAAAATACCACTTATCGAATCTTTACCATGCAAGGCACATTTCTGTGCACTTTACATGTTAATTCATTTGGTCTGATGAGTTAGGTCCTCATGTATTCCTCATGTTAAAGTTGAGGAAAAGGAAGAACATAGAAATTACATAACTGTTGCAGGACATATTATGGAATTTTAAAGTAATCTTTCTGTTCAAAATAATTGACAAATTTTCCCATTGCCTCCTGAACAAAGAACTATTATTTCAGCTTTGCATTCAAGCCTCCCTCAAATCTGACCTCTTATCATCTTCCCAGATAATTGACTTATTTTCCCCTTTCCAATTATACTGAAAGTTCCCACAGGGGAGGAAAAAGGATAATTATAATAAGAGGAAGAAGACCTAGTGTAATGATCTTTGAGCTCTTAATGTGTATCAGGTACCACACAAATCTGATATATGTACCATATTATTAAACTTTAATCACAACCCACGTGAGAAGCTAAGGCTTAGAGAAGTTAAGTCATTCTTCTAAGATCACACAGGTAGTCAAGTACCAACTCTGTAATTTGTCCTGGGCTGTCAAAGTTCTGTATGTAGAAGTCTCAACATAGAGGATGAAATACAGCTTGGGTGCTCTGGTCAGGGTATTGAAGGGCTGAAATGAAATAAAGGTATTAGCTGGGCTGTATTCCTTTCTGGAGGCTCCTGAGAAGAATCACTTCTGAGCTCATTCAGGTGGTTGCAAGGATTATTATGATTGTAGGACTGAGGTCTCCAATTTCCTTGCTGATTGTTAGCTGGGGGTCCTGGAATCCTCCATCTTCAAAGCCAGCAATCACACTTAGCAATCACACTTCAAATTCTTCTCATGATTGGAATATCTGATTTCCTCTTTTTCTGACCTCTACATACATATTTAAAAGCCTCGTATGATAAAGTCAGGTTCACTCATATAATTTCCCTATCTTAAGGTCAACTGATTTTAGAGCTTAATTACATCTGCAAAATTATTTTTGCCATATAATGAACCATAAATATTGTAGTGATAGTTCATCATATTCATAGGCCTGGGGATTGTATAGGGGTGGTAATATTGAAAGACATCTTAGAATTTCTGCCTCCCTCCCACTGACACCACATTCCTTTTATTTTGCCTCAAACATCTACCCATTCTCTTGCTAATTACTCTGTCTCTTTCTTGGAAAGAGGCCCGCGTACATATATGAATCCAGCCCACACTCAAAGAAGTTTGTCACTGACCTTGAACCCTCTCTTCCATATTATTCTTCAGGTCCTGAAGGTAAGGCAGAGAGGAAGGCAAGAGCAAAGACAGAAGGTTTTGCTTGTCATGTATGTTGATTTCCTATGGCTGCCATAACAAATTATTACAAATGTAGTGGTTTAGAACAACACAAACATTTATCTTACAGTTCTTTAGATCAGAGGGTTGACATGAGTTTCACTGAGCTAAATGCAAGGTGTCTGAAGGGCTACATTCCTTTCTGAAAGCCTTATGGGAGAATCTGTTTCTTGCCTTTTCCATCTCCTAGATGCTGCCTATATTCCTGGGTTCATTGCCCCATTTCCCCCACCTTCAAAGCCAGCAATGTTGCATCTCTTTGATCCTTCTTCATCATCAGTCTTTCTATAACTACACCTGGGAAAGGTTCTCCACTTGTAAGGACACACTTGCTTAGGTTGGATAATCCAGAATAATATCAATGTCTATACCTGTAATCATATCTGCAAAGTCCCTTTTGCCATGTGAGATAACTTTCACAGGTTCAGTGTTATGATGTGAGTATCTTTGGGGAGGGTGTGCATTATTCTTCATATCACATCAGGTTAAAAAGTTTGGGCTTTCTTCTGAAGGTGAGCAGAGTCCTTGAAGGTGTTGTAGCACAAAGTGGCTAAGACATATTTGCATATTAGAAAGATTCCTCAGCTCTAGGTTTCAAACTATGATAGGGGAATTGTCATGTTAACCAATAACAGCTAACTTTGTGTGGACTACTAACCACATCTCTGGTGCCATTTGAAGTGCTTTGAAACCCTTAATTCATTTAACCCTTATAAATTAGATAATATTATACTAGTAATAACCCCATTTTGTAGATTATAAAATATATGTGTGAGAATTTTAATAACCTTGCCCAAGATTTTATAAGTAGCAAGCACCAGAGCCAGGATTCAGTCCAGCGCCAATGTTCTAACCACTCTGGCTTCCAGCGCCAATGTTCTAACCACTACATGCAACTGCCCTTAACAGTGCAGAGAGTACCTCATCCCAGACTTTGAAAGAAGGAGAAAGCCTGGGCAGGCATAGTGGTCCAGGAATGCTTTATAGATGCAGTGGGCCATTCAAAGAGGACATAAAAAAGAGGGAGGATTTGATAGTGTAGAGAGGAATGGAGAAAGACTCCTGATAAATACCTTAACTATAGTCAAATCTATGTCCTCCCTTTTCTTTAAAATAGGATCCTTGGCCCCTATAATTGCTTGACTCCTTAAATGTTTGAAAGAGCGAATCAGGGGCACTGCAGAACAATATGTGCTGATGGGTGTAGTCTTTCCCTTTGATTGCTACTTTGCAAGTTTCACAAATAACTAACCACCTGAGAGCTGTCTCCCTCATGCTGAATTCCATTTTGATTTTTTCATCTCTCTTGATTCTCATATCTTCATGCCAAAATTGTATTTTTCAAAAGATGTTTTCAAAAGTGTTTTTGTTCTGACTTAATAGGCTCAGTTTTCAATGTTTGGGCTGAAATTGAGGAGGTGCTTTATGAAAAGTGAATGCATTTGAATGGTGAAGTTTCCTGTGAACAGAAATACAACATTGTTCTACTCTGAACTTCCTAAGAGCCAGCCTCTGTTATTTTATTTCTAGATTTCCTTCCAACTTCTTCTTTAAAACTTTTCAAAATGACATCAAACAGCCTTCCTTTTGCTATGAAATAGAGAAAGCCCTTTCATCTGTAGGTAGGCTGATGGTGTGAGGATTATCAAGCAGGGACAACCAGAGCTATTGTTCTTGATAAATATATTAACTTAAAAAAAAGGAAACCTTCCTTTCCAGCTACTCACTGTGAAATACTGCTTTTATATCGTTAATCCTTAAAATAAGACATGGTCACAGAAAAAGAAAGTCCATCAAAAACAAGCCAGTGGATCATCATGTACACTTCCTTCAAGAATGGAACAATCACGGCAAAAGAGAGAGAAAAGAAAGAAGCATTTATTGATCACATACTTTGTGCTAAGAAAAGAATTGTTACTTAATGTACCTTAAGTAACTTGGTCTTTTGAAAGTCCTCTGACAAAACTGCTCTTATCATCATTCAACAGATGAAGAAACTGAGAAACAGAGAAGGTAGACAATTTATTCAAAAGTTTTGTGAGTGAGAAGGCCAGAGTTTGAATTCAGGTATTTCTTGCAGTAATAAATCACATCATTTACCTTGTCAACTTAGTATTGTTCTGAGAGATGATTATTTATGACAGTTTCTGTTTCTTATCAGAGATATAAGAGAAATAGAAGTTTAGTAAATTTGTGCAGAGGGAAAAATGATCACTTACTGACATCAAACATGTGTTGAATAATGTACCCCTAGATCTATACTTTAAAGCATAACTTAATAAAATACTATATGGATTCCTTCCTTCAAATAATTTATTTTATTATAGGTTAACAACTACCATTTCATGTCTATAGTGGAGTTAATAAGATAACATTTTATTGGTACTCAATTTTATAGCACAGACAATACTATCTAGTATTTCTTCAGCACTTTTGAATTTGCAAACATTTCCTAATGTGTTATCTTACTGAATTCCCTATCCTTCCATGAGATAGGCATTACTTGAGCTCCTGTACTTTTATTAACCTGAGGTTTAGAAGCAGTTCAGCGCCATGAGTAAGATAATGCAGTTAATAAACTGTGAAGCCAGAACTAGAACATTGTTCTTCAGATACCAAGACATGATTCTTCAGGCCATGTAATCTGACATCCTAATTAATCTATGAATAGAAATAGTGAAGTCTTATAAATACAAAGAGAAGACAATCTCTGTAGGACAGTCTAGGGCAGTCTGACAAATAAGTAGTTTTTCATCCTCCAGCCTTATGAAAATATTTTCTGTATCTTTCTCCATTTATTAGTCTGATCACTTGTGGCTTCAACATCAAACTCATACCCCTTCAGAATTGATGTGTATAAACCCTTTCCATGGTATTTCAGTTCAACTTTCTTCTACAGGTTTCAGTTTGGTTTATACTTCTCCATACCAATATTCCCTACAGGGTTAGAATTTTCTGCCATGAACATGGACACCCAGAGTCCATACCACACATGTCTAGGCCAGTTGTGAATCCCACTGCGTCAACAAGTAGGACCAAAAGCAGTTAATAAAGGTAGAAATCCTAAGGGGAGGCATGGAGAAGAGAAACCAGAGCTGGGTTTTGGAAAATGGGTAACATACAGTGAGATAAGAGGAGGAACATGGTGAGGTTAAAGAAATGGATAGCAATATGAAAGAAATACAGGCTGGGTGAGCACACTGTGTATGAGGAAAAAGATGAGAGGCGAAACATTGTCCATTAAATTCCAAAGTTGCTGCTGCAAACCTATCTCAATGTTAGTTCAGCTCCTGAATTATTTGCAAGTACACACACACACACACACACACACACACACACACACCACAGATATAGCTATTAGTTAAGGTTCACAGAATCTTCACTTTGCAGTTAGAAACACATGGACACAAAGGGTTTTGGAAGATTTTGTAAAGATATAATTACTCCAAATGTACAATTTTGTCAGTTTGCTTTTAGAATCAAAGCACTGCAAGAATTTCAAAGTAAATACAATCTTTGTTATGTTACAAAGCTCTGAAGTCACTGTCTTAAAAACTAAAGTAGGGACAGCTTCAGCAAACAGTTGTAAATCTCAGAGGCCTAAAGTCCTGATGTATTACCCCTATCAGTAATGTCCCCAAGAAGTCATACCTGATTGAAGTGGTCCATGGTCTGTTTGACACTTTATTATACATAAATATAAAGGGGGAAAAGGAAGAGATCTAGCAGTTATTGACCACCTACTAAGTGACAGGAACTAAGTGTTCTTCTTGATATTTTCTATGTCATTACATTCTCACAACAGTTCTACATTTAAAATATTTTGCACATTTTAATAAGATGACAGAAATGAGAAACAGATTAAATAGCTTTCCCAAGATCAGACACCCAGAATTTTTCAGAAACAGGCTTTAAGTTCAAGTCTGTTAGTTGCCAAAACCATGATATTTACACATTTTCAATTGCATGATATGATTAGCTTATATATAGATCTATATATTGCTTTCACCCTGGAAGATGCATATATAGGTCCAGAAATGGGTATAGCATGACCTCCCTTGATTTATTAATTTGTTCCATTGATGTATTCATGAACTTAGAAGCAAGTGCTAGTTTTCTTTTCATTTTTGTTTAACTTCAGAAATGGAATACACTAGTGTATATACATAATAAGATCTGTCATTTAAATACCATAAAATTCATTCAGAAATTGTCTTTACAAAAAATAACAACAATAAAAATATTTTGTTCCTACTGTGATCAGAATAGGATTTTTAATGAAAAATCCCAAATGTCAGTGGGTTAACATAATATTGATACAAGCTTATTTTTCTCTTACTTTACAGTCCATATGGATTAGTCAATAACTTTTGTGGGTGGAGAAGGGTTTCTGCCTCATACAGTTTTCTGGGGGAGATCTAGGGTCCTTTCTTCTTGGAATTCCCCCATCTTCAGTACATATGATCCAACAGGAAGAGACCATGTGTAAGGCATGTAGGGCACATTAAAACCTCAACCCAGAGGTGGCACACATCATTTCTGGGAATATTACATGAGCCAGAACTGGTCACATGGTCCCACTTTGATTAAAGGAGATGGGGAATGTGATCCTGACTGGAACCTCTTCCCAATAATAATTCTAAACCATGTAAAAAGCCAATGAATTATTTGGTGGTCTGCAAGCCATCTCTTTCACTATCTGGCCTTCTGATCATCAAATATACAGGCACACCTGTATTAGGTTTCTATTACTATCTAACAAATTACAACAAAGTTAGAGCCATAAACCCACTATCTCAAACTTTCTGTATGTCAGGAGTTCAAGCATGGCTTAGCTGGGTTCCTTGTTCAGATTCTCAAGAGGCTGCACTCAAGCTGAGGATCAGGGCTCAAGTCTCATCTGGAGGCTCAACTCCGGAAGGGTCTACTTCCTACTTGTCTCAGCACATCAGTGAAATTAATTTGTTGTGGCTATAGGATTCATAGCTGCCTCCTTCTTCAAAGCCAGCAAAAGAGGGAGAGAGACTCTGGAATGTGTAACAAGACAGTATAATATAATAATAATGTAATATAATATGATATAACCATGGAAACATCTCACTATTGCCATATAATGTAATATGATTGTGGGAGTGGCATTTTATCACCTCTGCTATTGGTGATTAATGATTGCTGTTGGTCTATTGATTAGAAGAAAGATATAGATCTTGCTCACTCTCCAGGGAAGGAGATTATTAAAGAATGTGAATACCAGGAGATGAGAACCATGGGGACTACCAAACATATTTGTTCGATAACAGAACACATTCAGCTCTACCCTACTGAAGAAAAAGAAAACATCCCATTTAGTCATTATGTCTAGCTTAAAGCACAAGATTTCTGGGTTAGGTATAATTCTTGCCATCTAAACTGAATGTGGCAACTCTGTGTCTAACAACTTAGGAACTAAAAATATGTTATCTTCTCCCACGCATATCACAATAATGCAAGACTGAAATAAGTCCAGAATGACCACAATATTTGTTTCAAAAATTGGAAAACTAAAAGGTCTATAACAGGAACTGGTCAATAGCAGTTATAGGATCCTGCTGGGTGGAGATTATGAAGATTGTCTGTCCTGGGAGGGGGAAAATTATTTGAGTAAGCACTGCTTCTCATCTCTAAGTAGGGGTTAGAATTCCCTAGGCCACCATGCTCTATTACTCTGGCTCTGCTGGGTTCTTCCTATTCCAGTACATTTTGGACACATTCGAAGTGGTCATGGGCTGTCTTGGGGGATCTCTTTGGTGGTAAGTGGATGTCTAAAGGTTTCTATTGGTCTCAACTACAGAGCTTTGTTTTCAGAAATACTTTTCCTTCAGTAACTTAGTAAGCTGCTTATCCATTGGCTTCCAGGTGGTACCATGTACCAGAAGCTAGACCTAAACTCCTTCCCTAAGCAAAGTTTTTAAACTTGTCTTTACTTTTCCTATTTGTCATCCATAGTACCCTGCCCCTTACATTTCTCTCTCTCCCTCTTAGTTTAATGGTAACTTTAAACTATCAAGATTGAGTAAGAAGACTACACCCATATTGTGTTATATACTTTTTTTTTTTTTTTTGCAATACTGGATTCTAACTAGTCTTTGTTACTCAAAGTCTTTCTCAACTTTATTCCCTGATGTTTTAAATTTAGAAGAAGTTGGCTTTTCTTTCAACTCAAGGTATCAAATTCTATTCATTTTGTGTGTGTGTTTGTGAACCAGTTTTTTCCTGAATTAACTTTTCTTTTACATACCTTGGCATATCAATAACTACCATCACATATCACTGATACTCTGTTTTACCAGTTCTTTCGTAGGGCTCCAAGTTAATTTTTCACAATGTAACATGCTCAACATTTTTCCAGCCTATAACATCCATTTCCTTTCCACTCACTAAGCCATCAATGCATTGATATGTATTTTCTTAGGCAACTCCCTATTTCTGGTACCATTTATTCAATCAGTCACAGTTTTATCAAGAAATTAAAAATCATTGTAGGAGTTGTGTACAAAATATTTGATACAGAGATTTAGAGGCTTATAAAACTGTTCATGTAGTTGGGGGTGTTGGAAATTATATATGCATTTACATATTCCTTGGTAAGACTAAATCTTCTTCCAGAAAGTGTTAATGGCACTGAATGGAAAAGACAGAATTGTATGGCACATTATGAGTATCTATTTATTGAGTCACAGAGCCATAGTTCTAGCCCAGAATATTGGGAGTGAACTTAACCATCATGATATCTGCAATTGGACTTAGAATTCTAACCAATGAATATATGATATGAAAAGAATGATGAGGAATTAAGACAAAACTGTATTTCCACTGATTATTTCACCACAGGTCCTTGGTATTTCTATGGGAGCATGTTTGTATTGGTGTATTTTTGCCAAGGGGGAAAAAAAATTCATGACCTCTTTTTAAACTTCTTCATACTTAATGAGCCAGAGGGAAATTTTCAGTCTTTGTGGCCAAGCAGTGTTACTCAACTAAACAGGAAAAAAAAAAAAAAAAAGCTGAAAGGTATAAAGGAGCTCCAAGAGCCCATACTGGCAGAGATCACCACTCAGCCAACCTCACAGGGAAGAAAATCACTTTTATGTTCTTTCGTATCTATAGAAATATGATTGTGATTTAGGGTTTGAATAACTCTGCCACTTATGTGCTGTGTGATCTTAGGGAAGCTGCATAAAATTTTGAGCAAGTTATCCTCATCATCAAAGATGGAAAATTCCCATATTTCAAAGGCATAATAGGAATTAGATAAAATTAATTAAATGAGTGTTCAATAAAAGGTAGAAGATTTTACAGTATTGGAGGATGAAATGAAGAGAGGTAGAAAAGAAGAGAGAAATGAAAAGAAAGGGTAACTAGAAAAAAGGAAGAAATAAAAGGAAACTGACAATGTGAGGACAGAAAATCATAAACCTAAAATGTAAAACAAATAGTGTTACTAGCAAGTAGACCAGAGATTGACTTCTGAGCTCCTTACTTGTTGATGGATTCTTGTATTGTTTGTGTATTTAGTTGTCTTCTTTGACATTACATTGCTTCAATTCACATCAATATTGAACTTCTGCTGTCCAAGTTCTGTGCACTCTGCCAGGCATTATAAGGTAGGTGGTGCTGAGGGGCTGGAGTTGGGACTTGAGGCAGGGGCTGGAGTTGGGACTTGAGGCAGATGGTGTTGTGGGCAACTCCAAGAATCTCTACCAGGGTAATCAGAGAAAGATACTTGCTTGAACATTGTGAACAGACTTCAGACTCAGAAAAAAATCTTACAACAGGAATGAAGTGTGGAGGGGTTATTTCTTCATCAATCAAGTACACAATCTCAATAAGATTGCCAACATGTGGAAGCTACCATCAAAAGGTCCACTTTTCAGTAGACTGATAAAACATATTCTCTTAACTATAAGCTGCTGAGAACTTTAATTTCTGAATACAAGATACAGCAGACATTGTCAATCACAAGATTTAAAAGTACAAAATTAGAATGCCATTATATTCACTTCAAAAATAGAACCTCAACAGTTCCTAAAGGGTTGACAAAGTATTTCCCAGTGGTTTCAAGGTATGTGTTAAATTACAATAAAAAGTCTTATTTTAATAAAACTCCCCATGGCTCCTCATAAAAATATTTAGGAAAGTTTATTAACACAATGAAAATTATTTGTTTCCAAAACAATTGTTTTGGAAAATGCTTAAGTGATCCATGAAGTATTTTCTTTTTGGAGAAAAAATAAGATATAATGAGCAGTATTTCATTTTGAACAAATCTAGCTTCAAATCCTATTTTTTTTCTATTCACTATTTTTGAATCCTCAAATATTTTACTTAAACTTCACCTGTAAAATGGGGGAAAAGATGGTGTCGGAAGAATTGAAGATGACAACAAATGCATGGAAAACACCTGTTATCATGTATATGCTCAATAAACAGTAGCTGTTACTACTATTGATCTGAGTCCCAGATTCTAGTGCACACTCTGCAAATCTATCACTATGCTACGTCTACTACAACTTATTTATAAAGAGATCAATAAAGTAGCTAATATCCCTCCTCAGTGTGGCTCTTTCTGTTTGTGTCTTATCTTCTTACTCTGTGTCATACAAAACTCATTTTCTTTTCTCATCCTTAGCAGACAATAGACATAAAGCAATCCCAGTCCCCATGGCCTGAGATAATTTGGTTCAAAAGAGAGACCGAGAAAAGTCATGCTGTGCCATATATGAGACCAACCATCCTTATTGGACCATAACAGAAAATGTCAGCAGTAAAACTGAAAATGATTTGTAAAAAATAAGGCAGAGTTTATCTCCGTAAGAAACATGTCTTTTGTGGATTTGTCACACTCCTGGCATCTAGTTCTGTTGATGAGCACCAAATCCACTGAATCATAGAGTCTACAAATAGAGCATCAATTTTTCATTATCTTGACTGGGTATAAAGCTTGTCTCTCACTGCACTCTTGAGACAGTTTTTTCAAATGAGATACCAATTTGAGGTTTCTTTGCCCCATTGGATAGAGACTGTCAGAGGTGTCTCAAGCTTTACCAGTTGCCTAGGATAATGATTCCCTAGCTTAACAAGCTCCTTCTGAAACTATCCTTTTCTTTGTCATTCATGATATTATTCTGAAACTATCCTTTTCTTTGTCATTCATGATATTGTTCTCTTCATACATTTAAAATTACTTTCCTTCTCAAACTTTGTGAAATTTGCTTATTTCTTTCTCTGTCCTTTCTCATGGTAGACTCCCATATTCATTTGCCTCTGCTATTCTATCTCACTCTCAATATCTATCTCTATCCCAATCTCTCTTTTTCTCTCTCTCTCTTCCTCCCTTCCCACCCACCTGTATCTCTAGCTCTATGTAATTCACTATCTATCTCCCCCTCACCCTCTCTCTCTCCCTCTCCTTCTCCTTCTCCCTTTATTCTCTCATTTGGCTGTCTAATCTACTCACAATGTTTTCATTATTCCTTTTGTACAGATAAAACCAGGATCTACAACTTTAAAATTTCCTTTTTAGTTATAGATTATCATTTCCAGTCAAGTTCTCATTATCTTCACCTGGATTAGATTCTCAATAATTTACTATTTCTTAGACCCCAAAACTCTTTAGTCACTCCCTTATTGTACTGCATATAATAATAGTTGCCTTGTCTTAAAATTATTTGCATAAATGTATTGTTTCTCCTCAATATTCTAACTTTAAGGTAGGAGAATGCTTTATTTACCTTTACATCCCCTATAACAACTGATGACCATAGCTAATCAAAATACTTGATGGATGGATAAAAATGTGTGTGTATATATATATATATATATATATAAATATATATATATATATAATGGAATATTATTCACTCATAAAAAATGAAGACTTGACTTTTGCAACAGCATGGATGGACTTTGAGAGCATTATGCTAAGTGGAATAAGTCAAAAAGAGAAAGACAAATACCATATGATTTCACATATATGTGGAGTCTAAAAAAACTCATGTATACAGAAAAGAGATTGGTGGTTGCTAGAGGTGGGGGTGGGGGGCGGGCAAAATGGATGAAGTTGGTCAAAAGGTACAAACTTTTAGTTAATAAATAAATAAGTCCTGAGGATATAATGTGCAATTTGGTGACTATAGTTAATAACACTGTTTGTATATTTTAAAGTTGTTAAGAGAATATGTCTTAAAAGTACTTACCATAAGAAAAAAAGTGTAATTATGTGTGGTGCTGAATGTTAACTAGACTTATTGTGTTGCTCATTTTGCAATACATATCTATCATTAAGGTGTACACCTGAAACTAATATAATGCTATAGGTCAATTATATCTCAATTAAAATAAAAAGAATTATCACTTCAGATGAACTCAAATGGATACATTCAAATGTTTATATGAAAGCTAAGCAGGTGTCCTAGTGCCCCAAAAGACCCTTCTTTAGGTTCTTCCTGACCTACATACATCCCAGGTTTTAAGACTGAGAGATTCTTGGTTCTCTAATTTGCAACAAAGCGCAATTTCTAAGGCCAAGAGAGTTAGAATTCACAAGAGATGGAATTTCCCAGTTCAAGTGCTGGATGTGACCCACACCGATTTTATAGATTGCACTTCTTATTAAACTCCTAGTTCCTCAAAGTCATTTACAGGATATGGAAGTAATGCCTGTTTCCTACCTGTTGGTGTTGCATCAAGATTAAATGGGAAAATGTAAATGATAGTCCTTTATAAACTGTAAAGCATTATATAAATACAGTAATTATTTGTCTCAAGTTATATAATGCCTAAATGTATGGGTGCTAAATATGTTTATTGAACTGATTAACTAATTAATTAGTTAATAACCAAATAAAGAATTAATCTGCTTTGCCTCCAACCCCTCCACCCCCCATCTAGTAAAGCAGTTTCTGTGAAACAGAAAACTAGACTCAGAGCAGGTTGAGAGGTCCCTTATGGGTTTTCATTTTTTTAATACCTAGAATTTTAAAATGTTTATTAATTAAAATGTTATTCAGTATAATTAATTATACATTTACAGTGAGAAGAGATCTGGTACTGAATAAAAGATTATTAAGAGCTGTGGCAAGCCTGTTAGTTGCCTATCCAGTATCTATATCACTTCTTATTAAACAACCTCTGGGCTGTGTCAATATGGCCAGCTAAAGGATGACTCTAAAGCCCACTTGCACATAGAGAAGGTCAGTGACATATAAGTAGAAGTAGAAAGTTCTTTAAAGGCATTGGCTCAACTGGTAAATACTATTTTTGTCCTTCCCTCTTTTTCCTTCTTCCTTCTTAAAGCACAGATGCAAGTCTAGAGCTCCAGTTGCCCATGAAGAAAACTTCAGGTTGAAATTTCAGATGCTAAAAAAAAAAAAAAAAATCAGAGCAGAAAGACAGAAGGAACTCAGGTCTCTGATACCACCATGTCCGCCATGAACGGACAACTTCTGACCTTGATGTTTTGTAAAAGAAAAATAGCTATTATTTGGCTTAAACCACTGTTATTTCAGATCTCTATTACTAGCAACAAAACACAATTCTTAACTCTTATAGAAGCTCATTTTTTTTTCGAAGTTTTGCTTAGCATTTAAACAAAGAGGAAAGAAATACCATATTAATCATTTTAATAGTATAATTAATCTATTTCAATAAAATATGAATCTAGGACACATCAGTAAAAGTAAAGAAATATAAATAAAAACTATCACCACTATAATATTTACTAAATATAACACTTCCCAAACTAGAATTTAAACTTTGTTTAAAATATTACTGTGCCTTTAAAATTCTGTTTCTTTCACTGGATTATATAGTCTTAAATACTTTTTTTAAGTAAATGTTTTATGTTACAATCAATACATTTGTTACCTGCTAACTATTCAAGATTACCTCTGCATTAATAGTGCTTTTTTAACCAAAGTGTTAAGCTTATATCCAGAAATCTTTAGGAAAATAAATGCTTGTCAATCTTCATTGAGAGTTACTAAAATATTTGATAGTGATGGTCATCAACACTTTGTGGGATAAACTACCTAACTACTACTACTTTTACTCTAAAGAGGAGAGCTGCCAAAGGACACAGGACTTCTATATTTCTAAATGTTTAAGGGAATTGTTCTTTGGTAACAGGATTCATATACTCAAAAAAAAAAAAAAAACCACTAAATTGAATTTATGTTTGTGGAAATTTATGTTTACTTACACAAGATTAGGCATAATGTTTACCTGATAAAACTTCTTCTTCACAGTGTCTCAAAGTAGATTAGTATTGTGATGTTATGAACTGTATTGCACCTCTGCTTTAAATTCATACTATGAAGCCCTAACTCCCATACAATTGTATTTGGAGGTAGGGACTTTAAGAAGGTAATTAAGTTTAAATGAAATCAGGAGGGTGGGGCCCTAATCAACCTAAGGACTGGTGTTCTTATAAAAGCAACAGATGCTAGACAGCTGTCTCCCTCCACTTAAACACAGAGGAGAGGTGACGTGAGGATACAGCAAGAAGGCAGCCATCTACAATCAAGAAATAAAATGCTCACCAGAAATATAACTTGCTGGTACCTCAACCATGGACTTCTAGCCTCCAGAACTATGATAAAATAAGTGTCTGTTGTTAAAGCCACCCAAGCGGTGGTATTAGGTTTTGACAGTCAGCAGACTAATATATGCAAAATAGCATACAGTGTGCAGGGGAATATCTTCAACTTAAGAGTAAGTGTTACTATTTGAAAACAATAGAAGCATTTTCAAATAACATGAAATATTGAAAATATTATGTTGCAAAGACTCAAAAATATATGGTAAAAATGACCTTATAAATCACTTGAAGATATGCTTCAGTTGGCAGAGCAATAAATCAAAATTTAAAAAGCATAATGGTACACAAACCACCTAAGTGTTGATGGATGAATGGATAAAGAAAATGTGAAATATAATATATATATATAATTCAGCCTTTAAGAAAAGAAGTAAATCCTGTCACTTATGACAATATGGATAAACATAATATGCTAAGTGAAATAAGCCAGACAGAGAAGGACAAATACTATATGTATAGTATCATGTACATGTGGAATCTAAAAAAAAGGAAAAAGAAAAGTTGAACTCATAGGAACAGGGAGTAGAAAATCAGTTGCCAGGGGGCTGAAGAGTTTTAGAAAATAAGGAGAGGTTGGTAAAAGGGTACAAACTTTCAGTTGTAAGATGAATAAGGTCTGAGGATCTAATGTATAACATAGTGACTATGGTTGATAACACTGTACTGTATAATTGAAATTTGCTGAGAGTAGAATTCAAACGTTCTCACCAACGGGGAAAAGAAAAGGACAAAATACGTGAGGTGATGAATGTGTTAATTTATCTGATGGGGGGGAATTCTTTCACAATGTATACGTATATCAAACCATCATATTGTACACTTTAAGTATCTTACAATTTATTTATCAGTTATACCTCAATAATGCTGAAAAGAAAAAAAGGAAACACCATAATGAAAAAAGTGTGGTTTTAAAGAACTTGTGGGTCTCCCCTTGCTTCCTATGTACCCCAAGTTCTATAATAATCAAGGTCATATGTTTTCCAGAGTGTCCTTCTCTAGTAGAAAAACTTAGCCCATTTTTGCTTTTATCTTTCAACAGTATCAGCATCTGTGTTCCCTAATAAGCAAGCTTTATCTTGATGTGTTTGATATCATTTAAAACAATTACTGATATTATTATTTTCTATCATTTAACTCAGGCCAAATGCTTGGGACACAGTGTCAGAAAAATTGTCCAATAAATTGTTTTTTTTCTTTCTTTTTGCTTTTTTATTTTTTTCACCCACACTGCAAGGTATATGGGATCTTAGTTCCCTGACCAGGGATTGAACCCCATGCCCCCTGCAGTGGAAGCATGGATTCTTAACCACTAGACTGCCAGGGAAGTCCCAGTCATGTTTTATTTTTTCTTTTCTTTCTCACTAAAATAGGAAGCATTGAACTACATATGGTCATTTTCATTATCAAGGAAATGGAAAAATAATTTTCTGCAACTATGGAACACATTTGAATTAAGTCATTTTTAAAAATCTGAAGACAAATAAACCATGCAGGGGCAAATTCTCCTACATCATTAATTCTTTCACAGTATGTTTTGAGTGTCTACTAAATGCTAGATATTATTCTAGATGTTAGGACCATATCTGTGAACAAAATATGTATGATGGCTATAGGAGGGACTTTCTAATCTAGTGGGTGATATAAATACATTGACGATTGTAATAAGAGTAAACTGTTAGGGATAAACACATATGTCTTCAGAGCACCAGTCTCCTATGCCTAATCCTGTGTTGATTTTTTTCCTTTGTTAAAATACCAGTATAGGGAGCCAGATTTCTACCATAGAAAATAATGCAGTAAAGAGTTATAAGAAACGTTCTAAAAGTTTATTGGTGGTCATCTCTGGGCAGTAAAATTATGATAAATTTTTATTTCTTTTCCTTCTTCTTTTGACTATGTTTTCCAAAATGTTCAAATTGAGAATCAGAAAATCATAAAACTATACATACAAACACTTGTCTATCTCATGTTATGAAGATTAAAGAAAGTTAAGTAGTAGGAAGTTCAGAGCTGCCATTTTCCACTAACTCTTTTTATTTTGATGGCATTTTCCAAGTTCCTGAGTTGAGTATATATTACTTTAAAATGAGGGAAAACACTTTATTTATTATAACTTAAAGAAGAACCTATGAGATAAAAACATTAATATTTTGTTTGTAAATTTTTATCTCATTTCTATTGTAAATATATATGCATGTCTAATTTTTATACTTTTAATACTTTCATATAAGGATTTTTCAACTTTAATTACAGACATTAAAATGTTATTTAACATGTTTTCATCAAATCTCTTTGATTGGATATGCCATTATGTACTTTACTATTCCTCAAAACATATGGCTGTGATAGCATTTTCACTATTACAAATAGCAATCCCATGAGCAGTTAGTACCTAAATATTTTTCTGGATCTCAAAATATTTGTTTATGATGGACTCCAATGGTCTGATGGAATCCAGATCTAGGAATACTGGACTAATGGATGTAAGCTTTTAACCTTTTTGAGATATAGCCAAATAACTCTCTATGAATGTTTTACATCTTTATAACCTTTGGATTTGTGTGCAGGCTCTGCTTCAGACAGAAGATTACTCAACTTCTCTAAACCTCAGTTTCTTCATCCATAAAGTAGGGCTAATACTGCCTCATAGTCTAGAGCAAAGATGAAATGAAATGATGCACTCACAGGATTTCACACAGTGCTCAACACAGAACAGATGACCAGTAATGATTTTTTTCTCACTCCCTCCCCTGGAAGATAACTATGTCTGCTGCAATCTCACTTTTCTACCCCAAACCCCTTCTTCAATTCATTTTTCATCCAGCCATCAGCAACACCCCTCTAGCTCTGTTTTTTGTAGCTCTGTCTTCCTTTTCACATTTCTTATTCCCAGCCACACTGCCTGTGTCCCATCTATATTAGAAGGAGCTTATCTTATTTCGGCACTCTGTAAATAACAGACTGCTGATAAGAATAATAATGGAAAGTCAGATTGCAGCAGAGCAGAATCAGGGAGAAATAAAGGTAACACTGAGTGAACTTCAACAGGAAAGAAAGGATGCATGGTGAGTAAATGATTCTATACCCAGAGGTGATGAATGCTGTCAAGCAATAACTGTCCCAGGAAAACAAAACAAAAAAAAGGTCAGCGTGAATACAGAGGAGTGAAAGGAAATCAAGGAGTAGCCAGAAAGCCAAACGGTACAAAAGAACAGTTCTTGGACTAAGAGAGTAGAAAAAATGGACATGGGCATGGATCGGAAGATAAAGGCAGAGAGGCAGGGGTGAGGGAAGATGGAGTTCATTATGAATGTCTTTCAGGCACAAAAGGAAGACACAGTCCGTGAAAGAGCCAGTGACGCCAGCAGAGAACGGCATTGACAAGGTATTGATGTCTGGGTCCAGGGGAAACCAGATAGGATTTTAATCACCTGCAGATGGGCACAAAGAACAAGAGTGAGTATTGAAAATTGATATTTAAAATCAACCACAAACTTGTGTGACATTGGTGACTATGTATAGCACCTGGTCTGATGGGTTGAACCATAAACAAACAATTTTTAAAAATAACTAAATTTTAAAAAATGAGTCCAGCTTTGAGTTGTAGCTAATCCTTGAGTGGTCCATGGCCCCTCGTTACCCCTGTGAGGAGTAATTCTAAGCCGTCATGGTTGGCTCCTCCTTCTCTTCCTTAGGCTGGAGTCCTTCAACAAATTTCCAGTACATCCCTCTACCTCCAAAGGTGGCAGCCTGATGGGACTTCTTGAAACATGGCTGGGAGAATGTCAGTCTCTTATTCCAAAGCCTTCAATGTACCGCCTGCAGAGTTGAGCCCAAGTTCTGGCACAAAGATCTCCACCAGGTAGTACCAACTGACCTTTCCAACTGGGCTCCCATATTCCCAGTAAGGTGTCTTAGACTCTGGAGTCTGTAGTCCTTTCACTTTTGTGTAGGCAGATACCATACCCCCTGTCATTTGAATACATTGAGAAGCAGGGCCCAAAGGCCAGGTGAAGGGGTTCTCAAACATTTTGTTCTAGAGAAAAAATGACTCATCATGCTCACTTCATATGAATGATCTTTTAAGAGCCATGACAATGATCCTCATTATACGGGCATGGTTATACAATCTTTTAAAAAAATTTTTTTATTGAAGTATCATTGATTTACAATATTGTGTTAGTTTCAGGTGTGCAGCAAAGTCATTCAGATATCTTATAAAATCCTCAAAGCAATTTCATGAGGTAGAAACTGGTTTCCTCATTTTACAGATGAGGTAGGAGGAATTATCCTCATTTTACCACAGAGTTAAATAATGTGCCTAAAGCACATGTAATAAATTCCCTGTCAGTCTTTGCAGCCCTCTTGCAAAGTCTATACTTTAGCAATTAAGTATTCTCTTTCTGGTCTCTAACCAATTTGTTCTTGAAATGTTATTCCTGGATTTTTATCCTGGTATTGTGACCATTTTGGTCTGGTTTCCTTCTTGTTGAGTCTTTAAAATTGTTATCTTCAGACTCTGTTTTGCAACATTGAGCTCTGTTTTGGAATAACCCATGCGATTCACCCTGGAGGACCTGGGCACATGTTCTCTCTGCAAAATGGAAGAATTTGGTAATAATATTCCCCATGGACTCTGAAGTCAGACAGACATTAATTTCAATCTCAACTGTGCCACTTTCTAGGCTGTATATACTTAAGTAAGTCATGAAAATTATCTGTGCTTTAGTTTCCTTATCTGTAAGAAGGGAATTCTAATATTATTCCTTTCTACTCCCCAGAGTTATTGGAAGGCTCAGATTATGTGATGAATAAGAAGGTTATTTGTAAGCTATAAAGTGTTGCACAAATGTTCAGAATAATTATGACATCATCTTGCCATAGTCATTTTGTGCCTCTTAATCCAGGCACAGACCAGAACTGCCCGTAATCCTTGATTGGTCCTTTATGGCACTTAGTTATTACCAAAATACCATCAGGTCTGGTAATGATCTTCTTAGAATATTGAAAATCATTCCTGAAATCCTTCAATCCTGGGTTGAATTAAAGCTCAGGGATTTTCTCATCTGATCCAAAGGTCAAATTATTATTCCAGGACTCATATGTTTCTTCATCCTTAGTGCGTCTATCTCTATAAATTTGTGAAAAAGAAGAAAGACAAAACAATGCCACACTAAGTGGTTCACTTCTAGATCCCACAGAGTCATTCTGTAATACAGAAAGAATACATCTTCATTGATTTATTGCTTTGCCAATTAAAAAGTAATTTAGTCAGGTTTCCTTATAACTTCTCCATTATGAAGAAGCCAGAGGAAAAGTTTTAATTTTTCAAAGGCTAATCTTGCTGTATTTCATCTAAGAAAATTGGAAAACACCAGACTTTTCTTTTAAAAATTTTAAGGGAATCTCCAGTCCTCAACCTCTCTCTCTCGTTTTTTCCCCAAAACTCAAGGTGAGGGGGTGGGGAAATTTTACTTTTTTCTAACCTTTTTTTGAAACCTTTTCTTGAGAAGATGTCTAGGTTACCAGGGAGGGAAATGAAAAAATAAATTTATAATCAAATTCTGATGGTAATGATGTTTATTTTTCAGTCCTTTACTCTTTATATGACATAATTTGAATTTATTTTCACAGTAACCACTATGAGGTAGATGATATTAATCCCATTTATTTAGATGAATAAACTGAGGGTAGGAGAGGTGAAATGGCATGCTGAAAGATCCAGAATTAAACACCCAAAAACCTGAACAAATACTCTAAATGTTAGAGAGTGAAGTTGTGTGATTTGATCTTTTTACACATAGTATCTCATGTCTTCCTGCTAATAGTTTGAGATAGGAACAATGTTTCCCTTTTGAAAATTGAAGACATTGAGGCTTCAAGAATTAGGCAGCTTCCCTTTTGTGATCCAGCCAGTGATGGGAAAAGGCAGGGGGTGAATCCAGGCCTTTCTGCCTCTAGAATCTTGTAAGACCCATGGGGCTATGATCATTACCTTCTTGGAAATCAGAATAAAGTCCAAAGAGTTCACAAGGAGAGCTTATCTTTCTTGATGAGAGCATGTCACTGTGGTCACAGCAGGATATTGAAGCTTCTTCCTCAGAGCCCAGGGCTTTAGAGGGCGCCCTTGTTGAGGGCAGCACACCTAGAGGTAATTGGACTCCCTGGGGCAGCCTGCTCTGAATGCATTAGATAGAAATGAATTTGAACACAGGAAGTTCATGTGTCAACCCTGCAGAACTCAGAAGAGTCCACACACTTCAGCCCTTGGAGGTTACGTGTACATGTTCTCTCTGCAAAATGAAGAGCCTTTCCACGTGGAGCAAGATATGAGTTTAGCATCCAGGGAGCTGAGCTGGAAGAGACCTTCACAGAAGCTACTATGGGTCAGAGGACCATCTTGTTTGTTGCAGAGGAGAGACTAATCAAGGATCCGTTCCTTAGTTAGACGTTTAGCCTCAGTTTATCTCTTGTTCTCTGTGCCTACGTCTCCATGGCTTATTTAAGAAATGAACTCACTGCCCCAGGAAGCTCTCCTGCATTGAGTGTGGGGTGCAGCTGGAAACTCAGAGGTCTCCTGATTATTGGTCTGGGGGACATTGGGGCTTCGGGTCTGTCCCATGTGCCAAATAGATTGCAAGAACAATTAAATTCCTTAGGGGGAATCATGGCACAGAACTCAGTCCTGACCCCAAATTACTCAGCCTGGATTTTATTAACTGCTTACAGCTTTCCACTCGCCTCTTGCATTCTGAAAAGGGCCCTAGTAGTCCAAGTAGTAACAGCATCTAACATTATCTACATGTGTCCCAAACTCTTCTCACCCCTCTTCCCTCCTAAGAGCAAAAGTCCTGAGAACCTTTCAGTAACTGACCTGATTACCAATATTGTGTAATCTTATAAAGACCACGCTCCTGCCTGCCTCTCAACCTCTCTGTGTGTCTGTTACTGTCTCCTATTTTCTCTCTTAAACTACAATGTGTGTTGGGCTTAGATTGCCCAAGAACAAATTATTTTTTTTAATTTATATCAATAATATTTGCATATTTTTCTACACAATTTGCACATACTGTGTTAGCTTAATTTCTAGACACTTTATAGTTTGTGTAGCTATTGAAAATGGCATCATTTTTCTAATTGCTTATTTTGGCCTATAGGGCCATTGTTTGCAGTAACATTGGTAAACCCTCCAATAGTATTTAGTAGATGGTCTATACATTATTTTGATTATCTATGTCCATAATCCAATAAACTGTTAATATTAAGATCAGTTACCTGCTCCCCTGACCACTGATTTGGGATCTTTGAAAATTATTTAATTTTTGGGAGACTCAGATTCCCCATTTTTAACATGTGGTTGACATGAATTTCATAGGTGAACTGGGAAGATTCATAGAGCGAATGCAACTGAGGTGCTTGGTTCACTGTGTCTCCTGGCCTGGCCTGGAACTCAGCCATGTGGCCAAAGCCAGCTTTACAGAAGGCCAGGGAGAGTACTTTAGCTATGTGCCAGGAAGTAAAGGAATGTGTTCCAGTCTTTGCCAAAACACTGATATTCCTCCCTCTAATTTGTAGAGATTTGATTTTTACTTTTTTAAGATTTTCATTTGGATCTAATGGCTCCATATTTTCAGTTGTATTTTTTCTTTCAATGACATCTCTGTGGAAGGGGAATTGGTAGGAAACAAAGGAAACTAAATTAAAACAAAAAAGAATTTAAAAATAGATCTTTTAACACTTTAATCTCTATGTTCCCAGAAAAAAATGTGTATATATATATATGCACAGATTTATATATATGGAGGTCAGACAGAACTATAAAGGATTAATGAAAGAATTTCATTATGTCGTGGATTTTTCACCTCAAGCTTAACTATTTTGGCTCCAGCCTTAGACTGAAAAAGAAAACCAAATGAGTTTACAAGACAAACCAGTAACTAACAGGACATTGAAGATGTATTTACAAGCAGAGTGATATTAAAACTCATCACCTCAGGTGGGTTCAAAATGCAGATCTTCACAAAATGCACGGCTACCTTGCAAATCCACTGATGGCCATGTAACGTGTGGCCCTGTGCAACTTTCAGATGTCCTCAAATGCACTGTCTATAAAGTGCCATACACTCTGCAAAATGCACAACGAGCCATATATAACTAAACCCAAGGATTCACAATGCTTCATGCATAACTGTCTGAGAAATGCAAGGCTTCCTGTCAAAAAGCATACATCATTTTCACCAAACACACATCTATTGATATATTCAAAATACAGATCTGTCCATGGAATGCAGTTTTCTTTGAAATTGTCAGCCACTCCCGAAATACACAATGGTAAGAACTGCAGTCTCCTCTGTTTTACCCAAGTCCTGGGAGTGGAGCACATACTGGGTGCCATGCATAGTGTTAGATAATTTGTGAGCAGGTGTTCACTAATCCTCAAACTGTCCAGCATAATTCCCTATTATTGTCTCCAACTTACAGATAAGGAAATGAAGGCTCAGAGAACTTTGGGAGACTTGCCAAAGATCACCCACATTAGTAGGTAGCATATTTGTGAATTAAGCCCAGGTCTGATTGCAGAGGCTGTCTTTTCTTTTCCTCTACCCTACTATGAGTATCTGAGTGAATAAATTCTAGGCATGAAAATTATGAAGACAAAGACCTGAGTCAGGAAAGCAGTAGACGTATTGTAGAATCAGAAAACAGTTCTTCTCTGTGCCAGATCAGCTGACACATAGGAACCATGAAAAGGAACTAGTGGGGAATAAAACTGAAAAAAATAGGTTGGGGTTTTTGGGGAGTCATAGTAGAAATTCCTTAAGATTAGGAGAATTGCACATTTTTTTCCCCCTGCTCAGGTAGTTAGGGCATAGTAACAGAAAGAGGAATATAGGTTCCAATACCGACTACCTTTCATTCATTCACTGTGTGTTCCCAAATGAATTGCTTCATTTCTCTGCATCTCAATTTCTTTATCTTTAGCATGAGGCTAATTATGGTATCTACTGATGAGAGGATAAGATAATGAAAAATTATTATTACCATTATTAACTAGGGAACAGATTTTAACACAGCAACTTTATATATGGGACAGCACACAGGATCTGGAGTCAAGAAATGTTGAGTAAAATGTTATATCAAATAATTTCTGACTGTGGCGTTATTCACAGATGATTAATCTCTTTGGCCTCCGTTGGCCCACGTGTAAAATGAGGGTGAGTATAAGTCTTGCCACATCTACTGTACAGGCTTGTGAAGATCAAATAAAATCTCAAGGAACAAAAAGCACTTCCCAAGATAGAAATTTTCACCCTATGGCATTATTTCTCAAGTAATGTGTTACCTGGGCTTCTTCCTATGGGTGTCAACTCTCCTCATATCCCTGAAACTGAGAGATTTTTCTCTGGACACAGAACTTTCAATGTTAAAATTCTGGGACAGTCCTGAGCAAACTGGGATGATTGGTCACCATATTCTTCCCTGAGGATCAGAGGAAACAAAGGGACATTGAAGAAGGAGTTTGCTGTGGATGGAACCACAGATAAGTTTTCAGTAGAACCTGGAGATGTTGGCTTTACCAAAGCAAATATTTACAACTGTGACTTGTTCAAACGTGCCGGTGGTGTTTTGTTGCTCAGTTCTAGAACCTGCCCATGGTCTGGCTTCACCATCAGCAGAAGCTGGGGTTAGGGTTAAGGTTAGGGAAGTTAGGAGCTCTTAGCTTCATATGGTGGATTGACACTGTATGCCCCAACCAGTTTCTTGAGATTTGTTTCTCACTCTTGAGCTCCTTTGATGATACTGAAATTTCTTTTTCCATGACTCATAAATGACCACAGGCCAGTGGAGGTGTTTCCAAGGAAAGAGTGTTCCAAGATTGGTATCACCCCAAAGCCTCATACATTTGATTCAAATCACAAGTATCTTTCATTTCCTGTTCTCTGACTCTTATTTTTGCTTCCTTTGTACCTTCCTACCTCTTACCTGCTCAACAGAAGTGATGGTGTCTTAATACTGCACTCCCTCTTCCCTGATTTTCAGCCAGGAGCTCTGGGCAGCTGTTTGGACCCTCCTATGTTGCCCCCACCACTGGAGCTACCTCCTCCCCATGGAGTCAGAATTATCTCAACTATCTGAGTTTAATTTTTTCTATAATATTTCCCATGGTAATATATGCACAAGGTTTAAAAATAAAGACAAAAAAAAAGTAAAATAGGGTTTATGGTATGCAACAATTCCCTACAAGAATCATCCTTACTTCCAGGGAAAACTTTCAGAAGTAAAAGCTAGTCACTGTATTTTCTTTCTTTTTTTTTTTTTTTATTTTTGATATTACTATCTTTTCATTTAACAATTTTAGATATATTCTGCTGTGATTAATATTGATCTAACTCCTTTAAACCTCTCAAAACTTCTCTCATTCACTTCTTCCAGTTTTCTGTTTGTCCATTGGTTTTCTTTGTCAATTTAGGAACATATTTGCAATTCATTCTTATTCTTCATTTCTTATTCAGCAGATAAATGCATATCTTGACAGCCTACTTGTATGATAAGAATATTAAAACCTCTGCCCATTCTCTCAGCCCTCTTTCTACTTCCACCTTCCAACTTTCATTAGCTTTTTTTTTTTTAACATCTTTATTGGAGTATAATCACTTTACAATGGTGTGTTAGTTTCTGCTTTATAACAAAGTGAAGCAGCTATACATATACATATATCTCCATATCTCCTCCCTCTTGCATGTCCCTCCCACCCTCCCTATCCCACCCCGCTAGGTGGTCACAAAGCATCGAACTAATCTCTCTCTGTTATGTGGCTGCTTCCCACTAGCTATCTATTTTATATTTCCTAGTATATATAAGTCCATGCCACTCTATCACTTCGTCCCAGCTTACCTTTCCCCCTCCTGCTGTCCTCAAGTCCATTCTCTAAATCTGTGTTTTTATTCTGGTCCTGCCTCTAGGTTCTTCAGAACCATTTTCTTTTTTTTTTTGGATTCCAATACATACGTGTTAGCATATGGTGTTTATTTTTCTCTTTCTGACTTACTTCACTCGGTATGACAATCTCTAGGTCCATCCACATCGCTACAAATAACTCAATTTCATTTCTTTTTATGGCTGAGGATTATTCCATTGTATATATGTGCCACATCTTCTTTATCCATCCATCTGTCGATGGACACTTAGGTTGCTTCCATGTCCTGGCTATTGTAAATAGAGCTGCAATGAACATTGTGGTACATGACTCTTTTTGAATTATGGTTTTCTCAGGGTATATGCCCAGTAGTGGGATTGCTGGATTGTATGGTAGTTCTATTTTTAGTTTTTTAAGGAACCTCCATACTGTTCTCCATAGTGGCTGTATCAATTTATATTCCTACCAACAGTGCAAGAGGGTTCCCTTTTCTCCACACCATCTCCAGCATTTATTGTTTGTAGACTTTTTGATGATGATCATTCTGACTGGTGTGAGGAGATACCTCATTGTAGTTTTGATTTGCATTTCTCTAATGATTAGTGATGTTGAGCATCCTTTCATGTGTTTGTTGGCAAGCTGTATATCTTTGGAGAAATGTCTATTTAGGTTTTCTGCCCATTTTTGGATTGGGTTGTTTGTTACTTTGATATTGAGCTACATGGGCTGCTTGTATATTTTGGAGATTAATCCTTGGTAGTTGCTTCATTTGCAAATATTTTCTCCCATTCTGAGTGTTGTCTTTTTGTCTTGTTTATGGTTTCCTTTGCCGTGCAAAAGCTTTTAAGTTTCATTAGGTCCCATTTGTTTATTTTTGTTTTTATCTCCATTTCTCTAGGAGGTGGGTCAAAAAGGATCTTGGTTTGATTTATGTCATAGACTGTTCTGCCTAGGTTTTCCTTAAGAGTTTTATAGTGTCTGGCCTTACATTTAGGTCTTTAATCCATTTTGAGTTTATTTTTGTGTATGGTGTTAGGGAGTGTTCTAATTTCATTCTTTTACGTATAGCTGTCTAGTTTTCCCAGCACCACTTATTGAAGAGGTTCTCTTTCCTCCATTGTATATTCTTGCCTCCTTTATCAAAAATAAGGTGACCATATGTGCATGGGTTTATCTCTGGGCTTTCTATCCTCTTCCATTAATCTATATTTCTGTTTTTGTGCGAGTACCATACGTCTTGATTACTGTAGCTTTGTAGTATAATCTGAAGTCTGGGAGCCTGATTCTTCCAGCTCCGTTTTTCTTTCTCAAGATTGCTTTGGCTATGTGGGTTCTTTTGTGTTTCCATACAAATTGTGAAATTTTTTGTTCTAGTTCTGTGAAAAATGCCATTGGTAGTTTGATAGGGATTGCATTGAACCTGTAGATTGCTTTGGATAATATAATCATTTTCACAAGGTTGGTTCTTCCTATCCAAGAACATGGTATATCTCTCCATCTTTTTGTATCATCTTCAAATTCTTTCATCAATGTCTTATGGTTTTCTGCATGCAGGTCTTTTGTCTCTTTAGGTAGGTTTATTACTAGGTATTTTATTCTTTTTGTTGCAATGGTAAATGGGAGTGTTTCCTTAATTTCTCTTTCAGATTTTTCATCATTAGTGTATAGAAAGGGAAGAGATTTCTGTGCATTAATTTTGTATCCTGCTACTTTACCAAATTTATTGATTAGCTCTAGTAGTTTTCTGGTAGCATCTTTAGGATTCTCTATGTATAGTATCATGTCATCTGCAAAGAGTGACAGTTTTACTTCTTCTTTTCCAATTTGAATTACTTTTATTTCTTTTTCTTCTCTGATTGCTGTGGCTAAAACTTCCAAAACTATGTTGAATAATAGTGGTGAGAGTGGGCAACCTTGTCTTGTTCCTGATCTTAGTGGAAATGGTTTCACTTTTTCACCACTGAGAATGATGTTGGCTGTGGGTTTGTCATATATGGCCTTTATTATGTTGAGGTAAGTACCCTCTCTGCCTACTTTCTGGAGGGTTTTTATCATAAATGGGTGGTGAATTTTGTCAAAAGCTTTCTCTCCATCTATTGAGATGATCGTATGTTTTTTCTCCTTCAATTTGTTAATATGGTTAATCACATCGATTGATTTGCATATATTGAAGAATCCTTGCATTTCTGGGATAAACCCCACTTGCTCATAGTGTATGAGCCTTTTAATGTGCTGTTGGATTCTGTTTGCTAGTGTTTTGTTGAGGATTTTTGCATCTATGTTCATCAGTGATATTGGCCTGTAGTTTTATTTCTTTGTGACATCTTTGTCTGGTTTTGGTATCAGGGTGATGGTGGTCTCATAGAATGAGTTGGGGAGTGTTCCTCCTTCTGCTATATTTTGGAAAAGTTTGAGAAGGATAGGTGTTATCTCTTCTCTAAATGTTTGATAGAATTCAACTGTGAAGCCATCTGGTCCTGGGTTTTTTTTTTGTTGGTGGTGGATTATTAATCACAGTCTCAATTTCAGTGCTTGTGATTCGTCTGTTTATATTTTCTATTTCTTCCTGGTTCAGTCTCGGAAGGTTGTGCTTTCTAAGAATTTGTCCATTTCTTCTTGGTTGTCCATTTTATTGACATATAGTTGCGTGTAGTAACCTCTCATGATCCTTTATTTTTCTTCAGTGTCATTTGTTACTTCTTCTTTTTCATTTCTAACTCTATTGGTTTGAGTCTGCACCCTTTTTTTTCTTGATGAGTCTGACTAATGGTTTAACATGTTTGTTTATCTTCTTAAAGAACCAGCATTTATTTTTATTGATCTTTGCTACTCTTTCTTTCATTGCTTTATCATTTATTTCTGATCAGATCTTTACCTTTCCTTTCTTTCTGCTAACTTTGGGAGTTTTTGTTCTTCTTTCTCTAATTGCTTTAGGTGTAAAGTTAGGTTGTTTATTTGAGATGTTTCTTGTTTCTTGAGGTAGGATTGTATTGCTATAAACTTACCTCTTAGAACTGCTTTTGCTGCATTCCATAAGTTTTGGGTCATCATGTTTTCATTGTCACTTGTTTCTAGGTATTTTTTGATTCCCTCTTTGATTTCTTCAGTGATCTCTTGGTTATTAAGTAGTGTATTGTTTAGCCTCCATGTGTTTCTATTTTTTACAGATTTTTTCCTGTAGTTGATATCTAGTCTCATAGCATTGTGGTCGGAAAAGATAGTTGATTCAATTCAATTTTCTTAAATTTACCAAGGCTTGATTTGTGACCCAAGATATGATCTATCCTGGAGAACTTTCCATTAGCGCTTGAGAAGAATGTGTATTCTGTTGTTTTTGGATGGAGTGTCCTATAAATATCAATTAAGTCCATCTTGTTTAATGTATCATTTAAAGCTTTTGTTTCCTTATTTATTGTCATTTTGGATGATCTGTCCATTGGTGAAAGTGGGGTGTTACAGTCCCCTACTATGATTGTGTTACTGTTGATTTCCCCTTTTATGGCTGATAGTTATCTGCATTATGTATTGTGGTGCTCCTATATTGGGTGCATAAATATTTATAATTTTTATATCTTCTTCTTGGATTGATCCCTTGATCATTATGTAGTGTCCTTCTTTGTCTCTTGTAATAGTTTTGTTTTAAAGTCTTTTTTGCCTGATATGAGAATTGCTACTCCAGCTTTCTTTTGATTTCCATTTGCATGGAATATCTTTTTCCATCCCCTCACTTTCAGTCTGTATGTGTCCTTCGGGCTGAAGTGGGTCTCTTGTAGACAGCATATATACAGGTCTTGTTTTTGTATCGATTCAGCCAGTCTATGTCTTTTGGTGGGAGCATTTAATCCATTTACCTTTAAGGTTATCATCGATATGTATGTTCCTATTACCATTTTTGTAATTGTTTTGGGTCTGTTATTGTAGGTATTTTCCTTCTCTTGTGTTTCCTGCCTAGAGAAGTTCCTTTAGCATTTGCTGTAAAGCTGGTTTGGTGGTGCCGAATTCTCTTAGCTTTTGCTTGTCTGTAAAGGTTTTAATTTCTCTGTTGAATCTGAATGAGATCCTTGCTGGATAGAGTAATCTTGGTTGCAATTTTTTCCCTTTCATCACTTTAAATATGTCCTGCCACTCCCTTCTGGCTTGCAGAGTTTCTGCAGAAAGGTCAGCTCTTAACCTTACAGGGATTCCCTTGTATATTATTTGTTGTTTTCTGTTACTGTTTTTAATATTTTTTCTTTGTATTTAATTTCTGATAGCTTGATTAATATGTCTTGGCATGTTTCTCCTTGGCTTATTCTCTATGGGACTCTCTGTGCTTCCTGGACTTGATTGCCTCTTTCCTTTCCCATATTAGGGAAGTTTTCAACTCTAATCTCTTCAAATATTTTCTCAGTCTCTTTCTTTTTCTCTTCTTCTTCTGGCACCCATATAATTCAAATGTTGGTGCATTTAATGTTTTCCCAGAGGTCTCTGAGACTGTTCTCAATTCTCTTCATTCTTTTTTCTTTATTCTGCTCTGTGGTAGTTATTTCCACTATTTTATCTTCCAGGTTTGTTATCTGTTCTTCTGCCTCAATTATTCTGCTATTGATTCCTCCTAGAGAATTTTTAATTTCATTTATTGTGTTATTCATCATTGTTTGTTTTCTCTCTAGTTCTTCTAGGTCCTTGTTAAACGTTTCTTGTATTTTCTCCATTCTATTTCCAAGATTTTGGGTCATCTTTACTCTCATTATTCTGAATTCTTTTGCAGGTAGACTGCCTATTTCCTCTTCATTTGTTTGGTCTGGTGAGTTTTTACCTTGCTCCTTCATCTGCTGTGTATTTCTTTGTCTTCTCATTTTGCTTAATTTACTGTGTTTGGGGTCTCCTTTTCACAGGCTGCAGGTTAGTCGTTCCTGTTGTTTTTGGTGTCTGCCCCCAGTAGCTAAGGTTGGTTCAGTGTGTTGTGTATGCTTCCTGGTGGAGGGGACTGGTGCATGTGTTCTGGTGGATGAGGCTGTATCTTGTCTTTCTGGTGGGCAGGACCATGTCTGGTGGTGTGTTTTTGGGTGTCTGTGATCTTATTATGAGTGTAGGCTGCCCCTCTGTTAATGGGTGGTGTTGTGTTCCTCTCTTGCTAGTTGTTTGGCATAGCGTGTCCAGTACTGTAGCTTGCTGGTTGTTGAGTGGAGCTGGGAAGTCGTGGGTGGAACAATGTCCTGAACTCGGCCCTCCCACCTCAGAGGCACAGGCCTGACACCCGGCCAGAGCACCGAGACCTTGTCAGCCATATGGCTCAGAAGAAAAGGGAGAAAAAAAGAAAGAAAGAAGTAAAATTTAAAAAAATAAAGTTATTCAAATAAAAAATTATTAAAAATTAACAAGTACTAAAAAAAGAAAGAAAGAACAACCAAACCATAAAACAAATCCCCCAATGATAACAAGCCCTAAATCTATTAAAAAAAACAAAAAAACAAAAAAACAGACAGACAGAACCCTCAGACAAATGGTAAAATAAAGCTGTATGGAAAAGAGTCACACAAAGAAGCATACAGATACACACTCACAGAAAGAGGAAAAGGAAAAAAATATATATATATCTATAAAAAAAAAAAGGAAGAGAGCAACCAAATCAGTAAATAAATCTACCAATGATAATAAACTCTAAATACTAAACTAAGATAAGCATAAAACCAAAAACCAGTCAGTCACATACAGCAAAACCCAAGCCTACAGTTGCTCCCAAAGTCCACCACCTCAATTTTGGGATGATCCGTTGTCTCTTCAGGTATTCCAGAGATGCGCAGTACATCAGGTTGACTGTGGGGATTTAATCCACTTCTCCTGAGGCTGCTTGGAGAAATTTCCCTATCTCTTCTTTGTTCGCACAGCTCCTGGGGTTCAGGTTTGGATTGGTCCCGCCTCTGTGTGTAGGTCGCCTGAGGGCACCTGTTCCCGCCCAGACAGGATGGGGTTAAAGGAGCAGCTGATTAGGGGTCTCTGGCTCACTCAGACTTAGTGGAGGGCAGGGTATGGAATGTGACGCTAGCCTGCCGTGGCAGAGGCCGGCATGACATTGCAACAGCCTGGTGTGTGCCGTGTGTTCTCCCCTGGGAAGTTGTCGCTGGATCAAGGGACCCTGACAGTGGCAGGCTGCACAGGCTCCCAGGAGGGGAGGTGTGGATAGTGACCTATGCTTGCACACAGGCTTCTTGGTGGCTGCAGCAGTAGCCTTAACGTCTCAGGCCCGTCTCTGGTGTCCACACTGGTAGCTGTGGTTCACGCCTGTCTCTGGAGCTCGTTTAGGTGGTGCTCTGAATCCCCTCTCCTCGTGCACCCTGAAACAATAGTCTCTTACCTCTTAGGCAGTTCCAGACTTTTTCCCGGACTCCCTCCTGCCTAGCTGTGGCACACTAGCCCCCTTCAGGCTGTGTTCACGCAACCAACCTCAGTCCTCTCCCTGGGATCTGACCTCTGAAGCCCGAGCTTCAACTACCAGACCCCACCCATCCCGGTGGGTGAGCAGACGAGCCTTTCAGGCTGGTGAGTGCTGGTCAGCACCTATCCTCTGTGTGGTAATCTCTCTGCTTTGCCCTCTGCACCCCTGTTGCTGTGCTCTCCTTCATGGCTCTGAAGCTCCCCCCTCACTCATCCCCAGTCTCCACCAGTGAAGGGGCTTCCTAGTGTGTGGAAACTTTTCCTCTTTCACAGTTCCCTTCCCGAGGTGAATGTCCAGTCCCGTATTCTTTTGTCTCTGTTTATTCTTTTTTCTTTTGCCCTACTCAGGCACATGCGGATTTTCTTGCCTTTTGGGAAGTCTGAGGTCTTCTGCTAGCATTCAGTAGGTGCTCTGTAGGAGTTGTTCCATATGTAGATGTATTTCTGATGTATTTGTGGGGAGTAAGTTGACCTCCATGTCTTCCTCCTCCGCCATCTTGAAGGTCTCCTTTTCATTAGCTTTAATGAAAGTTTCAACATCAAAATTGGTACCACTACATCTAATCTGTAAACACCTTCCTTCCTTCATCTATATGTTGTTTCTAAATGTTAACAATAAATAGTTTACATAATTATGATTGAGTAAATATAAAAATACAGAGTTGATAAACTATGGTTTATTTATTTATTTTTTCTTTAGTGTTTACTCTGTGTTGCAACTTGCCTTAGTCTATTTTTTATTTTCCTCTTAAACTTTGACCTTAAACATAGCTCTTTGTTGATTAAATTTTTATTATATCAAGTGTTCTTTTGCAATCTCTCCTTTTTCCAGGGACCTCACTCTCAAGGCTCCCCTCCCTGTTTCTATTTAATGAAGACTACCCTCAAATCTTGTTCCATAGCTGTATTTTTAGGATTGTCTTCCCTAGCTCTCCCAGCTTGGATGAACTTTCGCATATTCCATATTCTTCTTGGTTTTGCTAGAATATATTTTCAGGTATTTTAGCAAGAAGTTGCTTAAAGGAGGTCAACTTTCAGAGTCCTTTCATGTCTGAAAAGCATCTCAATTATTGCTAACTTCAAAAGTAAATGTTAGTTCGGTTGGATAATGAGCTCCCTCATCAAATTCACATTTCACATATAAGTCATCCATCATCCTTCCAGGATGAAACTCCTTAATCCTCTCAATAACAAATATATTAATATAAGTAAGGTTATATTAATATATACTTGACATTAAAAGCAGAAAAATATATGCTGCAGGAAAGCAGAATGATTTTAGAATTCCTCATCTATTCTTAATAATTATTAATAATTAAAAAATGAGTCATTTTAAAACTCAGGTGTGTGCTTATAATCTTTGTTCTTATTTTTTCTAGCTCTGTGGTTCTCAAACTTTAGAATGCATAAGAATTACCCTGCATAGCAAATATACCAAACTATGTACAGATCTTTATAAAGGCAATTTAAGGGGTTTTCAGAGATAATTCTTGACTATCAAACTGTATTATTTCTAAGTTACATATTTTCATATTTTAATATCTGAAATCATGCACATCTTATAAAAACAATGGCACTTTACACTTTTATCCGTGCTTTTTTGTACTTTTTAGTGGTATAGAGAATAATAAAGCTTCTTAAAGTTAATGCTGTATCAAATTCAATAAAATATGGCTGACTTCATAATAGAATTCAAGAGAATTTTGGAGGCATTGCTTTTTGTGTGTGTTGAAACATCACTCTTGCTCATTGAAAGTTTATTTTAATTGTTTCTTTTTTAGGTAACTTTCAGGATCTTTTTATCCTTGGTGTTTTAAATTTCCTAATGATGCTCCAAATGAGGGTCATTTGTTGTTTTACTTCATTATACTTAGTAATTGTTGGCTTCTTTTAAGTGAAATTCCATGTTGTTCAGCTCTTGTTTATATCCTTCTGTTACTCCTTGAATAATTTCCTCTCCTCTGTTTTTAGTGATTTCTCATCCTAGAACTCCTTTCAGTCATATATTGGATCTTAAGAGTGGTGTTTATGATTTCTTCTTCCTCATTTTGTATTTCTTTTTTTTTTATTATTTGGAGAAGAGGAATTTACTCTTTCTAATTTTCAACTCTTTATTGAATTTTCTGTTTTGACAATTATATTTTTAATTTCTAAAAGTTTTTCTTTCCAGGTTTCTAATTGTCCCTTTATCCACAGCTTTCTCTTTCTTTCTGCTTTTTTGTTTTCAATGCATTTCCTCGTATTCTTGAGGATGTTAATCATAGTTTTTTTTTTTTTTGTTTTTTGTTTTAAGTTCTATCCTTCAAATTATCTGTTTTGGGGGGATCATACTTTTCTGCTTTGCTTATCTTGATTTTTCTCTTTTGTTCTTCTATTAACTACTGCTGCACAAGAATCCGCACCAAAACTTAGTGGCTTAAAATAACATTTTATGACTTCTAATGGTTCTGTGTATTGACTGGGCTTAGCTGAGCAATTACTGCTTTGTGTCTCTCATACAACTGTAGTCATATGATAGCTGAGTCATAGAAAGGATTTATTATTCTTGAAGTCCAATGTGGCTTCTCCGTTCATATGTTGGGACTTCACCTGGGATGATTGGACTAGCTGGTGATCTCCAGAAATCACTATTTCTGTACACAGACTCCACACATGGCTGACTTAAGTTTCCTCACAGCATGGAAGGATAGATTCTAAGAGCCATTGGACTTCTTACATGACAAATGGCTTGCCTCAATGTGAGTGCTTCAAGGGTGCCAAGCAGAAACTTCAGGGTTCTTTGCATCTAGCCTTGGAAGTCCCAAAATGTCACTTCGGTAACATTCTATTGGTTAATCAGGTCACTAAAGGCAACCTGGATTAAAGGGGAAGAGAACAAGACTGAACTTCTTGATTAAAGGAATACCACGTTCACACAAAGAAGAAAGTATTAAGAAGTCCTGATTTCAATTCTTTGGGGTATATTCCCAGAAGTGGGATTTCTAGATTATATGATAATTCTATTTTTAATTTTTGAGGGATCTCCATACTGTTTTTCATCATGGCTGCAGCATTTTGCCTTCACACCAACAGTGTACAAGTATTCTAATTGGAATTCTTCTTTACTTTCTATTCTCCATCTACCCTGGCCTTGCTCTGTTTCTCAACTGTATCACAAAGACATATTTTTTTTTCTATCTTATCTCCTTCTCTTTCTTTCCATAGTTGAAGTCAAACTGTTTATACATGTTTAGATCCTATGTATTTATTGTTTCTTGTCATATCATCATGTATTTTCCCATGTCATTAGAATCTATTTTAAAACATTATATTTAATGACTGTTAATTTCTACTCATATGAATTTCCCTAATATGATAGATTTCTTTCCATTTTCATGCTATTACAAAAACATCATTTTTGAAATAAAATATATGTACAAATATCTTATTTTGTAAAAATTTTTATGATAGAAAAATCGACAGAAATCATTTTATAAAACAATTTCTCCTGTCTTGGTTTAGTAATTTTGTTTCCTGTATTGGTTGTTGAGAGTACTGCTTAAATGATTATTTTTCAAGAGTGGCCCATATTTTCATCCCTTTATATAGGAGGTTGATCTTCTGTGCTTCTTTCATAAAAGACTGCTTGTTAAGATAAATGATTCTTGGGTCATGGCCATTTTCCCTAAAAATTCATCAGGTCTTTCTCTGTTGTTTTTGTTCTCTTGAACAGAAAATCTGAAATATCAATTTCATTACTATGGAAGTACCTACAGTTATCTGCCCTGGAGAGTTATGGAATTTTTCTTGAATTTTTAAAATTACTTTTTAATGTAATCAGAAAGTGTCCTATTCATGGTATTTTCTTAGAATGTCATGAGCTTCTTGTTTTCTATTGTCAGATATTCTTTCTTCTAGGAAACTTTAACTTCTTATTGATCTTAAGACAGCTTCTAATGCTCCATATTATATTTTTGTCAGGTTTCTGTTCCCTCTTTTCCAAACTAAATTTTTTACCATATTTTTTTATCCCTTTGTTTTATTATAGGAGATCATTTTCAGTTTTTACTGCACAACATTAATTTGGCTGTTAATTATTATATCCAAGGTAGAATTTAATTTTGTGTTGGGTTTTACTGTCACCTTTATATCTCACACAGATCTTCTTCCACTGTGCTTTATTATCTATTCCTCTTACTCTTTTCTTTCAGTGTCCAGCTTTCTCTAATACTCAAAACACAGAAAGTACCTGAAAAACCACCAAGGTTCCCTCTCTTCTAACCACAGTTCCTGAGGTTGTATTCACAGTAATGACACTGTGAATCCAAAGGTCAGAGCAATAGAGACTTTAAATATATGAAAATTTTATGTGGAGCCACCTTGGAGAATAGATTTCTATTATAACTAGTGATATTTGGGAGACATGAATTCAAATTCAGATCAGCTTCTTAATCCACAAGTTCTGTTGTTGAGGAAATTTTGCTAATGATAATGCCTTATATGAGGATCAAATGAATTTTATAGGTTGAGCCAAAGATATGGGAGATTATTCATAAGCATTAGGGAAAAACAAACAGGATTTAGAGTTGGGAAGAAAAAAGGCAGATAAAACAAATAGAAGAAAAGAAACAGTTTTTGTGATGTCACTTTGGTGGGAAAAAAATAAGTAAAATACCTCAGTGCTTTTCTGTCTGCCAACAAATGGAGAGCTGAGCTTGAGTGGGGAGCTGAGCTTGGGTGGGGCTTGAGGAGACATTTGATGGTCAGCAAGGTTCTGGTTTTCTCGGCCATGGAATTATCATGACATTCCCAACCACAGGTACTGAACTATATATGTCCTCTTATTTTTTCTTTCAGTGATTTATTGAGTTGTTCAACAAATTTTGGGGACCCAATGATTATTTAGTATAAGAGAAATGTAGTATTGTTCCAGGGAAAATCGTGATTGATCTTTAATCTGAAATATTGGTTTTATGACCCTACTGCTGGGGACTGTCTACATGATTTGATGTACGGATGGTGAATTCAAGTGTGTATGTGATGGAAGTGGAGTTTAATATAGAAGGTGATCTAATAAAATCTCTACTGGTTTCAGTCCTTGTCTCTCCAAATATAGTCTATTATTAGTTGTTTTCAAGAAATAAAATGGTGGTACTTTAGAGTCTTCCTCTTACCTAACCTCTCAACATCATTTGACCATGTAAACTGTGACTTTTTAAATAAAATCTTCTCAGTTCTTACCCTCTATGTTGTTCTTAGGGGTAAAATACTAATTTTTCTATTCCTTCTCTGCCTTCTTGCTTGTTTTTCTTCCTCTGTTTTATCAATAGGTTCTCAATATTCAGTTTTAAGCATACTCTTATTCACTCTAACTCCTTTAGGAGTGTTATATCCTATCCATCCCCTTGGCTTTAGCTGTACTCAAGCAGTTCACTAATATATGTTTCAAAGCCCATAACTCCCTTTTCAAATCATGAACCTCATATCTAAATGTTTATTTGACATCTCTTCTTGGATTTGTTAAATGCCTCTCAATCCTATGGCCCAAAATGAATTACTTCATTATTCCTCAACAAAATTAAATCTCTTTCACTCTTCTTTATTTCACTATAAAACTAAGCCATCTATTGAGTTAAGAAAGCTGGGAATCCAGGAATTATCCTGATAACAGCCTTCTCTCTCTCTTATGCGTAATGCATCCCCAAACGCTGTCAATTTTTCCTCCGAAACATTGCACAAATGATCCCACTAGTCCACCTACCATCTACTTAGCAATAGCCTCCTAACTGGTTTACCACCATCTATCTGAAGCCAAATCCGTCCTCTGTACCCTGACACCCTGACACAGAATTAAATCTCGGAGACAGAGTTTTGGGTGAAGTAGAGTAACCCTGAGAGAACTGCTCAAAGGAAGTGAGGTGGGGAGCCAGGATATATAGGAGTTTTGCAACAAAAGGCAGGTATTCTGAATGTCAAAAGATTATTGTTAATTAAAGAAAACCAGATATCTCAAGTTAAGGAATTTACTGTTTCTCTATGTATGGGAAGACTAAAGAGTCTGGGCTGACTGAAATCATTCCTTTGATATGCACCTCAGCTATCTGGAGCCAGGGTCCTATGTTTTCACACCCTGAGTTTCCTCAGGGCTCACTACTGGGAGTGGGACTACAGTCTGATGCCTGCTAGAAGGCAGGGATTCTTTGCTTCCTGAGTTCCCTCAGGGCTCAACAGCCCACCATGGGCAATAGCTGCAATCCCCGATGACTGTGACATCCTTTGTTTACTGATATGGCCGGCAATATTCCATTTCTCAGCACCAAGCATTCTTCAGTTTCCTCTACCTTCCTTGCTGCCCCCTGACATAAAGCATTTGTGGTTTTTGTTCTCTCTTTCTTCCTTTTTTGTCATATATATATATATTTCATATTTTAGCTCAAACTTCACTCTCTTAGGAAGCTTTTCCTAGCCTCCTTTGATGAGGCCAACCTCTCCCACCTCCATAGCATACCACTCCTCCCTTTTATACCACTTTGGCCCAGCGAAATTATATGCTTGTTTGTGCAATCATTTCATGTTTTACACCCTGATCCATGAGGGAAAGGACCGTTTTTCTCATTCAACATCTGTTCTGGCACTTGGCCTATAGCAAGATCTCAAAAATCTTTATTGGAAGAATAATGGATGAATAATAATGCAATTAATTATATTTAATAAATATTGCCTCACAATCTTCAATTCACATTCACATCTGATATTGATTCTCACATATTGACCCCAGGAGCATCTCAGAGCAAAGGTAATTACCTTCACTTTCTGAATGGGGAACCTTATTGGTATATTGCATTGTCATGGGGACTGGTAAAAATATGCTTGACTCTGCCAGGCCCTGAATCTCTGTAGAAGAAGGAAACCTGCTGAGTGAGTTTCTCTGCACTTCTTGCTAAAAAATTAACATTAAAAAAAATGCCTATCAGCTCTTAAGAATGTTGTTAGACACTTTTCTATATATTCTATTATTAAATGCCATTATGATTTTTCCAAATAGGTATTAGAAACCACATTTTATAGATAGATAAATTAAGATTCAGGAACTTTAAGAGACTGACCAAGGTCACGCAGCTCTCTCCAGGTGCTGTGAAATTATTCTCCACTAACTGGAACTTTTGATGTTAAGCTATTAGGACACAGGCTACAACAGGCTCATGTTTGTTCTGGGAGATACTATTTGTCAACTTATAATTTATTTTACCTTCACAGATATCAACCCTTAGAGCCAAGTAATAATGCTTTCCCCTAAAGCCAAAGCGATAGCCTTATTTGAGATGGGTTGACAGATTTCTAATTCTAAGAGAGGGGCTCTCCTCCTTCCCTCTGCTTTGTTTTCTGTTCTTTTAGTACAACATGGGAGAAAAATAAATAAATCCCTGGGCATTGATCATGTTATGATTTAATGTATTTCTGATGCTACCTAGTCTACAGAAATAGACAGAAATCTCAATTGGTATCATCTATTAAACAAGTTCTTAAAAACTGTTGCTTCAGCCCTAAAAAAAAGGACAGCACAGAAAACATAACTATTGCTTCACCAAAGGAACATGAATGTCACAGAGCTTTACTGTAATAACGGGGCACACATTGGGTGTTCATAGAGCTGAATTCTTCCAAGACTTGTGATGGTGACCATGTAGTTATTTTATTACCTCATGAGTTGAGAACAGATCTCCTCAAATATTAAAATAACTGGTACCCAATATTAAAATAACTGGTACCCTGATCATATTTGTAGGAAGATGAAACTTTATCACATATGTTTGCTAGTAATGTAGAATCAGAGCATATTAACAAAACCCTTTAGCAACTGAACTTTTTATTTGGGGAGGAGGAACTATGCAGTGGAATGAGGTTAGGCTTTATAATCAGATTGAGCTTGTTTTGCCTCTACGACTTATCATGGACAAAGTGTGTGACATTATACAATCATTGGAAATCAAGAGATAATAGTTTCCAATTTTTCAGGGATTGGAGAGGTGGTTATCCTGAGTATAAAGGGTCTAGCTCCCTATCTTGATGTGCAGTGGCAGTCTGTAGAGTCTTAGACAATGATAATAATATTACTGTCATATTGATATTGACACATTGCTAATAACAGTCGTTCTAATATGTTCTGGGCTGTGCTTTATCTCATTTAATTCTCAACACAGCTACGAGACTGATAGCATGTGAGATGAGGAAACTGAAGATGACGAAATTGAAGTTGGCATAGGAAAGTGACTTGACCAGGGTCTCATAGCCACTAGGTGTCAAAGCTGGGACTCACACTCTATCTGATTACAGATGTGAAACTCTCAGTTTTCACATCTTCAAAATGAGTATACATTAGATAATTTATGCTTAGGCATTTAAAATACTTTTAATATGGGTGAAATAGACAATTACTCTGCCCCAGACCTATACAGAGCTCTCTGTGGGATGTTTATTTGTTCTGGGGAGGGACACTGCTCTCCCAAATCTTTATTGCACACTCTTCCCTGGGACCTTCTGTCTGGGGTAGTGAATTAAGCATCCCCCTAGAACATGTGTAGCCAGGAGCTGAGAAAAGAAGAACCTTCCTTACTGCTTATCAAGAAATGGGCAAACTTCTCCCCAGCGGTATCACTGTCCCCACTTGGGGTTTGTTTTGAGGTACTACTCTCATAGCTCCTCCACCTCTCACCCTCAGCATTTATCAGATATTTATTTCATTAAGCTCAGTTGCTGCTGAGAAGCTAGGAAGAGGAAAAGAAGTTCCCTTCAAGCATCTGGCATTTTTTAGGAAAGTTTTCATGTGCCTAATGATGTTAGATTGTGCAGAATAAACAGCACATTATAATCTCCTTTCCTTTCTCTCATTTTCCTGTCATTCTATCAGATTTCCATTGAAACACTCTAGAATTCGAGTAACTTGAACTTCTCAACTCAAGTGAATTTTAGCTTCAACTTCCTTTCCAAGAGTCATTCCTATGATTACACCTCAAACTATGTCAAGATCCAGAGCTGTTCCACTTCTGAAGTCTTGAACTCTATTATTAAAAACTTTGCTCAGTCTCCACGACTTAACAACTTTCTTAAACCCACCACTTCTGTTCCTTGACTCAAATAATCCTTTGGACCTTTTACGCCTCTACTTTGTTCAGACAAAATAAAGTTTAAAGTGTTCCCTGACCAAGCTGGATATCATTTTTGATCATCTAAATTGCTCTTTTTAAAAAATTTTTAACAACTTCAATTCCATGACATCCCTGTCTTCTGTCTCACCTACCCAGCAGCATTCCAAGTCTGCATTTTCCCCATAATGTTTCTTCTTAAATTTAGGTGATTGAAAAAATACTCAGAGCATCAGAGAGCATGATGGAGAAAAAATGACAATGGTCATTGTACTCCATCCCAGCAGTGTCTTTTGTCATCATTTTGCTTAATTATTTTTAATCATTTTGCTTGTTCATGATCTCATTATACTCCCAGCAATCTTCAACATCATCATCATTTTCTTGAATCATGACTCACTTAATAACCCCCCCATGTAAAATAGTCCCCTTCCCAGTTCATTGAGATTATAAAGCTTTCAAATATAAATTACCTCATTCTCATACTCCCTAGCTCCCCACGCACCTAAGTATACAATCACCTGCCTTTCTAGACATCTTTACTCCCCCTCACTCTGGCTCAAGCATGGAAGTCCCTTCTGCTGTGCATCACTGACCCCTCCACATGGGTTTCCATCCCATTCACTCTTTTCTCCTCCAAGACCCTCCTTCAACACTGGTGCTAACAGCTAGGATTTTTGTATCATCTATAGATTACTTCTAAGATGATCTAAGAAATCCTCTCAATTAGAATCTTAATCTCCTACATCTTTTTAAAAAAATTTACACTCCTCCTAGGCTGGTGCTTTTATTGCCTGCAGAACATAGTTTCCTAACCTAGTTTCCACACTTCACCCCCCACACTACTGGGACACGTGTCAGACTTCCTCCAAAATATGTCCACGGTACTCTTTTCAACCAGCAAAACCTTACTTGGCTGCTGGGTTTCTTCAGCTCTGCTTGTGTCCAACCAACCAAGGAGTAAGTTGTCAGTATCTCTTTCTTCCAAAAACATGTGTTATCAGTTAGCTACTGCCATGTAACAAACAACCTCAATATTTAGTGTCTTAATTAAATATTTAACTCATAACTCTTCAAGCAGGCAATTTCAAATAGATTCAGCTAGGTGGTCTTCTGGTATTGTCTGAGCTCCCTCATACATCTGCAGACAGTTATGTGTAGGCAAAAAGCTTCTGCTGATTTGTATGGGATTTCCTACATGTTTCACTGGGGCACGTGGGCTGACTCAGCTCTGTTCTATGTGTCTCATTCTCTAGAAAACTAGGTCTAGGTAATTCACGTGGTGTCTGGGAGGGATTCTGAGTGAAAACAGGGAAGACTTTTGAGACCTGGCACAATGTCATTCCATCTGATTCTATTGGCCGAACTAATCTCAAGCTTAGCTCAGATTCACAGGCTGTGGGATAGATTTCATCTTTTTAAAAACATTTATTTATTTATTTATTTATTTATTTATTTATTTATTTATTAAGTATAATTGATTTACAATGTTGTGTTAGTTTCAGATACACAGTAAAGTGATTCAGTTTTATATATATTCTTTTTCGGATTCTTTTCCCTTATAGGTAATTCAAAAATATTGAGCTGAGTTCCCCGTGTTATACAGTAGATCTTGTTGGTTATCTATTTTTTATATAGTAGTGTGTATATATTAATTCCAAACTGCTAATTTATCCCTCCCCCCACTCTTTCCACTTTGGTAACCATAGATTTCTTTTCTATGTCTGTGGGTCTATTTTTGTTTTGTAAATAAATTCATTTGTATCAATATTTTTAGATTCCACATATTAAGTAATATCATATGATATACGTCTTTCTCTGACTTACTTCACTTGAATAAGATAATCTCTAGGTCCATCCATGTTACTGCAAATGGCATTATGTCATTCTTTTTTATGACTAATATTTCATTTTACATATATATATATATATATATATATATATATATATATATATACACATGCCACATCTTCCTTATCCATTCATCTATCAATGGACATTTAGGTTACTTCCATGTCTTCATTATCATAAATAGTTCTAAAATGAACATTGGGGGCACCTCTTACAGGCAGCTTCTAAGTCATTTTGCAAAGGATGAAAGGGCATGTATTCAAGGAGCAGGGAGATAAATTGGGCCATTTTTGCAATAACTTAACTACATCCCCCAATTTCTACTAACAGTTTCATCGAACAATTCTGTGGGGTAAACACAGTAAGAGGAGGAAAAATGTCACATTGTTCTCCCCAAGGAACAGCTCCTTGGTCTAATGCAATCTCCTTGCATCCCTAGTGTTCTGTTTAGATAAGCTGAAGGGGAGTTGGATGATCTTAACAAGATGATTCTGCACCTTTTTGTAACTTTTCCAGCTTTAGAGTTGTTTTCAGCTTTGTATTCCACAAATATGCTCTGAATAGCTATCATGTGCCTGATGTTCTTCTAGGTATTTAGGTTACATAAATGAATAAAATATATCAACCCTCAGAGATTACATTCTGGGGTGGGGGAGAAAGACAGTGAACAATACTCATGTTAAATAAGTAAATTATAATTTGTTTAAATATGATATATGTTATGGAAAAAGGGGAAAAAGGAGCAGTAAGCAGTAAGTAAGGGGCATTGGGGCAGTAAGATGAGAAATTGCTAGATTAGGTTTCACTGAGAGGGTTAAAATTTGTCCAAGATTGAAGTGAGGGAGTTAATCATGTAGATACCTGGGTATCTGAAATATTCTTTGGAAAGAGAAGGCTAGGGGCAAGAGATTGCATGTCATGTGTGGGGAACAGCAAGAAGGCTGGTGTAGTTGGAGTACAGTGATCCAGAGAAAGAGTGTAAGATATAAGGTCAGGAAGAGAAATGAGTAAACAAGGATTATATCCTATAGGATAAGGATCAGCAAACTATGGCACCATGGGCCAAATCTGGAATACCACCTGTCTGTGTAAATAAAGTTTAACAGAAGCACAGACACATTGCAATGGTAGAATTGAGTAGTTGTGATAGAGACCATATGGTCCACAAGGTCTAAATTATTTACTTTCTGACCCTTCACAGAGAGTATGCCAACCCTGATATAGGGGCTTCTAAGACACTGAAGAACTTTCTACTCTGATAAAACAGAGTCTAGCCATTGCAAAGGAATTACATAATCTGACCTTGACTTTTCTAAAATAAAAGATCACCTGGTTTCTGGTAAGAATGGGCTGTAAGGAAGTCAGGCTAAAAAGAGAGAGAACAGTTAAGAACTACTGACAATACAGGCAAATCATGGTGGTTTGGATCCAGGTGACAGCAATGAGATAATGAAATGGAGTCAGATCCTGCATATATTTGGAAGATATAACAGTCTATAGTTTCTTTAACTACAGAAAGAGCCCCACTCAATAAAATGTTACGAAAGCGAGAAGAATACCAAAGCAAAACCGTACCTTTTGAGCTGGACACTGGGACAGACACTGACCCATGTGAAGAGACTCCTCCAAGCTCACTTGGAGCAAAAGTGGAGCAGTCTTGTGACGTTCAGCCCAGTTATCTATCTGTGTAACAGATCAAGGGGGTTCTCTTAACTCTTTCAACTATCCCCACACCTCCTTTATCATCTAGTACAGGAGACCCCTAGCTGTCCTTCCTGGAGGGTCTTTTTGCTCATTTGCATCAAATTAAACTCTTTCTTCCATTAATGTGTTGCTTTGCTTTCCACCTACAGAACTTTACTATCTGGAGCAAACTATACATTTACAGTCAGGAGACCTGGCCACTGCTCCCAGTTCTATGACCTCAGCTAAGCTATTTAAACTCTGCACCTCAATTTTCTAACCAATAAAGTAGGGACCTAATTGTATCTATTCCACTCTGTTGTTTTGATAATAAATATGATCTTTTCTATTTAGGGATGTCACAGCAATTAGTAACTGGCACATAGTAGGCTTTGAACCAATGTGAATTCATGGATAATTTCCCCTTCATTATTGTTCTTTTCCAGGGGAGGTATTGTCTGATCTGTATGGGGAGGATGTTTTACTGTTCTCTACAGTCAATCCCAGCATCAGGGATGTCCTCAGTTCACCCTGGCTGGAGGATTATTGCCTGCAAATTTGAAACTTTTGCAGACTTGCTGTGAGGAAGGATCAAGTAATATCACGGACCTGGCCAGGGAGACTGCAGGGAGGACAACCTGACACGGATTATTCGTGAGGTGCCGCATAATCAGGGTCTGCAGACAGAGATACCTAGCTCTGGGAGCCGGTTCAATTAAAGAGCCCCATAAAAAGAAACGAAATGGAGTTATTTGTAGTGAGGTGGATGGAGTTAGAGTCTGTCATACACAGTGAAGTAAGTCAGAAAGAGAAAAACAAATACACTATGCTAACACATATATATGGAATCTAAGGGAAAAAAAAAAAGGTCATGAAGAACCTAGTGGCAAGAAGGGAATAAAGACACAGACCTTCTAGAGAATGGACTTGAGGATATGGGGAGGGGGAAGGGTAAGATGTGACAAATTGAGAGAGTGGCATGGACATATATACACTACCAGACGTAAAATAGATAGCCAGTGGGAAGCAACTGCATAGCACAGGGAGATCAGCTCTGTGCTTTGTGACCACCTAGAGGGGTGGGATAGGGAGGGTGGGAGGGAGGGAGACGCAAGAGGGAAGAGATATGGGAACATATGTATATGTATAACTGATTCACTTTGTTATAAAGCAGAAACTAACACACCATTGTAAAGCAATTATACTCCAATAAAGATGTTAAAAAAAAAGAACCCCCCCAAAACATAAAATAAAATAAAAATAAACAGCCCGTGCTTTTTTTTGGATTCCACATATATGCGTTAATATACGATATTTGTTTTTCTCTTTCTGACTGACTTCACTCTGTATGACAGTCTCTAGGTCCATTCACGTCTGGTAAAACAACTATACCTCAATTAAAAAAAAGAAAACAACAACAACAGCAAATGTAAAGAGCCCATGCAGTGAGACGGGAGGGCTGGAGGAGATGGTCAGGTTCTGAAAGTGGGATTGTTGAGAGGGGTGGAGTCACTGTGGGGGAGTTGGATAAGCAGTTACTTGGAGTGGGAGAGGCACTGGGGAAAGGGGTAGCAGGCGCGGGAAGTTTTTAATGAGCGGGAAAATGACTTCTGAGTTCTCTACATTTGAAAAAGAAATCTTTCCCAAGCTTTCGAATGGCACAACCTAGGTAGTAAAACCAAACCCTAGTGTGAACCAAACTACACATCCGTGCTTCTTCCTTGTCTCCTTTGAGAAGCTCTGGAGGTGTGAAAGGGTCAATAGAGTGCGACTTTAATTTTATAACTTTAACATAATATTCTTTTCTTGTTTTCAAGGCAGTGCATGCTCAAAGAAAATTCAGAATCATAAAAGTAAAAGGAGATTCTCTCTCTCTCTGCTGACCCATATATCACCCTTGTTAACATTTTAGTGTTGTTATTGTAGTTTATTTAAAATACATAATCGGTAGACACCAAGTTTGTGAAGAAAGTTTCCTGGGGTTTTTCACAGTCACATTTCTGCCAAAAGTCACATATTTCATTCTCCTCATAACAAACCTAGGCACCTGCATAAGTTTCATTAAATATTTGCATCCCTCTCACTGAGTGATGATTTTTTTTCAAAGGAATAAAGTCATTACTTTTCAAAAGTTGCTGCCTTGCACAATAAGTAGACAATAGCCAAAATTTGTGATGTGAGATGAGAAATGTCCGCTAGGTTTGACAAGCTTTGCAAAACACATGGTTCTAAATCATTCTTCAGCAACATTGAGTATTAATATGTGATGTGATCTTGGGGTTCATATATCTACAAATATCTACCATCATTTATACATATTTTTAAACACACACAGGTATACATAATTAGAATTGGTAGCATATATGAAGTTTTGTATCATTTTCCCCCTTTGCTACCATAGCAGGACACTTTTCTTGATAAAAATATTCTAAAGCTAAAGTTTTTAAAACTGCATAATGGTCATTGTGTCATTAAGCCATTACTCATTTACACAATCTTCCATTGCTAGATATTTTGAATGCTTCAGATTTTGGCCACTGTAAATAGTGTTGGAATTTACATTATTGTGAATATATATTCATGGCATCTTTAGTATTTCTCTGGGATAGATTCCCATCTATGAAATTAATGGCTCAAAAGTTATAACCCTCTTAAAACTCTCTGTCCATATATATGTGTATATATATATATATATGTCAAATTACTTTCCAGCACTATTGCACAGAAGTATTCCCCCATTCCCTGAGCCCACTTTGGACGTGTTCTTGGTCACTTCTCCATTAATATTAGTATAAGAGAATAAACTTTTAAACAGCTATGACAATTTGACACAGCAATTTGTTTCCTTGTTTCTTCAGTTTTCATTTGTGTTACACTAGTAAGGTTGAATATTATCCTTATATTTATTAGTTATTTTTTCTTCTTCTGTAATGTTCTATTTCAGTTCTTCAGCCATTGATCTTCTTGAGGTTAAGTGCTTTTCTAATTGATTTGTATGAACTATCTGGACACAATTCATATTTCTTTTTGCACTTTTATGGCAACTACTTTATGAGGTTGTTTCTTGTTCATTTTGCACATGGCATTTTGACATTTAAAAAATATGCATTTAACGAAATCCTTTCACATCTCCTTTGTGATTTTCCCTAGGGTTCTTAAGACTCTCTCATCCCCAGATCACTTAAATTCTTACCCGTATGTAAAAATACTTTCATGCTGCATTTTGGTCTATGCTGTTGAGTCGAGTTAAGGTGAGAGAGGCTGAAGAGATAGGAAGGAGCCTACACATAAGGAGATATTGAACACTTATGGAAGAAGTACAAATGGCCAAGACACTTTTCCTTCTCTGAGTCATTAGTAGGAGGTTTTGCCCATTGTTTTGTTGGTTTGCTTTAAATAACAATCATTGCTTTAAACTAGTTTCTATCATCTCACTTCTAGATAATTGCAATCACTTCCCAATTTTGTCTCCTCACATCCAGTTTTTTCCACTTCCAACCCCTTCTTCACATTAGAGACAAGGTAGCCTTTCTAAAATAAAATTTTAAAAATCTGATCTTTTCACTTTCCAATTAAAATCTTCCCCATCAGCCTTAATGCGCACCTCCTTCAACCCTTAGCACCGCATCCTGGACCCTGATATCTGGTCTCTGTCTCCCATTCTGGTCTCCCCTTCTGCCTCTCATACTTTACATGATCATGTTATTTTACACTTGGTGCCTTTCTTCCCGGTTTTCCTGCTTCTTGAAATCTTTTTTTACTCTCTTACACTGAAGCCAGCAGTGTCTCTGACAGAAAGCACTCTACTATGTATGTCCTTCTCTTCTTTCTGTTTGTGGCACTCTAGCCTGGACTATATCTTAAAACAACTATTATGTTGAAATAACACTATACACATGTATCCCCCACTAGATTACAAATATCTCAACATCAGGGGTTCTCCTTTTCTTTTATTGTATTTCCAGGGCCTAATATATCCCCGTATATTGTACTTTAGGTGCTCAATATTATACAATTTTCAAAAATTGCCATCCACTTAATGCCTATCAGAAGCCACATCAAGACCCAGAATAGTCATCTTCTTATTTAACACCAATTCAATGCTGCATCTTGTTTTGTGAAATGAGAATATAAACCCCTGCTACACATTCCACCCTGGACAAAAGTGAAACTGAAGGCAGTAATGCATGTGAATAATTTTGTAAATTGTGAGAAATTTTGTTTGTGTGGTTATGTGTGTGCATTTGTATGTGGAATTATTTTTACTGTTATAATTATTCTTATAGAAATATGACATTATATTACAGAATTGCAAAGTTTTAGAATATTAGATGTACATGTGACCTTGACATAATGTAGACCACTGGCTTGCAAACTGTGTTCCCAGGTGCCCTTAGGTTCTTTAAAGGTGCTTTAAGGGCCATTTCTGAATGGTGTTGGGAAGGGGAAAACAGATCTGGCAGGATTTCCAGACCCCATCTCAGCATCTACCAGAACAATACCAGTTTTAACTGTTTCATATGTTGGATTTCATATATGGTTTTGTCTAAATAAAAATTTGAAAACTGCCGATTGTTCTAATGCTTTATTGCACATAAAGAAACTAGAGCCCAGAGAGGTCATCAGACTTGCCCGAGGTCACACAGACTGTCAGTGTCACACCCAGGCCAATGTTCTTTCCATCACACACACTTCCTTAGGAAGCTCCTTCCTCCCCGGTCCCAGGACATTTTCCATGCATGCTTTTCCCCACGGAAAAGGTTTTCAACCCCAGAACATGCTTCTAGCATCTTAAAGTAGTGTGGGTTCTGCTCAGTTCTCATCTATACCTTTATCTTTCAAAACATCACTGAGCACATTCCTAATGCTTATCTTTCCATCATCTACCCTTTCAAAGACTCTATCTCGCTTAGATATTCCAGGCACATGTCTTCTAGGCCACCAGGCTATAAAATCCACTCCTCAACAAGAGTTTTGCCAATAGCAATCTCTTCCAGTTTGGTGGCTTGTTAATCAGCACATTTTCATGAATTGCTCCATAATAGCTTGAGTCTAAAAGATGATCAAATTACCATCTACAGTGCTCTGTAATTGCTGGAGATTGGTTTCCTGGATGAATGGGAAACCTGCCACTATTTGGAAATCAGAGCAATGAATCAACACACAGTCTGAGCACCTCTGATATGTTACACCTCTTCTAGGGGTAGGACCACAAAGGGTATTTGATATTGTTACTGCCCACAAGGATCTCACATCCTAGTAGGAGGAAGACACACATGTAAACACAAACAATTCAGGGAAAACATGAAATTAAAAAGGAACGTACAAAATGAGAATATGAGCCATTCTCTCTGGGTATTGTCATGAGAACTTGGCCATGAAGATGAAGGCGGGGCAGATTTTTAAACACTAACACTTATTTTAGAGGGCACAAGATAGAAAGGCATTTTGCGTACGGAAATGACTTTCTAAAGATTTTCAAATTGTTTATTCAGTGATTGTTTTTTTTTTTTTTTCTTTACTTCTTACTATGTATCAGGAACTGGGTTTGCAACCAGAAACAAAAATCAGTTCTTACCATCATAGCAGTGAGGGAAACAAGTCAATTAAAATTCTGTATTATACTATGGAAAGGGGAAGAAAAACAATTGAAGTATTTTTTTTTTTTTTCTAACATAAGAGTATTGGAAGACCATGAACAGTCATAACAGGTGAGGCAGTTAGAGAGGTGGGCCATGGCCAGAGGATGGAAGAAACCTTGCATCCCACAATGAGGAGCGTGGACTCCATCCTGATGACAAGGGAGGCCTGCTTGTTGAAAACTTCTGAGTAGGGGAATGCTACACCTTTTTCTTATAGAGAATAGATCTAAAATAGCAAAGACTATAGACAAAGAACAATCAAATCCAGAGGTAATGACAGTCATGGCAGACTGAAGTTTCAGGGAGGTTGATCTGGAAGTGATGCATCTTGAAAGATGTGTAGAACACCAGATAAGAGAGATGGTGTGCTTGTAGATTAAACACATAAGTTGTGTTCCTGAGCCAGGCAGTCATTAAAGAAAGCAGGTAAGAGTGAGATTTCAGGTCAGTAATTTGTTCACTCAACAACTATTTGTTGAGTGTGAAATATACACAAAGTACCCTTTTTGGCTCAAAAGGGTAGAAGAGTGAAAATGCTGTCTCCATTCTGGAGGAACTTCTGGTTAGCTGAGAAGATGAACAAGAGCTCAGCTAACAGTGACGATTCAGTAAGCGCTTACTACATATGGTGTTTTATGGTGAATTTCCATTAGTTCTCACAACATCCCCATGAAGCTAGTGTTTTTATTACTCTCTGACCTCTCATGCTTCCACACTAGTAAAGGATAGGTAATAGTAGGACCAACTTCATGGGGATGTTGTGATCCTCGTGAAGTAAGAATGGCTCTACTTGCTACCAAGTCCCAAACTTTCACCCATTGCCCAAGACTGCTTCCCAGGTAATTATGGTGCCAGGTGATGGAAGTGTCAATGAGTTGCATAAATAAAGTGCACTGGGAACTTGAAGAAAAAGGGGGAAAAATACATCCAGGACCTTAAAAGTTGGGTTTTGGAGGAACTCTAAAGAAGGTAGAGTGCTATCTGAGCCTGAAAAAGAAACTGACCTGGCACAAAATATCAATGCATAGCAAACATCACCTCCTCAAACCAGAGTTTTCACTTTTTACAAATCCTTAAAGAACAGGATGAAAGAAAGTTGTTGGAAGTTTTTGAGGAAATCACACTGGATGATTAGAAGGCAGTCACACTTAGACCTTCAATTGTGAGGCAAAGCAGAAAGTAAATTAAAGTCTTTGATTTAAAAAAAATAAGGAAAAAATTAACAACACCACCAAAACAAAAACAAAAACTAATTAAAAATATATATATATGTGTGTGTGTGTATATATATATATATATATATATATGTATATATATATATATATATATATATATATATATATACACACACACACACACACACATATATATATATACAGGTGCTTAAAGGCACCAGGCATCAAACTGCAAGTCTATAAACTTCACACAGTGGAACTTTCTGGTAATGAATTCTATAAACTCTTACCTTGGTGGGGCTTCTCCCTTCTCTTCTCCTCCCACCTTATTAAACACAAGTCTGGAGTTTTACAGGCTTTGCAGTAAATGTGAGTACTCATGGCACTCATGGTATTTGCAGAAAAGTTTCAGTCGTCATTATCTCCAGTTAATAGTTGAAGGTGGGCAGGAGAGGAAGAGAGAGGGAAAGATTTGATGTACAGTTGTCCTTGTTCCAAAGTGTCCTTGACAGTCTTTTTAAGAATGCTCCTCAAATTCGCCACCGAATCATCTGCCAAACACTCTACTTCAGGGCAAAAACTCAGTTGGTTTTATGTGCTGCTGGATCAATGGCCTATTTCTCAAGACGGTAAAGTGGGTTCAGAGTTTGCTGGAAAATTAAGAAAGGAAAAATAAGAAGCTCATTTGATGGCTGGTTGCATAAAACTCAACACCTGCTACTTAGATTTTTTTTTTTTTAACATCTGGTTAAGGGAAAATGTCAAGGGCTTTTCAAATTTGCATCAATTTGAATAAAACCATTGTTATACAGCTTGCAAAAAGTCAAAACACTTTGGAGGAAATTAGAACAGATTTTTTTTTTTTTCTTGCCGAGATTGACATAAAAGCAAAACCTCAGAGATCTTAATCTGAAGTAATCTTGTGAGACTTGCCCAGACCCATATTTGCCAATTAAACTTCTGTTCCAGAAGATAAGGTATTTGCTAAATTAGAGTATATAATTTGACGGATAAGGGAATCTTTTCCCTTCATAAATATTTTATCAGGAAGTGAAAACATGTAAGCTTATACTCCTGATAAAGCTATGAATATCAAGGAAAGGAGATCTTCTAACTTGTGGTTTCAAGGGAAATAATTTTGATTGAAAATCCAAGTTCCATAACATGTTTTTCCAGCAAATAAAATGCTATATATCTGCAAACAAAAACAAAATTTAAAAAAATGAACAAAATATTTGCTAATGCATTTTATGTGAAAACGTAAATTAGAAAATAGATGCAACATGTATTTTTTCCTCTAAAAGATAAATTGAACCTGGGGGAAAAAAAGCTCAAGTATCTCTAATTGCCATTAGCTTGATAATTAGTTCTCAAGTAGATTTATGTGGTCTTGTATACTCAGAGATGAGCATCATGGTGTTCCATAAGTAGACGTTGCACTCCTAACTGTTATGAAGTGTTGGATAGTGTGGCCAGCATTAAAATTGGAACTTACTTTGATAAGGGTGATTAGTAAGGAGTAATGAGATTTTTTCCAAGATGTACATGAGTCATTTAGGTGATACCTAGCTGAATAAAACCTAAATTTTAACTTTCTCATCTTGGGTCATTAAATCTGCATACTAATCAGTCTTACTAATTAATATCAGACCTGTTACTATGAATGAGTTGATTCAAATTAAGTTACTCTTCAAAATGAGTAAGAGACCAAAAAGATTTTCCAAATGTTTTGGTGGGCTACTTGGCTATCCATCCCTAAGAAGATAAGGATTTAATGAAATCCTCTGAAACCCCATTTGAGCTAAGGTATGAGGCTGTGGAGCTTCTACTTGTAAGATTACAGAGGCTAAATGCTCAGTCTTAGGACCAGAGAGACTTTTTTGGAAATAAGTTGGTAGGAATAGAAGAAGTTATTTCATTTTTCTCATCTTACTTTTCTCTTATAATAATAATTCTCTTAGAATCAATAACCCAGGCCTGGGACTCTTTCTCACCCTTGGAATAACATAACCAAGGAAAGTTCTAAGAAAGGATGATCAGCAGCCTGGGACCACTCTGTTCTGGGCCCTACAGAGAGCCCCTTTCCATTCTGAACTACTATATCTTCTAGAACTAAAAAATTATTGAGTTTTTGCTGTGTAACAGGTACTCTGCTAAAGGCTGTGGATTGATTACCTTCTTCATGATCACAGGAATCCTATGAAGTAGGCACCATCACTATCTCCATTAAAAATGAGGAAAGTGAGGCACAGAGTAGTTAAGCAATTTTTCCTGGTATGTGAAAGAGCTAGGGTTTTAGGCAGCATAACTTCACAGCCTTCACTTTTAATCACTACATCTCACTGACTTTCCAATTTACATTATGATGAACAAACTGATGTTTGGAAGAGTACCTCTAAAGGCCAGAGCCAAGAATGGCTTATTACATTTTTTTTTTCTGTTTTCTTGACTCAAAAACTTTAATATCTTTTCCTTATAGGCAGAATTCACAATTATGTGGAATTAGATTAACCAGAACCCACAGTATCTAATCTGTCTTCCATGACAACAATTACTGAGTATCAAAAAGAGCCATCACTATTCATCTTTAGCTTTAGTTCTGGTCCTAAAGCAAAGTCACTTATATCAGACCTTGTTTCTCTGCTCATCTGCAGTGTGAGTCCTCACTGTGTCCCTGGCTCCTCCATCATCCCCTGTTATACTTTCTATTAGTTTGTCTATCCTTCACCTTGGCCTTAGGAGGCTGAAACCACATCTTATTACTCTCTTCATCTATCCTCAGCAACCGATACACACCTGGCCCAATGAATTTTGACTGAATTAAAGGATGGAGAAGCCTCCATTTTGACCTCTGTTTATGGGAATGATAATATTTACATTAACTATCTTGGAAGGACCTTATGAAACTTGGGTGAGATAATGACTAGGAAAGTGTACAGAAATAAAACATAATACAAAACAAGAGATTCTTTCTTTAAGATTTTCTGTAATTATTCTCATCAATAGGTAAATGACTTTTCTGACAGAATCACACCCAGAAAAAGTGATTATTGGGAAAATTTTCCAAAGCCATTTCAAAAGCTGGATCATTCCATCCTTCATTTCAGCAAATCCTGGTCCTGTCTGTGAAAAAAAGAAATAAGAGATTTTTGGTTTCAGAGGTCCTGAATGAGACAATATTTATAGAACCAGAAGACATAAACACTTCAAAGTTGTAATTTTGAAGCAAGACACCAGCTACAGCCCAGAGTGGGGAAAATGGAGCACCTACTATGTATTTGGCTCCATGATAGGCACATTTATGTAAATTTCCACTGAATCCCCATAATCATTATATGAGGAAAAATATCCCAATATTACATAAAGAAAATTGAGGCTTAGAGAGGTTAACAATTCACCCAAGGCTCTACCTTAGATGTAGGATTGAATCCATGTCCATAAGACTCAAAAAGCTTAGCAAACACCAAAATCAAGGATGATCAAAGCAAAAATAAATAAGTCTACATCAAATTAAAAAGTTCTGCCCAGTAAAGAAAACCATCAACAAAATGAAAAGGCAACCTACATTACAGAATGGGAGAAAATATTTGTATATCATATATCTATTAAGGGGTTAATATCCAAATTATATAAGGAACCCATACAACTCAATAGCAAAAAACCCCCAAACAATCCAATTAAAAAATGCACAGAGGAATTGAGTAGACTTTTTTTTTTTTTTTTCTCAAAATAGACACACAAATGGCCAACAGGTACATGGAAAGGTCCTTAACTTCCAGTTACAAGATAAATTCTGGTCATGTAATGTGCAGCATGGTAACCACAGTTAACAATACTGTATTGTATACTTGAAAGCTGCTAAGAGAGTAGAATGTAAAAGGTCTCATCACAAGAAAAATATGTTACTATGTGAAATGATGGATGTTAGCTAAACTTATTTTGGTGACTGTTTCACAATACATACATATATAAAATCATTATGTTGTACACCTGAAACTTGTACAATGTTATATGCCCATTATATCTCAATAAAACTGGGGGAAAATCAAAAGCTTAGTACTTTCACCCTCCACACCACCTTCATCTCCTGGTTCTTCTTTGACAAAGCCCGAAGTTGTTGTCTGCAGGTTCAGGAAGGAAACATTACTGTATTTATGCATGAATTAGGGTTATTATACCTGTAAGTGATCAAAACCCAACTCAAATTACCTTATGAATAGAAGGAAAATTATTCATGGATATTTGGGTACACTGTAAAATAGCTAAGGCATCAAAAGGAGAAAGAAGCAGGTAGACCTAAAGAACATCCAGAATCGAGAGCTTAAATACTATTAGAGCTGCTTCTCCATCTCCTAGGCCTGCTTCTTATTCTCTCTGTGCTAGCTTCATTCTCCCTCACTACAGACAGGACCATAGACAGCTCCCAAGCATTAAGAGCTTCATTATCCTATGGGAGAACACTGGATAATGTTTCTGTGATTCTGTGACTCTGAATCTAAGCCTCAGATTAGAGGCTGAAGCAATTTGGCTAACTAGGGCCCCATGTCTCCCCTGCATCATCAAACTGAGACCAAGGAAATAAGGCAGAAAAGACCATTCCACAGTGCAGGAGGAGGACTAACATAGATCAATAGATACACGTCTCCCTTCCTCACCACCAGTACCCCACTATGTTGGGACTGAATCAGGTTAGACAAGAATAGGAGGCATATTTGGGGGGAAATGGTTCCTAAATGCAGAACATGTTGAAGTCCCATATGTCTCAAGACTCATTTCTTTTTCTCTATATTTTTTCTACCAAAAATTTTTAGCTCTTGATAACCTGGATTCACTAGCATTTTTGATTAGCAAGTAATGAAAGGTGAGAGATGTATTTCTACTTTATGTTCATAAAATTATCATTTAATCAACCTAGTTTGGGGACATCCAGGAAAAGTTAAATGTGCAGATCCAGGGTAAGACACAAGGTAGATTTGTCAGAATCATTAAGTTGTCATGTCATGAAAACAGGAGGTTTCTGGATTTATGACATCTCATTTTGCCATAGAAAAATAATTCTGCATAAAAGACACCCCTAGAGATATCTCAAAACGGTATTTTTCAACATGTATTCTTTCTAATTCCTATGTTAGTCACACCAGCTTACTTGTTAAAGATGTCAATTTCAGACCTACTGGAACAGGATATTTATGAGTGGTGTCTGGAACCTGGAGTTTAACAAGCTGTTCATATGATTTTTACAAAGTTTAGCATCCTTGGTCTCATGCAGTAACTGTTGCAAATATGTGCTTGGGACATACAACCTTTCCAGGTGATGGTATACATTGGTATAATCTTTCTTGCAAGCAACTTTACTATACGTGCCAAGATTCTTAAAATGTTCCTCACCTTTGTTCTTTATAATGTTACTTCTGGGAATTTTTCCTGAGAAAATACTGTGAAATATACAAAGAAAAAAACAAACAAAAAAACACTAAGTAGAGAGAATAGTCATCACTTCATATTATGAGGAGTGAAAATAGAGACCATAAGATGAGAATAGTTATATCAATTTTGGTTAATCTACCTCAGTGTAATATTTTTCAGACTTTAAAATATATGTGTGTGATGCGTATACAATACTTTCACAAATCTCTTAAATTATGATGTGAAATGAGAAAAAAGAACATATGAGTATAATTATATTTATGCATACCAAAGTTACACAATAACATTGGCTCTGAGAAGACCAGAAAGAAATATATTGAATGATAATAGTGGTTCATTGGATTATGAACAATTTTCTTCTCTCTGCTTTTCTTTGTTTTCAACACGTTACTATGATAAACAGATGTTACTCTGTCACTCTGATATTTATTATCATGTAATAAAAATTAAATAAAATATTATTTTTATTTTATTTTACTAATATTCTTTTATTTTTATAAAATATTTATTTTTATAAATGTATTATTTTATTATTTTTATTTTATAATAAAATATTATTATTAAGTTAAATAAAATTCTTACCAGTCAGAAAGAAATATGAAAACAATTCCCACTTCTTGCCTACTTCTGGATATACAGATGTTATGAAACTACAACGTCATAACTGGATCCTATGGTAAGCCTTTCCTTACCTTCTACTTCATGTTTTTGTGCCTGGGTGCCTGGATACCCCTGTCTGGATAGCTTTTCTTGCTCTTACTCTTCTTCCTCAAGGCTGCAATCCTGCCTCAGCATCCCGAGGGATAAAGCTGTGACTTCCCAATACCTTCTCCCGAGTTACTCACAGTGACCTCCTTCATGCTTTTTTTTTTTTTTAAATTTTATTTATTTATTTATTTTTGGCTGTGTTGGGTCTTCGTTTCTGTGGGAGGGCTTTCTCCAGTTGCAGCAAGCGGGGGCCACTCCTCATCGCGGTGCGCGGGCCTCTTACTATCGCGGCCTCTCTTGTTGTGGAGCACAGGCTCCAGACGTGCAGGCTCAGTAATTGTGGCTCACGGGCTCAGTTGCTCCGCGGCATGCGGGATCCTCCCAGACCAGGGCTCGAACCTGCATTGGCAGGCAGACTCTCAACCACTGCGCCACCAGGGAAGCCCTCCTTCATGCTTTTATCTGCCCATGCAGTTCATAACCTTCTCTTACACCCTAGTATTGCAGATCTGTTTAGAACAATATAAACATCCATGTAGTTCATTCCAATGTAGAAAATCACTGGAGAATTAAGAAAACTTGGAAAGAGTGTTTTAATTGTATTTCTTTTTATACATTCCTCTAGTTATAATTTTTTTTTTAATTGAAGTATAGTTGATTTACAAAGTTGCATGGGTTTTTGGTGTGCAGCAAAGTCATTCAGTTATATATATATATATATATACATTTATATATATTCTTTATCATATTCTTTTCCATTATGCTTTATTATAGGATATTGAATATAGTTCCCTGTGCTATACAGTAAGACCTTGTTGTTTATTTTACATATCGTAGTGTGTGTATGTTAATCCCAAACTCCTAGTTTGTCCCTTCCCCTCCCCTTTTCCCCTTTGGTAACCATAAGTTTGTTTTCTATGTCTGTGAGTCTGTTTCTGTTTCATAAATAAGTTCATTAGTGTTATATTTTAGATTTCACATATAAGTGATATCATATGGTATTTGTCTTTCTCTTTCTGACTTACTTCACGTAGTATGATAGTCTCTAGGTCCATCCATGTTGCTGCAAATGACATTATTTCATTCTTTTTTTATGACTGTGTAGTATTCCATTGTGTATATATACCACATCTTCTTTATCTATTCATTTGTCGATGGACATTTAGGTTGCTTTCATGTCTTGGCTATCATAAATAGTGCTGCCATGAACATTGGAGTTCATGTATCCTTTCAAATTAATATTTTCTCCAGGAGTGTGATTGCTAGATCATATGGTAATTCTATTTTTAGTTTTTTAAGGAAACTCCATATTGTTTTCCATAATGGCTGCACCAATTTATATTCAGCAAACAGTGTAGGAGGGTTCCCTTTTCTCCAAAGCCTCTCCAGCGTTCCCTATTCGTAGACTTTTTGATGATGGCCATTCTGACTGGTATGAGGTGATACCTCATTACCTCATTATAGTTTGATTTGCACTTCTCTGATAATTAGCAACATTGAGCATCTTTTCATATACCTACCTATTTGCTATCTACTTATCTTCTTTGGAAAAAAATTGTCTATTTAGGTCTTCTGCCCATTTTTTGATTGAGTTGTATGTTTTTTTGTTATTGAGTTGTATGAGCTGTTTGTATATTTTGCTTATTTGGAAATTAAGTCTTATTCGGTCGCGTCATTTGCAAACATTTCCTCCCAGTCTGTAGGTTTCCTTTTCATCTTGTTTATGGTTTCCTTTGCTGTGCAAAAGCTTATAAGTTTGATTAGGGTCCCATTTGTTTATTTTTGCTTTTATTTCTATTGCCTTGGGAAGCTGACTTTAGAAAACATTGATAAGATTTATGTCAGAGAATGCTTTGCCTATGTTCCCTTCTAGGAATTTTATGGTAAGTGTTTAAGCCATTTTGAGGTTTTTGTGTATGGTGTGAGGGCATATTCTAACTTTATTGATTTACATGTGGCTGTCCAGCTTTCCCAACATCCACTTGCTGAAGAGACTGTCTTTTCTCCATTGCATATTCTTGTCTCCTTTGTCGAAGACTAATTGACCATAGATGTGTGGGTTTATTTCTGGGCTATCTAGTCTGTTCTAGGTATAATCTTTGAGGTCATTTTTACTCTTCATTTCTTCTTCATAGCCCATATCATATTTCCTGTTTAATATAGTAGATTTTTTTCTTTGCAGCCCATGATCCAGTGAGTTTTCATCATAGTCCTTCTTATGTCCTACAAATTTGTATGATTTTTAATCTCATGTTGCATTAGGTTGAGCCTTTCATAGTCCTCAGTTTATCATTGATTCCTGCAAAGGACCTGTCTAGTTGAATGCATTTATGCATGTATGTATGTATGTATGTATGTATTATATTGCATCCTTATTCCCTATTCTTATTTCCTTCCTTTTCCAAAAACAACTATTCTAGTGTTTTTGACATCTGTCCTTTTACCTGTAAATAATTTTATAGAATATTGATTCTTTTGTTGTGAATATTTAACTTACATTATATGGTATTGTGCTATAGAATTTATGTTATCTTCTTTTCACACTCAACATTAAATAGTGAAGGTGTAGCTGTGTTTCTGGCCTATAGCTGCTAATTGGCATACAGTTTTCTATGGTACACAGCCTACACATTTTAATTACCATTCCTCTAATCATTAACACTTACACCGACTCTAATCCCAATGTGTATTTGTTTTAAAAATACCTGTGATAAGATATCTGTGCTGCAATTATTTTCTTTAACTTTAGTAGGAATAGAAGCTAAAAAATTTTCACCTAAAAATGACAAGCAGTTTCTGTCCTCTAATTGGAGATAAATTCAGTTGAACTTTGGAACAAATATTTTCTTTTTTCTGGGAGAAAAGAAAAGGGACTTTTTCCTTTTGGTTATGAAAAAGTTGAAAAAATTCTTACTCTTTGGTTCAGGGAGCTGGAGGAGAAATACTGAGCTCAAAATAAACATGGTCATCCCAGAATCAGAAGGTGTGTCCTTACTAGTTATATAAACTGTATATCTTTTTCAGCAGAATGTGAACTTTGGAGACCATGTTGTTTCTTTGGACCAAAAGGTTACTTTTTTCTTTGTGATTTTAGATTAACCAAGATTATATATGTTTTTCCTTATGAACAATATTTGTTCTTTTTCTTTGAGGGGTGAGATTATGAAGATGGCTGAAGGACTTATAGGCATGGATTTCATTCATTCATTCAACATAAACTTACTGAGATTTACTAGGTTCCTTGTACTTACATAAGGAATGTGTTATGGCAAGTAATAAAACAAAGCTCCAGCTTTTGTGAATCCTGTAGTTTTCATCTTATCCTGGAAGAATGAGTAGGAAAAAATAGTGCCTTCTCTTGGTGTTCCTTAAGTATACTTAGCCATTGATTTTCCATATCTGGTATTACTATTCATGAAGCCATTAATTATAAATATGCTAATATCTTGGGTGGGAAAAATATCACATTCCATAAATACATCAATAGGAATAACATATTTGGGGAAAAATGTCTTAAAACAAAGAAATTATATGTAAGACTAAATAACAGTTTATATAATTAGAATTTTGTATCCACTTCCTCTCTGGAAACCCATCAAAATAATTTTAGAAAGAGTAAAAAAATAAAAATATAATACCATCTTCAAAAACACAAGGGGAGTGGAAGCCATATAACCAATTACAAAATATAAAGAATGTCTGAAATTAAATATTTAAAAATTAGGACAATAAGAGCCTATTCAAATTTATGGATAGATGTACAGCTCTCTAAAATAATTGTCACAGTGTTGAAAGACCCATCCGGTGATCCTTTAATGATGAAGGTATATAAGAGAGTTGTACAGGTAGAAAAGAATGTATCCTCACAGGGACCAAAAACCAGCTTGGGAGATAGAGCAGAAGGAAGAACCATGAAGACAGGCTAACTTCATTAGTGGTAATATTAGCAAAGCAGCCACCTAGGGGCAATCTGGAAGGGGAGAAAAGCAGGTAACAACACAGAGAAAATGAGATTTCCAGAACTTTACTGTGAACCTTAAAACTTCTTGAATACTCAAACTAGATGAATACATGCCCTTGGGCCAGAGGACATTGATTGAAGAACAACTGAGACCATTAATCAAAATGTAAGGTTTTGACCTTCTGTGTCCTTTACTTTCTGTTAGCCTTCCCACTTGCTGGGAGTCAATAAATGACTCAGAAGAAACTGTTCTTTCCAAGATTCAAACACATGTAACAGAAAAGAAGTGGCTCAGGACTTATGCAGACTCTGAATTTAAAATAATAATAACATTGATGAAAGCAAAGTAAAACAGCTAAACTTAGAATTATTCTAGAAAATGGCAAAGAATCAGACACCAGAATCAACTGAAAACACAGTTTCTCTGAAAAAAGGAAAAGCTCAAAGGATAAATCTTAGAGATCAAAAGGAAAATAAACTGATAATGCTACAGAAGAAGGTTAAAAAGTGAGACTAGATCAGAAAAAGAATAATAATGGAAGAGGAAAATAAAACCACTGTGGAAATGAAATTCATATTTGAAATAATGACTGCAACACCAGCAAAATTAAACATGACTCACAACATGGCCAGGAATAGGAGGATAATCATGAACAAGTCACATGTAGAAAATAGGAAAAATAATGTAAAATTTATATCTCTTGGAATATAAAATAAAATTTGAAGCATGTTTCACATTGACAATGTCTTTCAATTAAAGAATAATTCTGAATGACCTATTAAGTTTTACTATGATTGCATCTTCAGGGTCAAGGACAAAACCCATGAAGATGGATGGAATTTTCATGAAAGAAATGGATGTTTATCCTGGGACATTGTATATCCTGAATCAAGAAATCAAAACTAGAGAAGATGACCCTAGAATAGCATGAGAAAGTATTATTTCCTTTACGCTCCTTTATGCTCTGTGACCCTGTAGAATGTGACCTGGTCAGAATCAAATTTCCATTGGAACCAACATGCTAGAGGATGCTTTTGCCTGGGAAAGATAAGACAGCAGTGGACTGCCAGGATTGTGTAGAGTCAGCCTTTAAGGACCAGTAACAGCAACCTGCAGTTTTAAATCATTTTCTATATTTCCTTTCTTTATCTATCTCTTATTTCCAATCTCAACTTTCATTGACTTATTGTAAAGTCATCTCTGGAGTTTCACAGTAAGAACTTAAGAGAAAAGGGAACTGTTCACTTAAGGGAACAGTACCATAACTGTTATGGACTAAACTGTACCCCACCCACTAAATTCATATATTGAAGTCATAACTCCCAGGACTTTAGAATGTGACTATGTCTGGAGATCAGGCCTTTAAAGAGGTAATTAAGTTAAAATGAGGCCAAATGCGTGGACCCTAATCCAATATGCCTGGTGTTCTTCTAAGAAGAGGAGATTAGGACACAGACAAGCACAGAAGGAAGACCATGCCATGTGAGGACACAAGGAGAAGATGGCCATCTATAAGGAGAGAGACCTCAGAAAAAAAACAACCCTGATAATAATTTGATCTTAGACATCTAGCTTCCATAACTGTGAGCAAAAAAAAAAAAAATTTCTGTTGCATAAGCCACCCAATCTGTGATTTTTATTATGGCAGCCCTAGCAAACTAATACAATAACCAAAAAATAGCTTCAGCAGTCATAGTAATGGTTCTAGCAGAAACATTTACAGAGCATTTACTACATCCTAAATAATGTCCTAAACACTTACATCTATTAATTCACTTAGTCTTTACCTCAACCCTAAGAGTATTAAACGAGTAAACATTTGCAAAATGCTTGGAAAAGTACCTGCATAAAATGAGTGCTTAGAAAATGTTACCTATTGATATTTTCTGTATTTTAGAGGTGAGGAGGCAAAGGCCCAGGGAGATTACATAAGTTCTGTACATTTTTGTAAATGCAGATGTTAGTACTCTTAACCACTCTCCCAGGGCCAGGTTGGGATAAAGCCCTGACCACCAGGGCAGGACTGCTGTGTTCAGCAGGACAGAAGTCCCCATGATGGACATCAGTAGTGACACTGCAGGGTGAGAAGATGTTGCTGATACCTTTACAGAAAACTGTGAGGGGTCATCCTGTGTTACGGGAGGATTTAGAAGGATGCTAAAGTATGCACATTAAACACATCTGTACAAACCCACACCACTTCCCAGCTGAGCCCAAAGTTTTGAGTAACCTACTTACCTTCTTTAATGTCTCAATAAACAGATGGGTCATTTCTTTCCACATTAAATTAATAGTAACATTGGCCCAGAATCCATGATCTAGTAACACTTTTTGGAGGTTATCCTTCACCCTTTTAGAAGTTAGAAGCTATCCTTCCAAGGAAAGAAATAGATGAAGGATTCCAAACTGCCAGTGTGTGTGTGTGTGTGTGTTAATTTCAATCAAGAGCATGACCATCCCCTGAAGTCAAGGGTCTTCCAGCCTTGCTTTCAGTGGAACTAACTTCTTTGGCTTTCCTGAGCTTCCCAGGCTATTAACTTTAGGAAATTTCATATCATCTGACATTTCTTTCACTATCTCAGAAATATGTGTTACACAGAAGAGACCAGCTCATCTCTTCTCTCTCATACTGGGATACTCATAATACAGGAACATACAGGAACAGAGAAAGGTTCAATTAACAGAGACAACACATGACTAACCTGTCAAGGCCAACACCACATTCAACCCGTTCCTTTTAGGATTGAGTGTAGTATTCTAATCTCACACACTCTGAAAGTAGAAGCCTGAGTGTGTTTGGGGGGATGCTTCCTAATTCCAGGAGCATCTTCATTGCCGCTGTGAGGCACCACATGTTCCTAGCAGATGCCACCATCATTAATCTGTCAACACTTGCCAACTTATTCTTTATACATTCAGCACTCCTAGCTGGAAGACAATATGGTTTCTCGTGTGGCTACTTTTTTTTGCTGCCTGATGCAACTGCCATTTTGAATTTTTCCTTGAACTACCAATTTGTAGTTCCCCCTCCCCTCACTGCTTGGGTAGTTAGTTACCTATATCTCAACAGCAGGGCTGCCTGTTGGGTAGGAGAGATGGTGTGGAGTGGGACAGAGTTTATTCTAGTATCTTCAGGAATAAACATGGATCTGTGTGGGTGTATAAGCATGTGTACGTGTGTGGAGGAGAATAGCCTGGACAAAGGCACAGAAATGAAGCATGTTGCCTGGTCCCTTAACAGACAGAGGATATGCAGAAAAAATCTGAAGGGGCCGTTTAGACCTTATGATTCTCAGAGATAAGCTGTGTCACCCCAGAGCCCAGGTAACAAAGACTGACATAAAATATGAAGGAAGGACCTTCTTTGCCACATAGTGGTCATGAGAGGATGCAGTGTCATTTGGCTCCTCAACAGCTTTGCAGCTTTGAGTCCAAGTATCCTAGGAAGGCATAAGTTTTCCAATGAGGTGGCAGCAGTGAGGATACAAGTGACTTGGGGAGAACCCGGCATGAGAGCTGCAAAGGAGGAACATGAGCATGTTTGCTCTTGAGTGTATGTAAGGCTCCTGGTTACTCAAAGAACGATCTAGTTTTGATTGAGTGCAGAGGGCTGGGGCAGAGGAAAGGATTACTTTCTATAGTCAGACTATAATATCAACATGCAGGTATTAGTGATTATGCAATCTCATTTATACCGCATTGACTGGGAGACCGCTGAGTATCCAGGTTGCGCATAATGACTTGTGCTGTCTTTGTTGACAGTAGGTTTTTGTTTGTATGTTTGTTTTATTTTTGGTGTGTGTATGTGTACATTTTGCATGCACAGAATAGAACAATTATGGCCTCAAGTTCAAACTTAAGCTCATGGCAATTTATATACCTACCCACCAAAACTGCCCATCCCACCAGTGAAAAGACTGAGTGGTTATTTCATACATTTTTGTATGTGTTCTGCAAATAGCTTTGAGCACTTAAAACATGCACCACTTGGACTAGAGGCATTTCTGAAATAATGGGCCCTGTATTGCTTTAGTCTCCTAGTTAGAAGAAGGAGGATTGGTAAAGAGATTTTTTAAAAATCAGTAAGATTTACTTATTGCTTTATACATGCCAAAAACTTAGAAACATACTTGACATGTAATGACTCATTTAAAACCCACCATAAACCAGTAAGAAGATCATTGTGATTGTAATTCCTACCTTACAAACGATGAAACAAAAACAGAGAAGCTACAAAGCTAGTGGAGCTCAAATTTGAACCAAAGCCATGTTGCTATAAAATCTTCGTTCTCAACTACTAGCCAGTGCTTCCCTCCCTTTTTCTTGGCACGCGCATAAAATAGGATAAACATTTGGAAGGCGCACTAAGGAAAATGAAGGAGTTTGCTTGTGGATGGAGGCAATTATCCTGGGACTTGTCCAGTGGCCTTGATGTTTGGAATATTCAGTGTTTCTGCTTACCTCTAACCCATTTTGGGTGCAAGGATTGGAAAATTGCACAAATCTTTACTACTCCTCTGAGAAGAATATCACACATCACTTCCCTTGAGTCTACACCTAGCATCCTGCTCATCCACTATTCCTGGTGCTTCTGCATGCAAAGATTCTTAGCAGAATGCTGTAGCAGATGTTTAAACAGCTGAACGCAGCAACTCCAAAATGTTAAGTTATATACTAAGAACACGATGATTGCAAAGCCCAGAGGTATCATGGTGGACCACACAAGATTCATTCCTCTCTCTCCCTGCTGTGTAGCCACAGTATGTAGTATTAGGAATTGACTCTAGACCTGAGGAAGCAGGGGAGGGTGTTTCTGATTAGCCCAAGCTATTCTGTTCATCACGTCATTCTTATTTATTATTGATTGGCAAAAGGACATGTGGCCAAACTTTCACCAATGAGTCGTCAGGAGGAGTTGCCAGAAGATTTTAACACTTTGCTTTTCTTATAAGAGAGAACAATGGAATAAATGTTTCTCTGTGTCCTGCTAGGTGAAAATAAAGACAATGCAAATAGCTCGATTGCTCCTGAAGCCAGGTCATGGTCATGAGGGAACCATCCTGTCTCCAAGCTGACACTGTGGATGGCAGAGTGGAGATGCCTATAGAACCAGGGCCACCCATGTCTTTTGTGATCTACTGAACTAACCTAGCTCAAAGCCGTCTTAACTCTGCATTTAAAGTTGTTTGACATAATATGTACACTTGTTGTTAAATCAAAGTCCAATTTTCTGTTTCTTGAAACCAAAAGCCTCTGGACTCTTCAGTTCTGCCTCTGGAAGCCCCTGTTAACCTCTCTCCAAGTCTCCTGTAGACACTGAAGGAGGGGTTCTTCACCTTTTTATGTCATGGTTCCCTTGTGAACTATGGTTTATTTTTTGGACTCTTTCCAAGAATAATATTTTTTACTGCATGAAATATAATACAAAGAATTACAAATGAAATCAATTATTGGATTCCAGTTATCAAAACACACAAAAAAATGAAACTGTGACATAGTAATATATGTCTTTATTAATATATTAAATAACACAATCTAGTAGTAGATTTAATAATTCCTGTAATAAAACAGTAGTGGTATTTTAAAATTTTAATTTTGAAACAACTATAATGTGATGAAAAGATCTGTGATTTCGTTGGTGACCAAGCCGCAACTTCTCATATTCTATTGTGGTTTGTGCCCTTTGGAGTTTCTTGGACCTCAGGTTAAGGCCCCTGAGTTAAGGGAAAGATAGAGATGTTTAAGTCCATGGGCTCCCAAGGCTGTTGGAGCCAATCTCTGCTTCACAAATTCTTGGCCTTGAATTCTCCTCCAAGGCTACTCCAGAGACTCTTCTTATCTCATCTGCTTTATTTTTTATTTTATTTTTTTGCCCTGAATCTTCCTGCAGATGGACATTCTCTCCCTTATCCCTGAGGCCTGCTGTGATTCCTTACTGTTTTCCCTTGAATTCCCAGAAAGAAATCACACACACACACACACACACACACACACACACACACACACACACACACATTCTCCATCTTCCAGTGTTGCCAAGCTCTCTTTTTGTCCCAGCCTCTGTCTGGGCCACTAAGCTTGTACCTGGTGAAGTGATTATTTAGGCACTTGAGCTGGAAGCCTTGGAGCCCTGTTTCTGTTTGTTTGAAAATACTTTGAGGAGGGAGGATATACATTTCTCCACTTTGGAGTTTCCTCCTTTAATATTCAGATCAAAGACTGAGACATAAGTATCAGTTGTGCTTCACTAAAAATCATGTGTTATGTGTTCACCCACTTCCCTCCTCTGACTTCACTCTCCCTTATCCTCTTTTAGCTGATTTCCAGGCTATTCAACTTGAAAACCAAGCCAGATCAAATCAAAACATGCAGAGATTATGCAAGGAAATACACAACACTGTTAACAGGATGAGATGTGTAGAGTGGAATAAAGGGTGGCTTTTGTTTCCTTCTGAACATTTTTCTTGTGTTTTTAAATGCAATACTACAAGGATGCATTGCTTTTATAACATGAATAATAAAATATTTTTAAAACAACATATATAAGATACCAAAAATATGTAACTCAGACAGGAGGGGGTCGGCTATACCTACAACCCAGGAAAATTCCCTCAGCACTATTACTTCCCTTTTTGGGTATCTTCACATGGATAATGAGCAGCCATGTAGGGGTCCTCATAATTTATAAAATATGATCACAACCCTTGCCTCGTTTGGCCTTCAACAATTCAATAAGATTGATAAGACTGGCAGTTTTATTTCATTCCCCATTTACAGAAGAGAAACTGAGACTCAGGGTGGTTTAAATGACTTAATTGTTGTTGAAGATCAAAATCTGGAGTGGAGAGGGCAAAACAGAGTGTTACAGGAATGTCCATGAAGCACAAGATGGAGCACTGCAGGTGGGGAGGGCAGGAAACTTCCCCTTCCTCTTGGATACCTCTGATGCACTGGCTGCTCCCACAGACTGTTCCCAAAACTGCCCCATGCAGATATGCTGTCATCCCATTTTCTATTTTTTTTCCTTTTTTGCACACTATTATATATAAAATAGATAACTAATAAGAACCTACTATATAGCACAGGGAATTCTACTCAATATTCTATAATGACCTATATGGGAATAGAATCTAAAAGAGTTATCTATATATGTATATATATATAACTGATTCACTTTACTGTACACCTGAAACTAACACAATGTTGTAAAGCAATTATACTCCAATAAAGATGTTTAAAAAATAAATAAATAAAAATTAATTGATACATATTTTTGCTGTTCCCTGACATATAACATTGTGCAAATGTAAGGTGTACAACACATTGATTTGACACATTTATGTAGTGTGATATGATTGCTATTGCAGCTATAGTTAGCACCTCTATCACACCACATAATTATCATTTCCTAGGGGCCAGCAGTGGAGGAATAGATGTTGTTCAAGGCTATTCTCCCATTTTGAGATGAAGAATTGGAAGCTCAGAGAGTTGAAATCACTTGCCCATACTCAGAAGCTAGAGATGGGATTCAAATACGAGTATGCCTGTCTAAACCATTTCACCCACTGCCTTCCTGAGAAAGTGTTCACAGAGTAAGACCAGGATGTGTTGCAACCCTGTGTTTCCTCAGACTTCCCTGCTGGGCTATGGGAGACTCAGAATAGTGGATGTAGTCTCATTAGTTTCAGGCCCTCAGTGCCAGTAAAGTGACTGATTCAGAGCAGGAATTTAACTTGTGAAAGAGCCAAAAGAAAAAGGATTTCCTGCTTTGGAGAGGCTGGAGAGCCAGCAGCTGAACCCTTTGGGCCCACAGCATGAAGGAAGACATAGGGTGGGCTATTCATGCTCCACTTTCTTGCATTTGCTGTAATGTGAGCTGCAGCACTGCCACTTTTAATCAGGCATTTGTTGTCCAGTAAACCCAGGTCCAAGACACCAGATGCAGCATTTGAGGGGATTGGCAGGGCGGAAGGGAGTCTGGTATAGGGAATTCCTGTAATGAATTCCACCTCTGCCTCCCCCCATCACCACCAGCCCCAGGCAGGGTGCAGGAGCTGGGGGACTGCCTTAGCAAAACCAAAAGGTTAAAATCCGTGTTGCGGCAATGGGCTTTGTGCTAGTCTATGGATTACGCTGTTCGTTGACCTTTATGGGACAGAGCATTCTTCACAGCTGTCATTGCGTCAGCGCACAAGCCCAGAAACATCATTAGGGGAAGTGTCTTGGTTGGGAGTCTGGGCCAAACCTGGGGAAGGGGTCTGTACTGAGGAAGTATGAGCAAAAATTCAATAAATGGAGCCACAGACAAACATGGATGCTGATCCAGACAGAGAGATGAGGCCAGGATGCAGGGCTGCTCACCTTTCTTCTGGCCCTTACTGCTTTGCATTTCAATAATCCATTTCCATGTCTGTCACCCTCACTGTTCTGCAAATTCCTCCAGGTCAGGAGTCTGTCATATTCCCCTATCCCCCAGCATATCGCCTGGCACATGGTAGCAGTTCTGTAAACTTTTGCATAAGTGAAAGGAATCAGTTGATCAAAAAATCAGCTCACCAGTCTTCATTCAAGATCTCCCTAAAGCAGAGTCTGGGACAATGATTTGGATGCAAGTTGTTGATTTAGGACATGTATTATCTCAGTTGTCCACAGAAACAGAACTAATAGGATATTAGATGGATAGATAGACAGATAGATAGATAGATCGATAAACAGATAGATAGATATTTACCGTAAGGGAATCCGGCTTGGCTTATGTGATTATGGAAGCTGAAAAATCCAAGATCTGCAGTCAGCAAGCTGGAGAACAAGGACAGCTGATGGTATAAGTTCCAGTTTGATTCCAAGTCCAAAGGTGGGAGAGCACCAATGTACCTGCTTGAAGACAATCAGGCAGAGAGAGATTTTTTTTCTTACTCAGCATTTCTTTTTACTCAAGGCTTCAGCAGATTGGGTAAGGCCCACCCACATCAGGACACCAGCTTCACTCAATCTACTGATTCAAATGTTAATCACATTCAGAAACCCTCACAGACACATCCAGAAATAATGTTTAGCCAAATATCTGGGTACCCTGTGTCCCAGTCAAGTTGACACATAAAATTAACCATCACAGCGGGGATACTATGAAGCAAAGATGGGGGAGAGGAAGTAAGATAGTGAAAGAACAGTCAATAAAGTCTGGGGTGTTGAGCTAGACACTGAGGTGAGTAGCTGGGGCTGAACCCTGTAGGAGCCATCTGAGGACTCTTGTAGAATGTGCCTCAGAATTGTTCCTCTGAAGCATAGGAAGCTGGGGCATTTATACCTCTACTTCTGTCCACTACAGCTGTGGGAAGTGACTACTCCTGTATTCCCAGGCTGCATCTGTTCCTGGGATAAGAAGCTCTACAGACCTGAGAGGTAACTTAGAAGAAAAAAAAAAAGAAAAAGCAGGGTGCAGCTGGCACACTTGAGATGCCCACCAGAGCTTTGCTTAAATTATGTGAGCCAAGAGAATGGTTTGAGGGTTGAGCGGGGAGCACAGAATATGTCTGCAGCACTTCTCATCTAATCTTCACAGTGTCCTGGACTTTGGACCATTACAGTTCATACAAGGCTTCAAAACTTGCAAAGCACTCTTTCATTCATTACCCCACTTGCTCTCCTCAACAACCCTAGGCATTGGGAAAGGACAGTATCACTTTCTGACTCCTAGAGAAGAAGTAAACCTCAGAGGGGCTGAGTGCTTGCCCAAGGCCCTTCAGGTGACTGAAGAACTGGGCTAGAACTCCAATCTCTGGGCTCTCCATTCAGTTCTCCTTTAGCTTCACCAGCGTTGGAATCTTTCTGTCTATTCTCCTCTACCTTAGGATTCTTAGAATGAGAAAAATGAACCACTAAAGGAAACATAGAATTAAAATAGACCCAGATTAGATTTGCAGGAAATCAACTAGGGTTTGTACATGTCAGAGGTGAGAGGCAGGTGGGCAAGGAAGAGTCCTGGACTGAGAATCTAAACACCTAGACCACTAACCAGCCATGCAGACTATTTTTCCATTCTAAGCATTTCATTTTATCCTTCGGTCAAATGAGAACATCTCAATAAATAAGCAGTATTTTGTTTGCTTATCTCTTATTTTTGTCTTTTTTTTAAAATGATGGTGTCACCTGGGTAGCAAAACTATCAATTATTATAGAGGCACTAGTCTGTTGAAAGAAGGTTGGCTTTGAAGTCAGGAAGACCTGGCACCATCTTGGTTTCACCAGAGTAGTGTGATCTTGGGCAAGTGACCTGACTTTTCAGAGATTTGATTTACTTATATCTTAAGTGAGCCTAATATTTATCCTGCAGCATGAGTGAGAGATTAGAGAAAATATATGTGCAGTTACTATATCATTGCCTTACACGTAGAACACACTAAAGATAACTGCTGTTATTATAGTCAGTCATATTTTTATTAGAATTGTGTCCAATAAGCTAACTTTCTTAACTTTATTTTGACAAGCTTGCTCACTAACCAATAGATTAACTCACTTGACATGTCTTTGTAGTATAAGAGTAAAATTTATCACTCTATCGTCTCTGTTAAAAGCATTAAGAAGTTGTAAATATTCCTTTCTTTTTTTACTATTTTCCACAGATAGATCCAGAAGTCTATACTTGGCATTATAACTAATAAAGACATGAGTGCCAACATCTTTTATACACTACACACTCAAAAAAGAAAATATTAGCTTGGATGATTGATAATTACCCTTTCATTCTATTTAATTTAGTATTAATTTTTTCTAAATACATGAATATAAAACATAATTAATAACTCCAGGAAGAGTCCAAGTTGTTTTAAATCAGTTGTCACCTTGAAATACCCGGTAAAATAAGCACGCCATCTGGACCAGAGGCCATTTAGAAGTCACATCAATTTCACTTAGGGTTATAGGAATGGTTGTTTACACCTGTACCTCCATCTTATGATGTATAGATTAGTGACTGAGAGCTAGAGCCACAGGTTAGAAGATTTTTTTTAAAATGCAGAATTAGAGAGTATTGGATATAGCCCCCTTTTTTGCTTGTGATTTAGGATCTTAATTTCTCCTGCTATAAAAGGGAGACAAATTCATGAGGGGAAGACATGGCAATCTGTGCAAAAGCCTGTTGAGTTCTTTACAAGCCCTTATCTTTCCCAAAGGATCCCTAGGGCACTTAGAGGATTATCTTCTAATCTTGGGCTACTGTGTACAGGAAATTCTTGTTTAGTCTTGTATTCTCTAGGAGTCATCAACAATTCTGTTTGCTTGAATTTATTTAGTTGGTTGGTTAAAATAATATACTCTCCATCCATTTTCAATATACATCCATAAGGGATGACTCAGCTCCCAGCAGAATAACATGCATAATTTTCAAAGGTTTTGAGCTTCATCAAAGTCCTGAAAGCCTCACAACCTACACCGCTAAGAGTAATGACTGCTGTAGAAAACAAAGAGAACAGAGAAATGAACAAACAGGAGAAAAGTAGGCAGGAAAGTGTGTTAGAACACGGCAGGTCTGAGAGGTCATCAAGTCGGAGACCTTGCCTTAATGCATCTTTGTACTGTGGAACCAGCCTAAGTGATTTTAAAAAATTACTAAGGCTCTAAAACACTTGAACATTTCTATCAACAAATGAACAAAGTGAAAGCAGTACTGGCTTTAGAGTCGAATACTTGAGAACTTGAATGTCACTTCTATGACAGGCTAGCTGAATGACCTTGAGCAAATCTAATCAGTTCTCTAGATCTTAGTTTCTTCATCTGTAGATGGTGAGTTAGAGAGAAAAATGAAGATCTACTCTGAATAGAATGTTGCCAGCTACTTGATTATTGCTTGAAGAACTGGAATATATCCTTATAGTCTCTTTAATTTTTTCCCTGGTCTGTACATTTCCTAAGAGCTACGTTCTCCATCTGATGTCTCCATGTTGTGTAACTTACAGGAAAAGAACAGCTGTCAACCACATGTCAATTGGTGAATGAAAGCTTTGGCTCTAGTGTCTAGCAGACCTGGGTTGGGTTGCTCCATGAGACACTAATCTCATGACCTTGAGCAAATGTTACCTCTCTAAGCCTCAGCCCCAATACCCATAAGAAGGATATAATAATAATTCAAATGGTTTTATGAGCATTAAATGAGAAACCACATCCCAAGCACTTAGCACAAGTACTCAGTGTACATTAGCTATTATTAACATGCACAATTTTAGACTAGGTAAACTGAGAACTCCAGGAAACCACACATTTATATTTATGCAAAAGTAAATATTTGTAAGGATGCAACATCAATGATTTAGTTTATTAATCAAACACAGATGAAAATAAAAAATATTGAACTTAGCAAAGCCCAAAGATAGAAAGATGTTCACTACAAATGATACTTAGGGAAGTAGTATAACTATCACTAAAGGGAAAATTAAGGTTTGGGGAAGCTACTGCAATAGCTTCCTTACAGTTTTCCCCATGTTCAGTATTATACCCTCCAATCCATGTTCCACAGAGCACATAAAATAGTCTTCCTAGAATTCAAATTGATCAACTTACTCTCCGACTTAAATCCTTCAGAGAATTCCCTTGCCTTATGATGAAGTCCAAATTCTCTGACATGACTAATAAGATATCCTCAGTCTGCCTAGCTCTGTAAGCTTTCCTCTTTCTACTCTTCAACTCCTATTCTAAGTCTTGGTTATACTTACCCTCTTTTCAGAACGTGGGACAGAAAACACTCCCTCTTGCTTATGGTCTTTGCACCTGCTTTCTTCTACCTGGAAGAATCTGTCTTCTCCTTGACTGTCCCCAATGCCAACCTCCCCTCCCTCTTTTGTGTATCTAACTCCAATTATCCTTCAAGTCTTAGTTCAAATAGTTTGGTCCCCCTCTTCAGAACTTTGTGTTTCCCCATCTTAATAGTCAATAGCACTTTTGTTATTAAAATTATCCCTAATTACCCAAATTTAATTTGTTCCTGAAATTGTTTTGGATGATATATTTTGGGACAACCTGAGCCCACATTTTATTTTCTTTAAATTAAGAGAAGACTCGTGTCTTCCCAGCTCATGGCAGATGCTGTTGGCATCTAGACCATCACTTATCATCACAGGTGTAGTAAAGATTAATACTATATGAATCAGATACAAACTACATTTTCCTCCTTTATCACAACCAATGCATACTATGATGAAAACAAACCATAAACTAGGTTAAAATGTATGATGAATGAAAGTGGAGCTTAGAAAATTAAGACCAGTAAAAAACACAATTAGAAAATTGTTACCTATCCATTGAAGAGCTGTCTGAGTGAAGTTTGGTAATGAGAAATGGTAGATGGAGGCAGTAGTCACTGTGGCTGCTAGATGATGGTAAAAACGAGGGGAGGAAGCTGGTGAAAGAATGAGTAAAATAGTAAGTGCATCAGATTTGCTCATATCCAAATTTGAGGAGCTGACAAAGTTTTTTTTCTTAGAGTTTGTGATTCAAGAAATAGATGCCTATAAATCAACGTCCAAAGTCATAGACCAAGCAATGAGAATGATAAGGAAAACTAAATATAATCTTCTATTTTTTTCTTTGCTTACAGTTGTACAGTTAACAATAACAAGATATTGAACTTATAATTGCATTTTTAATATGGTACCTCTGCCTATGTCACAGTGATACTTATTTACAACAATCATTTTGTCTGAATGATCCATAATTTCTTTTAAAGCTTTGGCATTGAGTATTTCATTGTGCTTTTTCCTCTTCTAGCTTCTTAGAAAATACTTTCACTTAATAATATTGGGAAGATTGTAGCAATAATACATGAGCACTGAATTATATCCTTATAAGAGAACACTTGAGGTATAACTGCAGTGTGATCCACATTCTATTGCCAGGATTTCCATATAACTTAAATGTTTTCACTAGCAAAAACATACAAGTTTTGCTTGTTGTTTTATATCAAATGGTAAAATTCACATAAAATGTCTTCAAGTTGTCATGGCAAATATTTGGATAGTGAGAGTATGAGAATTTAGTTAGGGATGGCTCTACATTTCATGATCTGTTTAATTACCTGCATAGTCCATCAGGTTCTAAGGTGTTCTCTATGAAATCTATGACTTTGTCTCCATTGTGGTGCCATATTTTTTACTAACAACTCTGAACCACTTGTGGCCATTTCTACACTCTCTCTTGTACCATCAGGGCTAGAAGACTGGAAGCCACTCTTCCCAGGCTCTCTTGCCATCATGGTTCTCTTTTGGTACTGCGAGGGGTAAGGCAAGGACATATTATTGGAAGATAGAAGGGAGGCACAGGGTGTTCTGTTTAGGGAAGAACAGTGACTGCAGACTTGTGCATGCCAGTTTCTGTAGCAACAGTAGTGGTTGTGTGGGGGTAGCACCAGAAAATCGCCAGCATCTGCAGCAGGTATGCAACTCTGTGGCCTCTTGCAGCAGCAGAAGCAAATTAGGGGCAGCACCCTGGGCTGTGATAACAGCTTCCTGCAGTTCTAGAGTTTTGGGCAAGAATACCACACCTCCCTTTTTTTAATCTTTCAGACTTTCCAACAATATTGTTATCTAACTCTTGGTATTAAATTCCTCTTGCTTGGAATACCTACAGTTATTTCCATTTTCCTAGCCAAAGCCTGACTCATACAATCATTCAATGCAAGGTCCCTGAGAACTTGGACACAAAATGATGCTCAATTAGTTATTTAAAAAATCAATATAGGAGGGCTTCCCTGGTGGCGCAGTGGTTGAGAGTCTGCCTGCTAATGCAGGGGACACGGGTTCGAGCCCTGGTCTGGGAGGATCCCACATGCCGCGGAGCGGCTGGACCCGTGGGCCACAGCTACTGAGCCTGCGCGTCTGGAGCCTGTGCTCCGCAACACGAGAGGCCGCGATAGTGAGAGGTCCGCGCACCGCGATGAAGAGTGGCCCCTGCTTGCCGCAACTAGAGAAAGCCCTCACACAGAAACGGGGACTCAACACAGCCAAAAATAAATATAAAAAATAAATAAATAAATAAAATATTAAAAAAAAAATCAATATAGGAAAGAAGAAATGCTCCACAGTTAATGAGTGATCTAGCTAAGACTTCAACTGAAGTCTTGTACAATTCCATGCTTCCACATTGATTTTCAAGATGAATGAGTGTTTGAAGAAGGAGGCCAACAGAAAGTTTCACACCCAGAAATGGGGTTAGCTCTACAGATTTACATTTACATATTGAATTGAATTGTAGACCTGTTCATGCAAATGGTAATCTATTTTACTGAAGTATATTTTCTTTAGTTCTACTATCTAACCATCTAATTGCAGAAAATTGTGAACTCATATATTTTATATATAATTTGACAAACCTTCAAAATAGTAGTCCTCTTTCAGGTTGGGTGATATGTATTTTGGTTAAATAGCAATGGGGTAACCTCATCCCAAGTGAGGTCAGAAAGTAGAGTGGAGTATAGAGATGAAGATTTGTGGGAAAGAAATGTATTTAATTTAACCAACTTAAATTGTCCGTGGTACAGGAATAGGATGTAAACACACACATATGTACATACTAGGTTGGCCAAAAAGTTCTTTTGGGTTGGAACTTTTAGCCAACCCAATATATAAAACTATATTCAATTCCATGTCATTTTATACTATTTATGTTTATTTTTTATTTTTATTGGAGTGTAGTTGCTTTACGATATTGTGTTAGTTTCTGCTGTACAGAAAAGTGAATCAGTTATACATATACATATATCCCCTCTTTTTCAGATTTCCTTCCCATTTAGATCACTACAGAGCATTGAGTAGAGTTCCCTGTGCTATACAGTAGGTTCTCATTAGTTATCTATTTTATACATAGTAGTGTATATATGTCAATCCCAATCTCCCAATTCATCCTGCCCCCTCTTCCCCCCTTGGTATCCAGAAGTTTGTTGTCTACATCTGTGTCTCTATTTCTTCTTTGCAAATAAGTTCATCTGTATCATTTTTCTAGATTCCAATTATAAGTGATATTATATGATATATGTTTTTCTCTTTCTGAGTTACTTCACTCTGTATGACAGTCTCTAGGTCCATCTATGTTGCTGCAAATGGCACTATTTCATTCTTTTTTATGGCTGAGTAATATTCCATTGCATATATGTACCACATCTTCTTTATCCATTCCTCTGTTGATAGACATTTAAGTTGCTTCCATGTCCTGGCTATTTGTAAATAGTGCTGCAATGAACCTTGGAGTGCATGTATATTTTTGAATTATGATTTTCTCCAGATATATGCCCAGGAGTGGGATTGCTGGGTCATATGGTAGTTTTATTTTTAGTTTTTTGAATTAACACAGATTTATTGGGAAATCCATATTGATGGTAATATACTAGGACTAGATTGAGAGGAAGAATGCTTCTTATGCTTTGAGGAGAGTTTTCAGGAGGGAAAACAGAGAGCCAGAAGCAGTGTCCCCATGAGAGCATTTAGAGGTATCAGATGGATCATAGGCTGCGAGAGTGATTGGAGGAGTCCATTCCCCAGCCTGAACCTTCAACTCAATTGAGCCCAACAAATGCACACATTATGAGCCCAGTGACTGATACAGGCAATACCTGGGTGCCTCAAAGATGTTTGATGTAATCATGCTAACTCACTCCTTGTAGTCTCTGTATGCACTTATTTGGGTTCATTTCATCCCCAGCTTCTGTTTCAAATCTTTCTTGTATTTACATATCTCTTTTTAAGCCTTTGGTCTTGGGATTTGCTCTGGTCTCTTCAGCTACTGACTTGGCTCCCACTCAGAACTGGCTTGGATTGTCTTTGGTTTAAAGGCCATGCCAGCAAGCACTGTAATTTCTAATGGTGAGCCCATTTCTGTCTGGCTTGCCTCCTCTTTCAATATTGAGGGAGAAGTAGAAAGGGGGTTTAGACAGGTGGAAAAATAGAGAGGAATGTTTCAAAATTATGCAGGACTTTATGAATAATTGACTAAGGAACATAGCAGTACAAGATTTCAGAAATTGTTCATTCATTTTTCTTTGGAGGATGCAACATCCTTTGTAAGGAAGGGACAACTGGTGTCCTGCCTTCTACTTGCTGGCCACCCTTCACCAGCCCCCACCAATGATTTCCAGCATGCATAATTATCTTCAATGGAAAAAAAAAATAAGGCTTGAAGGCTTATGTAGAAAGACTTAAATTCTTAACTCTCCCATTATAAGTGGCCACAATTCTACTTCACAATGCATGTGAGCAGAGGTAATACAAGACTACCCCACAAAATATTCAAAGTTTAATAACTTGACAAAAAGAACATTCCTGTTTTCAATTCAGCTACAGAATAATTTCAGAAATGCAAAGTCTTACTAAATCATCTCTTAATTTAAATTTAAGTTAACTATACAGGCTCTTAACCCACACTCCATAAAAAATGGTGCCCAAGGGAAAGAAATGAGGGCAGTGGTGTAAGAGAGAAGCAAGTTTATGGAATGAAAGGAAAAACTCCTAGGAGAAATAAAAATGCATATATGCTGTATGAATACCACAAACATTTATTAATAGGTGGGCCCATGCATAAGATAAATGATTTAACCCAGACTAGGTAGGAGAATAAAACCCATTACAGAACACATACATTCATGCATCAATCAACAAACATGCACTGAGGGCCTAATGCACAGCACAAAAGTTGTTCATTAGAGACTATTACCCGTAGAGTAGCGAAAACAATCTTTAAAAAAAAATATTTAAATGGGATTATGCTATTCCTTTCCATGGGTTGCAATTGAATAAAGTCTAAATCCCTTGCCCTGGCCTACAAGACCCTATAGGAGCCAACCTATCCATCTTTTCAGCTTCATCTCCTGCCTCTTGTTCTCTCTTTCACTATGCTCCTGCCAGGCTGATTTTTTCTTAGTTCCAGTCCTTAGAAAACAGTCAGGCCAAATCTTATGCAAAAATATTTTATTTGACTGTGCCATCCCAGGGAAGCAAGAGTGAGAAAAACATGGGACATGAAGTAGGGAAAGAGGGAGACCAATTCAAAGTGGTACATGACCAAGCTGGTGATGGAGCCACAAGAAAGGGTTCTTCCCTCTCAGGCTCCTGGACAACTTATAGAGACCATAGGCAAAACACAAACTATTTTAGAGTTTGTCAGGGAAGGAAGGATAAAGGATTTATCAGCTGCTTCCATCCTGTCCTCTGTCTCTAATTGGCCAAAGTCTTCCCTGAAGAGTATTGACTTCTGTTAACTTTTGCACTATTGAAACCAGATGCCCTGGACAGCTAACAGAAAAACCTGAGCCTCTGTGGGCCCATCTGGTTGCAGACCTGTGTGCTGGAGCTGCTACAGTTCTGTCTCAGCTGGCTCAGAGGAGACTCACCCTGGGAGGCACAACAACTTGTGGTGTAAAGAAAGTAGTTGTGCCAGCAGTGGTTTAAAATCATAGGACTTCGTGACTTTGAAGACCACAGGAGCTGTTAGGGGGGCTGAGAAGCAAGCCGGCAGCTGGTATGAATTGGAGTTCTATAGAGAAACAGAAGCACTAGGAGGAGATTTAATATAAGTGGTATAAGCTCACACTATTATGAAGGCTGAGAAGTTCCACAATCTGCCATCTGAATCTGGAGACCCAGAAGCTGGTGGTACAGTTCAAAGGCCTGAGAGCCAGAGAGATGATGGTGGAGATCTCAGTCTGGACCTAAAGTCCTGGGAACCAGGAGTGTCAAAGGCAGGAGAAGATTGAGATCCCAGCTGAAGCATTTGGGCAGAGAGCAAATTCAACTTTCCTCACCTTTTCATTCTTTTCAGACCCATGATGGATTGGGTGATGCCCATCCACATTGGGGAAGGTCATCTGCTTTACTCAGTCCACCTATTTAAATGCTAACCTCTTCTGGAAACTTCCTCACAAACACACCTGGACATAATGTTTAATCAAATATCTGAGCATACTGTGGCACAGGGAAGTTGATGTACACAATTAACCATCACAACTGGGGACAAATGAAGCTCAACAGATCTGGGGTATCTCATAACCTGGGTCCAGTACACTGGCTTTCTGCTCTTGGCAAAGGCCTAGCTCATTCCCAGATTAGGACTTCTATACTGTGCCCTACACATGAGACACTAGTTCTGTCCTCTTGTGAGAAAACTTTTCCCCCAGCTTTTCTCATCCTTGGGTCTTGGCTCAAATGTCATATCCTCAGAGAAGCCCTCCCTCACCACCCTGCCTATAGTAGTACCCACTCCCCTAGACTCTCTTTATCCTTTTTCCCTGTATTTTTCATTTTCATAAAACTTATTACTACCTAAAATTATTTTATTTGTTAAATGATTTACATGACTAGCATCTCCCACAAATTATAAGCTCCATAAGGCAGGGAATTTATCTGTCTTGTTCATTATCCTATTCCCAGTTTCTAAAATAAAATTGAGATAGAGGACATGATCGATAATTATTTATTGTATTTGAGGATGAATAGAGGGAAAAGATAATAAAAGATACATGGTCTTCACCAAGATATTGTGGGGAGACAGATACGCAATATCAAAATAGTGTGACTAATGCTATTTGCAATGAAGTCAGGGTGACAACGATCTCAGAAGAGACATCATTTCAGACTGAATATGTAGGTCTCACTGAGTGATTGATGCTTGAGCAAAGTCTCAAAAGCCCAGAGGGAGTAAACAATCTGTCCAAGAATCTTGCATTTACTGGTTCAATGCCAAGGTAAAGCTTAAGATCCTCAACTCTACCTGAGTTTGAATCCTGCTGTTCTAGCACTAGCTCTGTGGTCTCAGATTAACCAGATAAATACTCTTTGCCTCTGTTTCCTCATTAAAAATAATAATAATAATAATAAGTGTAATATTAGCAGTCATCATAGGCTTGGTGTGAGGAATAAATGAGAACATGCATACACAGTGCTTAGCTCAGAACCTGGACCATTGTAAATGTTCAAAGCATGTTAACGTAGTATTAGGGCTAATACTTGTTACTTTGTGGATTACCTAAGAAGTACCAGGCATTAAAATATTTTGGGTGTAGGATGACAAGCAAAGCAGACCAAGTCCCTTCTTCATAGAGATGTCATAAGTTGGTGATAAACAAACAGATAATTTAAAAGTCTTTTTACAATGCAAGTGCGGTGTGTGAGGCAATAAAGCAGGAATGAAGAATACCCAAGAGGACAGTCAACTAAGGCTCACTGAGGGGATGACTTTTAAGCTGAGATCTGAAGGATGAGCAGGAGACAGTCACACAGAGAGACAGAGCAGAGCATTCTAGGACTAGGGAGCAGTGAAAACAAAGGCTGTGAGTTTTGAAGGTTGAAAGAGAGTTGTGTCTGAAGCTCTGAAAGAATGATCCATGTCTGGAGTGTAGAGATAAGTGTGGGGAGGTCTGAGATGAGGCTGGAGAGAGGAACAGAGATGGATCTTGAAAGCCAGCTTAAAGGATTAAAGCACAATGGAAGTTCATCATATGGCTTCAAGCAAATGAATAACAAAACCTAGTCAGATTTTTAAAAGACCCCTCTGGCCCCTATGTGGAGAGTGGTTTGAGGTGGCCAAAAGTGGGAACAAGGAGCCCAGTTAGTGGGTAGTAAATAGCAGACCCTAGAGCTGGAGGTTGACTACACAAGACATTTGTCATTCAGATGGTTTCTTTGGAGCCACTGGAGATTTGCATCTCCTTTCTGGTGACTGCTTCCTGCAGTGCGTGAGGAGCAGGTGATGGACGACTGTATTCCAGAACCGTGGGGGCAGTCCATATTCAGAGCTAAGTGAGTCTTCTTTGGGACATTCACAGACACCAATTTTTATGACCCTCCTGACTTTTCATCATAAATTGCTAAGTCAATGTTCTGTGGTCACGGTGGTCAACTGCTTTGGTGGTCAAAGTAATTAATCTGTTTAATTATCAGGTGACACTTGTTAGATTTTATTGCAACCCTCTGAGCCACCCCCTCCCATAAAACTTCACCTGGGTCTAATGACAGAGAAGACCTGGTTAAAAATCATAAGCTATTCATCAATTGTAGTACTTCTTTGGGGAGAAGCTAATGGCTTAGTGTCAAGAATATCAAACATCAGTTGAAGTAAATTGAAAGCACATTATCTCCTGTGATATTATAGATTTTATTTATTGAAAATATGTTTTTTTAAAAAATCCTTGCCAATTGCCAAAATATGTTAACTGCTAAAACATCATTATCCAAAGATTAAGTTAAAATAACATCATTGTTATTACCATCATTATCGCCATCATCATCATCACCATCATCATCATCATCATCATCATCATCATCACCATCATTATAGCACAACAACAAAAATAATAATTAGCACACACTGAGATTTCATCATATGCCCTAGACTACACTAAACATTTTGCCTAGTGATGTCTTTTAATCCTCACAACACCACTGTTAAGTAGATCCTGTTATTCTCCATTTTCTTTTATAAGTGAGAAGACTAAGGTTCAGCAAGGTCATAAAATATCTGCAGTATACCCCAACTAGGACATGGAGTTGGTGCTCAGACTCAGGTAAAGACTCCAAAGGCCATCATTAACTACTGTCCAGATGATTTCCCTGCACCCTGTTTCAGGTGTAAAGAACAGCATCACAATTGGGAGAGGAGTTCCGGAGACCTTGACTTAGGAAATATCTCCAAGTGAAATTACCTTTTTGATCTCCATTTTCCTCCATTGTGTAAAAAGGGGGTTGAATGAGATCTCAAGTGTTCCAGTGCTGTGTTGGACTGAAATTTCTCCTCTTTTCCTCCTCACCCGTGGAGGTCCCATCATCCACAACACTTTGGGGAAATGCACTTTGCAAAACATTTTCTTTAATAGTGTAGCAGAAGTCATTATAACATCCCTAGACTTTCCTCACTAAAACACCAGAAGAGTAAGGATGTGCTTCCATCTAGTCATGTGTCTGTGAATGACTGCAAATCAGCTGTTAGTCTCTGGGCATGGTCATCAGAGTAGCTCATCTGATAACTTAGAAAATAATGAAAATTGTTCACCAGGTCTTCATAGCTCACCAGGTTCTGAGCAGCATCAAATTACTTTGTTACTACCAAATCTGAAAGAGTATATTTCCAAACTTTGTCTTTATGTTTCTTTTCTCAAAAGTAATGTTTCTTCAAAAGAATTAAATTCTTCAAAATAATTAAATCAAGATCTACTAGCAATATCTGTGCCTCATGTTCACTGCAGCGTTATTTATCATAGCTAAAACATGGAAACAATGTCCATTGATGGATGAATAGATAAAGAAAATGTAGTATTTGTACACAACAGAATATTTTTCAGCCTTAAAAGAGAAGAAAATCTTGTCATCTGTGGCAACATGGATGAACCTAGAGGACATCATGTTAAGTGAAATAAGATAGTCACAGAAGAACAAATACTGCATGATTCCACTTATGAGGTACCTAAAAGAGTCAAACACAGGGAAACAGAGAATAGAATGGCAGTTGCCAGGGAGTGGAGAGAGGGAGAAACGGGGAACTGTTACTTTATGAGTATAACGTTTCATATATACAAGGTGAATAAGTTCTAAAGATGTGCTGTGCAATGTAGTACTTATAGTTAACACAGTATTGGGCATTTTAAAATATGTTAAGAGACTTCGCTGGCGGTCCAGTGGTAAAGACTCAGTGCTTCCACTGCAGGGGGTGCAGGTTTGATCCCTGGTTGGGGAACTAAGATCCCGCATGTTGTGCAGTGACGCCAAAAAATATATATATATATGTCAAGAGAATAGATACCATTTTAAGTATTTTCAACACAACACATACAGAGACACACACACACACACACACGACACAAAAGAACATGAGGAAATTTTTGGAAGTGATAGATACTTTTAGAAACTTGATATGGTGATGGTTTCATGGGTGTATGAATATGTCCAAATTCACCAAGATGTATACACAAATGTGTGCAACTAAAAAAGGTTAACATAAGGAGTCATTGCCCAGAAACAGGCTCACATCTGAGAGCATCATTATGAAGCAGACACTTCTTACTTCATCTCTTGTTTGTTCATCTTTGCTGGTGTAAGATACTGACTAGAGTTGGGGATAGCTCTTTCAGATCTGTTGCCAAACCCTTGGTCTTCATCTGCTAACGTTGTCCATGTGCATTCTGCTTTCAAGTCATTTTCAATTCTTTCATAATTCTTATAATTGCTTATGTTCTTCATTGTTCTTCACTTGTCTGAGCCAAGCCTTTTTTCTGCTTTCTTACCTTCCATTCTCAGCTATACCTTCTCCTATGCATTCCTCAAAACTCAGTTCTCTCTCCAGAAAACAGTGTCTTCAGTTTCTCTTTGTTCTTCTAAATCTCTTCTCCTCCTCCTTCTCTCTGACCATTTATTCAATAGTCATGCATTAGACCAGGTATTTTTTTCTAGGTGAAAGGGGTTTAGAGAGATTGTTATGCTGAAAACCATTGGTATACATTGTTGTGCTGGTAGATGTGTAACAACTGCCTTTCAAAAAAAAAAAAAAGAAGCCCTGGTTTGTAGAATTCTCATATTTTAATGGTGAAATCCTTCCACTATGGCCAACTTCAAGCTACTGACTTAACTTCACCTAGCATGGAATTGGGAAGAAAAGTACACAACGGGCTCTTGCCAGAGAAGGCAGGCTTCAGCCCAGTACTTTTAACATGCAAGTTCTGACATTCCATTTAAACCCAAGTATATTTAAAACAGTGTTAATGATGTGTAAGTATGAAAATCACAGTTCCCTTAAGTTCACATGTCAGATTAATATGTTAATACTGCACGTGTGTGACTACAGTCGGGCAGTTGTGCTTAACTTCTAACTCCTCCTCACCCAGGCATTGGGGACATCAACCAGGAGTCTCAGGGAGTCTTGTCTGAGACCTTCTCTCCTTTCCTCAGACAGGTTCTAAGTCATGCTATAAATCAGAGTTCTTGGTGTCCCTGTGTAGCACTTCACAGATGTCTCTCTTTGAAGTACAGAGTCTTATTAACTTTATTGCACAAATATAAGCATCTGTTGTTTTATTTGTATCCCTCACAGTTGCCACAGAAACCTGTGCAAAATAGGGAGGTTTAGGAGGTAGGTAATTAGATGGGTAGGTAATTAGGTAATCTCCTAATCTAAATCTCCTCCCCGTGTTTCCTAACCTGGATGATTAGTGTGACACTAAACTCCTTTTTTGTTATATGCAGACTGAAGTTATATTCAGGGAGAAGGCTGCTGGGCAGTTTCTACCTTTTTATTCAGGAGGTAAAATATCTGTTTTCTGTCTTCTTACTAAAACACCTCCTTGGCCCAGCATCTGAAGTTAAAAGGTGAGGTCACCTGTTAGCTTGACGAGTATTTTCATGCCAACAATTGTCTCTATGATCCTTAAATAACATGACCTTCACTTTTCCTGTATCCAAGCTCTTCTGCCTCATGAGGTTATTGTGCATATGTAGTTGATCTTGAGAAAATTCATCTAAGGATAATCTGGAATTCTCAAAGAGAAAATTCTCCTCAACACACTAATGGGATGCATTTCATCTTCAGAATAATAAATAGTTTTAGTCAAATATAAGAAAAAAATGATACTCTTTACAACCAGGTTGAAAATCTGAGTTCACAATCCATCATTGTTCTTTTCCATTTACAGGTTTATTGAATATATGCACCTAATTTTCAGCCTTGCAGGCCATTACCTTAGGAAGAACCTACTCAAGTCCCAGGAACACCTAACACTCACAGAGAGTTTCTCATACTTATAATTATATACTGTCTGTGCTCACACACCTGTTTTGTCTGACTTTGTCGCCATGGTGGAGCAGAGATGCTTGCTCTACTCTATGCCCTACCTCAGTCCCCAAACAAACCTCACCTCTCCACATCCTCTGTCCATACTTGAGATAGGTCTTCATTATTCCCCTGACTCCCATACCATCCCCACTGCAGCTCATGACCCTGCCAGCTGACAAAATGATCTCACACAGTTCAAATCTGATCGATCTGCTCCTGGAAATGTCTGCCTTCCATCACTTACAGGTACAACACACCATGACCACGTGTGAGGCACATTCACAGCAAGTCTATCATGAAGCAGGGTTCGGGGAGAAGGAAACACAAAAAAAGGAAAAGGAAAAGAAGGGACAAGCTTTTAGAAGAGTGGCAAGAAGAGAAATGTGCACATTTCCGTCAGCATTTCACCAAGACAAAGAAAGAAAAAGGGTGGCAGGTAACAGAGTGCTTGAGAGCTGGTTCACATGTGTGAGAATATGTGAGACTGTGTTCATACAGAAGCAGGAATGAGCAGTGCAGAGAGAGAAACACAGAGACAGAGACAGATAGATAAGGGGAGGGAGAGAAAGAACAAATGCATGTGTGTCATGCATGTGTTTGTGTGTGCATGCTTGGTGAAAAGTTGGATGAAATTACTTCAGCTGAACTGCAGAAGGAGAAAAGGGAAGAAGAATGAGTTTGTGCAATTCTCTCTGTCAGAAGAAACTGGAGGGCTCAGCTAATCATTTCATCCTATTAACCAGGGACATCTTGGTGACTGCTTTTTGGCCTTCATTTTTTTCTCAGAGTGATGGTAATGAGAGAACAGGGGTATAGTTGAGAGCGTGGAGCTCAAGTTTTCTGGCCAGGAGGAAAGGCCATGTGAAACTTGCTATTATATATGGAATGCTTATCCACGTTCAGTTCCAACGTGAGTAGTGAACATAAATGTAATTGCATCAATTACTGCAGGGCTGCTTATAAACATAGAATTTTACATTGAACAGAATCCCATTTTGTGTATGGAAAGCCTGAGTTACAAGGAAGGCAAGTAAATTAGCTGCTAGCAGAATATTATAGAACCACACAATAAGTGCTGCCCTTGTGAGACCCACAGGTGGGCTGCCTGGCTCAGCTCTCCTGATGGAGAGACATGGAAAGGTCATCCCTGGCAACAGGAAGAGAGGACTGAAGGGACAAGTAGCTCCGTGCAAAAGCAAGGAGGATGAGGGGGTAGAAAATCTTAAAGGTGCAGGAGAGCCTATTTCAGGGAAATTGTGATGTTTTAGGTGTGGGTGAGGGTCCTATCACTTTCAGAGTACAGTTGAGCTGTTCTGCAAAGAAACTTTAGAAAAAGCGTTTTGTTTGTTCATTTTTTCCAAGTGAGCCTAAATGTGATTTCCTCATCTCCGCTTTCCTTCCCTTTTATCCTTCAAGTCCTTTACTTGTGTGCTTATGTTTGCTTCTCCTCTTTCTTCTCCTTCTTTCTTCTCCTATCCTTCAATAGCATAGAAATATTTTAAAATATGATCAAGTGTGATTTTTAGACTTAGTGAGTCTCACTCTTCCTCATCCACTGAAACGGAGTGGTTACTATTTCAGAGAAGCAGAACACCAAGATGAGAAAGAGGGAAAGTTATTTTATGTTTTGCTTTTAGAAATAGGCTCTTGAAACTCATTCAAGGACCAACATTGTACAAGCAAAGGCTTTTGCTTGGAAGAGTCAGACTCTTCTGAGAGATAGCAGTTGACTAAAATTCAAAAGCTTTCTTTTAAATTTCAAGAATCATGGGCTGGTTAGTTAAGATCACAGAGTCTTACTATTAACCATAAAATAGGAAAGATGGAAGATATAACCTAAGGCAATTCCCTTTACACAGAAGAGTAATACCATTTCTGGACTTGGTGGGCATGTTTGGAGCATGTCAGAGGGCACACAGCCAGAGGGAAAATGATGCCTGACTCCATGAGATGTTGCCTGACTCTACTGCTAAATTTTGAGCCTTGTCCGAGGTGTCAGGAAAACTTACTTTGAGAAAGAGCCTGAAAGGAGAGGGTAATTCTGCCTTCTCCCCTTCAGAGATGCTCAGGAGGACACTTTGCAGGGTGTCCTATACTTAGGAAAGTTGAAATGGTACAATGGCTTGTTTAGACAAAAAGAGGGCTGAGAATCCTCTTCTGGTTTCCCATGGCTTGTGTAATATGTCCTCAAATATCCAAGATTTCCTGCTTGTACCAATGAGTAGATATGGAGATGACAGTGGTCTCACTGGGCTAAAATTAAGCTGTCAACAGGACCACACTTCTTGCTCTTTTCAGCTTCTAGAAGCCTCCCACATTCTTTGCTTAGTGGCCCCTTCTTCCGTCTTAAAAGCCAGCACCATGGCATCACTTTTACCATTCTTCCATAATCATATCTCCCCCAGATTCTCCTCTTCTGCACACTTCTTACTTCGTGATCATGTTAGACCCACCCAAATAATTCAAGATAATCTCCACATCTCAAGGTCAGATAATTAACAGCCTAAATTCCATCTGCAACCTTAAATCCTTTTGCCGTGTAAAGTAACACAGTCACAGGTTCTAAGGATTAGGAGGTAGACATCTTTGAGGGGTCATTGTTCTCTCTACCACAGAGAACTTCAGGCTGGAGGCAGTTACTAGGACACGGGAGACCACTTATATCATCAGCAAAACGAGCAGGTGCCAGAAACAAAGATTCGGCTTAGAGACCTGCATCCATTTTGCCATGTAAACTTCCTACTGGGCCCAGATAATACTCTGGGAGAAGGGAAAGGAGAGGAGAAAAGTAGAAAAATTCGTGAATAGACAGAATGAAACTGAAAACAGTCTATGATTTAAACTGGAAGAGACAGATAACATTAAAATAAGATTAATTTTTTTTGCTGACATCAGTGGAACTAGAGAGCTTGTTAGCAAGTTACTTGAGTTACAGAAAATACAGAAAATTACAAGCATGCATAGGATAAGAGCAGTATATAAATTTCAATGCTACTACATTTTCTTATTTTTATATCTCCTTTCTTACTCAATTTTTTCTCCTCTATCTTTTCTCAATTTTCTTTTTTCTGCTCAGCCTCTCCAAACCCATTTAATTCTTTTCTTATTCTTTCACCATCCCCTTTCTTTTCCTCTCCTTATAATTGTATAACTTCTCTTCTTATCCTTTTCATTCTTTTCTTTCTGTTTTCTTGCATCCAACCTGGTTACAAGAAGACAGATGAAAGGTGAGACCATGTCTTATTCATATTTTTGTCCCTAAGACTTAGCATGGGTCCTGAATGATAGCAGATGCTCAATAACCATTTATTGAATAAATAAGTTGAATCCTCAGTCATGCAGTAAGGAAGGGATGCTGCAAAATGTCAAAGAACACTTCTAGTGTTCTGAAAACACAGAGAATAGCTAGATTGCATTAAAAATAATTTTATTTCTCCCTTTAATGATCCCAGTTTCTCCAGCTGTCAAGTGAATAATCACCTTTTAAACATGCCAGCTTAAAAAAAAAATCTTTAAATTATAACCAGAAGATGGCAAAGAAGTCAGGGTAACTGGAATTAAATTTATACAGAGGAGTTTTCCTTTTTACTGTTGTTTAAATAGGTTCAAGTAAATTGAAAAAGCAAGAAACTTCCAAGTGGAAAAACAACAGAATGTGATTGCGTCTCCCAAAACTAAGGGCTGGAGGTGAAATGATCAGGAAAGAATTATTCTCAAAAACAGCAAGCCAGAGTGCTCTTAAATTGTGAGGATAAGCAGGTTTCTCCCTCTGAAAAGGGCCTGCTGTGAAAATAGTTCACCATTCCCTGAAGGGCAGGCAATTGTTCCAAATTATAGGAGGGTCCAAAGTATTGGCTGAACACCTCCTGGTAATCATATTCCTAAAAATGTCACTTAAAAAAAAAAAAAAAAAAGGCATGTCTGATTTCATGAAGTGTTTGCAGGAAAAAGGCTGTCCAAATGAGACTCTAGAGTTGAGAAAGCAAGATGGGACTAAAGAGGAAAGGAAACAACCAGAGTGGGTGGAGAGCCAGAATAACAAGGCAAAGCCCTTGCCTTGCAGTTGAGATAAGTATCTGGTGTTACCTGGCCACAGGTGAGTAGGTAGAAGCACTGAAGCAGGTGGGCAAGAGGATACAAGTGAGATTCTTTTTTTCAGTTTTTAGAGAGGGTGATATATTGCATGCATTGTTTTATATAATCTTTTTCTATAACTTACCAACATTTATAGTATGATGCTCATTTTTCAGAGAAGGAAACAAAAAATTGATAAATTTTCAGTAACTTGACCACGTAATACAACTTAATGGTGGACCTGGGATTTGAACTTGAATCTGTGTTACTAAGCCTGTGTACTTAATCACTATGCTATATGAGGAAACAGTGCCATCCCTCTGTACAGTTTTTTTTTGGGGGGGAGGGGAAGTGTTATTTGTTTGTTGTTACCTTTGTCTATACAGATAACATATTGGCCCATGTAAAATTTACATACGTTCACTGGAACCATAAGTTAAAGCACAGATCACCCTAGTCACAAAGCAGGGGTCAGAAAACTAGGGTCAGTCATCACCATGACCATCATTACAATTGCCTTTTACACCCAGCAGGCTGGTCATGGTCATCAGATTGTGGAATCTAACTACTGCCTCTTGTAAATTATTCTTGGTAACTCCAAAGAAGGATATTGAAACCACGGATATTTCAGGAGGAGGAGAAATGTCCCCAGAAAGCCTAGAGCAGCACAAAAATAGTCTTCAACTTACTTCTGCCTTCCAAATGTTAGGCGTGTGCATGTGATCAATAAAGCTCTAATTTGCCTTCCAAATGTTAGTGTGTACATGTGATTGGTAAGGCTATAACTTGCATTTAAAATCCTAGCTGTGAGGGAATCTTGGAAAGGTAGCTTTTACTTTTCAGTTTATAGAATTAAAAAATGACATAACAGAAGGAGGTGAGAATGGATGCTGGATGCCGGTTTTATACATCCAACCTATGCAGGAAATTAAGAATTTTGTTTTCTAGCCTATACTGTAGAGGAAGGCAAAGATTAAAGGATGAGAAGGTGGGCTGATGCTGAGTAGAGTGTCTTTCTTAGAACACAATGTATGTTATCTAAAGAAAATTAGTATCAGGTTCTTCTCAGAAGCAACCTGAGAAAAGTTTTACCATTTCCTACTGGGGCTGAACTTAGAAGCTCATAGCTCTAAGTGCTCTTGGCAGCCATCTTGCAACCTCAAGAAGAAATAAAGCTAAGAAATAGAGAAAAAGTACACATCCAGAATTATATTAGTTAAGTCCCTTTATCCAACCACACTTGAGGCCACATCTTTCCTTCAACTATTTGTAAGCTAATAAATGCCATTTAAAAATTTTCAGCCTTGTTACCTGTCACCGTCAACCAAAAGTATTTTAACTGAGTCCTTCCACAATGTTGAAGGCAAAAGAGACCTCAGTTCTTCAGATATTCAGTTATAATACAGAGCAACAATAGTATTAGGGTCAGGGATAACAGAATTATTCCAATAATTTAATCTCAAAAATAAGCATGATAAACAGAAGCAAATCTAATTAGTAAGAAAGGTAGATAGCTAGATTGGTACACAGAGCAAGGCTCTGTTTCCAGGGCTTCTACCCTGAGAAGAGAGAGAAACCATGACTAAAAAGGAAGCCAGTAGGTAGCGGAATGGTCCCAACTGGAGCACTCAGTCCAATTAAAGCCCTAGTCTCTAAGGAACTAATGGACTTGAACTCTAACAGGATCGAGGAACATTATCTTTACCCAGAGAAAACTGAGACACTGCCTTACCCAAATAACATATTTCTAGCTTCATAGGAAAGTAGCAATAAAATATTATTTTTGTTTGTTATGTTTTGGAAATTTTGGAGGGTGAACATTACTGATAAATATTCACCAACATTTATGTTTTTCCTTCTAAGCACACAGAAGGTGGTACTTCTCAGCCACTCTGTGGCTGGTTAGAACATGAGAACTGTCCTAGTCAATAAAATATGATCATAAATGACACATGTCACTTCTGAGCAAAGACCTAGCAAAGCACATGCATCATTCTCTAGTCTCTTTCCCTGACTGAGGAATGCCATGGATTCTACATGAGGCAATTACAAGATGGTGAAGCTTTTGTGATTCTTTGACTCAGAACTCATTACCAACCCATGTGAATCATGTGATGTGAGCAAAAGATCAACTTTTGTAGTGTTAAGGCACAGAGATTATGGGGGAAGGTTTAAAATTTTACTGTTGTGTTATCCAGCCTATACTGGCTAATACTGAGGTACTAATATGAAATGAGACAATCTCTCACCCTATTACATTTTGAGCAGGAGCAATAATTCCAAGACAGAGTTAGATCAGGCATAGCCATTTGTGCTTACCATGGAACAAGTTTCAAGGTTGATAAGACTAAATCAGACATAGTAGTATCTTAGAAAGTTCTTCAACCAATGAGGAAGAGTCATGGTGGTAAAATGAACAATAGACAAACATCAGAGCAAGATCAACTCTAGTTTCAAATACCAGCTTTCCTACTTATTAACCGAGGGTTAGCCTATCAAATATTAAGTATTTCTTAGCCTCAGTTTACTTATCTATAAGGCAGAAATAAAACTGCCATTCTTGTAAGAATACTGTGAAAACTTATTTAGAACACATGAAAAACACTACAGGCATTCAATAAATTCCCTTTTGCAGGTAAAGAAATCAGTGTTCTCAAAAAGTGAAATTAATTAACCAAGATCAAACAGTGATTTACTGAAGAAGTCAGAAAATAGAACCCAGTTCCCCTTATTCCCAACCCCAGAACAGTTACCTTCCTCTCTACAAACTGCCTCTTCATATAACTATAGAGTCCATACAATTAAGGATGTGAACCGTTCATTCCCCTTTATGTATCATTAGCATCCAATGCAGTCAATCAAGGTGTGTTGAAAAACTGACCAAACATGAATATGTGGAAATTGGTGTCCTCTCATGACCACCCTCCTGCTTCAGGGTTAATTTGCCCCATATTCAGCTCAACTTTAGCTTCTTGAATATGTTGGGAAAAGGGAGCACTTATAGTCTTCCTTTTGCTTTTATAAAAAAAAAGAAGTAACGTGTATTTAATGTGGCTGATGTGAGTTGACAAATACTCTTTAGACTTAAGTGTTCTCCAAGACGAATAAAATGTCTCCAAGAGGAATAAAATGCCCCCAGGCTAATAGGATAGAGAACTCTTCACCTGTAGTTCTCTGGTTCAAATCCTCCCTGATGAGGTCAGTAATGAGTCACCCTATCTGATGGCTGTTCACTGACCTATGTAAAATGAGTTGGAGGTCTTATTTCCATGAATAGAGGACACTGTCTTAAATGAAAAACAACACTGACCAGCATCACAGCAAAGTTTGGTGTCATATGACAAACCAAATGGGAAGAGAAGTGTTAATGATCTATTTGGAGGAGAGAAGCAAGTAGACCAAACATTGTTTTCTGGCCATCAGAGTTGGGTCACGTCAGGGAGAGAGGAAGTTGACATTGAAGTTCTGTTTCTTTTTAGCCTAGGGAGAAATTGTCCTCCTAATTCCTTAAAATGTATATTTATTGTACACATAATAATAAAACTTTTAAAAATAATCTTACTTACCTTAGTGAAATGATATATTAATTATCCCCAACTTATCACATTTCCTGGTGTCCACACCTTGCGCAATTCCCTCTCACATTGACCCAGTGCTTAGCCACATGATTTGCTTTAATCCATGTGGAAAACAACAGATGTGACACAAATAGGGGCTTGATAAATGCTTGCACATTGGGATTTGCCTTTTTGAATGCAGTTGCCATGTAAAGAAGTTTTATTTTGTTGGGTAGGTTACATAGATACCCTCCAGCTGATAGCCTCAGCCAGGTAAGGACACCCAGGAGAAAAAAACTCTCAAGAAACCTCACATCTGATGACAAATTCATGAATAATCCCAACAAAAACCATATGAGCTGAAATAAACTGTCTCAGCTAAGCCATGCCTAATTTGCCATCCCACAGAATTGTGAACAAATAATTAGCTGTTGTTTTAAACCACCACCAAGTTTTAGAGTGTTTTGTTGTACAGCAAATACTAACTGATACAGAAATCAACATTCTGACTCCACTGAGGATGAAGGTTTACAGGAATCCCTTCACAATAACAATTCACTTGTTCGTTTATTCATTCAGCAAATATTTATTGAGCATCTTGTATGTTCTACTCACTATGATACTTGCAGTGATGCAGCAGTAAAAATTATACAAACAAAGCATCAGATGAGACACTTTTCCTCATGGAGCTTCAACAGAGGTCCCAAACCAGTGGTCCATAGTGCAAGTGTGGCCTACAAATATGTAATTTTTGGCTCACAATGTGCTTTTTTAAATATTGATTTAAAAACTGGAAGCTTTTACATTACATTTGGAAGATAGAGATTCGTTTTTAACACTCAGAAGAAACGGAATCACTGGGTCTGCACTTCCATATGGTACAAATGGCTGAACTGAGTAGTGGCTGCTCTTCTCCTCCCAGGATGGGGCATGAACTCTCCAGATTCACAATTTCTGTCATTGCCTGTGTTCTCCATGAATGTCAAGACTAGGGTTATTTATCTTTATTATTTTTTTTATTTTTGTAGGATTATTTCATTTTGTTTTGTTTTATTTTTTGCCTGTGTGGTATCTGTAGGCATCTAAGTCTAAGACTTCCCACATACAAGATCTAGTGGAGTACAAAGACATGGTCATACAGAAAAATGCAAAATGTAAATATAAAATAACATTAGACACTGAGTTTAACAATGAATAAATTGACAGCTAATTCAGCTTTTCCAAGATCCAGTAACCTATTCCTTTAACTTTGTATCATAGAGATTTAGGACACTCAACGTAGCATTCTAAGAATTAGGTATAGCAGGTTACAGGACCATGTTTTAGGAAATAATATTAATATCTTTATGTGCCCGTAGATACCATATGTCACAAAACACTTATGATCTAGGAAAGTTCCTCAGAAAATCACGAGCCTGCACTGCAGGTTTTTCAAACCTGAGCCTACAGAGCTTAGGTAATGTGAAAAGGAGAAGAAATACCATGATCCTTCAGGTCATCAAACTCCATGAGGAACTCAACTGGAAAAGATTTCACACTGACCTTATGTTGCTGATGTATTCAGTGTATTTTCCTTGTGACCCATAATCTGGACCTATTTTAAGATTAGAAACTGAAGAAAACAAATGTCTACTTTATTAAAATTGATTTATAGAGAGCTCCTATTCTATAAAAAATAACTTTTGAATAGCCCCTCAAAATCTGGATCTCCAAGTTCCTCAGAAGGCATTGTCAGCTTTCCATGGTAGCTGGCAACCCTCCTGCAATCATGTCACTTTTAGATAATACTTTGGCTCTATCTTCAAATCTTATGGAAAATAATTTAGAAAGAGAAATACTGGAGAGATGGTGGATATGAAATAATGTCATCATTATCCTATTATTTATAGTGCTGCTCAGCCCAAAATATCCATTATCAGCAATGCCTTTGACTCTCAGCTTATAACTCTCTAGATTTTATATATAAAAGTCATATTTTAAAGGGGTAATTGTCATCAGTTGACATTGGGAAAGGTTTGTTGTTTTTGTTTCCTCCTGTTAGGATTTTGTTATTGTTGTTGTTGTTACAATTAGAAAAAATATGTCTCTTGGCATTTGCGTGGAAACTACTACATGATAGACTATTTCAGGAATTGGAAAATGTCAATCTGAGGGCCAGATCAAGCCCTATACATGTTTTGTATATAAAGCATTATTGGAATGCAGCCATGCCCATTCATTTCTAAATTATCTATAGCCACTTTTGTGATACAGATGCTGAGTTGAGAAGTTGCAACTATGGCTCACAAAGTCTAATAAATTTACTGTCTATCTGGTGCTTTACAAAATATGTTAACTCACTTCTGGACTAGGTATTTTTTTGACTAAGATGGAGAAAGGGCAGATCATTTTTATAAGATCAAGAAAAGCTATGAATAAAAGTAAAAGGTTTCATAATCCTATAAATGATTTAAACAAGACAATTATTAGAGCAAGAAAAAATAATATCAGACCATCTCATACAATTCCCTCAATTACAGATGATGAAACTGTAGTAACTTCTCTCCACAGAGGACCTTCCAGTGGTTTATGCCTCTTAGTAGTCACACCCTTATGTGGCCCTCTCCTCTGGAATCCAGCTAGCCTTGTTACTAGTTTTTGAGCAGTAGAATGCAGGCCACACATCAATGTAGCCATGTGTGACTGCCAAGGCTAGGTCTGAGGAAACCTTGCTAACAGTTGTGACACAAAATGATGTATTTTAGAAGAAGCATGTAAAGTACAGTGGGATCTTGGCCATCTGTCCGAAAAGTCAGGGAAGGCTTTGCAGAAGAAGTGACCATTAAATTAATTCTTAAAGGGGAAGTAGCACTTTGACAGACAAACTGATGAGAGATGGGTAGTTTGAGAAAAGAGGATGACCATGAGCTTTCTAGACAAGCAGAAAAAAGTTATGGAGAAATGGCAAAGTTTTTTTTCATGCAGTCAACATCACATTTTCTGTAGCTTCTATTCATTAGTCCTGGTTCCACTCGTTAAAATCCATCAGACAAAGTCTACTACACACTTCATTACTTTTAGAGGGCAAAGAACACTCATTCAAATCTATATAAATGTATGCATGTGTGTAATGTGTATATATATATATATATACATATATATTTGAATGGAATTTGAATTTTCAAGTGTAATTTGAATTTCAAATCCCAAATACTACAGTTGGTGAAATACATATGACATATAAATAAATAAATATATATGTGTGTATACAGTTACATTTATATATTTGAATTAAATATAAATATATATTTATATATGTAAAATGTATGTGTATATATTTCACCAACCACAGAGATTTAAAATATTTCTTGAGTGCAGACTAACATAAATAACCCCTTTTCCAAAGAACAGCACTTTGGTCATTTAAAGGCCATTACCATGTTCTCTCTGAATCTTCTACCAAAGACAATTTTCTTGAGGAGCTTCAAGATGGCGGAAGAGCGAAACGCGGAGATCTCCTGCTTCCCCACAAATACATCAGAAATACATCTACAGGTGGAACAACTCCTACAGAACACCTACTGAACGTTGGCAGAAGACCTCACACCTCTCAAAAGGCAAGAAACTTCCCCACATACCTGGGTAGGGTAAAAGAAAAAAACAGAGACAAATAAGAGGGATGGGACCTGCATCAGTGGGAGGGAGCCATGAAGGAGGAAAGGTTTCCACACACTAGGAACCCCTTCACGGGTGGAGACTGCGGGGGGCAGAGGGGGTAAGCTTCAGAGCCATGGAGGAGAGCACAGCCACAGGGGTGCGGAGGGCAAAGCAGAGAGATTCCCGCAGGGACGATCAGTGCCGACCAGCACTCACCAGCCCGAGAGGCTTGTCTGCTCAACTGCGGGGGCGGGTGGGGGCTGGGAGCTGAGGCTCGGGCTTCGGAGGTCGGATAACAGGGAGAGGACTGGGGTTGGCTGCGTGAACACAGCCTGAAGGGATTAGTGCACCACAGCTAGCCGGGAGGGAGTCCGGGAAAAAGTCTGGAGCTGCCGAAGTGACAAGAGACTTTTTCTTGACTCTTTGTTTCCTGGTGCGCGAGGAGAGGGGATTAAGAGAGCTGCTTAAAGGAGCTCCAGAGAAGGGCGCGAGCCGCGGCTATCAGCGTGGACCCCAGAGATGGTCATGAGACGCTAAGGCTGCTGCTGCCACCACCAAGAAGCCTGTGTGCGAGCACAGGTCACTCTCCACACCGCCCCTCCCGGGAGCCTGTGCAGCCTGCCACTGCCAGGGTCCCGTGATCCAGGGACAACTTCCCCGGGGGAATGAACGGCACGCCTCAGGCTGGTGCAACTTCATGTTGGCCTCTGCCGCTGCAGGCTCGCCCCGCATCCGTACCACTCCCTCCCCCGGCCTGAGTGAGCCAGAGCCCCCACATCAGCTGCTCCTTTAACCCCGTCCTGTCTGAGCAAAGAACAGATGCCCTCAGACAACCTACACTCAGAGGCGTGTCCAAATCCAAAGCTGAACCCCGGGAGCTGTGCAAACAAAGAAGAGAAAGGGAAATGTCTCCCAGCAGCCTCAGGAGCAGTGGATTAAATCTCCACAATCAACTTGATGTACCCTGCATCTGTGGAATACCTGAATAGACAACGTATCATCCCAAATTGAGGAGGTGGACTTTGGGAGCAATGAAATATATGTTTTTTTCCCTTTTTCTTTTTTGTGAGTGTGTAGGTGTATGCTTCTGTCTGTGATTTTGTCTGTATAGCTTTGCTTTTACCATTTGTCCTATGGTTCTGTCTGTCAATTATTTTTTTTATTAAAAAAATTTTTTTCTTAATTATTATATTTTATTTTTTATTTTAATAACGTTATTTTATTTTATTTTATTTTATGTTATGTTATTTTATTTTATCTTCTTCCCTCTGTCTTTCTTTTTTTTCTCCCTTTTATTCTGAGCCATGTGGAGGACTGGCTTTTGGTGCTACAGCCAGGAGTCAGGGCTGTGCCACTGAGGTAGGAGAGCCAAGTTCAGGACACTGGTCCACAAGAGACGTCCCAGCTCCACGTAATATCAAATGGTGAAAATCTCCCAGAGATCTCCATCTAAACGCCAAGACCCAGCTCCATCCAATGACCAGCAAACTACAGTGCAGGACACCCTATGCCAAACAACTAGCAAGACAGGAACACAGCCCCATCCTTTAGCAGAGAGGCTGCCTAAAATCATGATAAGGCCACAGACACCCCAAAACACACCACCAGACGTGGACCTGCCCACCAGAAAGACAAGATCCAGCCTCATCCACCAGAACACAGGCACTAGTCCCCTCCACCAGGAAGCCTACACAACCCACTGAAACAACCATAGCCACTGGGAACAGACATCAAAAACAATGGAAACTACAAACCTGCAGCCTGTGAAAAGGAGAACCCAAACACAGTAAGTTAAGCAAAATGAGAAGACACGGAAACACACAGCAGATGAAGGAGCAAGGCAAAATCCCATGAGACCTAACAAATGAAGAGGAAATAGGCAGTCTACCTGAAAAAGAATTCAGAATAATGATAGGAAAGATGATCCAAAATCTTGGAAATAGAATGGAGAAAATACAAGAAACTTTTAACAAGAACCTAGAAGAAATGAACAGCAAACAAACAGAGAGGAACAACAAAATAAATTAAAAATTCTCTACAGGGGATCAATAGCAGAATAACTGAGGCAGAAGAACAGATAAGTGACCTGGAGGATAAAATATTGTAAATAACTACTGCAGAGCAGAATAAAGAAAAAAGAATGAAAAGAATTGAGGACAGTCTCAGAGACCTCTGGGACAACATTAAACGCACCAACATTTGAATTCTAGGGGTCCCAGAAGAAGAAGAGAAAAAGGGACTGAGAAAATATTTGAAGAGATTATAGTTGAAAACTTCCCTAATATGGGAAAGGAAATAGTTAATCAAGTCCAGGAAGCACAGAAAGTCCCATACAGGATAAATGCAAGGAGAAACACTCCAAGAAACATATTAATCAAACTGTCAAAAATTAAATACAAAGAACAAATATTAAAAGCAGCAAGGGAAAAGCAACACGTAACACATAAGGGAATCCCCATAAGCTTAACAGCTGATCTTTGAGCAGAAACTCTGCAAGTCAGAAGGGAGTGGCAGGACATATTTAAAGTGATGAAAGAGAAAAACCTACAAACAAGATTACCCAGCAAGGATCTCATTCAGATTTGATGGAGAAATTAAAAGCTTTACAGACAAGCAAAAGTTAAGAGAATTAAGCACCACCAAACCAGCTTTACAACAAATGCTAAAGGAACTGCTCTAGGCAGGAAACACAAGAGAAGGAAAATGCCTACAATAATAAACCTAAAACAATTAAGAAAATGGTAATAGGAAAATACATATTGATAATTACCTTAAATGTAAATGGATTAAATGCTCCAACCAAAGGACATAAACTGGCTCAATGGATACTAAAACAAGACCCGTATATATGCTATGTACAAGAGACCCACTTCAGACCTAGGGACACATACACACTGTAAGTAAGGGGATGGACAAAGATATTCCATGCAAATGGAAATCAAAAGAAAGCTGGAGGAGCAATTCTCATATCAGACAAAATAGACTTTAAAACAAAGACTATTACAAGAGACAAAGAAGGACACTACATAATGATCAAGGGATCAATCCAAGAAGGAGATATAAAAATTATAAATATTTATGCACCCAACGTACGAGCACCACAATATGTAAGGCAAATACTAACAGCCATGAAAGGGGAAATCGATAGTAACACAATCATAGTAGGGGACTTTAACACCCCACTTTCACCGATGGACAGAACATCCAAAATGAATATAAATAAGGAAACACAAGGTTAAAATGATACATTAAACAAGACGGACTTAATTGATATTTATAGGACAATCCATCCAAAAACAACAGAATACACATTCTTCTCAAGTGCTCATGGAACATTCTCCAGGATAGATCCTATCTTGGGTCACAAAACAAGCCTTGGTAAATTTAAGAAAATTGAAATCATACCCAGTATCTTTTCCTAACACAACGCTATGAGACTAGCTATCAATTACAGGAAAAATCTGTAAGAAATACAAACACATGGAGGATAAACAACACACTACTTAATAACCAAGACATCACTGAAGAAATCAAAGGGGAAATCAAAAAATAACTAGAAACAAATGACAATGAAAACACAACCACCCAAAACCTATGGGATGCAGCAAAAGCAGTTCTAAGAGGGAGTTTATAGCTATACAAGCCTACCTTAAGAAACAAGAAACATCTCAAATAAACAACCTAACCTTACACCTAAAGCAATTAGAGAAAGAAGAACAAAAAAACCCCAAAGTTAGTAGAAGGAAAGAAATCATAAAGATCAGATCAGAAATAAATTAAAAAGAAATGAAGGAAAAAATAGCAAAGATCAATAAAACTAAAAGCTGGTTCTTTGAGAAGATAAACAAAATAGATAAACCATTATCCAGACTTATCAAGAAAAAAAGGGAGATGACTCAAATCAATAGAATTAGAAATGAAGAAGGAGAAGTAACAACTGACTCTGCAGAAATACAAAGGATCATGAGAGATTACTACAAGCAACTATATACCAATAAAATGGACAACCTGGAAGAAACAGACAAATTCTTAGAAATGCACAACCTTCCGAGACTGAACCAGAAAGAAATAGAAAATATGAACAGACTGATCACAAGCACTGATATTGAAACTGTGATTAAAAATCTTCCAACAAATAAAAGCCCAGGACCAGATGGCTTCACAGGCGAATTCTATCAAAGATTTAGAGAAGAGCTAACACCTATCCTTCTCAAACTCTTCCAAAATATAGCAGAGGGAGGAACACTCCTAAACTCATTCTACGAGGCCACCATCACTCTGATGCCAAAACCAGACAAAGATGTCACAGAGAAAGAAAACTACAGGCCAATATCACTGATGAACATAGATGTAATAATTTTCAACAAAATACTAGCAAAGAGAATCCAACAGCACATTAAAAGGGTCATACATTATGATCAAGTGGGGTTTATCCCAGGAATGGAAGGATTCTTCAATATATGCAAATCAATCAACGTGGTACACCATATTAACAAATTGAAGGAGAGAAACCATATGATCTTCTCAATCGATGCAGAGAAAGCTTTCGACAAAATTCAACACTCATTTATGATAAAAACACTCCAGAAAGTAGGAATAGAGGGAACTTTCCTCAACATAATAAAGGCCATATATGGCAAACCCACAGCCAACATCGTCCTCAATGGTGAAAAACTGAAACCATTTCCACCAAGATCAGGAACAAGCAAGGTTGCCCACTCTCACTACTATTATTCAACATAGTTTTGGAAGTTTCAGCCACAGCAATCAGAGAAGAAAAAGAAATAAAAGGAATCCAAATTGGAAAAGAAGAAATAAAGCTGTCACTGTTTGCAGATGACATGATACTATACATAGAGAATCCTAAAGATGCTACCAGAAATCTACTAGAGCTAATCAAAGAATTTGGTAAAGTAGCAGGATACAAACTTAATGCACAGAAATCTCTTGCATTCTTATACACTAATGATGAAAAATCTGAAAATGAAATTAAGAAAATTCTCCCATTTATCATTGCAACAAAAAGAATAAAATACCTAGGAATAAACCTACCTAAGGAGACAAAAGACCTGTATGCAGAAAATTATAAGACACTGATGAAAGAAATTAAAGATGATACAAATAGAATGAGAGATATACCATGTTCTTGGATCAGAAGAATCAACACTGTGAAAATGACTATACTGCCAAAAGCAATGTACAGATTCAATGTGATCCCTATCAAACTAGCACTGGCATTTTTTCACAGAACCAGAACAAAAAATTTCACAATTTGTATGGAAACACAAAAGACCCCTAATAGCCAAAGCAATCTTGAGAAAGAAAAACAGAGCTGAAGGAATCAGGCTCCCTGACTTCAGACTATACTACAAAGCTACAGTAATCAAGACAGTATGGCACTGGCACAAAAACAGAAATATAGATCAATGGAACAGGATAGAAAGCTCAGAGATAAACCCACACACATACAGTTGCCTTATCTTTGATAAAGGAGGCAAGAATATACAGTGGAGTAAAGACAGCCTCTTCAATAAGTGATGCTGGGAAAACTGGACAGCTACATGTAAAAGAATGAAATTAGAACACCCCATAGCACCACACACAAAAATAAACTCAAAATGGATTAAAGACCTAAATGTAAGGCCAGACACCATCAAACTCTTAGAGGAAAACATAGGCAGAACACTCTATGACATAAATCACGGCAAGATCCTTTTTGACCCAGCTCCTAGTGAAATGGAAATACAAACAATAATAAACAAATGGGACCTAATCAAACTTAAAAGCTTTTGCACAGCAAAGGAAACCATAAACAAGACCAAAAGACAACCCTCAGAATGGGAGAAAATATTTGCAAATGAAGCAACTGACAAAGGATTAATCTCCAAAACATACAAGCAACTCATGCAGCTCAATATCAAAAAAACAAACAACCCAATCCAAAAATGGGCAGAAAACCTAAATAGACATTTCTCCAAAGAAGATATACAGATTATCAACAAACACATGAAAGAATGCTCAACATCATTAATCATTAGAGAAATGCAAATCAAAACTACAATGTTATATCATCTCACACCCATCAGAATGGCCATTATCAAAAAATCTACAAACAATAAATGCTGGAGAGGGTGTGGAGATAACAGAACCGTCTTGCACTCTTAGCGGGAATGTAAATTGATACAGCCACTATGGAGAACAGTATGGAGGTTCCTTAAAAAAAACTAAAAATAGAACTACCATACAACCCAGCAATTCCACTACTGGGCATATACCCTGAGAAAACCATAATTCAAAAATAGCCATGTACCACAATGTTCATTGCAGCTCTATTTACCATAACCAGGACATGGAAGAAACCTAAGTGTCCATCAAAAGATGAATGGATAAAGAAGATGTGGCACATATATACAATGGAATATTACTCAGTCATAAAACGGAACGAAACTGAGTTTTTAGTAGTGAGGTGGATGGACCTAGAGACTGTCATACAGAGTGAAGTAAGTCACAAAGAGAAAAACAAATACCGTATGGTTACACATATATATGGAACCTAAGGAAAAAAAAAAAAAAAAAAGGAAAAAAAAAGTCAGAAGAACCTAGGGGCAAGATGGGAATAAAGATGCAGACCAACTAGAGAATGCACTTGAGGATATGGGGAGGGGGAAGGGTAAGCTGGGACAAAGTGAGAGAGTGACATGGACATATATACCCTACCAAACGTAAAATAGATAGCTAGTGAGAAGCAGCCTCATAGCACAGGGGGATCAGCTCGATGCTTTGTGACCACCTAGAGGGGTGGGATAGGGAGGGTGGGGTGGGGGGGTGATGCAAGAGGGAAGAGATATGGGGATATTTGTATATGTAAAGCTGTTTCACTTTGTTATAAGGCAGAAACTAACACACCATTGTTAAGCAATTATACTCCAATAAAGATGTTAAAAAACAAGCAAACAAACAAACAAAAAACAATGACAATTTTCTTAACACATTTGATTCCTCCCACATAAAAAGACTTCAAGTGCCTTTCATTTACTGGCTTTTATCTATTGTGTGCCTGCTATGTGTTGGACAATGTGATAGATACGAGGGACACAACACTGAACCAGACAGACAGAGCCCCTGAATTCAGATCTCTTTGAAATCCCACTTGATTTTCTCTGAACCAACTCTAATTTGCCTGTATCTCACATAAGTAGAGTTGTACAACTGAAGGCTGGACTCCAGGCCTCATCCAAATTAATTTGCTTATCACATCATTCACTAGATAAATTATCATCCAGTTTGGGGGTTTGGGCATTGATGTTGCCCCTTACCTCCATTTATTGTAAACTCATGCACATTCTGTCCCAGGTCTATACAAATTGAGTATGAGAAATATCCTTACTACCAATGACATTAATGAGTACATTTAATTTAATTTCTACACTTAATAAAAGAAATTGTCCAAAAGAGATATTTTTATGACATGAATGAGAACTCATTACAAGGAGGTTGGATTGTGAAACGACAATAAGAAGTTGCTTTCTGTGACAACTTAACCCTTTTCTCTGGGAGAGAGAGGATGTGGTTATTACTTAATTGAAGGGTCCTCTGTTGTATTCTTCTTCTCCCTTATGGACGTCAAAAGAGTGGATATTAATTGCTTGTTCTTGACAAGAATTATGTTGAAGAAACTGGGAATATGTAGCCTTGATAAGTCGAGATGTTAGATGATGTAGTAGTTTTGTTTGTTTTGTTTTCAAAATCTGATAGATAGACATATGGGAAGGTACCTGTTGTGTCAGGGCCAAAGAAAAAAATCGAGGCCAATATATTTAAATGACAAGGAAAAAGGTTTCAACAAGTTTTAAGGAGGAATGAAAGTTCAGAGCTACTAAAGTTTCACTGAAAGAGACAGAGTCCTATGCTTCCCAGGGTACAGAGGTTTCTAAGCAAATTCAAGTATTGCTTAAGTAATATTGAACTAGATGACTTTAAATCCTTTTATATTTTAATATTCTAAGCTCATACCCATTAGATATCTAAACATGTTTACATATGCATGTATATTCATATATTATATAGAGATGTATTTACTGAAATCGGAAGAAATGTATGAAGAACTAAAAAATGAACACACACACATTCACACATACAATTATGAAAATTTAGATCCTAAAATATCATTCTATAAGAAATTATTTTTCACCTTTCCATTTACTCTTATCTGGTCATAAAATAAGAGTACCTACTCTTTTGGAAATATTAGTAAAATAATGACTACTCTTCTTTCCACTCCCAGATGAGTTATCTGTTTGGTGAAATTGGGAAGATGGAGTTTCCTGAGACTTGATGAATTTACTTCTGGTTCTGCACCATGTTCCAGGGTAGGAACCGGGACCCCCTTCCCTACACTTATTGCTATCTGAGATCAGTTGTGTGAGACTGCAATTCTTACAGCTGGCAGAGACCATGCTTAAGTGGGATGTCCCAAATAAATTTTGGGTAAAGAATTAGAAAATGTGATTCTGTCCACGAATTAAATCACATGATCACACACAAGTGCCCTAGAAATGATAATAATATTTTGATCATAATTTTTCTGTGGTTATTTTCCAATGGATTAATCATTTCAATCTCATCAATAAACAATAGTGAGCCTAGAATGCAGACCAGCAAGATGTGAGAGAATTTTAAAAATTGTTTGCTGATTTTTAGATTTCTGTGAATGAACATAGACTATAAAGCTAAGAAATTCATATACTGCATGGTATTACTTATACATAAGACCTAATAAATCCAACTCATAGAAATAGAGTAAAAAAGTTGTTGCCAGGGGCTGAAGGTGGGGGATCTAGCAAGAGGTTGGTAAAAGGGTATAAACTTTCATCTTTAAAATGAATAAGATCTGAGAATCTAATATGAAACAAGGTGAATGCAGTTGATAACACTGTACTGTATATTTGAAATTTGCCAAGAGAGTAAAACTTAGAATGTTCTCACCTCCCCCCAATATAAAATAAAAATGTGATGTGATGGATGTGTTAATTAACTAGATGTGGTGGGAGGATCCTTTCACAATGTATATGTATATCAAATCACCACAATGTACACTTTAAATATCTTACAATTTTGCATGTCAATTATACCTTAATAAACCTGAGTTTAAAAAGAAATATATAGAAAATATAAATTTTAAAATGTTCTATGTTTCTATACTTCTTATGTCTATAACATTTTCTATGGTGATTAGTATGGAAGAACTAGGTGCTAGGGACAGGAAAAAGAGACTTCCCCTCTCCTGCACTATTCTCAATGGTTTAGCCTCTTATCTTTTAATACTATTCACATCATACACTGGGCTGACCATGACCAAGAATGCAGGGCAGAGCAATGTGGGTGGAGGCGAACCACCTCCTAGCACAGAAATACAAGCTGCCTAAGACCATTCTCTTACCTTAGCGTCTCAACTTCCTCCATAGACTGGAATAATCCAGATGGGGATGGAGGACAGTACTGTGTAAAGGGAAGAACATTCATCTTAGGACCAAAGACTAGTACTCTAAAACCATTGTGTTTTTTTGTTTGCTTCTTTGTTTGTTTGGTTAGTTTTCTTTGTTTTTCTTCTTTTTTTTTTTCCTCCAAAAAAAAGAAAGAACTTACACTTACTGAGCACTTTTCTATTGGATTGGGCTCCCCATTAATGTTCTAATCTTGTCCTGCAATTCTTTTTCTCATTAACCACAGTGACTTTTCGCTCTTTCTGGAATCCAGTCAGCTGATTTTTCTCTGTCTTTGCCCCCTCCCCCAAGAGCTACATGGATGTCTCTCTACCACCCTTCAGGACCAAGCTGAAATGTAGCCTTCTCAGTGAGCTGCTGACACCTTGGCATTCTGAAGGAAATAATTGCCTCATCCATGTTACAATCTTTGGGGACTCTATTTCCCCCTCATCTGTACACTGGGGAAAATAATAGTACCAATGTTAGAGAGATATCAGACTGTATCATGATGATACACCTCAGTGTCACCATTTAACTGGCACATATTATACCCAGAAAACATGTTTGTTTTGTTTGTTTGTTTGTTTGCTTGCTTGCTTGTTTTCTATCTCTGAATCAGAATATGTTTCATGAAAGCAGGGATTTTTGTCTCTTTTGTTTCCTGCTGTACTTACAATGCCTATGACAGCACCTGGCATGTAACAGGATTCTGATAAACCTTTATTGAAGGAAGGAAGAAAGGAAGGAAGGAAGGAAGGAAGGGAAGAAGGAAGGAAAAAAGGAAGGAAGGAAGGAAGGAAGGAAGGAAGGAAGGAAGGAAGGAAGGAAGGAAGGAAGGAAGGAAGGAAAGAAGGAAGGAAGGAAGGACAAACCTAGAATTGTATGCCAAGTTTTTCTAGCTCCAAACTAACACATTTCTACCCCAATATAATATACTAGCCTGCCTGTATTCTAGTTAGATAAGAGCCATTTTCTGCACCACTTGTTTTAAATATCTGATGTGAACCCCGATAACAAAGTGTTTTAGTGTGAAAGTGTTCACTACTTATTATGTGGGGAGCTCAGAAGTTCTCCAAAAAAGGATAAAAAATAGATTTAAGGTCATACTTGTGATCTGGACACATAAATGTACATTCTATTAAAAAATGAATCCCAGGAAATGAGCCCAGACAAAACCCAAAGCAGCAGACAAAGCAGAAACACAGATCCAGCCATGCATTAGAGGCAAAGGAATAATGAAGGTGGAGATAATTTTGAAATACAAAGCACATTTATTTTCAGCATGGAAGAACATTATCTTCTTTTTACCATTGCAGGATCAAGTAGGAGGGAAAGATTCAGAATGCCATCTTTACTGGATATTAGAAATTTTACAGAATCAGCTGGGGAGGTGCGGCTTTCTCTGTGGATGTTCACAGAAGTTCAGTTAAAAATAATAAGACCTTGAGATGGATTTTCTCATCCTTAATAGCTAACACTGATGCCAGTTTCTTCACTCAAAATGTTTTCCTAATGATCTGTTGTTCGTAGGGATAAAACATGGAGAAAACATTGGTTTTTGAATGAAGCAAACCAAGGATTGAAACAGACCTGTACCACTCTAGCCAACACAGGAGAAGTATTTAACCTCACTGATTTTACTTCCCTTCTTTCTGAAATGTTATAATGGTACTCAAGTAGCTTACCTCAAGAGTACCTAATCTTAACGACCATGCTAGGGGCACACTAGTCCTTTTGCCCAGAGGGTACTCCACTTTCTCCCTTCTACTTATAATTTATATCACTCAAATGCCACTTCTTCTCCAGGAAACCTTTCCTGACCCCTTTGCCTAGGTCACGGCTGTATTACCTACCCTCATGACATTGGATGCCTTTCCTTGCAGCAGCTTCTATGTTTTATAATTTTTTCTTCTACATTCTGTAATTTATCTGCCTTCCCTAATAGACTATAGACTTTGTGAAGGCAGGACTTCTGTGGGTCTTTGCTGAGGATCATAGACTCCGTATTCAGCACAGTGCCTGGATGAGAGCAAGTTCTAAGCAAATGTGTGTTGAATAAATAAACGTGTATACACATGTGAAAATATGAAAGTGATCCAATTACTAACTTAGAAGTAATTCTTCTGTGACCTCTTTTAAGCTCCCTTCATTCTCTGTTTCTTCCTGGACCCAGGACGGTAACTGATTCCAACCTGTGCTTCTGAGTCATGCTCACAAGTAAACCATCTGTCAGCGCCCACCATGTCCACTCTCAGAGTCACTGCATGGGCAGAGACAATTAGTATGGCCAGTGTGTGGGAACTTCAGCCTTAGGAAGTGTTTCAGTGCTGAGCTAACAATCATTGTAGTTTCACTTACAAGGGGACCTGGAATTACTTTCTTATTTTTATACTTTCTCCCCATTTCCCAGGTCCCCCACATTAGAGCAAAAAAGCAGAACCCTACCCTGTAGCCCTGAAATTCTCCTATCGCAAATCTCAAAAAGATTATAGGCCTTAAACAAATCTCCTTACGGCTGCAGGAGTTAATTTATAACCTAAACTCCGTTACAGCTTATGAGGTTGCATAATTCACTTCACAACAGTGAATGTAGGGAGTAATCAATCATGAGTGTTATGTTTTTACTGAACTTCTCCAAATGCAAAAAGAGCTGTATTTTCTTCCTTTCTTTAGATGGAGAATGGGCATCCTTCTATCTGAGCTGTCTGAGTGCTCAAGAAATGATATAATCTATTGTCCCCAAAACTTACTCGGAGTGTTCTAAAATAACAGTGCAAGAGAAGTTTCATTCTTTTCTTTCCTTTCTACTTTTCTCTCCAACTGCATGACTTGAGGACTGGAACCATTTTTTTGTTTGTTTGTCTGTTTGTTTGTTTGCTTGTTTTATGAGACTTGGTTTAAGCCCAACAGTATTATTTAGAGGCAAAAATCGATATATTCATAGTGGAAAGAGAATTTAGTAGAAGGGCCAAGACCAAGGTTAGGGACGGCACTCATCTTGGACACAAAATGTAAAGAGATACTAAAACTCAGTAGTCAAGATAAATAATGTTTTAATGCAATACTTGAAAAACATCAAAATTAAGCCCAAGCAAGCATCCATGGTGAACAAAATGTCAACAATTAAAATAAAGACAACATCAGCATTGCTGATTTTCTTCTTTTGCTTCAGGCTACAGTATTGCTCAGTGTAACAGGCCTTTGTTTAAATTTTTGATGTTTTGCTCATCATGAAACATTTTACACAACTTTTTACTTTTAAAAAGTACTGCATATGATATTATTTATCTTGATTAATGAGTTATTTTGGTGTTCCTTTAAATTTTGTGCCTGAGATGAGTGCTTTATTATCCTTATCCTAGACTAGTCCTTGCTCTGCTTAGTGGAAAGAGAATTTAGAAAACAGAAATGGTCCCAGGTGCACCTCATGCAAGCAGGGACCTTAGGAAAGTCACAAAACCTCGGAATTACCTTAACTTCCTTTCAGCAACATTCACAGGTGTTTGTCACCTACAAATGCAGCTAACATCCGATTCAATCTTCATCAAACCTGAGGAACCTTAGACTGACTCATCAGTAGATGGGATCTAAAATAATATTAATAATGGCTGCTATTTATTTACCACAGTTTTATGCCAGGCAATTTTATATGGACAATAATGATAATCCTTGAAAAAAATCAAACTAATGCATTTTAATTGTTTTTCTCCAGCCCTAAAATTTTATTTTCCCCAGAAAGGAGAGGGCTGAGACAACCAATGGATGTAGTCCATTGGAGTTAGCCTTCCATCTCCAAACAGTGTCTTTGAGATGCCTTGATTGAGCATATATGCCCATCAGCCACAAACATTTTCCCTCAAGACCCGGATCTCTGCCATTTCCCCCCTAGGTTTCTGCTTTGCCTTCCCATATACATCCAAGTATCCTTGCTGGGCTGCTTCCATCTTGAACCAAGTTTACTTCTGCCATTCCCCTGATCTGATGGCTAATTTTGGCCAAGACTCTCTCGATACCTTCAGTAATGGACTGTATCCTGAACCAGACATAACAAGCCATTCAGAATCTTTACCTCAGCAGTTACAGTCATCCCTTGATATCTACAAGGGATTGGTTTCAGAACACACATGGATACAAAATCCGCAAATGCTCAAGTCTCTTGTATAAAATGGCATAGTACATATCTTTTTCAAGCTTTATTTATTTTAAAGAAAAATTTTGATGCCACATTTCACCCACCACAACCACCCTACTTCGTGGGCCTTTTGGTGCTAGGATAATGGATAAACTATATCAGAAGAGGCAAGAGTCAATAGAATACAACTTATAAAACACCCATCATGAAAATCTAGTGATACACAATCACGTTGTAGAATTTGAGAATGAACTGTGTCATACCCTTACCAAGTCACAAAGGTAAACTGTGAACACTGGTATTTATAGAACTTACCCAAGAATCTCCTTCCTTGGGCTCAGTCTTCACTCCATCCAATTCCTTCCTTTATTCAAAATTTTGATTTTGTACACATTTTATTTGTAACACACTGTTCTCAAAATGTGTTTCAAAGAATCTTTAATCCATGATGTGCTCTGGGGTGAGGTGGTCAAATAATTTTGGACAATGTTACCTATTGTACCCTTTCTTGGAGATTCAAAATGCTCATTAGCATATTAAATGGCTCTGAGAAGTACTGCAGTAGAGAAGGTATTTAACTTTGTTGAACTCAGCAATTTCCAAATTTTTTTGCTCACAGAATCTTTTTTTTTTTTTTTTCATAAAACCTATTTGTATCCTCTCATGCCAATATTTCATTTTTGGGGGGCCACTAGCATAGCCAGTTCTCATCATGCTTACACACTTGTGTGCTTTCTTGGGAGGAAATGTGCTCATACTCCTTCCTTGTGGAACCCAACAGTAACCCAGACCATGCAAGCAGTCCACCTCTCCCACCTCTGCCATCCCAATAGCATCCTCACACTCCCTTCAGGAAGTTCTTTGCCCTATTACCTGCCACAATAACACCTCTATGACATGCGTGTGCTGTTAATCCTTTGGTGGAAACATTCTGTCCTTCACTGGGGGGGACACCTCAAACCCCCTTCTTTTGTGGACCCCTATAGCACTTCCTGTCTAGCACAGCTTTAGCCATCTCTACACTCCCTACTTCCAACTATAGTTCAGAAAGTTGCTCCTTCTTAAGCTTTTGAAGTCTAAGAGTGATTGGCAGAGTCATCATGATTCTCATACATCAGATGGCCTCAGAATCCCCTGAAGGGCTTATTAAAACACCAATTTGGGGGGCCTACCCTAGAGTTTCTGATTCAGCAAGTCTGGAGTGGAGGCCAAGAATTTGGATTTCTAACAAATTCCCAGGTGATGCTAATTCCAGGAGCATATTTTGAGATCAACTGAAATATAGAAACAGTTAAGTGTACAGAATAGCATTGCTTTCAAGAGGGTTGCAGTTACCCTAGGTTGATTAAGACCAATACATATAATCTGTAGAAACAAACAAACAAAAAACTCCACACAACTGTCTGGTTTTCAAGACAAGTAATCAGAGGTCTACTAGAATGCCAGCACCCTAATGAAGTAGTAAACTGAGGCACAGGAAGAAAAAAAAATAGAATTTCTGTTATATTTTTAATTTAAAAGGTAGAAAAGAAATCTGTGTGAATATTATTGACATGTTTAACAAAGTATCCTTTGGGGTGGGGGGAAACTGAGACATACACAACACAAGGGGGCTGATAGTCACCCATACTATTCACTTTTTATTCACTTTTAGTATATTTTATTAGTTGGGATACTGGTTTTCTTGCACTAGCAAAGACTAAAATATCAATGACTTTTAAAAAGTTCATTTCTAACTACCCTAACAGTGTGGGCCTGACCTTTCCAGCGCTGAAGTAGCAGCCCCATGGTGTGGGACACCCATGACCCTACAATAGTGTTGCTCTGCCATTCTGAGCACGAGGTTTCCCTATTGTGAACCAGGATGGCTGCTTCAGCTTTTGCAGAAAGTAGGACAGAAAGAGAAGGAGAGAGCATATTCCTTTTTTATTTAAGTTGTACTCATCAATTTGTTTGCATCCCATTAAACAGAACGTAGTCAAATGGTCAAATTAGCTGCAAGGGACACCAGGATACATAATCTTCCCATCCAGCTAATACGTCTATTTTTGTATAGAGCACAGTTACCAAGGGGGGTGGGCAACCAACAGTCTCTACAGCATGTATTATAATGCACTGGGGTTTATGTACTCCTCGTTAATTATATTTACAGGTTGTGTGATCTCATGTCAACTTTGCTAACACTCAGAGAGTAAGCAAGTGGTTTGGCAGGCTTTCTACAAGAAATGACTGGTTGAAGAAAATTCCAGTAACACAAGCAAAGCACTTGTAAACAAGAAAATGGCAGGACTGACGGTTCTTCTTCTCCAAGGTCTTTACTGGTCATATTAATGAATAAAAATAATGCCAACCTAGACAATTCGGACACACAGAAAGACAAAAAACAAGCAAACAAACAAAACAGAATAAACCCTGGAAAATCACTATAAACAGGTTCATAGCCACCGTCATCAGCATCAGCATTGCGGGTAAAATGCAAGGTTAATAATAGTGGGGTGTACACCTTATCATACACATATCATTCTATATATTGTGTTATAAAATTCTATGTGCATGGGTTATAGATACCCCATAAGTTACTTACATATCCTATAAAATAAATATATACAGTTACTACATATTATAATCCCACTTTAGTAATGAGAAGCAAAAAAGTTATATAAGATGTCTGAGTTTTATATGGTTGCTATAATGTCACCACAATTAGAAAGGCATTTAACATATTAGGTCACCTATATCATCTCCTTTCAATGTATATTAGAACATATGCACAATTTCCAAATAAATAAGCATGCATATATTGGGGATATATGCTCAAAACATTTACTCAAGATGTTTAATTCTCAAAATATTGCAGGAATGGATCAATGCATTTAACAAAACTATAAAAGAAAGGAAACCTTGACCAGGGAGCAAAGTGGGTGCTTTTTTTGACATCCTCACTCCATCTCTAAATTCCTCTATTTCAGGATGCCACAGAAGATTACAGTCTGACATTTAGGGCTTCACATTATAGGTCTTCCGATGTGTCCTCTGAAAATCCAAATCGGTGAAGATGAACAGTTAATACCACTGAACCTCACCACAGAAAATATTGAACAGGTCTGAGAAAGCCCATATCCATATAAAGGGGGATGCAGGTGAAGAGTTGGAGCCATAAGAAGAGGGGTCCTTGCAAAGAGATCTGTAAAGATAGCAAAGAGGACAAGTGAGTGTGTCTAAATGCATCCCTTGCTCTAAGGAGCTGAGGCCTGAGAAATAAGGAACTTTGATTTATAAAGACTTGGCTCTGTGTTTAGAGCTGAACCTTAGTGTTTTATCACTCTGCAAAGTCCCTTATCTTCTCTGGGCTCAACATCCCCATTTATCTTCTGTGAGGAGGAGGCAATGCCTCTGTCATCTACCTCACTGTGTGGGTACAGATCAAATAGCACCACGTATACGAAAACCACTTTGCGAACTACAAACGCCTGTGTGCCTGGACTTTTATAGAAGGATGATAGGACTTGGATAGTGAGCGATTATGGGAAAAGTTATTTCAGGTGGAATTGAAGAACTAATATGTGAGAACATTTGCTTATAGTAAGAGACCTAGTGTTTTTTTTACACCACAATCCATAGGACACTTTGCATTCAGTATCTCATGTAAACATCACCTCAACTCCACAGGTACCACTCTTAATTCCTATTCTATAGATGAAGACAGTGAGGCTTACTGAGATTTCCTAATCTCTCCAGGGTTACATGGTTAGGATGTAGCAGAGCATAGTCAAACCATGACCTGTCTAACTGCTCAAATCTGGTAGGTAGCATGGCCCTGGTGAAGCTACAAACCTATCTCACTGAGTGCATCTGTTCCAGAAAACACTTCAGAACTGGATAGAAGGGATGAGATAATGGGTCTCAAACTAGGATAAAGGACTTTCACCTGATATTTGGGAAATCAACATTTTGTGTAGGGTTCTTAGCAGGGTGCACCCATCTGTGTGGATAGGATAGGGTAATCTACTGGAGATAGTTTTGACAGCCTGAAGTGGAAGGGATTCAGATTGGCAGAGAGCAGTCTTCTGCAAGTCAGTAGGAACTCACCTTGAATGTTGATGTCTGCTTCAGCCAGTGTTGGATCATTTGGCTTTGGGCACAGGGAGAATGTGTCTCAGTGCATCCATTCTAAAATAGCTGCTTGGCAGGTAAGTTTCCCAGAGACTGAAGGTGATGTAGGCATAGAAGCACACTCAGCTTAATTGTCTAAAGTACTGAGGTCATGGACTTATGTTGAGATATTTACAGAACACCATCTACATAGAAGGTGCTATTCCAGATTCTGAAGATTAAAACAAGTAATAGACACAACTTTGGTCATTAAATGGCTAGTGGGGGAGACTGATAATAAAATGACAAATTCAGTGCACTCTGACATAGCCCAGAACATTATGAGAACAAATCAGAGTATATCTTCTCTTTTCCCAGTGTTAACATCCAAGGGGTGTTGGGAACATTGTTTGGACTGCTTGAAACCCCCAGCTCACTGTGGGAAGACAGGTCAGCACTATTCCCATACATGTCTGAGATTGGGATGATTCCCACACATGAGCTGTGGTGTGCATGTACTAACATGCACAGAGTAATTGTCCTTTATAATTGAAAATGTGGCCACTGACAGTTTTATGTTCCTGACAGTCAACCAATGTCAACAGGATTTTATGGTGAATTTATGGTGGTAGGCTCTGGGTGCTGGGTTAATAGGCCTTCTCCCTCTGTAATAAGGGCCCATTAAAAAAAAGGAGGAGGGAAGGCTTTCTAAACACAGCCTGATGTTTGAGCTCAGCTGATGAGAGCTCTGGGGTTTAAATGGTTTCTTGACTCAGGAGTCTCGAAACAGATGATATTTCCTTATAGAGCCGTGGTAATCTCACCTTCCTAAGTTTTCTGGCCCAGAACCTGCAACTATGAATCATTATACCAGGAGCAGAACACTCATAGGTCTTTGGGGAAGATTCTTCAGTGATGCTTGATGTTTGGCAAAATATTGAAAAATAAACCAGCAGCTCTTAGAAGAGCTGAGAAGTTCGAAAATCAAGGCCGTCAAATTTCCAGCCACTGTGAGTAACTTAATGAGCAAGAGATGAAAATAGACTTCATTGGGGAGGGTCAAGATTGCCACAAACAGCTTGCGTCAGCAAAACTTCACAGTAAACATTATATCAACATGTGCATTCTATTAAAACAATGTCTATTTTTGCAGGTAGTTAAAATGCCAGACACTGTGCTAAGACTCATTTATTCTATTTAATCCTTATGAGAGATATATTGCTACTGCCATTTAAAAGCTAATGCTGAATTTTTCTTTGCCCAAGAACAAAGAGCAGACAGAACGAGATTTTGAAACCAAATTTGACGTCAAAGTCTGGGCTCTTCAATTGCTGTTATGTGTCCTTCTTTAAACCCCTGTTTTGTGTTTGTTTGTGTTTCTTAGCTCTAGAATCTATTTCATACTTTCTCTTGCCCAACTGCCCTGGAGATAGTTGTAGTCACATAGAGCTACTAAAAAATCATCTTTCAAACAACCAATTTGAAGAGATAGTCAAGCATCCTTCTCTCCCATCTCTTCCCTTAGGGAAGAAGAATAGTCTTTGGCTACTGAGCACATAGCATTCACTGAATAAGCCCCTGTTTAATGTCACAGTCACAAACAGTTTTAATAAATAAAGATTAAAACCTGACCACATGTGCCTCATAGCCGGGAGAAAGAAAGAGATGGTGTATCTATGAATGCAATAGGTGCCCACAATCCCTTATCTGAAACTAGAAGAGCCAAATATGCATAAAGGTTTTCCAGATTTTATGATTCCCTAATATTAGGCAGCTGTCCTAGGGGACCCAGGGGCAGCACCACATGAACAAACATGTTAATATTTATGCAGTGAAACTCATGAAAATTCACACTACATATCAAACCTAGGGGCTGTAAACTAACTCCCTTTAGGTTCAGGTCAGGTCAGAGGTGCTACTTAATAAGTTAAGAAAAGTACAATTTTTTTTCAAAGTTTTTATTTTCACTCCAAGATATCATCCTGGTAAATTCTCAAAAACACTCTCCGGTGGAAAGTAACTCATTCTTTCTAATGAGGACCTGATGTCCTTTTGGCATCAGAAGATAAAATCTCTTGCCCAACCCTTCTTATCTCTAATTTGTGTTAGGATTAGGCCTAGAATCCAGAGGGTGTGCCTCCTATTCTGGAGAGCATTTCTGCACAGCAAAAGCCAGAGCAGAAAATCAGAGTCACACAGACCTGGGTTCTCTTTCCCTTCTTGACAACCTGGAATGACCAAGCCCAGTCTTCACACCAGCTCCCACATCTCAAGATGCACAATCTCAGACTTGGAGATGGTGGTATTGCAGGGTCCTCTGGGGGACTCTTTTGGGTGCTTTCATTGCTCCTACCTCACCTCTCTCTCAGTGCTGCCCTGCCTCCCTTCTCTGTGAATTCTCCAACTTTGCAAATGACTGAGTGCCAAATTCTGCCAAGATAATCTGAGTAAGTCCTTTAATGGTTACACAATTTCCTCTTCTTTCTCTTGTCCTAGCTCCTGGAAGTGGAAAGAATCAGAAACATTTACCTATTGATCCATCAGGAACCTAGGGTCTGTCTTTTGTTCCCATCATTGTCCAGAATGTGATCTCAAAAACCCACTGGATGCAGCAGTCATCTGGCTTACCAGGTGTGGGTGTTATGGGCTTTCCTTCCCTTTCAAGGAGACAACACGTCTCAAAGCATGAGATCAAAACATAAGAGCTTCCATTGAAATATGACATGTTCTCCACTTATTTACTCATTAATAAATGTTCGTCTTCTGCATGGACATTTCTCTGCAGGGGCCTATAAAATTATTATACTGAACTTTATTTTTATATTATGGATGTAATATAATATTACAGAAAATCTTGAGTGTAGACCAAAAAAAAAAGCATGAATACACTACTATTCCCACTCCTGTTTATTTTTGATGTATTCTTTCTACTTTTTCCTATGCATGTTTTTAACCAATTCTTTAATCAGGGAGGATATATAATTCTGTGACTTTTTCCACTTTTTTAAAAAACATTTTCCATGTGTGCTGTGGTGTATTTTTAATGAATGAGCACAGTTGTTAAGAGTGTGCACTCTGAAGACAGACTGCTATGCTCTGAGTGTTTGTGTCCCCCCACAAATGCATATGTTGAAGCCTTAACCCCCCGTATGACCTGTATTTGGAGTTGGGACCTTTGGGAGGTAACTGGCTGAGGTGGTGAGGGTAGGGCCTCATAAAGAGATTAATGTCCTTATAAGAAGAGGAAGAGAGACCAGAGCTATTTCTCTCTTTCTGCCCTATGAGGATACAGTGAGAAAACAGCTGTCTGCAAGCCAAGAAGAGGGCTCTCACCAGGAACCAATTGTCTGGCACCTTGATCTTGGGCTTTCCAGCCTTTGGAACTGTGAGAAATAAATGTCTGTTGTTTAAGCCATTCAGTCTGTGGTATTTTGTTATGGAATCCTGAGCAAAGACACAGACTACCAACCTTTTCGTTGGGTAAACTTGGCTAAGTTACATAGCTTTTCTGTGCTTCGTTATCCTCAGCTATAAAATGGAAATCATAATAGCAGCTATCTCAGAGTTATTATGAAGATGAAATGAGATATTACACATAAAGTGCTTAGAAAGTATTTGACAAATCATAAGCTCTCAAATAATAATAGCCATTGACTGCTGATGGTCATTTCCCTATCTTTTAATCTGAATAATCACACCAATCTCATGAGCTTTTTGTAAGGATAAAGGCCATATGTGTGAGAACCTAGGGCAGTGCCTGGTAGAAAGTAGGTTTGGAATTATGAAAAACATAAACCAAAATCTTTAAAAAAAGAATATTTTAAAACTGTTCAAACTGAGGCATTTATTTGAAAATGCCTTTGAAATGCTCAAAGCAACTCAGAAATTTAGTGTCAAATCTGGAGGTCAACAAATGACCTTTGATTACTTTGGCCCACGTCAGTTTTCCACTTTTCAATCCAACTTTTCCAAAGAGGTCCTTTAGACCACATGATGAGAAAGGTGGTGTTACTGTTACTTCCTTCTGTGTAACAAATTACTCCAAAACTTAGCTGCTTATGGCATCATTTTAATATGTTCTCTGATTCCATGGGTCAGGAATATGGACAAGGCATAGAAGGAGTGACTGACCTCTTCTCAGTAATAACTTAGGCCCCAGCTGGAAGATATAGCCTCTGGAGGTGACTCAGCGGCTGGGGTTGGAACCATCTGAAGGTGTTTTTATTCATGTGTCTTGTGTTGGCTGGGACCCCAGGTGGGGCTAAAGACAGAAACATGACATAGCCTCTCCATATGGCCTGGGCTTTCTCACAGCATGGTGACCTCAGAGTAATGACATTTCTTACCTTGTGGCTTTGGGAGTCAAAAGCAATGTCTGTGTAATACAGACTGAGCTGTATTACATTTTATGATCTAACCTTGGACATTACATAATGTCACTTCTGCTGCATTCTTTTGGCTACAAGTCAGTCACTGAAGTTGGCCCAGATGAAAAGGGAAGAACACACAGTCTTCTCTTTTATAGGAGGCATATCAATGACATGTTTAAAACTGCCACAGGAGTTTAGTCCTGAGTATTGCAGGGAACAGTTTATTGAACCAATGAAATTACAGGTCTTCTCTTGCTCAAAGGTTCAGTTGGTTTACAAACAGTTCCTTAAGGTGAAGGACTTTTCTTAGTTATGCCTGCATCCCTTATTCTACCCAGGCCAGAGTCCTTGCAGAGATGATAATTGAATGTTTTCTGATTTACACGGAGCGCAATTGACTTTATTATTTCCTAATTGTGCTCCAGATTTTCATTACAATAAAGCCCATTGCACATATTATATTAAACCTACCTATGTTTGCTGAATTTTATACTTCCCTTAGTTGATATACCCCCAAAATCATGTAATTTTATTTTTATAACTTGGTAAAATTTTTCTTATATAAAATTTTGTATTTAACAACAACAATAGTTATGATAATAATGATAAATCTCAGTCAAACAAATGAGCATGCTGATTCTATGAATCTACATAACATTCTGCCTTTGATTGGACCAACTCACTGTATTCGTCAGGATTCTCTAGAGAAACAGAAACAATAGGCTGTGTATATATATAAAATAGATTTATCTTAAGACTTGACTCACATGATTATAGTGGCTGACAATTCTAAAATATGTAGGGTGGACCAACACTGTAGAGACTCAGAAAGAGCTACTGTTGCAGTTTAAGTCTGAAGGTCTCTGCTGGCAGAATTCCCTCTTGTTCTGGCGAGGTAAGTCTTTTTGTTCTGCTCCCTTCAACTAATTAGATGGGGTCTACCCAAATTATGGAGAACAATCTGCTTTGCTCAAAGTGCACGGATTTATATGTTAATCTAACTCAAAAACATCCTCACAGAAAATCCATATTAATGTTTGACCACACATCTGAGCACCATGACCCAGCCAATCTGACCCATAAAACTAACCATCACACCCACTATCAAAATAGAAACTAATAGTAAACATCAATCACAAATTATGAATAGGAAAAAAGGTTATTTTAGAGGAAAATGTAGAAATGGATGGTGAATATATGTTCTAATTGATTTTCTCTGTCACTGTATTAAATGCTGGAAAGAATAAAAGAACACATTCAGCAGAAAAGAATAACACCAAAGGAAATCATTCCTTGGTGCAAATGTAAAACCATTTATAACCTTAACTGATTTGGTGACTTTTGTTAACAAAAAGGTGGTAGCAGGTGTGGAAGAGTAGCAGCAGGGGTGGGTCTCTCTTATTGCTGTGAATTCAGAGTCCCTCAGTACAACAGAGTAGTGTCTGGACCCATCAGCTCAGACAGGGAGAGGGCCTACATGCATTTGACACCACAGGAGTATCTAGGCACGTAGAAGGCCGTCTCCAGGATTTGCAGCCAAGGCTAGGAATCACTGAACCTTTGGAAAGTTCAAAGCCCAGCAAAATCATAGCCATGAGTTTCCTGATGGTTTCTATGGAAATCCAATACAGGTCACCAAGCTTCAAAATAGGTCTTCTTGGGCTCTAATATTCATGAGTAGACTTGGTGGTTATTTACTTTGGTAGCTTGCCTGGGAGTCATCCAATCAATAGCATGAACAGCAGAACCCAGATGGTATGAAAAGGGGGATCATGAGGTACCTAAAACAAATTATTTTTGGGTAACAGGAGACAGGACTTCTCCGAAGAGCACTTTAACAATATAAGTATTTTATTTTTTAATCTTCTATAATCCGATACATTTTGGGATGTGTATAGTATGAAGAAATCCCCATGTACTTTGTAAGGTTACTATTTTCAGCCAAATACACTGTAGAAGATGGTGAAGTATTGGATGCATCTGTCTTTGGGGGAAAATTGACTCACTTCTGTGAGGTGGGAAAGGATGCAGAGAGTTGAAAAAATTGAGTATGACTTCATAAATTCAGGGTAGTACATGTGAAAAGAGTATTCTCAATATAACCAAATGAGCTACAGGAACCTGAAACCTCAGATTTGCCAGAAGCTTTGGGGCATTCTACTCTGGACTTGCCTAGAATATTAAAATTCCCTTCAGGTGTCCTACCTGTAATTCAAACACTCCGTTGAAACCCTGCAGAAATTTCAATATTTGGGCAACTAAATTATAGTTTCTATAATCTCTCCCCCCAACCAGATAGGAAAAAAGAATGATCAGAAGCACTTGGTAAATACAACTTCATCTAATCATTCCAACATTATGTGACATAGGAGTTATCACTCCCAAGTCATATGAATGTATAAGCCACAGTTTTAGATGGTCTACCTAAAGGTCCTTAGGTCATATTACAAGTAAAATGAAGAGGTAGTGGGGGACTTCCCTGGTAGCCCACTGGTTAAGGCCCTGTGCTTCAACTGCAGTGGGGGAGAAGTTTGATCCCTGGTGGGGGAACTGAGATACCGCATCCCATGCGGTGTGACCAATAAATAAATAAATAAATAAAATAGAAGAGGTACTATTCATATTCAGAAGTATTTTTCAGTGGATAAATAGATAGTTGGATGGATGGTTGGGTGTTAATGAGTTCTCGGTTATTTGCTTTATTTGGGTCCTTCAGTGTGCTGACACTGTCTTTGACCCTACTGAGAAGGGGATAAAAGAACAGTAAAGGTGTGTTCAAAACAAATCTTGGAAACCCATATAATCTTTAGAAATGCATTGACTGTCAAATTTATAGCTACACTGGCCAGATATATGAAGGAGAGAGTGTGAAAATATAGATATTAGAATGAAACTATTTATTTCTGTGAGTTGCAAGTGACCATATACCTCACAAGTAATGCTGAAGTCTGTATATTCCAGGAGATTCATGTTGTGTTGTATTGTATCATGGAGAATTGTTCATAATTCATTTGCTGGGCTTCCTTTGTTATGCTTAGCCTGAACATTTCAGCATAAATTTTTTTTTCTCTTTGCAGAAATGGAAATGCAACTGTGATTTTTTGGCAGCAGATCTGTCTGTGTTGGAATAACAGCATTCATGAAGTGTTTGAATATTCGACCCTGTGTGACAAATGTCAATAGTGACAGGCAGGCAGTAGGGACACCTACACTGACATTACTCCATTACTCCACAATAATGTTCTTCCTGTATATTCAAAGGCACCCCATCATGTGGCCATTTTACACCAGAATCCAATGGTCACCCAGTACATCAGTGCCCCCAAAACTACACTGAAAATAACATACCTTGACACTTCCCAAAATTCAGAAGTAAATCATTATTATAGAAAGACTAAGTAACATAGAGTAACCAAAAGAAAAGAAAACTAAAATAAAATCTTTTCAAAGCCCACTGCCAAAAGGAATTATTTTAAATAATTTGATCAATAATCTGTGTATCTATGCATACTGCATAAACTGTTCTAGCTCTGTATCCACAAGTTTGCTCAATTCAGGGCTCTCTGCACCTGGCCCACGTGGTCAAGGACGATCGTGGGAGCTTGCTCACCACACCAGGCATAAGGCTCCTGCTGAGCTGACAGATGTTCTGGTGCAGTAAGGTAAGGAGTCCACATGGGACAGTCAACCAGGACTGAGCATGATCTACTGACACTGCTGGCCATAGCTCCTGCTTGGCCATGAGCTAAAGCAGCTTGGAGGAAGACCACAATAATGCTCTTCCTATATATCCAAAGGCACTCCATCTTATAAATATGTCATAATTTATTTTGATAATATAATTTTTGGTTCTTTTAACCTATATTTTTTTACTGTCAGATAAATTTTACATTTGAAACTCACCTAGTCTCTGCTGGAGTGACCCAACCTATGGGATCTTAAAAGAATGACTGGCCTCAGGAACACCATTTCATGACATGTGGAAAGTCCATTTTCCCTCCCTCCACAACTAATGTCTGTGAATTTGTAGGGCACTGAACTTCTCTGGTTTTATACTCTTCCTGACAGCTTTCATTTGTGTGTCTTCTCACCATCTTGCATGTGCTAAAACAACAACGTGGACCATTTCCAGTTTCATACAAATATTTCTAATTATGCAGGTAGGCATATAAACTTTATAATCATGAAAGAATGATTTACAAAAAGGTTCAAAAAGTTACAATTTCCTCTCTGTCGTGTCTTCTCTCGGATGGCCCTGACTTTCTTTGGAGATGATCAGTGACACCCTTTTGGATTCCTATTTTCCTTCTCTGTCTCTCAGAGTAGAGTTCCTTTCACCTGTCTCCTTTATTTTTAAACCTTATAATCTCCGTTAAAAGTTCCTTCGAACTGAACCCCAGACAACCAGACAGAATAATAGGTATCCCTCATCTCAGAGTGTGCAGAATTTTGCAGTGAAAAGGAAATGGATTAAAATCATAGTAAAAGTTACTATGTAAAAGTAAGCATTTATCAGAATGCTTAACCACAATTACCTTTTTTTCTCATCCATAAAATGAAGCTAGTCAAATGGTATAATAATGATCATATAAATTAAAGAACATATAGTATTTTGATATTTAGATAATCTTAATAAATCAGCATTGTAGAAGAAGAAATACCTGGCTTCCTTATAGCCTTGCTTTGAATTATGTGACCTTGAGCAAATTACGTAACTTCTCTTAAGTCTCAGCTTTCTCACCCTTCAAGTGGCAATAAGACTAATCATATTCATGAATATGCAAAGACATCAGGTGAAGTGTCCAATCCTTAACTATTCAGCTGAAATTTGCTTGAAATCCATGTCATGCACTATGAGACACCCATCTGTGCAAGATTCAACCACGCTGGGACTTTCATGGGATGCAGTGAGGGTGAGTAAGGAAAGGCTTCCCTGGTCACCTTTATTCCTCCATTAGATGAGTTCTGCCCACCCATGATCTCATTGTCCCTTTCATGTTAACACATTCTACCCTGTAAAGCCCAGTCCTTTTTCTTAGACCTAATCCCTGATAAATCCTAACTTAACAAGGTTTGTGGGTACATGGCTGACTTTATTGAGCTTTCTGAGAAGCATAGGAGGGATTACTCAGAACCTTGGTGTTCTGTTTGCTGTCTGTTAAAGGCACTTGGCCTCCCACTTTCAGTGTCTGTCTCCTCCACTGCCTATGGCCTCCAGGAAACTTAATTCTTCCTCTCCTTATTGTGCTTAGGATGTGATAGGCCACCTTGCCCTGGGCTTACCTTTCAGAGGCACAGTCGATCTGGCAAGGATTCCATGCTTCCCTCCCTTTTTTCTGTTCCTCCTGTCTCTACCAAGGGACAAGTTGGTAAGATTTGTGTCCCCGTTATTTTGCCACCTCCCTGCAGGGCAGAAGTCACTACTTCTAGTTTTGTTTTGAAATATCGTTTCCTTCCTAGCCCTCCTTTCCCTCATGTAAAGCATCTTAAACTTCGTAGGTTCTTAATGAGGGTTGGAGGCGAGGGATGAGATTGAAGATGGGTTGATGTGGATGGAGAGTGTGATCATGTCAGAAGGAAAAAGAATGACATTGAAGAAAAAGCATAGAAGTGATGAGACAAAAGATAGGTTCCGAGGCCAAGCGATCATATTTCTAAACACTCCTAATACCTAATGCCAAAGTACTCATAATACTGTGAGTATGAAAAGCATAAAAACCTCTACTCTCTAAGTCTGGGTAACTTCCCCCTATGGCCTTCACTGTGGATACATAACCCTTCCTGGGTCCCCTTCCACCTCAGGACCTGTGAGTCAGGAGGCCATCTCTCATTCCTAGGCAGAAACACAGATGTGGGAAGGCAATGATTTCAGAGGGTTTATTTTAGAAACAGAAAACGGCTTCCTAATGACAGGCTGGTTGGAGGGGGCTGCATCTCATTGGTTTTGCTGGCAGATCACCCTCTGCTGAACTGTTTTGTCATTTTGTTGTCTGTTGAGGTGACAACAAAATGTTGGTGAGCAGCTGGTGGCAAAATTATGTTTTATGCAGAAACTGTGGGAGAAAATTCTGGCCCAGTGCTATAATTGCCTGATTGGATGGGGGCGGGAGAAGGAGCTGTGCCTTTATCTGAATTAAATGTGTTTTCTCCCCCCTGGTTCAGCATGTCCAACTACAGTTGGTGAGAATCAGTGAGTGGCATCCTTTACGCATTTCAGATGGGATTCTGTAAAAAAAAAATACTGCTCTGAGCTCTGTGGAAAGTCAGAATCAGCCTGGAGTCTAGAATGACTGTGGTGAAGGATGTCTTGGTTTACCAGCAAGGAGTTAGGGCTCCCCAGAGAAGTGGGTCAAGACAGTGGGCATATTAATAGAGAAGAGGCACATGAAAAACCAGGGAGGATGTCCAGCAACAGGGCTTAGGAGGACATGCAGGTGAACAAAACCCAGCACAGTAGAAACTTTAAACCCAGGTCTTGATTCCCTTTGTAAAACCTGATATCTAATAGTCATGGAACAAAAATTTCTTGCCGCAATTAGACAACTGTTGGAGGGAGCAAAAAGGGATAAGATGGGATAGGAGTGTGGAAGGAGATGAGAGCCATGTGAACAGGCTGTAATGGGGTCAGCTGTCACCAGGAAACAAGGTCAAAGTCTCAAGCAGATTTTGGGCTATGACTTCAGCCCGTGTGAGATGGGAGACTGGCTAGAGAAAGTCATGCTTAGTTCTAAGGATCTGGGGAGATGGGATGGTGAATTAGCAGTCAGGCTTAGGGACAGAGAATAAAATAAGGGTCTGTACAAGTACAGAGGAGGGTGGTCCAGGAGAAATATTATGACCTCATAGCCCAACAGAGCTGCCACAATGTGCCCCTGCCATGACAATTATTCTTTCTGATCCTCCATTTCCTCATCTATAAAGTGTGGTTAATCATACTTCTCTCATAGGACAACTGAAACGCTTACATTTATGATATATTCAGAACACCTAATATACATTAGCTTTTATTAGTTGCATAGTAAGTTTCTTTTTTCCTTTATTTCATTCATTCATTCAAAAATATTTACTGAGCATCTCCTTACTCTCATGACACTTACTTTCCAGTTGAGAGACAGATACTAACTAAATCAGAATATAATACAATTCAGTGATATGTGCTATGAAACGAACAGCAAAGGAATGAAAAATCTTCATGATCTTATGAAGAAAAGTGTGTATGATGTAGGGTATTAATCTACACACTCAATTTTTATTCTAAATGAAAAGAAAATGATGCCATGGCAATGTAGCTATTGCTGTAATTATTGATGATTCCTCAGCTGCCTGCAGCTTGAAACAGGGATGACTCATGGCCAGTAAGCTTCAGAGTGTCTTTAATTTTTAATTTTTAATGAAAACAGCTTTATTGTTTTTGTTCTAAGTGTTATATATTCTTGTTGTAGAAAACTCAAAACAATGTAGTAAATTATGAATAAAATGGGAAAAAAGAAAAAGTAAAAATCATCCCAAATCCCAACATCCAAACATAGCAATTGTTAACTTTTTTTAGCCGAGTTTTCTGTTTGTTTTGGTGAGCTTTCTTAAACACATCTCTCAATATATGTTAATTCCTTTATTAATGGTGATACATACACACAATACATACATCTCATGTATATATACATGGCATGTACGTGCGAGAGATATATCCAGGGTGTAGGGAAAGGAAAGTGAGGCAGGAAACAAATACCAGCTTGCCCCACTCCAAGAAAAAACACAGCCAGTGCTCAGCACGAGGAACACTTCCAGACAGGCATGCAGGAACCCTGTGCGTCTCACATGCTTGTGAACCAGGATTCAAACAGGAGTTAATCTGCCAGCTAGCTTCTGTTTCCTGACCCCCACTGGTAAATTCTGCCTCTCAGAGAATTCAGCCCTGACTCCCATTAGTACTTATGTGTTGCATCTTCTGACACCTTTGGGCAGCTTCAGGGATGCCAGATTCTCTGCCCTGTCCTGAGACATGCTCTGTTTGAGGCAAGATGCAGTGTGAGGAGCCACTGGCCATGGTCTCCAGTGGGAGCACTATGAGCCCTCCCAGAGTTGGTCAAGATGGCAGTAGAGAAAGTGATAAGACTCTGAAGACAGGTATAGGTCCAGATAACGTGGGTGGCACTCAAGAGATGACCAATGCAAGAAAGGTACACAGCATTTGTGAAATCGTTTACAGTGGATAAAATCTCTCATATGCGTTCTCTCCTTTGATCCTTAGGAATTTCCATGGAGTAATCCTAGAGGAACACCCCAGGATGCCTCTGAGGCATTTCCTGAACTCCTAGAGCTTCATTTGAAACACCCCTGGTTGTTTACATGTCTTTGAAAGTCAGTGTGAAGGAAGGATGTCTACCAAGTCCAACGAGGGAGATTGAATTTGGCCACACACTATCACTCAAAATCAATCAGAAGGGGATGCACACCCCACTTAAAAGACTCAGAGGGCAAAACATACAATGAACAGGTGACTCCAACTATATGATCTGTAAAAGATCATTTCTTTAAAAAATACCTGAAGCAAATATGACCACATTAATATTTGTCAGTCAAATACAAACCTCACAAGAGCAGGAATATTTGTCTCTTTAGTTTTCAGCCATATCCCCAGTTGCCAACTTGTTCACAATTGATACTTGTTTGAGTCAATTAATGTGTTAAATCTGGATGCTGAGAATATATGGGTTTGTTGTATTTTATTTTCCTTTTCTGTATGCTTTAAACATTTTATTATTATATTTGTTGCTGTGGTTGTTTTAAAAATGAAATCCATTAGCATAAAGGAGATGGTCAACATGGAAGCTTAGCAAAATGGAGAAATATAAGAAGATAAAATTTGACAGATTTATCAGTCATTCCACAATGAAGATAGACATTTTCCCCCTATTAACTCTATTTACATTTAAGAAACGTGACTCAACATGATTGTGATACTTGTAAAAGTCAAACAGTGAAAATTCATTCTGGAACTCAAACTCAGCATCTGTAGGTGGTAAAAACTTAAACTTTGGAGCCAAATGGACATAAGGTTGAATTATGACCTCAAGTATTCTCATGTGTGTCAGAAAGAGAGGTTGAAGGAGATCAAAGGATTTAATAATATTCATGCAACTAAAAAATAAGTGCCTCCAATATTACTCAACATAGTTTTGGAAGTTTCAGTCACAGCAGAGAAGAAAAAGAAATAAAAGGGATCCAAATAGGAAAAGAAGTAAAACTGTCACTGTTTGCAGATGACATGATACTATACATAGAGAATCCTAAAGATGCTACCAGAAAACTACTTGTTGAGTCAATGAATCTGGTAAAGTAGCAGGATAAAAAATTAATGCACAGGGGCTTCCCTGGTGGCGCAGTGGTTGAGAGTCTGCCTGCCAATGCAGGGGACACGGGTTCGAGCCCTGGTCTGGGAAGATCCCACGTGCCACGAAGCGACTGGGCCCGTGAGCCACAATTACTGAGCCTGCGCGTCTGGAGCCTGTGCTCCGCAATTGGAGAGGCCGCGATAGTGAGAGGCCCGCGCACCGCGATGAAGAGTGGCCCCCACTTGCCGCAGCTGGAGAAAGCCCTCGCACAGAAATGAAGACCCAACACAGCCATAAATAAATTTAAAAAAAAATTAATGCACAGAAATATCATGCATTCCTATACACTAATGATGAAAAATCTGAAAGAGAAATTAAGGAAACACTCCCATTTACCATTGCAAGAAAAGAAGAAAATACCTAGGAATAAACTTACCTAAAGAAAAAAGATCTGTAGGCAGAAAACTATGACACTGATAAAAGAAATTAAAGATGATACCAACAGATGGAGAGGTATGCCATGTACTTGGATTGGAAGAATCAACATTGTGAAAATGAGTATACTACCCAAAGCAATCTACAGATTCAGTGCAATCCCTATCAAACTACCAATGGCATTTTTCACTGAACTGGAACAAAAAATTTTACAATTTGTATGGAAACACAAAAGACCCCAAATAGCCAAAGCAATCTTGAGAAAGAAAAACAGAGCTGAAGGAATCAGGCTCCCTGACTTCAGATTATACTGCAAAGCTACAGTAATCAAGACAGTATTGTACTGGCACAAAAACAGAAATATAGATCAGTAGAACAAGATAGACAGAGATAAACCCACACACATAGGGTCACCTTATCTTTGATAAAGGAGGCAAGAATATACAATGGAGAAAAGACAGTCTCTTCAATAAGTGGTGCTGGGAAAACTGGACAGCTACATGTAAAAGAATGAAATTAAAACACCCCATAGCACCATACACAAAAATAAACTCAGAATGGATTAAAGACCTAAATGTAAGGTCAGACACTATAAAACTCTTAGAGGAAAACAAAGGCAAAACACACTATGACATAAATCACAGCAAGATCCTTTTTGACTCACCTCCTAGAGAAATGGAAATAAAAGCAAAAATAAACAAATGGGACCTAATGAAACTTAAAAGCTTTTGCAGAGCAAAGGAAACCATAAACAAAATGAAAGACAACCCTCAGAATGGGAGAAAATATTTGCAAATGAAGCATCTGACAAAGGATTAATCTCCAAAATATACAAGCAGCTCATGCAGCTCAATATCAAAAAACAAACAACCCAATCCAAAAATGGGCAGAAGACCTAAATAGACATTTCTCCAAAGAAGATATACAGATTGCCAACAAACACATGAAAGAATGCTCAACATCATTAATCATTAGAGAAATGCAAATCAAATCTACAATGAGATATCATCTCACACCAGTCAGAATGGCCATCAACAAGAAATCTATAAACAATAAATGCTGGAGAGGGTGTGGAGAAAACGGAACCCTCTTGCACTGTTGGTGGGAATGTAAACTGATAGAGCCACTATGGAGAACAGTATGGAGGTTCCTTATAAAACTAAAAGTAGAACTACCATACGACCCAGCAATCCCTCTACTGGGCATATACCCTGAGAAAACCATAATTCAAAAAGAGTCATGTACCACAATGTTCATTGCAGCTCTATTTACAATAGCCAGGACATGGAAGCAACCTAAATGTCCATCGACAGATGAATGGATAAAGAAGATGTGGCACATATATACAGTGGAATATTACTCAGCCATAGAAAGAAACGAAATTGAGTTATTTGTAGTGAGGTGGATGGACCTAGAGACTGTCATACAGAGTGAAGTATGTCAGAAAGAGAAAAAACAAATACCATCTGCTAACACATATATATGGAATTCAAAAAAAAAAAAAAAAAAAAGGCAAATGGTTCTGAAGAACCTAGGGGCAGGACGGGAATAAAGTCACAGACTTACTAAAGAATGGACTTGAGAACACGGGGAGGGGAAAGGGTAAGCTAGGACAAAGTGAGAGAGTGGCATGGACATATATATACTACCAAATGTAAAACCGATAGCTAGTGGGAAGCAGCCGCATAGCACAGGGAGATCAGCTCGGTGCTTTGTGATCACCTAGAAGGGTGGGATATGGAGGGTGGGAGGGAGACACAAGAGGGAGGGGATATGGGGATATATGTATACATATAGCTGATTCACTTTGTTATACAGCAGAAACTAACACAGCATTGTAAAGCAATTAAACTCCAATAAAGATGTTAAAGAAAAGTGCCTATGCAAGATATAACTATTTATTACTATGTGCCAAAGGCTGTATTAAACATTTTTTTAATCCTCACATAGATTCTCTGAGATTAACAGATTTAAAAAATAGTACCTCAGTGATGTTCTGTAACTTGACCAAGATCACACAGCAAATGCATCACTAACCAGGGATTCCAAGTATGGTGGTTTGTGGAAAAGCTCACGATTCCAAAGCTTTTTTTGGTTTGTTCCAAAAACTCACGATGCCAAAGCTCACGATGCCAATAACCACTCTTCCACCCACAACCAAACATGGAGAAGACATATTGTCTTGGGTACAAACCCATGTCTGTCTCACTCCTTTTGTTCTTTCTCTCTCTTTTTCCCTTGCTCTCTCAGTATGGCTCTCTCTTTTACTGTAGGACCTGGACTGTTGATCTGAAGTCTTTATCATTGTCTCATCACCTTTCCATCTTAGAATTTATATTGAAGTAAAAGTTTCTACAATGTGCACCAATGTTCACTCTCTTTTATTATGCCCTGAAAGCTGTACACACTAGCTTACTGTATGTTTGATAGGTCAAATTCAGAAACTCTTAAGAATCCCAAAAGAGGTTTTCCTAATGGTGTGCAAATAATCACATTTTGGACATCAAACAACCCTTCTCCAACATTCTTTATTTTTGCTTTTGTTATATTAAGTATAAAATCCAGATAGTTATATATCAGTTCTTAAAGACTTCTAGAAAAAGCATGGTTATAAGCATGTGGATAATAGTATTAGATTTACAGAGGAGTGGTTTTGGAGTTTTTTGTTTGGTTTGTTTTTTGGTTTTGTTTTTCTGTGGAGTCTTTTACCTCCAAAAGGTGGTGGAAGAGTAGCCTCAGGAAAGAGTTGAATCCAGCCTTAAATATTTAATTCCATCTTCAAATCTCAGATGTCAGGAGAGGTTTGGGGTGGCCCCATGCATGAGTTCAGCAACCAAAGAAGTCCCAAACCTTGTCCTTCTTTTCTGTCTTACATGTCACGGGACTTTCACTTGCTATTTATCTCTCAAATCTGACTCTCTCTACAGGAACTAAAACCCCATTTTTCTTAAACGGTCTGGTTTGATGTCACTACCACAGTGAAGTCATTATGATTCTCCAGGGCAATTTTCTTCCTGTACTAATAACGCTCCATTAGCATCTTTCAAAACCAGAAAATCTGTTCTAGGAAAAGGGAGAGAGGTAGCTAAAAGTGAAAAGCAGAATATAATGTGTCCCACTGGCTTTATGTAATCCTTTGCTGACACAGGATTTCTCAATTAGCCCTAGCCTCCCTATTTACTGCTGGTGAAGGATGGAGGCTTCTGTCAAACTGAGGGACAGGTTCATTCCTTTTGTTGGCTCTCTGTCAGCAAACACACAGAAATGACCCTCAGGGCTTTCCAACCCATGAACAACCCAGATATGATGGAGAAAGTTGATAAAACTATACGCAGTTTCAACAAATTGGGAGTTCACTCTGGTTACATAATACTAAATATCATAAAACCTTGGCTTTTTTTAAACATTTGTGACAAATAATCTATCTTTTTAACTTCTTACAAGTGAAACTAATTCTAAATTGTATGTGTATATGCATTTGCATTTACCTATATATAAATCACACACACATATATAATGTATATATATACGTATATGTGTGTGTACACACACATGCACACATATATACATATCAGAGCTAAATATTTCCTTGCATTTTCACAACTCTACCATCTCTTGCTCTTGATTTATTTCTATTTTGCTGATTCTTCAGCAGCTGCTGTGTTGATGAAGATGCTGGGTAGAGAAAACAAAGGGATAAGATAAATTCATACTATTAAGGGCTAGGGAATACTAGCTGAAGAAGCAGAATATTTCTTGGAAAGTATGAAGAGAGGGTTAGAAAGAGGAAAGCTCTAGCCATCTATGTTTTTAAGGTTTTAGAGACTTTTGGAGACTGTGAATGCAAGCCCACGGTAGTAATGACTAACATCACTATTTAATTATTTCTGGAATTTGGACTCGAATGTCTTCTGATTGCTGCATCCTGCAGAGAGGATAATTAAGCAGCAACCCAGCTTTATGGGAGTACACATATATTAATAAATAGATGCGTAAGTATACCCAGGTTATAGACCTAATTTAAGAGTGATAGCTACTAATGCTGGCAAGTTAGTAATCTGTCTAATGGTACTATTTTCTTCAACAGAACTTATTTGAATAAATAATATATTCATTGTCTTTAGAAACGATGCAGTAAATAAAAATGATATTGTATCTCATGGAATAGTCTCATGAGTTGATGTCAAGTAAGACAGCATCAATGAGCTGGAGAAATAAATTCTTCTAACCAAGTCAATACTTTGCCATATAATATGGTTAAGACTGCAGGTTTTGGTGTCAGACTGCCTGCCTTCTAATATTACTTTATCACTTACTATTTATATAACCTTGGACAAGTGAATGAGTGTCTCTGTATCTCAGTTTCCTCATCTGTAAAATGAGGATAACAATATTTATGTTGTATGGTTGATAAAAGCATTAAATGAAATAATATATCTCAAGCATTTAGAACAGGGACCAGGATATAGTAAGTGTGGAATAAATGTTAGTTGCCATCTAACCCAGAACTGGACCCAGTCCTGCTATCCATCCAGTAAAAATGATCTTACAGGGACTTCCCTCATGGTTCAATGGTTAAGACTCTGTGCATCCAATGCAGGGCGCACAGGTTCTATGATCCCTGGTTGGGGAACTAAGATCCCACGTACCAAATGGAGTAGCCAAAAAAAAAAAAAAAAAAAAAGAAAGTGATCTTACATCCTGCACAAAGTGGTTGCAATTATTAGAGAGCATATAATTGTAAAGTTCCTAGCACAGTGTTTGCCATATAATAGATACTCTGTCCACAAGGGTGCTTTTCTATTGCTTGTTGATGTAAATTATGTGTGTAATAACTGTGTGTATACAGCACCTTACAAGTTACAAACAAGTTAACATGTTACCTTATTTAATCCTTTTACATGTCTTGACATGTACACATTTTCAGTCCTGCTTTAAAGGTAAGACTCAACCTGTTTAAGTGACCTTCCTGAAGTTGTGCAACAATAAATTAAAATTAGAAATGAAATAGTTTGTTTGAGCACCACTTTTTACCAATAACTTCATTTGGCATTTAATCTTTATGATGCTATTTAATCTTTCAAGGATCCCAAAATTTAGGGATTGTTATCCACTGGTGTGCAGAAAGCAAAGACCAACATCCACAACTAGGGAAGTGTCAGAGTCGGGCTTTGCATCCAGGTCTGTCTGTAGATTCAGGGAGTTGATTCTTTCCACTAAACTACATATCACCTTTCTTTCATATGAGCATTTTGTTTTTCTGATTCTCCATGTTAAAATAAAGGAGAAAATAGTATCTCTTAGCTTCCCGCCACATGCACTTGATATGATAACTACATCTGTAAGGTTTGAATCAACACATTTTGCCATCTGCCATTTCCTTCTCCTGCCCCAAATTCACCTGAGTTTTACTGAGGACATTTTAAAGGAAGGAAGAAAGGGAAGGAAGGAAGGAAAGGAAGGAAGGAAGGAAGGAAAGAAGGAAGGAAGGAAGGAAGGAAGGAAGGAAGGAAGGAAGGAAGGAAGGAAGGAAGGAAGGAAGGAAGGAAGGAAAAGAAAAAAGGAAAAGAATGGCAGCAGCAATGAAAACTGCTGGGTGAGTGTAGGCGGCCTGCCATGTCTGGGGTCCTGATCAGAGACTGTCCCTTTTATCTTCCAGTGCCTTAAGCTACTGTGATCTGTTCTGCCTTCTGTGGCTACATATGTCTCCAAGCAGAGCGATGGTTCCTAACAGCAGGAACTCTGCATTATCCTCCCGTCTTTTGAATCGCTCTAAATTAAGCAGTGTGTCTGTGTGCATCGCCAGGAGGAAAGACTGCTCTCGCACTGTCGAACTAGCCCGAAGTTTATGGTGTTTAAAGATCTTCCCAACAAAAAAAAAAAAAAAAAAGAAAGAAAAGAAAGAAAAGAAGAAATCTAGCTCTCTTCTTTAAAAATCGCATAAATAATTCTGTTTTCTTCACACAAGCTTTAGTACCAGGAGATTAGCGCTCACAAGAAATAAGTAAAATTATTTGTTTCAACACTACCCTGTTAGATGTGTTGCCAATAGAAGGAGAGATGTGAAATTATCTATAGGACAAGAAGGAGTTCAGCTGGGCTCTTGTGTTTAGACACAAAAGTAAATATAATATGCAAAAGTAAGAGCTAGCAGAGAAAGAAGAAAAAACAAAGAAATGAAAGGTATTTGCTGGGAATTATTCATAGATTGTCCCCAGTGAAAGGTGATCATCATCGAGCACCAGTTTTCTTGACATTATGCTGACATTAGCACTGTCCTGGGTAAACTGCACGACCTTGCAGGAGCTCTTCTCACTAGGTCGGTGGCAGTAGTGATCATACAGCACAGAGGCAACCGGAGCCGGATCAGAGTTCCAGCATTCTGACCTACATGTCAACTAAGGTAGACAGCTTCCCAGGACACCTGGGAAATGTCCCTGAAACCTAAGTCAGGTCACATGGTGACCTGCTGCTCTAAACTCTTCTGCTGGTGGCTTGGGGAGGGGGGGAGCAGTCTTGTGACAGTTACTTTACTCACTTGAAAGAAAGAAGTTTGCTGTTTAACAGTCTTTAGCACGTCCTATATGCAAAAGTGCTCTGCTTGGCATGCGAAGAGAGAAAGGAAGGGACAAGATGGCCAAAATGTGGACTCACCCTCCAACAGCTTAGTACAGAGTGTGGGAGGGAGACTTGCTCAAATAGGATGAATGGGCAAAAGAGAGCTGAGGTAGGAAGCTGGAGTGGTGGCCAGTCCCCATCACTGTTACACACAGTGCAATTAGCGTCAGGGCACCATCTTCTAAATCCTGACTCAGGCACAAGGTAAAGGGTCTTAATGGGGTCTGAGATTGACCTCCTAATTTCTCCCCTTGCCTCCAATTCCTTGCAGCATCACTATGTTTGTTTGATGCCTGTCTTTCCCCCAACACATATAATCTATACCCCATAGAGCTGTTAACATTATCCTAATGCAAAATCTACCATGTTACTCTCCCTGTGTAAAGCCTTTTAGCTACACATCTTCCATGCTTTTCTCTTCAAGATAAACCACAAACATTTCTAACAGGCTATATAAGAACTTTCATGATTTGGTCCCTGCTTTGTCTTCTACCTCACCTCCTCCCTGCCAGCTCTCCCTATATAGAACTAGTTGAAATTTCCCAGATGAGCCATATACACTTTCTGCTCCAGATTTTGCACATATTCTTGCCTTCCTGCAGAAAACCCTCCCTTTCTCTGGCCTGCTGTATACTCTTCTTATGTCAGGCTTCGGTCAAAATGTCACTTTCTCTGGAAGAGTCTTCCTCCACCCTGGTTGTCCACTGGCATCCAAAGGTCACATCACCTTAAGAGTGTTAATAAATGTATACTCCCTTACTGTTGAATTCAAAACTTTCTGGAGATACTGGGCATCAATGTGTTTTAAAATATTTTTAGATTATTCTACTGTATAGAAGGGTTTAAGAGATACTAGTACAGACAGCCTTACTGTCCCTCTTCCCAATTCTGCAATAGGTATTCTGTCCTCTGGAGCAGGGTTTTGTAAACTTCTGTAAAGGGCTATGCGAGTTATACCCTGTCACAACTACTCAGCTTTGACTTTGTAGCTTGAGAACAGTCATAGACAACATGTAAACAAACAGACATGGTGTGTACCAATGACATTTTATTTTCAAATACAGGCAGCATTCTAGCTTTCAAGCAGAAGTTTCTCACAGTAGATTGTAATTGTCTATATTCACGTATATCTCCATGCTAGGTAGTAACCTCTTTGAAGGCAAAGACTCTGTATTACTCACTTACTAAGGTGAGTCCTTAGTCTCACAGTGTCTGACATCAACTGATCCTCAGTGAATACTTGTTGGGGGAATACCTGAGTGAATGAATATGAGGAAGGGGAGTGAGCAATGCTTAAATCCTGTTACAAGCCTGGGTTCTTATCAGAAAGTGATTTTGGCCTCTGGGTTTATGTAGTAGGCTAGGTAAAGACGAGAAGGGCCATTTAAAAACGTCATCTCACAATTATGATTGATGATGGAACCTCTTCATTTTCCAGTCTTTCCTAGTTCTGACATCCTATGGCATATGAATCACCTCCTAGGAAAACGCTATTGACAAATATTTGTTTAGACAAAGGGAAGAATTCCATCCCAGTTTCCTTTCCTCCATTCCCTAATGACTCACCCAGAAATGTGCTGAAGGCAGCCAAAGAATCATGCAAAGTGTCCTAATATTGTTCAAGGCTTTCAAAAACATTGCCTTATTTGCATACACCACCACTCCCCCCCCCCCCACACACACCCATGGATCTTAGATACAGAGAGCTTATTGATCTTACATAAATTGTACTTTGAATAAGATCCCTCTTCCTCAGATTCTTCCACAGTCGTTACCTCAGGCTTAAGATGAAAGGCATCAACTTAGCCTCTCAGATCTTCCACATTCTTTCATGACTTGTTTATTGTATTTTGGGAAGACATAGCCTCAACAGTTTCTCAAAGTGCTTCAGGTCAGTCACAATCTAGAATCCTGGGTGAGGGTTAGGTTCACAGCAGAGGGTTAACACTGATGTAGGGAGATCTCTCTTTCTCTTTCTCCCAATCCCTCTCTCTCTCTCTCTCTCTCTCTCTCTCTCTCACACACACACACACACACACACACACACTAATTGTAATCTACCTAAGAGTTAATATATTTCCTATATAATTATCTATGTAATCTTGCATATATTATTTAACTTCACTGAACTAGATTCTAAATCCTCAACATTACTGAGTCATCAAGCTGTCATGAGCATTAAGAGGTGATGCATTTCGAGCATTTAGGATGCTACCTGGCATGTAGACAGTTCCCCAGCTGTTACCACTAATGTATTATGACTTTTATATCCTCTGACCATCTCTAAAACCCTGTGAGAGAGTCAAGGCAGGGATAATTAATTCTTTTTTGTAGGTGAGAAAACAAAAGCCAAGAGAGGTTAGGCCATTTGCCCAAGATTACAGAACTGCTATAGCATTAAGCAATAATTAGTCGTACACCTTCTGATTCCTAGGGATTTTCCCAACATATATTGCACCTTTTGAAACTTTACAAGTTGGAGAAATATTATGGCAAACTAACCCATGGGTTATTTATATATTTTTAACATCTTTATTGGAGTATAACTGCTTTACAGTGGTGTGTTAGTTTCTGCTTTATAACAAAGTGAATCAGCTATACATACACATATATCCCCATATCTCGTCCCTCTTGCGTCTCCCTCCCACCCTCCCTATCCCACCCCTCTAGGTGGTCACAAAGCACTGAGCTGATCTCCCTGTGCAATGCGGCTGCTTCCCACTAGCTATCTATTTTACACTTGGTAGTGTATATATGTCCATGCCACTATCTCACTTTGTCCCAACTTACCCTTCCCCCTCCCCATATCCTCAAGTCCATTCTCTAAGTCTGCGTCTTTATTCCTGTCCTGCCCCTAGGTTCTTCAGATCCATTTTTTTTTTTATTCCGTAAATATGCGTTAGCATGCAGTATTTGTTTTTCTCTTTCTGACTTACTTCACTCTGTATGACAGTCTCTAGGTCCATCCACCTCACTACAAATAACTCAATTTCGTTTTTTTTTTATGGCTTAGTACTATTCCATTGTATATATGTGCCAGATCTTCTTTATCCATTCATCTGTCGATGGACACTTAGGTTGCTTCCATGTCCTGGCTATTGTAAATAGAGCTGCAATGAACGTTTTGGTACATGACTCTTTTTGAATTATGGTTTTCTCAGGGTGTATGCCCAGTGGTGGGATTGCTGGGTCGTATGGTAGTTCTACTTTTAGTTTTTTAAGGAACCTCCATACTGTTCTCCATAGTGACTTTAGCAATTTACATTCGGACCAAGAGTGCAAGAGGGTTCCCTTTTCTCCACACCCTCTCCAGCATTTATTCTTTGTAGATATTTTGATAATGGCCATTCTGACCGATGTGAGATGATATCTCCTCGTAATTTTGATTTGTATTTCTCTAATGATTAATGATATTGAGCATCCCTTCATGTGTCTGTTGGCAATCTGTATATCTTCTTTGGAGAAATGTCTATTTATGTCTTCTGCCCATTTTTGGATTGGGTTGTTTTTTTGATATTCAGCTGCATGAGTTGCTTGTATGTTTTGGAGATTAATCTTTTGTCCATTCTTCATTTGCAAATATTTTCTCCCATTCTGATGGTTGTCTTTTCATCTTGTTTATGGTTTCCTTTGCTGTGCAAAAGCTTTTACTTTCATTAGGTCCCATTTGTTTATTTTTGTTTTTATTTCCATTTCTCTAGGAGGTGGGTCAAATAGGATCTTGCTGTAATTTATGTCATAGAGTGTTCTGCCTATGTTTTCCTCTAAGAGTTTGATGGTGTCTGGCCTTACATTTAGGTCTTTAATCCATTTTGAGATTACTTTTGTGTACGGTGTTAGGGAGTGTTCTAATTTCATTCTTTTACATGTAGCTGTCCAGTTTTCCCAGAACCACTTATTGAAGATGCTGTCTTTTCTCCACTGTATATTCTTGTTTCCTTTATCAAAGATAAGGTGACCATATGTGCGTGGGTTTATCTCTGGGCTTTCTATCCTGTTCCATTTATCTATATTTCTGTTTTTGTGCCAGTACCATACTGTCTTGATTACTGTAGCTTTGTAGTATAGTCTGAAGTCAGGGAGCCTGATTCCTCCAGCTCCGTTTTTCTTTCTGAAGATTTATTTGGCTCTTCAGGGTCTTTTGTGTTTCCATACAAATTGTGAGATTTTTTGGTCTAGTTCTGTGAAAAATGCCAGTGGTAGTTTGATAGGGATGGCAATGAATCTGTAGATTGCTTTGGGTAGTATAGTCATTTTCACAATGTTGATTCTGCCAATCCATGAACATGGTATATATCTCCATCTATTTGTATCGTCTTTAAATTCTTTCATCACTGTCATAATTATCTGCATACAGGTCTTTTGTCTCCTTAGGTAAGTTTATTCCTAGGTATTTTATTCTTTTTGCTGCAATGGTAAATTGGAGTGTTTTCTTAATTTCACTTTCAGATATTTCATCATTAGTGTATAGGAATGCACGAGATTTCTGTTCATTAATTTTGTATCCTGCTACTTTACCACATTCATTGATAAGCTCTAGTAGTTTTCTTGTAGCATATTTAGGATTCCCTATGTATAGTATCATGTCATCTGCAAACACTGACAGATTTACTTCTTCTTTTCCAATTTGGATTCCTTTTATTTCTATTTCTTCTCTGATGGCTGTGGCTGAAACTTCCAAAACTATGTTGAATAATAGTGGTGAGAGTGGGCAACCTTGTCTTGTTCCTGATCTTAGTGGAAATGGTTTCAGTTTTTCACCATTGAGGACAATGTTGGCTGTGGGTTTGTCATATATGGCCTTTATTATGTTGAGGAAAATTCCCTCTATTCTTACTTTCTGGATGGTTTTTATCATAAATGGTGTTGAATTTTGTTGAAAGCTTTGTCTGCATCAATTGAGATGATCAAATGGTTTTTCTCCTTCAATTTGTCAATATGGTGTATCACGTTTATTGATTTGCATATATTGAAGAATCCTTGCATTCCTCGGATAAACACCACTTGAAAATAGTGTATGATCCTTTTAATGTGCTGTTGGATTCTGTTTGCTAGTATTTTGTTGAGGATTTTTGCATCTATGTTCATCAGTGATATTGGCCTGTAGTTTTCTTTCTTTGTGACATCTTTCTCTGGTTTTGGTATCAGAGTGATGTTGGCCTCGTAGAATGAGTTTGGGAGTGTTCCTCCCTCTACTATAATTTGGAAGAGTTTAAGAAGGATAGGTGTTAGTTCTTTTCTAAATGTTTGATAGAATTCTCCTGTGAAGCCATCTGGTCCTGGGCTTTTCTTTGTTGGAAGATTTTAAATCACAGTTTCAATTTCAGTGCTTGTGATTGGTCTGTTCATATTTTCTATTTCTTCCTGGTTCAGTCTCAGCAGTTGTGCATTTCTAAGAATTTGTCCATTTCTTACAGGTTGTCCATTTTATTGGTATATAGTTGCCTGTAGTAATCTCTCATGATCCCTTGTATTTCTGCAGTGTCAGTTGTTACTGCTCCCTTTGCATTTTTATTTGTATTGATTTGAGTCTTCCCGCCTTTTTTTCTTGATAAGTCTGGCTAATGGTTTATCAATTGTGTTTATCTTCTCAAAGAACCAGCTTTTAGTTTTATTGATATTTGCTATCGTTTCCTTCATTGCTTTTTCATTTATTTCTGGCTTGATCTTTATTTCTTTCCTTCTGTTAACTTTGGGTTTTTTTGTTCTTCTTTCTCTAATTGCTTTATGTGTAAGGTTAAGTTGTTTATTTGAGATGTTTCTTATTTCTTAAGGTAGGATTGTATTGCTATAAACTTCCCTCTTAGAACTACTTTTGCTGCATCCCATAGGTTTTGCATAATTGTGTTTTCATTGTCATTTGTTTCTATGTATTTTTTGATTTCCTCTTTGATTTCTTCAGTGATCTCTTGGTTATTAACTGATGTGTTGTTTAGCCTCCATGTGTTTGTATTTATTACAGATTTTTTTCCTGTAATTGATATCTAGTCTCATAGCGTTGTGGTCAGAAAAGGTACTTGATATGATTTCAATTTTCTTAAATTTACCAAGGCTTGTTTTGTGACCTAAGATATGAGTTATCCTGGAGAATGTTCCATGAGCACTTGAGAAGAATGTGTATTCTGTTGTTTTTGGATGGAATGTCCTATAAATATCAATTAAGTCCATCTTGTTAATGTATCATTTAAAGGTTGTGTTTCCTTATTTATTTTCATTTTGGATGATCTGTCCATTGGTGAAAATGGGGTGTTAAAGTCCCCTACTATGATTGTGTTACAGTTGATTTCCCCTTTTATGGCTATTAGTATTTTCCTTATGTATTGAGGTGCTCCTATGTTGGGTGCATAAATAGTTAAAATTGTTATATCTTCTTCTTGGATTGATCCCTTGATCATTATGTAATGTCCTTCTTTGTCTCTTTTAATAGTCTTTGTTTTAAAGTCTATTTTGTCTGATATGAGAATCGCTACTCCAGCTTTCTTTTGATTTCCATTTGCATGGAATATATTTTTCCATCCCCTTACTTCCAGTCTGTATGTGTCCCTAGGTCTGAAGTGGGTCTCTTGTAGACAGCATATATACAGGTCTTGTTTTTGTATCCATTCAGCCAGCCTATGTCTTTTGGTTGGAGCATTTAATCCATTTACTTTTAAGGTAATTATCGATATGTATGTTCCTATTCCCATTTTCTTAATTGTTTTGTGTTTATTATTGTAGGTCTTTTCCTTCTCTTGTGTTTCCTGACTAGAGAAGTTCCTTTAGCATTTGTTGTAAAGCTGGTTTCATGGTGCTGAATTCTCTTAATTGTGCTTGTCTGTAAATCTTTTAATTTCTCCATCAAATCTGAATGAGATCCTTGCTGGGTAGAGTAATCTTGGTTGTAGGTTTTTCTCTCTCATCACTTTATTTATGTCCTGCTACTCCCTTCTGGCTTGCAGAGTTTCTGATGAAAGATCAGCTGTTAACCTTATGGGGATTCCCTTATGTGTTACTTGTTGTTTTTCCCTTGTTGCTTTTAAATTTTGTTCTTTGTATTTAATTTTTGATAGTTTGATTAACATGTTTCTTGCCATGTTTCTCCTTGGATTTGTACTGTATGGGACTCTCTGTGCTTCCTGGACTTGATTAACTATTTCCTTTCCCATATTAGGGAAGTTTTCAACTATAAACTCTTCAAATATTTTCTCAGTCCATTTCTTTTTCTCTTCTTCCTCTGGGACCCCTAGAATTCGAATGTTGGTGCATTTAATGTTGTCCCAGAGGTCTCTGAGACTCTCCTCAATTCTTTTCATTCTTTTTTCTTTATTCTGCTCTTCAGTAGTTATTTCCACTATTTTATCTTCCTGGTCACTTATCCGTTCTTCTGCCTCAGTTATTCGGCTATTGATCCCTTCTAGAGAATCTTTAATTTCATTTATTGTATTGTTCATCACTGTTTGTTTGCTCTTTGGTTCTTCTATGTCCTTGTTAAAGGTTTCTTGTATTTTCTCCATTCTATTTCCAAGATTTTGGATCATCTTTACTATCATTATTCTGAATTATTTTTCAGGTTGACTGCCTATTTCCTCTTCGGGTGTTAGGTCTGGTGGGTTTTTACCTTGCTTCTTCATCTGCTGTGTGTTTCTGTGTCTTCTCATTGTGCTTAACTTACTGTGTTTGGGGTCTCCTTTTCGCAGGCTGCAGGTTCGTAGTTCCCGCTGTTTTTGGTGTGTGCCCCAAGTGTCTAAGGTTGGTTCAGTGGGTTGTGTAGGCTTCCTGGTGGAGGGGAGTAGTGCCTGTGTTCTGGTGGATGAGGCTGCATCCTGTCTTTCTGACGTGCAGGTCCATGTCTGGTGGTGTGTTTTGGGGTGTTTGTGGCCTTATTATGATTTTAGGCAGCCTCTCTGCTAATGGATGGGGTTGTGTTCCTGTCTTGCTAGTTGTTTGGCATAGGGTGTCCTGCACTGTAGCTTGCTGGTTGTTGAGTGGAGCTGGGTCTTGGCATTGAGATGGAGATCTCTGGGAGATTTTCACTGTTTGATATTACGTGTAACTGGGAGGTCTTTTGTGGACCAGCGTCCTGAAGTTGGCTCTCCCACCTCAGTGGCACAGCCCTGATGCGTGGCTGGAGCACCAAGAGCCTGTCCTCCACGTGGCTCAGAATAAAAGGGAGAAGGAAAAGAAAGAAAGAAAGAAGAAGATGAAATAAAATAAAGTAAAGTAAAATAAAATAAATTTTTAAAATAAAAAATAATTATTAAGAAAAAATAATTGTTTTAAGTAATTAAAAACAAAAAACAAAAAAACAAAAAAAGGACAGACAGGACCCTAAGACAAATGGTAAAAGCAAAGCTATACAGACAAAATCACACACAGAAGCATACACATACACACTCACAAAAAGAGAAAAGGGGAAAAATATATATATATCATTGCTCCTAAAGCCTACCTTCTCAATTTGTGATGATTTGTTGTCTATTCACGGATTCCACAGATGCAGGGTACATCAAGTTGATTGTGGAGATTTAATCCACTGCTGCTGAGGCTGCTGGGAGAAATTTTCCTTCCTTTCCCGGGGCTGAGCTCTGGATTTGGACCCGCCTCTGCGTGTAGGTCGCCTGAGGGCATCTGTTCTTCACTCAGACAGGACGGTGTTAAAGGAGCAGCTGCTTCGGGGACTCTGGCTCACTCAGGTCGGGGGGAGGGATAGGTACAGACGCCGGGCGAGCCTGCGGCGGCAGAGGCCAGCGTGACGTTGCAGCAGCCAGAGGCGTGCTGTGTTTTTTCCCGGGGAACTTGTCCCTGGATCACGGGAGCCTGGCAGTGGCGGGCTGCACAGGCTCCCGGGAGGGGCGGTGTGGAGAGTGACCTGTGCTCGCACACAGGCTTTTTGGTGGCGGCAGCAGCAGCCTTAGCGTCTCATGCCCGTCTCTGTGGTTCGCGCTGATAGCCGCAGCTCGCGCCTGTCTCTGGAGCTCCTTTAAGCGGCACTCTTAATCCCCTCTCCTCGCGCAGCAGGAAACAAAGAGGCAAGAAAAAGTCTCTTGTCTCTTCAGCAGCTCCAGACTTTCTCCAGGGCTCCCTCCTGGCTAGCTGTGGCGCATTAGCCCCCTTCAGGCTGTGTTCACGCCGCCAACCCCAGTCCTCTCCCTGGGATCCAACTGAAGCTCGAGCCTCAGCTCCCAGCCCCCGCCCGCCCCGGCCGGTGAGCAAACAGCCTCTCGGGTTGGTGAGTGCTGGTCGGCACTGATCCTCTGTGTGAGAATCTCTCCACTTTGCCCTCCGCACCCCTGTGGCTGCACTCTCCTCCGTGGCTCCAAAGCTTTCCCCCTCCACCACCTGTAGTCTCGGCCCACAAATGGGCTTCCTAGTGTGTGGAAACCTTTCCTCCTTCACAGCTCCCTCCCACTGGTGCAGGTCCCGTTCCTATTCTTTTGTCTCTGGGGTTTTTTTTTGCCCTATCCAGGTACCTGGGGAGTTTCTTGCCTTTTGGGAGGTCTGAGGTCTTCTGCCAGTGTTCAGTAGGTTTACTGTAGGAGTTGTTCCGCATGTAGATGTATTTCTGATGTATTTGTGGGCAGGCAGTTGATCTCTGCGTCTTACTCTTCCGCCATCGTGAAGCTCCTCCCCCCATGGGTTATTTTAAATGAAATTGTGCTGTTACTGACATGGGATTAGAATTTTTTTCCATATAACTACAATTAGAAGAGGATGAATATCTGGAGGTTGCCAGTTGAGTCTTTATTAAGCTGCATGTCATTGGGCAGACAAATAATCCTGACCGGTCCTAAGTTTCCTCATCTATAAATAGAGAAGTTTGGGTAAAATTATCCTTCAGATCCCATCCCCTTCCAGCAATTTATAAGTTGTCCAGTTTTCCAGGCTCTGGATTCTCAAAGACTGATGCTAATAGAAAGAGGAAGTAGTCGGATAATTGAACTTCACAGATAATCCCTCAAGTTGTCTCTAAAACCTTGACCACCATGCATTCATCCTTTTATTTCAAGTGCTGACAAGTAGATGTAATTGACTGATTTGAGCTAGATCTTCCTTCTGATCTTATTTATCCTCAGGAGGAAAGGACTAATGAGAAGAAAAACTGCCAAACTGGAGGAGACATGAAAACAAAGGCATTGGTGATTTGTAAGTTGGTTCTTTCTTGAGCTACTGAAAGTGTCTTCAGTTTTTCCTCATGCTTTGAAAAGGTGTGTTGCTGAAGGACACTTTGCAAACCAATTTTCTGAAAACAAAGTGACATGTTCCATGCAGTGGTGAGTCGATGAGGTGAATTAAAACAAAATAAAACAAACAAAAATCCCTGCTTCCCTCCAATCTTTCTGTTGTTTTGTAAAGTCACATGGACATCATTTTCCTTTTCCATCAAATGGAAGAGCATCGATAGTAGAGGGAGGGTAAACAGATGCAGGCAGAACTCAATTCAGAATTCATTAAAATTTGATGTTTTTACCTTTGAGGATTCAGTTTGAAATCTATATATTTGGGGAAGGATAGATAAAAAATATGTGGCTTCCTTAAAATGGGGGAAGCTGTTCTAAGTATGAAAGTTGGAATATATTATAGAAAGAATAAGATATCATTTAGTATACAGAGAGGAGATGATAAAATGTTTCCCTAAGTAGAAAGAAAACAAAACATTTCCAGATTATACTTTCAGCAAAATACAACAAATGCAGATTATTTAAGTCATAACTGCAGTTTGCTAAGCTGGTTATGCAGGTACTATTTTAAGCCTTGCAAGTGAAGCTATATAGCATACTGTTTAAGGATACCAAATCCAGGTTTGGTACCAAATTCCAGAATTGGTCCTTAGTAGCTCTGAGGCTTTGGGGAAATAATATAATCTCCCTGTGCCTCAGTTTCCTCATTTGTAGAATAGATATAAGAAAATAACTACCTTAGAGGGTATTTCCGTGAGGAAGTAAACAACTTAATATATATAAACCCTTAGAACTGTGTCTCCAAATATTTTGTATTAAACAGTATTATTCATGAGATGATATCTAAACATATGACGTATGCATATCTTATTTCTGTACATTATCATCTCTTAAACTTCAAGAATTGCTATGAAATAGAAACTATTACACATGCCACAAATAAGGAGCCCATGTCTTGCAACTAAAGGAGCCAGCGAGCTGCAACTAAAGAGCTAGGGAACAACAATTAAGGAGCAGGCCTGATGCAACTAAGACCCGGTGAAATGAAATTAATTAATTAATTAATTAGTTAATTAATTAAGTTAATTAAAATTTAAGAGGGAAGTTTATTGCAATACAATCATACCTTAGGAAACAAGAAACGTCTCAAGTAAAGAACCTAACCTTACACCTAAAGCAATTAGAGAAAGAAGAACAAAAAACCCCAAAGTTAGCAGAGGGAAAGAAATCATAAAGATCAGATCAGAAATAAATGAAAAAGAAATGAAGGAAACGATAGCAAAAATCAATAAAACTAAAAGCTAGTTCTTTGAGAAGATAAACAAAATTGATAAACCATTATCCAGACCCATCAAGAAAAAAAGGGAGAAGATTCAAATTAATAGAATTAGAAATGAAAAAGGAGAAGTAACAATTGACAGTGCAGAAATACAAAGGATCATGAGAGATTACTACAAGCAACTCTATGCCAATAAAATGGACACCCTGGAAGAAATGGAAAAATTCTTAGAAATACACAACATTCTGAGACTGAACCAGGAAGAAATAGAAAATATGAACAGTCCAATCACAAGCACTGAAATTGAAACTGTGCTTAAAAATATTCCAATAAACAAAAGCCCAGGACCAGATGGCTTCACAGGCGAACTCTATCAAACATTTAGAGAAGAGCTAACACCTATCCTTCTCAAACTCTTCCAAACTATAGCAGAGGGAGGAACACTCCCAAATTCATTCTATGAGGCCACCATCACCCTGATACCAAAACCAGAGAAAGGTGTCACAAAGAAAGAAAACTACAGGCCAATATCACTGATGAACATAGATGCAAAAATCCTCAAAAAATACTAGCAAACAGAATCCAACAGCACATTAAAAGTGTCATACACCATGATCAAGTGGGATTTATCCCAGGTACGCAAGAATTCTTCAATATACGCAAATCAATCAATGTGATAAACCATATTAACAAATTGAAGGAGAAAAGATATATGATCATCTCAATATATGCAGAGAAAGCTTTTGACAAAATTCAACACCCATTAATGATAAAAACCGTCCAGAAAGTAAGAATAGAGGGAACTTTCCTCAACATAATAAAGGCCATATATGACAAACCCACAGCCAACATCTTCCTCAATGGTGAAAAACTGAAACCATTTTCACTAAGATCAGGAACAAGTCAAGGTTGCCAACTCTCGCCACTATTATTCAACATAGTTTTGGAAGTTTTAGCCACAGCAATCAGAGAAGAGAAAGAAATAAAAGGAATCCAAATTGGAAAAGAAGAAGTAAAGCTGTCAGTGTTTGCAGATGACATGATACTATACATAGAGAATCCTAAAGTTGCTACCAGAAAACTACTAGAGCTTATCAATGAATTTGGTAAAGTAGCAGGATACAAATTTAATGCACAGATATCTCTTGTATTCCCATATACTAATGATGAAAAATTTGAAAGAGAAATTAAGGAAACAATCCCATTTACCATTGCAGCATAAAGAATAAAATATCTAGGAATAAACTTATGTAAGGAGACAAAACACCTGTATGCAGAACATTATGACACTGATGAAAGAAATTAAAGATGATACAAATAGATGGAGAGATATACCATGTTCTTGGATTGGAAAAATCAACATTGTGAAATGACTATACTACCCAAAGCAATCTACAAATTCAATGCAATCCCTATCAATCTACCACTGGCATTTTTCACAGAACTAGAACAAAAAAAATCAAAATTTGTATGGAAACACAAAAGACCCTAATAGCCAAAGCAATCTTGAGAAAGGGAAACGGAGCTGGAGGAATCAGGCTCTCTGACTTCAGACTATACTACAAAGCTATAGTGGTTAAGACAGTATGGTACTGGCACAAAAATAGAAATATAGATAAATGGAACAGGATAGAAAGCCCAGAGATAAACCCACGCACATATGGTCACCTTATCTTTGATAAAGGAAGCAAGAATATACAGTGGAGAAAAGACACCCTCTTCAAAAAGTGGTGCTGGGAAAACTGGACAGCTACATTTAAAAGAATGAAATTAGAACACTCCCTAACACCATACACCAAAATAAACAGAAAATGGATTAAAGACCCTAATGTAAGCCCAGACACTATCAAACTCTTAGAGGAAAACATAGGCAGAACACTCTAGGACATGAATCACAGCAAGATCCTTTTTGACGCCCCTCTAGAGAAATGGAAATAAAAACAAAAATAAACAAATGGACCTAATGAAACTTAAAAGCTTTTGCACAGCAAAGGAAACCATAAACAAGACGAAAAGACAACCATCAGAATGGGAAGGAATATTTGCAAATGAAGCAACTGGCAAAGGATTAATCTCCAAAATGTACAAGCAGCTCGTGCATCTCATTATCAAAAAAACAAACAACCCAATCCAAAAATGGGCAGAAGACCTATATAGAAGTTTCTCCAAAGAAGATGTACAGATTGCCAACAAACACATGAAAAGATGCTCAACATCATTAATCATTAGAGAAATGCAGATCAAAACTACAATGAGATATCATTTCACACCAGTGAGAATGGCCATCATTAAAAAAGCTATAAACAATAAATGTTGGGGAGAGTGTGGAGAAAACGGAACCCCCTTGCACTGTTGGTGGGAATGTAAACTGATACAGCCACTATGGAGAATAGTATGGACATTCCTTAAAAAACTGAAAATAGAACTACCATACGACCCAGCAATCCCACTACTGGGCATATACCCTGAGAAAACCATAATTCAAAAATAGTCATGTACCACAATGTTCATTGCAGTTCTATTTACAATAGTCAGGACATGGAAGCAGCCCAATTGTCCATCAACAGATGAATGGATAATGAAGATGTGGCACATATATACAATGAAATATTACTCAGCCATAAAAAAAATGAAATTGAGTTATTTGTAGTGAGGTGGATGGACCTAGAGTCTGTCATACAGAGTGAAGTAAGTCAGAAAGAGAAAAACAAATACCATATGCTAACACATATATATGGAATCTAAAAAAAAATGTTTGTGAAGAACCTAGGGGCAAGACAGGAATAAAGACACAGACCTACTAGAGAATGGACTTGAGGATATGGGGAGGGGGAAGAGTAAGCTAGGACAAAGTGAGAGAGTGGTAGTGTATATATGGACATATATACACTGCCAAATGTAAATTAGATAGCTAGTGGGAAGCAGTTGCACAGCACAGGGAGATCAGCTCAGTGCTTTGTGAATAGCTAGAAGGGTGGGATAGGGAGGGAGGGAGGGAGGGAGATGCAAGAGGGAAGAGATATGGGGATATATGTGTATGTATAACTGATTCACTTTGTTATAAAGCAGAAACTAACACACCATTGTAAAGCAATTATACTCCAATGAATATGTTTTTTTTTTTTTTAAATAAAGGTTTATAAAAACAATTTTGACAATAGCAGAGAGTACCCTTTTCATCTCTGAGCAAAAATGCATTTCATTATACATACTTTCTCCTAAAATGAATAAACTGGTCACTTAAGCATGCTCTGTTTATTTCCTCTATTATACTAAAACATTCTCCATGTCTTAGGAAAAAAAATATTGTGTGGGATTTTTGGGATAAGCAGGTGTGTGGATGGAACAACACAATAATTAATTATCTTAATGTTTGTGTCAGTGACTCGTATAAAAATGTACTGAAATCCCATTTGACATGGTAATTGAGATGTACAATTCAGAAGATAAGAAATGAGTGCTTCACAAATGTATGGAAAACCTTGTAAAAAATAAATAAATTCAAATTTTAAAAAAATTTATAAAAAAGAAACTATTATTATTTCCCATTGAGAGGGAAATGGGTCCCCAATTCAGGTCTTTCTGACTGAAAATACTCTGTTCATTCCATCGTGTCTACATCTTCACTCAGGCCAAGGTGGAAGTCACAAGTGACAAGCCTGGCTTGGGTCCCAGCCCTCAGAGGATGAGTCTTGCCTCAGCTTTTGTTTTAATGTCCCCAACAACTGATTATAAATGTTGCTGTGATTCTTGCAAGGCTTTGGATGTGTTTTGAAACCAGTTCTCCAGGCTTGTTTGAAACTCATATTTATTTTATTGCATTTTTAACAAACTAAGGAACAAACAAATGTTTGGACAACAAACTAAGGCTTATATATTATTCAGTACAGTAGGGAAGGATTCCCTACCTCATCTGGTGGAGAAGGAATAATTTTTTAAAAAGACTCTTTTCAGGATCATGGGAAGCTTCTACTCTTCTAATGTAACCAATTCACAGTCTAGCCAGTAAAACAAGACTGTTTCTTCTCATCCTCTCAAATTCTGGGTTATATTGTTTAACATTTGAAAGCCCATGGACTAAGCAGTTTCTTTTTGTGCGTATAAAATAGGTCGACTACCTTTTTATATGTTTATTTATGATTTGCTTTTCATCTTCTGAGAACTGCTTTTTTAAATATATTATCCATGTTTTTAATAGATGATTTGTGTACTTCTTATTGGTCTTGATGTACTATTTTCAGATTAAGAGTAACATCTCTTAAAAAAAAAAGAGTGTATGTGTATATGTATAACTGGTTCACTTTGCTGTATACCTGAAACTAACATTATAAATCAACTATACTCCAATAAAAATTTAAAACAAAATAAAATAAAATTACCCTGTAAAAAAAACGAATAAGAACTATTTGTCCTTTATTTTAAAATATGCTTTCTAGCCTGTTATGATATCTTTAGCCTTTTAAAAATCATAAATTCAATACAGTCAAATTTGTTTTTGATGTATCCTGAATTTTTTAAATTGCTTAAGACCTTTCTTTCACTGACAGATTTATAAATATTATCTAAGTTTTTCTTCTAACACTTTAGATTTTTTAAATATTTAAACATTAACCTATTTGGAATGTTTTATACATTCTTAATTGTGTTTCCTTCCAAATGAATAAGTAATTATTCTTGCACTATTAATTAATAAAATATTATCTTTCATTGGAATTGAAATACTAGTTTTACTATATACTAAATATGGGGTTTCATTAATTTCTAGACTTTATATATTCCTTTTCTTTGATTTGGTTATTTTGGGGTGAAATCTATATGGTTTTAATTACATGGTTTTATACCAAGTTCTAATACCTGGGAAAAGTAAAAACATACCCCTTCATTAATCTATTTTATCTTTCTTTATTATTTTTTTTTTTTTTTGCTTAAGGATATTTATCGCTATATTAATTTTTAAAAGTTATAGTCAAGTTAAAACAGCATTATAATGAAAATTGCATAGAGTCATTAATTTTTGGAATGATTGATATTTATCTGAGATTAGTTATTCCTATTCAGGAACAAATAGTTTCTTTTCATTAGTTCAAGTCTTATTTTATGTCTAACAAAAATATTTTGATTGCTTTCATATAGATTTTGTATTCTTCTCTTTAAATGTATTCTTTTGTGTTTCTAGATTATGTCTATTGTAAATTGTATTTTTTCATTTTTTTCCTAACTGGTTATTACTAGTATAAGGGAAAACATTAATTTTGTATATTTATATTGAATTCAGGCACCTTATCAACTTATTTTATTAATTCTAGTACTTGATTTTTTTTCCTAGGACTTTTCTTATTTTTCTCCCTGCTTTCCTTCCTTCCTTCTTTGCTCTTTTAATTCCTTTCTAAAGCCTTTAATCATACTATATTCAAATAAATGTTATTTTATTTTCTAACATTTATATTGATATTCTTTATCTACTCTTGTCACGTTATCTAACACCTCCAAAATAGTAGCTGACATCTCTGCTTTATGATTAACTTTAGTGAATGTAACTTTGAGCATATCTTCATTTAATTTGATGTTTGCTATTAGAAAATAGTGTTCCTTGTATTAAATGGTTTTCTTCTATTTCTATTTTATGTTAAGATTTTTTTTTTATCAATGGTAGTTGCCTTACTGATAAAGTTACATAATTTTTCTCCTTTGACAATTTTTGTCATGATGAATTATTAGCATAGATTTCCTGATACTGTATCATTCTGTAATCTTGGTAATGGGTATATTGTTCTTTTCATATTTTGGGGGATTTTGGATTTTCTTAGCTATCTTTTCAAGTTTTAACATCTATATTTATAGGTAAAATTTACATGTTTCAATTTCTCAGTATTATCATTGTAAAGTTTTGATATCAAGCTTAAGCTTTATTCCTAAAACAAGCTGGGAAGCTACCCTATACCATTTAGAACTCTGAACAAATCTTGGAAGTATCTTCAATTCAGAGGTTATTTAGAAATTTAGCAAGGGATTAGAGCATGTTTCTCTTTTAATTGGAATAATTTTATCTACCTTTATGAACTGTTCATATTTTCAACCTTTTTGAATCAATATTAGTCTATATTTTGATAGAAAACAGCAAAATACATATTACTTATTCTACATATTTAAATCCATTCCCATGCAATTGCACATCTGCATTCATACATACTATCTCATTTCTGATAGTCAAATTTTAAATTTTTTTCTAATTTTACTTATCCTTATTCGTCATTGATGTATATATGCTTTATTATTATTTTTTATCTCTATTAACTTCTTCTGGAGTACTTTCTAAGTTTTCCCTAATTTCTTAAAAAAAAAAAAAACAACTTTAATTCTCTCTCAACATTTTATTAGAATATATTATAAATCAAGTCATCTATTCACAAAATAATTATAGAATTGTAAGAAACTGATACAAATAAACCTCATAATAGATTTTACATCCTGCTATTTTGAGAAGAAAAGGATCAATGAGACCAGAAGTACACAAAGAAGCCGGTCATGAGAGATGTAGCTTAGGGGTTGAAAGGGGAAAGAGAATGAGCAAGATTCCCAAAACTATATGAGCTAATCAGTATTTCCACAAAGAGATTTCCCAGTTAGTTCATTATGGAATCATCATTTGTGTTAAAGAGAATTGAACTGTTCCTGAAATAGAGAAGTCATCTTGGGAACTAATTCAAACTGAAGGATTGTTTCTGTGTCCAGACCCTGGCTTATGTTAAAGTTTCACTTTTCTCACTGGATCCAATAAAATCCAGGCTCTCAAACAGAATAAGAAGAAATGCCTGTTCGTTGCAAGGTCACAAATGCAGCTTTGCCATTTTGACAATAACTCTAACACCAAACCCACAAATATGGTGACAATGTGATGCAGTTCTGCTTGAGGTGGAGAGAGACCTCATATGGGCTTGAAGGAGGATCATACACATCAATAGCCTGTAGACAAAAAAAATTCAACTCAATGAAAATGTTCAGAATAAATGCCCCTATTTTGAGATGAAAGAGGAAAAAGGGAGGGATCAATTTCCTTCAGATATTTCTCTTTGAAAATGATAGTATATTAAGAGAATGTAAAAGTAGAATATTTAGTGTTTTCAAGACCAGATTTGATCTATATAAGCATCAATGGACTTCCCATGTTCACAAAATAACAGAACAACTACCTCTGACCCCAGTCTTTATATGTAAGACATGTAGCCTCAAATAATGGGATAAATGGTTTTCATTCAGGAGAGAGAAACCAAAGGAAGCATTTTTGTCTTTAAAGAGCCTTTTGCCTTAATTCAGAGGTAAAAAGAAAATGCAAAATGAAAGGACCCTTCTATGTCATGTCAGCAGATATGTGATATTTCCAATTTTATTTTCACAATCTCTCATAAAAACATAGTCTCAAAAGTGCAGTTCAACTCAAAAAAGAAATTGCCCAACAATTATAGATTCATTCTATACAAGGTGTGTGGTTTCTGGAAAATGCTGCAACAACAAAATATTCCACACTTTGCTACCATTTTAGTGAATCATAAAGAATTTCTTGAAGGCCTAGTGCTTGGTAATAAAAAGTAATCTTTGCCAATATATTCATTAGACATAAGGCATTGTATACATTAGACCAAAATATTTCTTGTTCAAACTTTTGTAATTCCAGAGACTTCCTGCAAGTTTTACCTATGTGAAGGAATTTGCTTACAAGTCATTACAAACAACTTGGTTTTTTTTTTCTTCATGAGGAGTGTAAAGGGACTAGTACTGAAATGTTGTAAGATAAATGTAATGCAAAAGAAGAAGTTGAAATTGTTGACTATTTTACTTATAAATACTGAAATGAGAAAATTGAGAAGGCTGAATTTTTCTGCCACAGAATTTTTTAAATGCTCACAGTGATTTATTGAAACACAATTTACTTGCAATAAAATGCATAATCATAATTGTATATCTTAATGCATTTTACCAAATGCATACACCAGTGTACCCATCACCTGGTTAATGTATGGAACGTTCTACTTGAAAAAGTTCTTGTCTGCCCTTTTCATTTAACTCCCCTAAAAAGCAATCATTATTCTGATTTCCAGATCATTGATTAGTTTTGCTTGTTCTTGACCTTTATATTGATATAAATATGTCTATCTTCTTTCACTCATGTTTTTGAAAATCATCCATGTTGTTGCATGTATTAGTGGTTTGTTCTTTTTTATTGGTGTTCCACTGTATGATATTCTACAAGTGCATTTATCCAACCTCCTATTGATGGGTATTTGGGTTGTTTCCAGTTTTCAGCTGTTATGACTAGCATACCTTGAATAATTTGATACAATCCTTTTTGTGAATATATTAATTTATTTATCTTGGCTATATGGTTAGGGATGGACTTGCTGAGTCATATGACATGGTGGCATTATCTCATTTTTATCTCAAAATTAAAGTTTCAGTTACAGTACTAATGAATTTTCCCCTAGCCCATCACTTACTTGATGTCCACCACTCTCAAATACTTTAGTGGTGTTTCCATGTACAAGAATATTCTCTTAAATAATCATTAACTAATGAAAATAAAATCAATATTTTACCACCATCCAAAGTTCAGATCCTATTCAAGATTTTCAATTATCCCAATAACGTATTTTACAGAAAAACAGTCATGTCCAGAGTCATGAGTCGTATTTCGTTTATATGTATCTTTATTTTAACTTTTATCTGGAGCCTTTTGTAAGTCTTTCTTTTACTTGCATGATCTTGATACCTTTACACTACAAGCCAGTTATTTTGTAGAACATCCTTCAATTTAGATTTGATTAGATTCAGGCTATGCAGCTTTGGCAGGAATATCACTGATGTAATGCTTCCTATCCGGTCCATGTGTTTTTGACTTGTCCCATATGAGATGATGCTCACTTTGATCATCAGATTGAGGTGGTGTCTGCCAGGCTTCCCACCATAACATTACTCTATTCCCTTTTCTATTTAACAAGGATTTTATGGGGAGGTATTTTGAATCTACATAAATATATTATTTCTCATTCAACTTTTAATTTATTATTTACATATTTATAAAAAGATGGCGTCATGTGTTCCTATTATTTAATGGGTTATAATTCAATTCATTCATTATTTTGATGCTGAAATTATCCTAAATTTGGACAGTGTAAGTGCTTCCAGCTGGCTTCTGCATCCTTTTGATAAGCCCCCTCATTCTTTGAGCACTTTCTTATTTTCAAATACAAGATGTTCCGGTCTCATCTTGTACTTTCCCTGCCCTGGCTGGAATCAACCAATTTTCCATGGTTCCTAGGTTCTTTTTGGTGGATCACAGTATTTAGAAGCTAAGATCTGCTTCCTGGGTGTGCTTTTCTACTCCCAGACCCGTTCACTGGGATGGACAAATGCATATGAATGTTCACACATATACATATGCACACACATTTACATCTATATTTTGTTTTTTATAGATGCTTTTTCATATGTTTTCAATACCTCTGATGCTAATCCAACAACACAGGCTCAATTCTAGTTTTCTCTATATCAATATTTGTAAGCTCTTTCTCTGACAGTAATAAATCTGGTTTCCATTACCCTTAATATTTAGTTATTTGATCAATTCTTCTGTATATAACGAATATTTCATGGTCACCACTACTGCCACTATATAGATGCTCACTTGACTCCACTCAGGCTCCAGCAGTGCACTCTGGGCTGTCACTGCTGTCCCCATGTTTGGATACCCTCTTCACCACACCAAACTCCAACCACTTAAGCTGGCTACCCCCGTATGGGAGCTTCCTTACCCTAACTGGTTTCTGATACCTGGAGATGGACCACCTCTTTAATCTATTTGGGCTCTAACACCGTACACTTTTCCATCTCTCGGAATGGGCAATCTCAACACCCTGCTTGGGCCCTGACACTACATGCCAGGCCATCTCCTCCAAAGGGACACCTTCTTTATCCAGCTTAGGCTTCAACAGCCTACTCTAGGCCACCAAGACCTCACAGTCACCTACCATGGACACCAACTTTGCTTGACCCCACCTAGTATCTGTAGGACTTAATTCTTCAGCAAAGGAAGGAAAGAGAAGAAGAAGAGATGAATGATGACTTTTAATACTAATACACATTAACTGTTTTAGCAATTGATTCTCACAAAATTTATTTGTCAATTTTTGCCAAACTCTGGTATCCATGAACAGCTTATGGTTACAGTTCAAACATGTTTGACAAATGTAGTTGCAGATAAATCCATTAACAGTTTTGCCAATAAATTTATTGAGTCTGATATGTGACCTTCTGTTAAATTATTTCTCACCTTTGTACAAATCATATCCAATAAACTGAAACTTTGACCCAGCACTTAAGTCAAGCCCGGATTTGCACTATTTACTGATTATTATGGTGTAAATATTCCCAATGAAGGCCAATTTTAAGGTACCAACATGATGTGAGTGAACATGATTGATAAGAAATGAGCAGTAGTATTTCTATCATAAAGGTACAAGAGACATATATACCCTCAACAGCAAACATAATAGTAAAATGCTATGAAATAATTAGGAAGTAATAAATTCTGAATATTTATTACATTTTTAATAAAATTTATTTATTTGTAAGTATATATGATTTTATTTTTATTAGTGACTGTGTTTAATCACTGATTTGCAGCGGAAGTTTAACAATTGAATCTCATACGCCAGTGTAGGACAACTCCAGCATATCAATGAGTGTTTTTCAAATTATTTGACTCCAGGATATTTGTCTTAATATAGATCTAATTAATATTAATGGAAATACACTCTGATAAATTCTGAAAATTAGGTAATAATAAAAGCAGTGGTCTTTTGGAAAAATAAACTGGATATCACATAAACAATCACACTTTATTAAATGTTTGCTCTCATAAGAAACTTAACTTTTCTGAGACTACATTTTTTATGTGTAATCTGAGGACCTTGGACTACATCTCAGTAATTCCTATACAGATGTTTATATCTAGACTATTCATTAATGGAGACAAAATCTTACTTGTTTAATAGAAAATTATTGAGCTCTGGCTGTGTGCCTGAGTTTGTGCTAATACCTGAGTTTATAGAGAAGATTATCACATAGATTGTACTTTGAAGGAGCCTCAAGTCTAATGAGATAGATATGTCAGAAAAGGCTATCATATAAAGTGGTAGCTATACTACAGTTGATCTTGATAAGGTTGTTGTGTAGGAACAAGGAAGGAAACAGACCCGATGAGACAAAGAACATGCTAGAAACAGAGGTTTGGGTTTTGGGTTTTTTTGTTTGTTTGTTTTGTTTTTTCTGGTGCCTTTTATGTTGGAGATATCACTGGGTTGGCCTGATTCTCTTACATCTCCAGACAATTGTGAACATTTTATACTTTCAGATAAATCATCAGTGCTGTTTAAAACAATGCCCCTAAAGTTACAATCCTGAAACTTACCCTCTTTGATCAAGGAATTATAAATTGTTCAGAGCCTACACTCTAGGATAGAACATCTTCAGATTCATTTTTTACTATTTTAGTTCTCAACTCTACAGAAATAGACCCTTAATTCTATTTCAGAGCCTTCAAATGATTAAATAGTTGTGTCATTATTGTTGTTCTTGTTCATTTTTTACTGAGGTATAGTTGACTTACAATATTATATTGGTTTCAGGTGTACGACATAGTAATTTGGTATTTTTATAGATTATACTCCAAACAAAGTTGTAAAATATTGGCTATATTCCTTGTGCTGTACAATACAACCTAGTAACTTATTTATTTTATACCTAGTGATTTGAACCTCTTAATTCCCTTCACCTATTTTGTCCTCCCCCACATCTGTCAGAATGGCTATCATCTAAAAAACAAGAAATAACAAATTTTGGTGAAGATGTGGAGAAAAAGGAATCTTCATGCACTGTTGGTAGGAATGTAAATGGGTACAGCCACTATGGAAGACAGTATGGAGGTTCCTCAAAGAATTAAAAATAGAACCACCATACAGTGCAGCAATTCCACTCCTGGGTGTTTATACAAAGAAAACAAAAACACTAATTCAAAAAGATATGTGGATTCCAATGTTCACAGCATCATTATTTACTATATCAAAGATATAGAAGCAACCCAAGTGTCCATCAACAGATGAACAGATAAAGAGATGTGGTATATACAGTGTTCACTGCAGCTCTATTTACAATGACCAGGACATGGAAGCAACCTAAGTGTCCATCGACAGATGAATGGATAAAGAAGATGTGGCACATATATACAATGGAATAGTACTCAGCCATAAAAAAAAAAGAAATTGAGTTATTTGTAGTGAGGTGGATGGACCTAGAGACTGTCATACAGAATGAAGTAAGTCAGAAAAATAAATACTGTATGCTAACACATATATATGGAACCTAAAAAAAATAATAATAATAAGGTTCTGAAGAACCCAGGGGCAGGACAGGAATAAAGACATAGACGTAGAGAATGGACTTGAGGACACAGGGAGGGGGAAGGGTAAGCTGGGACAAAGTGAGAGAGTGGCATGGACTTATATATACTACCAAATGTAAAATAGATAGTTAGTAGGAAGAAGCTGCATAGCACAGGGAGATCAGCTTGGTGCTCTGTGACCACATAAAGGGGTGGAATATGGACGGTGGGAGGGAGATGCAAGAGGGAGAAGATATGGGGATATATATATATGTATAGCTGATTCACTTTGTTATAAAGCAGAAACTAACACACCATTGTAAAGCAATTATACTCCAATAAAGATGTTAAAAAAAAAGAGAGATGTGGTATATATACATAATGGAATATTACTCAGCCATAAAAAAGAATGAAAGTTTGCTGTTCATGACAACATGGATGAACCTAAAGAGTATTATGCTTAGTGAAATAAGTTAGAAAGAGAAAGACAAATACTGAATGTTGTCACTTATATGTGGAACCAAAAAAAATCAAACAAACAAATATAACAAAATAGAAACAGACTCACAGATATGAAGGACAAACTAGTGGCTACTAGAGGGGAGAGGGACATAGCTGCTGTTTTTAATGAAAGTTAATGCCTCTTTAGGCTGAATCTATTCTGACTCAAAGGTAAACAGCAAGGCCTAAACCTTATCAGCCCTGAGGACACCATGTTTCTTTCCTCCTTCAACAGGTGGCAAAATGACTGCTGTGAAGGCAATGTAAGAGGGTTACTTATGAAGAGAGCAGAAAAGTGAAAAGAAACTAAACTGCTATAACCCGAATTGTGCAAGACCCAGTAAGGGATACAAAACACATAGATGACATTACATGGCATTTTAGGAACTGAAGATATGGTCAGCAATGGTTAGGTGTCTCACTTAAGATGGACGGTATTACAAGATAGAATTTGGTTAAGAGTGAATGCAGAAAACAAAGTGAGAGGTCCAGTGCTCTGGGAGGTCAGCAAAGGAAGAAATTAAACCAGCTAGGGTAAGGAGAGAGTAGATCAAGGGAAATCTTTTTGAAAATAGGGCATTTGAAATGAGTTTTAAAAATATATATAGAAAAGACCAGAGTAAAAACACGAGAGCAAGGAGAAGCACTTCTGGCAAAATGAGCACATTCAATAAATGCTTGCATATACTAAAGGCATGTATAAGTAGGGTAAATGGTTCTTAGTCAGTTATGAGCCATCCCACATGGAAACATACGAAGCAGATGAAGAATCACAAGTGACTTGGTAATGAAGATGGCTTCTGCCCTAAAGGGAAAGGGTTAAATGAGATTTTCCTTTTATTTTCTCATATTCTGTATCTTCTAACTCTTTTGCAACTTTAATTCTAAATGTACAACTATACACAATGAGGAAGGATTGAATATTTTTAAGCAAAATAACAGACTAATCATGCTGTAGGGAGCTTAATCTGATAGCAGTATGAAGAATGGACTTTAGAACAAGTCTGGAAGTTCAGGAGCATTTGGATGGTTATTGCAACAGTGCAGGTGAGAATGAAGGTGTTGGTAGGTGGTAGTGGGGAAAGGGAGGTGGAACTTGCAAGCATGGTGAAATAGTGTAAGCAACACAGCAGTGCAGGAAGTTGGGGGCCTCCAAATCCTAGAGACTGGATCACTGGGATGATGTTGAAATCTTTAACCATAATACCCACATCAAAAATACAGACCAGAGGAAGAAGAATGGCTTCTAGATCGGTTTTGAATAAACTGAGTTGGAGCATCTAATAGGATTACCAGGTGGCCTTGCCCAGCAAGAAGGAAGGGAAGGGAAAAGGGAAGTCAAAGCCAGTGCTACACATATGACTTCTCCTCCTCCCACAGAACGTGAGTTATAGCTTGGGAGTCCCAGAAGGAGAATACAGGGCTAAAGTCTCAACAATCTAGAAAGGTTTTTGTTGGAAGGAAGTGGGGATCAAATAAAAACTAGAGGTTACCTCATTTTCAAGGTTGTTTTAAGTTCCTTCTTAAATTAGATTAGATTTCTGCATGAATGTCAGGCCTCCTGACAGAGCCAGTTTCTCTTGGCCCATCAAAGACATTCCTGGTCCTGGACATTTAGGGTCCCAAGATATTTAATTTGTTTTATGGACGATGAATGAATGAGGGTAGATGTCAACAGTCTCAGGGGTATGGTGCCCTGTTGTTGATTAATCCAATTGATAAGAGCCTATAGAATATAATATCCGCTAGTCTGTGGCAATATATCAGATACCTCTAATTTCACTTTTTATAGTTTTGTGATGGACTAATTCTAGATGTCTGCCTTCCTATAGCTCTATTGTGATACCTTTTTCTATCTGTATTCTCTTTGTGCTGTAGTCTTCATGTCTATATATATCAGTCTTTTACACTCCAGTACACACAATAAGGATAGACACACGTGCTTCAAAATGTCAAAAAATTAATTTTGAAATTCTCTTAAGATTTTTCCTATAAATGTGAGTGTGTTTATATGTGTGTGTAGGTCTCTCTATCTATAAATATAGATAGAGAAATATATATATATATAGTACATGCGTGTACAACTCTGTTTCTTCCTGTGGTGGATTTTCATCTCAATGAACAGACTGAGCATTTATAGTGGGATGTTTTTTAAGGATATAAGACCTTGCCTAATATTTCTGTAATTAAGGGTATTGTGGATGTTCCAGGAGATTTTTTTTTTTTTTTTTTGGTAACTACAAAAACATTGAATGCACTACTATTACTAAAGCAAAATGCACCTAGACATGGACCCTAACAAACATAGCTATTTCATTAACATATTTTCTTTAGCAACATCCTGAAAACAGCAAGTTATCGTAAACTCTCATGGCTTCAGATGACCAGCAATAGTTCCTTCCAAACATCACACTGGTAATTTATCAGCTGTTTCTCAGATTCAAGCCCTTACCTTACAGTGTCCTATAGTGCATGGAACTTCATTTTCAAGGACCCCTGTCCTCTGGCTTCCAGGTAATTCTGTCCAATGGACAATAACATCACCATCTGGACAGAGCATGGAGGATGAGGAGGAGGGTGTCTCTTCCTATCATTCTCCACTTTGGGTAGCATTTATAGCAGCAGCTGCCTCATTTTGGTGGATCCAGGTCCGCTTGGCCAGGTCTTCCCCATCATATACTCATTATGATTCCAATTTCTGCTAAGTGGTCCCAAATTCTGGGCTCTGGTAAGAATAGGTCATCCCTTTGTCTGTCCAGACTGAGTAACAGTTTGATGTGGTGCTAACCACCAAGTTGCTTCACAGGTCTCAGTTGGTATTTTCTGCTCTTCCAACACCCATATAATCAATTCTTTGCATTAGATTCTTTCAATATGAAATACCAAGAGCAGTTTCTGTATTTTGACTGGACTCTGACAGAGACAAATACCTTCTTTAGAATTTCTCTTTTGCTCAGTCATCTGAGAGGTAGAAAGGGTTGAAATGAGAAAGTCTATCCAAAGCAGTTAATCCAGGGTGCAAAAACATTTGACTTGGATTAGAAATCTGGATTAAGATATTTTTTCTATACATCTTTTTATTTTGATGATATATACATCATTTTAATTTTGCAACTGCAGAAAAAATACATAGTTATTGTTTAATTCAAAAATAATAGAAAAAGTCACAAATAAACCACAGCTAACATTATTGTATGTATCTTTCTAGGTGTTTTTCTATATAGGTGCAGTAGTATTTATAGACATGCATATATAAATATATATATATGGAGAAAGAGAAAGACACATATATATAATATATTGCATAATGAATTGTTATCCAAGAAAGGATGTAGTGATGTAATTACACATTCACCTTGGCCGTTTGTTCATTTAACAATCCATTGTGAACAACTTTTCATCTCAGTGAATTTAGATTCTCCTCATTCTTCTTATTGACTGTATTAATTCATTCACTTATTCCACAGATATTTGTCATGTTCCTAGCAAGCACTATCCCAGGAGCTTCAGATGAAACAGTAATCTATGTAGCAAAATTCTCTCTCAAGGAAGGTGCATTTTAGTGGAGGTAAATAATAAATGTGTAAACAAGTGAATATACAGTTAATGCTGCAATTAATTTCTTGTTAAACATACTTATGGGCACAAGTCAAATGTTTCTATAAGCTAAATCCCCGGAAATGGAATTGCTGGATTAAAATATACACATTTTACATTTTGAGAAATATTGACAAATTGAGATATTCTTTCAAAACTGCTGAAATCAGATACTTCATGTAATAGGCAAAAAAAGAAAGAAAGAAAGAAAATGGTAACACAAAGATATCCATGTCCCAATCCCCAGAATCTGTCAATATGCTACTTTACATAGCAAATGGGACTTTTCAGATGTCATTCAGATGTTAAAAATCTTGAGATGGAGAAAGTATCCTGGATTATCTGTGTGGGCCTACTATAACCACTACGTGAAAGAAAAATGCAGGAGAGTTAGTGTCAGAGTGATGCATATGACAAAGACTCTACTGGCCATTGCTGGCTTTGAATGTGGAAAGGGGACATCACCCAAGGGTTGAGGGCAGACTGGAGAAGCTGGAAACAGCAAGAAAATAGATTCTTCCCTAGAGCCTCCAGAAAAAAATTAAACCCTGCTGACACCTTGATTTTAGCCCAGTGAGACCCATTTCAGAGTTCTGACCTCCAGAACTGTAAGGTAATAGTTTGTGTTGTTTTAAAGCCACTGAGATGATGATAATTTGTTACAGCAGTAATGGGAAACTAATATGCTGGGCAAAGCCTTCTGATCTCAAAGCAGTGTGAAGTATGCATTCTGAAGCTGGGTTTTCTGAGTTTAAATTCTTGCCCTTCCACTTATCAATTATAAGAGCTTTGAGCAGGTTTAACATCTCTATGTCTGAATTTCTTCTTTTTTAAACTGGGTCTGATTTTAATAACATCTACCTCATAGATTTGTTTGTGTTTCTGTTATTGTTTTCAGGATAAAATGAATTAACATATGAAAAAATGCTTAGAACAACATCTGTTATACATAACCCCCTATGTAATAGTTAGCTATTTTTATTGCAATTATACAACTATTGCATTTTCCTCTATTATAAAGCAGAACAAATGACAAGCTTTTCAATATATTGCTAATAATAATTTTTCTTATACTACTATGTCACATAGTAAATATAAATATGTGTGCACCTCATATAACCCTAATTCTTCCTCTTTTTCTTTCCACATATGTGTGTGTATAGGTGTATGTGCACACACAAACACACACACAGTATATGTATTGTACAAATATGGATATAGATATTGACACAAGAAAGCACTAGGCACATAATGAAAAACGAAAGTGCTCAATAAATGTTATTTTGAGCCAGCTTAAGGTTGAGATAGGATTCATTCTGAGTCCAGTCCACTGAAGGCCAAGAATATCTGATTCTTTTTCCTCTGAATTTCATCCAGGAAAAAAAAAAGCAGAATATACAACCAGGAAAAGCAGTAAAACTTAGTCATACCTGAGGGCTCATCCATTTCACAAAAATAGCATCCTTTCCACTTGTTTTACTCTCATTTCTTTGGAAGTGGGCATTTCCCTAAATAATGGTCCCCTTTCCTTGAGCCATGGAGGCTCTCGAAAGACCCTCCCCAAGAATTCCCACCCAGCCTATGTTTCCATTCCCTTTGTGTCTTCCAAGGAGCAAGCAGTTAAGATGTAACCATATCACCTGATCCTAATGAGTTACTGGTTTCATTAAGGATAGAAAATTGTGGCAGCTCTTCGGTCTGGATTACAATAGTTTTAATGTGGATAAAAGAGGCATGGGGATTGTTAGTCATTTTTTCAAGTTTCCTCAATGGAGAATGCCAGCTGCTATCTTCCTCATGAATCCAGGCCTAGAGATTGTGTTCTTGAACCATCTGCTGAGAGGCAGGACAAAATCCTGATGAACACAGGGTGTTGAAAGCAGCCAGTTGTTGAGGAAAGAGAAACAGAGGAGGATCCCAAGTAACGCTGTTCTAGCCCAGATTGGGCTACTTATAGACTTTATGACATTGCATAGGCAGTGACACTGTGGACAGCTCTGCAGTTAAAACTGGTGAACACATGCTGTGCCCTCCTGAAAAAGCTGCTGGGAGGATATGATGCAATGGCCATGTTTAGCTCATTGTACTACAGGTAGCTCTTTCTTCTCCACTGGAGTCTGAACTTCATGAAGCCAATCACCTGGTCTTTGTGTCCCAGGGTAGGGCATGGTGTCAGGTGCATAATAAGAATGCAATAATTTATCGATGATTGAGTAAATGAACTGCATGGACTTATGTTTCGAGTCATAAGACAATGAACAAACATAACATGGTATTATGTTTTTTATGATGTCTCTAATATCTGATCAGATTATCAGAAACACCAAGAGTGTTAGTGAGAAGGTGTATTAAAGGGTTTCTTTTCTGTAGACACATTGGCAGAGTCACCCAACACCTCTCTGAATGCCAGACACAGGACACTCCCCACATCCCAAATAATGCCTTGTCTCAGAGGTCCCTTCCAGAAGAAATTGTCCGGTGCCTGCACTTGAAGTAGGACAGGGTGTTATAGACCAGGTGTGTATAGTTTCTGTATCTGTGCATAACATATGAAAATATTTAACAGATGTTATTGTGCATTGGTATTTTTTTTTAATTCCACAGCTTTTCTAGTTTATAGTTTAATTAGAAGCTATTAGAAGTGATAATGAATTTGCTATTTCTCTGCATAACTGATAAGGATTTTACAAGGAAGGGAATCTGGTTCTCCAAGGGTTAGTAGGTTATTTCTTAGGGATAATCCTTTCCAGGGCCTTATCTATCCTGATGAAGGTTTCTTGGCTATTTACTTTCATGTGCAAAATAAACTCAGCTATTCCTTTGGGTACATTGTCTATACACCTAAAAATAAAACCTTATGCAGATTGAATTCTTCTCTAAAAGATTTTTAAAAATTAAATTTCTAAGGTTTTTACTTTTCTGATCATCTATCCAGGAGTTTGAAAATTATCTCTTGGGCATTTTATAAGGCTTTTACCTTTTATTCCTAACTCCATTTCTCTTTCCCTGTCAAATCTTTTTTTCAGCTCCAATACAAGACACTCTTTTTTACTTATTTATTTTTATTGAGATATAATTGGCAAATAGCATTATATGAGTTTCAGGTATAGAACTCAATGATTTGATATATGTATATAGAGAAAAATGATCACAATAAGTCTAGTTAACATCCATCATTACACACAGTCACAAATGTTTTTTCTTAGGATGAGGACTTTTAAGATCTACTCTTTTAGAAACTTTCAAATATTTGTATAAAGTATACTTTATACAACCAGGATTGTTTCTCTCACTTGTCTTAAAAACCATCTTTTAGACCTTAAATTCTGAGAAAGATCTTCCCTAACTTTTCCACTCTACAGTACATAGAAAATGATACTCTCAGTTTGACACTCAGGGATAAACGGATAAATTTTCTTGTGGTCAGAGGAGAGTGTTAACATTTTGGCACACCAGGTAGGAAATCTTGGACTCAAGAGTGCACCAGTCCTTGAGTGTGGCATCCAAGTTCTTTTCCAACAACCACACTGTTATTCTAAGACCTCCAATTCTGCTTCTGCTTCACCTTGTTTGTTTTGCATTTTTCAGGGATCACTGTCTTCTCTTACCTCATGTCCAGTGTCTTTAAAACCATTATTTCATATACTTTGTCCTTTGATTTTTGTTTGTTTGCTTGTTTGTTTCAGTCAAGTAGGTAAAGCCTGACTCTGTGTAGGGGGTGTGGCACTAGTGCCTTTAATCCTCTTCCCTGTAATTTTCTCTCCTTGACCTCAGATAGTTAAATTGCATCCCAGAACAAAGCCCAATAATATTAATAAGAACTCAAAAATACGCATTACCCAATAGGATAAAATTTACAATGTCTGGTACCCAGTTGAAAATTACTAGGAATTCAAAGAAGCAAGAAGTTATGACCCATAATGAAGAAAAAAGACCAATGAGTCTAAACTGACCCAGAAGTATTACAGATGTTGACAGAAAAAAAAGAAAAAAAAGACACTAAAGAGAAGGAAACTAAATTAGTTAAGTAGAGACGTGGAAAAAAAAATCAAAATCTATTTTCTAGAGATGAAAAGTAATTATCTGTGAAATTAAAAATATAAAATCAAGGAATGGGATCAGTGGCAGATTAAACATTTCAGAAGAAAAGATTAGAAAACAGGAAAGCATAGAAGTAGAAAGTATCCAAAATGAAACAGAGAAAAAAAGAGGATCAAACAGAAAAATAAACAGCATCATTAAGCAATATGTAAATGAAAGGTTGTGGCTGTATTTCAATAAAACTTTATTTATAAAAACAGATGGTCTGTCCATAGGCCATAGTTCACAGACCAACACCCCCACTTTAGACAAAAGCAGAGATAAACTTATATGTTCAGTCTTCCTTGTTGAACTGAAAGTCCACTGTGCCCCTACTAAAATATATTCGTTTATTGTTATGATTCCAGGTACAGCAGGGGCTGAATGAATTAGTATCTATTTAAAGAATGAATGAGCACACCACAAAATTTTGTTGCATGACTGAAATAATGAATCAATCTAGTTGGATAAATCCTCAGAAAACATAAACCCTACAATTTCTTCCACTGATAAAATTGTTTGAATCTGCCACTTCCTTTCCCTCGAAGGGTAGAACCTGGGATGAAATGTGTACATCGAGTTTAATGTTTTTATGGGACAAGAAAATAGTTTGGGAGCATATTCTGCAGTCAATTTCTGGAAATGGAGAGAGAACTTTCTTTCCATTTAACTTGAATGAGGTAAATGTCCTTCATTTGAAATTCATCAATGTTGTGAAAGCCATTCCTGGGGAAAACGCAGGTGCTGTTTTTACATAAATTATTTGGGTCTCTGCGGAGCCCAAGCAAAACAGAAACGGCAGGGAGTTTACAAAATTGTTTTCTATATTTGAAAATGCCACCTAAATGGAAAATGAGGAGAGCATCTGGCCAAGTACAAGTTTTTGTGGAGAGAGAAAGAGGGAAGAGGCAGAGCTCAGTAGGATTTTATCTCAAATCAAAACACTTCTCTTCCCACAGGAACATTTTGAATTATTTGGTAAGATAAAAAACATCATACTATGGAATCATAAAACTGAAAATTCACATGAATTAATGTGAATTTGTTATTTCTTAGGGATAATCCTTTAAAGACCATCTCCTCTGGTCCAAAATTCATTCAATGTTTGAATCCTCTACACCATATACTGCCAAATTGTTATTGCTTTAGTGTTTGAGCACCTTAGGGACAAAGTGGTTCCCATATCTGAGATGTTGTTTTATATTTATATAGCTTGCTTGTTCTTTTTAATATATGCAAGTCCATTTTTTTTTTTCCTGTCACACATGCAAGAAATGGAAGGTATTGATTAAGGAAAGCCTTCAGAGACAATCACAATTAAAGGTGGACATAGAAGAAAGAACCAGGAATGCCAGCTTGTTTGAACATAGAACATTTTTTTTGTTTTTTGAAAGTTGAACGTGGCAGTCTCCGATTCTTTTTTGTTTTTTTAAGATTTAGCTTCTTCACCTATAAAAGGGTAGTGGTAAGTTAAATTAATGCATCAAACGCAATTGTATGTCTCAGGGTGAATCAGAATCACCTAGAGACATTTTTAAAGTACAGATTGTTAGACCCCCACACTCAGAGCTTCTTATTCAGAAAAATGAGCTGGGCCCTAGAATTTGCATTTCTAACTATTTCCCAGGTGATCCTGAGGCTGATGTATGAACAACTTAGTCATACAATCCTAAAGGCAGCTCTTCAGCACACATCTAAAAACCACATGTTTGGTAAGATGTTATCCAGGTCAGAGAACATGGTTAAATAGACTTTGGAAACTGTTGATATTGCATCTACCTCTCAGAAGTTCATATTTCATATTTTCATGATATAGGTTCTGAGAAAGTCTCATAATTAAAACCGAAGCCAAAAACTATTTGACTTCATTTTAACTAGTATTCACATTTTTTATTGTATTTGACATACATGCCTGTACTTTCTAATGATTGATCTATGAATACCATTACTACTTTAGAGAACAGTGAATTAGTCTGAATTTCCTCTAGATTTTAAGTTTGTTAAGTTCTATGGGCTCTGCAGAAAATATCTGTAATTTATAGAATAAAAATGTGGAAAGGTGAATTTTCAACTCAGAGTTGTCCTGAGTTTGTTACTATATAGTCAGGATCCAATCAGGAGATAAAAATCTCACAGTGACTTAAACAGGGTAAAGTTTAGTATAAAGAATTTCACTATAAAAGGGGGTTGGAATAATATGGATGGATTGGTAATAATGGATTGGTAATAAGTAGAGAGAATGCTAACAAATACAGGAATTGCAGATATAAAGACCAACGATTGTCCCTAGGGCTGAGACAAAGGACCCAAAGAAGAGGACCCTCAGGGTTAATACTCAGACCTTCTCAGAGAGGGCACACTAATGACTCACTGGATGACAGAGACATCTCTGTACTACCATGCTAGAGGAAATTTCTGAAAATCCCTCTTCTAAAACTTGCTAGAAATTCTCCCTTTAAGGTCCTGAAAAAAATGGTTCACAGGTAGGTATCTCATTAGAGGCACTCTAGTATAGACCTGCACAAGATTCCTTTTATTTCTTTTTCTTCTCTGATTGTCATGGTTAGGACTTCCAAAACTATGTTGAATAAAAGTGGAGAGAGTGGACATCCTTGTCCTGTTCCTGATCTTAGAGGAAATGCTTTCAGTTTTTCACTGTTGAGAATGATGTTTGCTGTGGGTTTCTCGTATATGGTCTTTATTATGTTGCGGTATATTCCCTCTATGCCCACTTTCCAGAAAGTTTTTATCATAAATGGGTGCTGAATTTTGTCAAAAGATTTTTCTGCATCTATTGAGATGGTCATATGGTTTTTATTCTTCAGTTTGTTAATGTAGCTTATCACATTGATTGATTTACATATGTTGAAGAATCATTGCATCCCTGGGATAAATCCCACTTGATCATGGTGTATGATGAAGAGCAGATGCTGGGGGAAGCTGCTGGCCACTGGGTGGTGTTGACCACCATGAGCTGCAGGAGCAGGGTACTGGAGAAGTTGTATGTACTGTAGGAGACAAACACTGGGAAAATTGCACTGCTGCAGGAACAAGGTGCTGGGTAAGTCAGGTGCACTACAGGATCCTGCCAAGTGAGCACACCAGTACCAGCAAGCAAAGCCACCTAAGTTTTTTCAGTAAATTTCTCCACCCATGTAGTCCCAGCCTTATACTATTTTCTGACTCATCTCTCCTTTGATCTCCTATTTTCCTTTCCTTTCCACCCCTCCCAAAATTAGGCCCAGGAAAGTCCCACTTTTTCTAGGTATTTTAGACTGGGCCAGTTGAGCTATCTCCAGCCCCAATTCATCCATTTGCCGCTAAGTTTTGAATTTTGAAAACAATATGAGTGGTCGTCAGATAAAAAGAATCATTCATGAAACAGAAGTCACTTGTCTACCTGTCACAGGTTCGGTTCCTTGAGAAACAGACTCAGAGTTTATCAAGCAGAATATTTATTACAGAAGCGCTTGTGACCAACACCTGTAGAAATGCGGAAAAGGAAGCAGGATCAGGTAGAGGGAGAAATAGAGCTGAGATACAGTCTTGATAAACTCAACTCAGCCCACAGGGAGCTCTGGGTATACAGTGTCCTGTTAGAACTGTCCCAAGTTGGACTGAAATAGCTGAACCTTTATACCTCCATCTCAATCAGCAATTAAAATAGGCTTTCCTGGGAAAAGCATGCCTTTGAGCAAAATGGATCTGGTAAAGCAAGACCTGAAGTTTCAGACACTGAAAGCTATCTACTTACAGCATGTCCAGAAGCTAAGGCAGTAAGTCCTTTGAAGAGAGATCTGGATAGTGCATCAGTGTCTCCTAAAGTACATTCATATTCACTGCTGTGTGTGTGGGGAGGTAACTCCTCATGGATGCCTGAGAGGGAACTTAAAAGAGGGATGTTAGTGAGGAAAACCTACAACTCTTGCCTAGGCAGTTAGCCTTGGGGCCACAACTGATACTTATCTCCATCCTCCATTCTCCCATCTACATCCCCTTTGCCTTCAGCTACCATCTCTGCTGGTTTTGGAGGCTTACCTTAGAGTAAGTCACAGACACTTTTCTGTGGGGTGTGTGCCATGGTTACTATGCTCTTCCTGGGCCAGAGTTTCTGCTATTGTCAATTTACTGTTACCATTGAGTAATGGATCACCTGGACATCAAACCTATTTCTACTTAAACTCCATTGTGTAAAAGAAGCCCTACCTCCTCCTCATGACCAGCGTTAATCATCTCTGTGAAGACAGTCACTTCTCTTGTCTGCTGTCCCTAGATACAAGAAACCTGAAGTGCCCAGGCACAAACTGTAACTCAATATACAACTCTTGTTTTGTCCCCTTGTGGAAATGCCCCCCACTTTGGGAATTAAGATCCATAACCCTGCAGAGTCTAGAGTTTCAGGAAAAGGACACTCATTCTCCAAGTGGATCACTGGGAGTGATAGTTAAAGTGCCATGCCTGCTTCCACTCCTTGATTCCTAGATCCATGTCTTAATTTTACTGAGGAATATAAAGATTTGCTGATTCTAGGTGTGTACCTGGAAACCTTCAAAACATATTTAAAAGACCTTCACTGTCTCTTCATTTCACTCAGGATACAATCCAGAATATTTACAATGTTCTCAGTTTAGCTCTTTGTTCTCTCTCTGACCTCACCTCCTTCTCCTTTTTCCTTTTAGATATTCCTGTTCCAACTACACTGGTTTTCTGATGTTATTGGAATATTCCAGATGTGTTCCCATCTCAGAGACTTAGCACTTGCTATTTGTCCTGTCTGGAATACCATTTCCATGCTACCTTCTAGTTCATTTCTTCAGCTATTTCAAGTATTTGCTCCAATGTCATCTTCCCAGTGAGGCTTTCCTTGGTCACACTATTTAAAAGTTCTTACATTCCCTGGACCTGCAGGACTTCATATTTCTTTACTGTTTTACTTTCATACCTTTTTCATAGTACTAATCACCATCTGACATCCTATGCATTTATTTATTTATTGTCTGTCTCCCCCCACCAGTATGTAAACTCCATGAAGGCAGGTGGGTTTTTGTTTGGATGTTAGTTTTGTTTTGTTTTAGCCTGTTTTGGTTATTACTGTTTCCTCAGTGCTTTGAACAGGATGTGGTACATTGTAGGTGCACAGGAAATATTTGTTTAATTAATACACAAAAATGAAAAGTGTCTCTATCATTACTCATTTACTAGTTTTGGTATAAGAAGATATAATTTGGAGTGTAAATACACACTACAAAAAGAATCAACTGGACAGGAATATGGGGCACAAGATTGGGACAGATGTGAAGGAAGTACACTGCTTTGGCCTTATCTTCTCAAGACTTTCTTTATTAAATTCCTTGTTGAGGGATCAAGACAAAAATATGAAACTAAGACTAATGTTGAATTTTCAGTAGCTTTTGCCTGACTTTGGCTTAGAATTATAGCTTCTTAAAGCCTGAGGAAACTTGTAGAAGGACAAAATGATTTATGGAAGAATAACATCTATTTTTATTAAGGTGCCTTTCCACTAAAAGAAAGGACAGCTATTTAACTTGGTTTGATACTGAAAAATTTAAGAAGTTCCAAGTGTTACAGATTTTAGTCAAGTGAAGGAAGTCAGATGTCCCAGCATGAGTGATATTGTGGCTTATTTTATTCTTTGTTTTGCTACCAAATCAACATGAAGCATATGGGATCCATTTACTCAATAAATTTTTTCAAACCTACTATGTTAGCCTTTAAAATGTACACAGTACTATCAACACCACAAACAGATGTGACAAAGTACAAACCATTAAAGAACTCAGACTCTAGAGGTAGCAACAGATAATCAGTGGCCCAACAATGGGATTAGTGTTAATGCAAGTTGTAGGAGGGTGGTGTATCTGGGGCTATAGGAGAACAACAACAACAACAAAAAAAGATGAGTTAAAGAAGGCATTGCATAGATGATAATTTAATAGCTGGATCCTGATGGATAAGTGTTACTTTGCATGATTAGAATAAAAGAGATTTTCTTTTTTGGCAGAGGGGTATATATGTGTATATATAATTGATTCCTTATAGAGTATGCTATGTCTATAAGTAGAAAGTAATGATCGTAATAGCAGCAAACTATTTTATAGTGTCAAATAGATGGTAAAAAACTGTTTAAGTGCTTTATATCCATATATTTGATACTCATAGTATTTTTAAAAAAGAGTAGACACTCTTGTTACATCTATTTTACAGATGAAGTGGATTAGACTTGATTCTCTAAGAAGCAGATATCAAGACAAAATTAAATATGCAAGACATTCATTTCGGGAAATATCTGTGAGGGACAATGGAAATGGATCAGCAGAGATCAGGGGAGCTGTGCAGACCACAGTGCAGGTTTAACCTTTGTGAAGAATAAAAGGAAGGAAGAAATGTTGAATGAAATAGTTGAAAACTGTAGTGAATCTGAGGAAGTTCCACAAAGCCAATGGGAAGTCGTCAGACCAAAGACCGCTATCAGAGGAGTCCTATGTACTCCAGAAAGATGTCTGCTTCTGTAGCCCTTCTGTTTTCAGTCACTTCTTGGTAAAGCCTGTGGGAAGCATGGCCTCAGCATGAATGTACTTGTATATTTGAGAGTGCAACATCTGGGGCTGTCAGTCCATCTGATGCTCCATGCAGTTGGAGACACATACTCATGGCCACCCCATGAAGAAACTAAGGAACTGAGATAATTCCACTGAGGTAACAGAGATAAAGTGGCAGACTTTACCTCAGGCAGTTTGATTCCAAACTCATGCTTATAGCATAGTACACCTAAAGTAGGAAAAAGTTATATTAAGTTTTGATTTGAGAATGCAGTAGCCACTCTGATAGCCAGATGATGGATGGAACAACGCAATGAAAAGAAATTCAAATGGGAAAGACAAGAAAAGAGTCTGATGCAGTCATCCAGAAAAGAAGTTTTGAAGATCTAATAAAAAGGGGTAGCAGCAAAGAGTAGAAGGATTTCAAAGATGCTAAGTCAGTAGAATCAAAAGGATTTGGTGACTGACAGTATATGGGGAAGGAGAAGGAAGAGTGGAAAATGTCATAAATGTTTCTAGTGTTAGGAGATTGAGACTATTTACTGAAACTGAGAATAGTGGCATGGCAAGAAAAGTGAATTCTTGCATTGGATTTATGGAGTTTGAGAAGTTACTATATATCCAAGACTTTGCTAGGCACAGTGGGACCCTCTAAAGTAATATAAAGTTTATTTTTGTCTTTTGATAGATTTTTTTATTATTTACCATTTTTTTTATAATTTAAGAAATAACACTGGAAGGTAGGTATGTTTATAAGAGTAAACATTTTATTGGTGTTGAGATTGACACTCAGTAACATTGGTCATCTCTTCCAAGGTCATATAGCTTATGAAACACAGCATCCACTGTAATAGATCATTGTAAATAATACTGTAAAGGATACTTTCCAGTGTTCTGTCCTCTGCTCAAAGCTTTTTCCTTTGAATGTAAGAAGATAGAAAGTTGAAGATAGGGATAGGAACCTAATTGAAGCTTCAAACAACACCTTGGGGGGTTGACTTTCATGCTATAAGAAGACTACAACTTATGTTGAATAGTTTGAGTTTACAAGCCCTTTAACATATTTCCAAAGTGTATCTTCACAATAAACCTGTAGGATAGTCAGAGAATGTGCCCATTTTACAGATATGCACACTAAATTCAGTGATGCAAGTGACATACCCAAGGTCACATGGATCCTGGATGAGAAGCCAAGATACAATGTCCAGTCCTCAGGTTCCATGTTCAGTGGGTGAGTTATGGAAAATTCTTGAGTTCAGAAGTGGGAAAATCATAGTTGTGCCCCAGGAGGACTTATTTGGTGTCAGAGGATAGGAAGGACTAGAAGGCAGGAAGGCCAAAGTCACAGACAGGTAGGTGAGTCGTGTGAAGGTTGACATTTCTTTATAATATACACACAATTTTACAAATACAATATTACTGCCATCCTTACCTGGGGTAGCATGAAACCAAAGGACAGACCTGTCCCAGACTGATATGTTAAACCTGGTAGGTGAGTCACATTGGCTTGACAGCACTGCAGTTCACAAGGCAGTTGTGTAACTTTTATAAGCCTATTTTTATACTGGCTTGATAAACTATGAGGCCTGAAGTTCAATCACAGGCATCGAAGCTCAGCTTTGTGGATAGAAGAGTAGGATAAAAAGAAACACAATCTCAAGGCAGTTATCAAAGGGCAGTTTTCCCCAAGCAATGTATTCATGCATTTATATCTAATTTAAAAATCATGGCAAATGAAGAAGGAAGAAGGTGAAGACAGTGAGAAGAGAGGTAAGAAGAAACAAACCCACAGTAGTCAAGGTTTGATTGGATTCCTCTCAGGGGGAAAAAACTCTCTTATATAAGAGTTCACCTTAATTGGAATGTTTGGGGACACATCAAAATATGCTAGAGTAACATAAAGAGATCAATAAACCACCTTGTGCCAGAGCTGCATAAGAATTCTTGAGTGTAAGAGAAGGAAGATGCAGTTGTGGAGAGAGAAATAAAGATGAAACTTTAAAGCCAGGAGAAAGAAAGAAAAATAAAGAAAGAAAGAAAGAGAGAGAGAGAGAGAGAGAGAAAGAAAGAAAGAAAGAAAGAAAGAAAGAAAGAAAGAAAGAAAAGAAAGAAAGAAAAGAAAGAGAGAAAGAAAGAAAGAAGGAAAGAAAGAGAGAGGGAGAGGGAAGGAGGGAGGGAGGAAGGAGGGAAGAATGGAGAACTACCTGTGGCAGGTGTGAATGAGAAAGCTTTTAAATATCAGGACTATTTAATATTTGACATTCAGTATGGGTTCTGCTCTCCTCTGTTCCTCATGTCTATTGTAGCACCCAAGTCTCCTGTAAAATTCTCCTCCACGTGAATTCCTTCTGTAAATGGTGCTTTGGGAAAATCTAAGCAAAGTAGCAGTGTTCCATGAATGAGGCCAACTGGAACAAACAAAGAAAATAGCCACGAGAGAAGATACACATATAAAAATAGGGAATCAGACTCATAGAAACAGAGAGTATAAGGGTGGTTTCCAGGGGCTGGCAGCAGGAGGAAAAAGGGAGATGTTGATCAAAGGGTACGAAAATTCGGTTAAGCAAGATAAATAAGTCCCAGAGACCTACGTACATCACAGTGGCTATAGTTAACAATACTTAAAATATAGTTAAAATATAATACTTTATACTTAAAATTTTGCAGAGAGTGTAAATTTTTGCAGTGTTCTTATCATAAACATTAACAAAGAGAATGGGAAAAAATATTTGAAGGTGTTAGGTATGTTTATGGCATACATTGTGGTGATGATTTCATGGGTGTGTATTTATCTTCAAACTCGTCAAGTTATGTACATTAAATACATACAGCTTTTTGTATGTCAAAAGTACTTTCTAAAAATTTAAAAAGAATAGAGAATCAGTTGAGAGGTGGCAATGAGCCATGGGCAAATGGCCCTGGGACTTGCCAAAATCTTGGGAATTGCATTAGGCTTCCAGAGAAAAAAGAATGACATTTGAGCCAAGCCTGTTTTCTCTTGAAGGACAGGGAGCCAGCTGACGTCTGCTTGACAAGAGATTTTTGTGACTTTGTGGTAAGTCAGTGGTGGTTATTAGGGTAAAAATAACCACCTGTTTCATTAAAACCTCCTGTAAACAGACTGACTATAACCACTTATTACATGTGTGACCTTAGGCAACTACTTAACATCATTAAGCCTCATTTTTTTCTCACTTGTAAAATAGACATAATAATATGTAATAATATTTATGCAAAAATGCTGATTATTATTATTACTCTGCTCTCATTGATCTCTGGGTTATCTATGAACTTACTACTCTTTGAATACACTTCCCCAGATATGTTAAACACATACAGAAGTTAGCCCTGATACTCTAAGAACCATCCTTGAATTCCTTTCTTTTCCTTCATCCCATCTGCTATCATGCTATCAGAATCTAGCTGAAAACTTTATCCAAATGCAGTTTACTTCATTCTATCTGGCACTTCTAGTCTGAAGTCACCGTCTTCGCTCACCTGGGCTATGACGTTTTCTCTTCTATCATTGTTAGAATAAAATTTAAATTCCCTGCTATGACCTATCAGGCTCTACTTAATCTGGTCGCTTACCTAATCTCACTCACCCTTTCTCACGCTGTTCTAGCCACCCTGGCCTTTTGCTTCTCTCTTCCTCTGCTGACTCTTTGTCCTTCTCTTCCTCCTTCTCTTTCTTTATTTTTCCCCTGGAACCAGTGCAGCTTGATCCTGCCTTAGAGTCTTTACACCTTCTGTTCCCTCTTTCTGGAAGGCTTTCCCTCCACAAGTTCTCAGAGCTGGCTTGTTTGTGACATCCTGAACTCAGATTCTGAACTCACATATCTCCTCTTCCTAGGGCCATTCTTGATCATTCAGTCTAGAAAGTTTCTCCTCCCATAACTCTATAACATACCTATTTTATTTTCTTTAGATCACTTATCCCCACTTGATAGTGACTTATTCATGTATTTGTTTGCCATTTTTTTTCTATTTCCCTCCTAAAATGTAGCATAGAGAAATGACTGTAACTATTTGGTTCAAATAATCAATATATTAGTTTTCAATATCTAATTAAACTATTTGCTCTCAATTTTGGGGGATCACAGTCTTCTTTGGGAATCTGTCATAAGTAACATATTCTTGCTACAGATAATTGCATACACTCATGTAATTTTGCATGAAATTTTAGAGGATGCTTGGATCCTAGAAAAATATTTCATGAATAGTTGGTAAACTTCTGAAGGCAGGGATTACAGAATATATAGGTTTCCCCCATATCCAAAAGTAGAGTGTTCATATGAAAACTTTCCTAAACCAATGTTGCATAAATTGAAGAAGCAATTACCATAGGACACATCTTACTAATGGATATACAAAATAAATCAAGATAAAGCACAGATGCTCACAGACACAGTTCAAAGCTGTGGAGCTTGGTGTTGAGATGCTAAGTATATTTCCCAGGTAGGAGCTTGGTGGTCCCACTCAATAATCAGGGTGTTTGCTGCCTATAAAACGGCTCCTGCAAAACATACGCTGAAAGCTATTTTCACTTTTTGTATTTTTTATAAAAGTGAAAATCCTCTTTGGATTTCTTTCCCTTATTGAAACAGGTGCATACTAATGCGTGCCTTTTGTAAAAGTGAAGTGGCATAAAGCGAACTTTTGAAAAGCAGGGAATACCTGTAACACTACTTATGGAGCTGTTGTGTGTTGGTCTCAGCCTATCAATGACCAATGTTGTGGCTGGACCAGTCCTTGTGGTTTTTATTATGATTGCAAGACACCCTGCGGCAATAACCATCAGGAAATTTGGAAAAATAAAGGTTTATTACTTACAGAACCTTGAAATTTCATAGCACACCTGAGTCCACACAGTGAGATCACAGGTAGAGAGAGACAGAGAGAGAGAGCACACACACACGGGTCTGGGATTCTGCTTTTATTGGGGTCGAGGGTGGGGATGTAGGGTGTTTTGCCTCACTCTTTATTAGCAAATTTAAAACATAAGAGCTGGAATTTAAAGCTGAGTGAGAGAAAAAAAAAAAAAATTGGAGCCCAAGTGATCAGTTATTGAAACCAACAAAAATCTCTAGAATAAAGGAGAATGCAGACACACAGTGTGACTGGCAGTGTGTTTATTTGAGATGGCCTTCTTTGAAGAATATGCCTTGGCAATTAAAACCTAAGTCAGGCACTTGTTTTACGAAAAAAAAAAGTCAACTGCCAGGGCTTAAACTGTGGGAGCCTAGACCAGGTCTTGGCATAGAGAAGTATACAGTATATGTCCTTAGAGTCACAGAATGGCAGCATAGTAAAGGCCATTAAGAATAACTAAAGCAATATATCGGTTTTACATATAAGGCAACTGAGGTCCAGAAAGGGAAAGCAACTTATCAAATGTCATGCAGATAATAAACTGCAAGGTTAAGAGTAGAACCCACTTCTCCCATCTCATGATCCAGTGCTCATTCTCAGAACTTGTGATGTTTTCTGTTTCCTTTCTCGCAAACTCAATGAGTTGAAATAAGGCCTCTAATATCTCTTAGAGGGATTGCCAAGTCAAAGCTATTTTTGAGGAATCAAAAGCCAATTAAAAATTGTACTTTTAAAACTAGATGATGTGTCTATAAACTTGACAGTATCTTTGTTTCTCAAGTCTTAGATCTAAAATCAAGTAAGAAAAACAAGAACAAGATGGTCAAATGAGGTAAGGCATTAATTCTCAATATGTCATTCAAGTTGAGATTTAAAGCAGTTCAAGGCCTAGGAAATTTCCAGCCTTCTTTTATCAGATATGTACAGAGAAATGGAATTTGTCTCTGTTTGGAAGGCTTATGATTTCTCCTGAGGAAAGCTGAAATAAAGATACAGGATTTCTTAACATGACACAGAAAAGCTGGAGAGAGACAGACTTGGGAATTTTCTCTGCTCAATTCCTCATTCTACTCAAAGCTGGTATTTTCAGTTGCTGAAGGAGAAAAAAGAAAAAGGTGCAAACGATCTATCCTCTGTGCGAATGATTCATTAAATTCAATGAGTTAACTGAACTTCTGTGAAGAATCCAAGAAACACAATTCTTATCTCTTAGTTATTTAGGTTTTATTATAAACATTTTACTGTATGATTGTGACATGCCATTTAAAACCTGTTTATTATATGCAGCCCCATTCCCCCTCCAATTGGAAAGTGTAAAGTCTCTGCATTATCACGGGTTGCACGTACAGATATTTATGTTATGGGTCTTTAATGTGGAAAGGCAGACCATTCAAAGGTGTCCATGTTGTTTCAGAACAAGTTTCCTATTCCGTTCTCTGTACCACAATTATCTGTTCATCTAGGATCATCCAGTGAGATTATGAGACTGAATGACTAGCGTTTCTACTTATTTATCTTCCATTACTTTGTTCCAACTACATCTTCCTTTAAAAATGTGAAATCACGGAGTTTACCCAAGCCATCCAAATGTCGTAACATCACATATAACACTGTTAGGGCCCAATTTACTAACTTCATATTACCGTCCCCAGCAACACCAGTCCCTTACCCAAGTCATGATCCTTCTGCTTAGTCCACACTTAGAAACTTACATTTCCACTCAAATATACCATTAAATTATGTGTCTGTGCCTTTGCACATGCTAGACCTGCCTGGGATTCCTTCCTTCCATTTCTACATTTATTCATCTAAATAAAGGACTTTCACCTCTATGAAGCCTTCTTTGATGTTTAAAAACAGTTCTAATAGCTGCTTCCTTTGTACTATCCCATTATTTAGTGAGGTTCCCTATTTCTGCATTTATAGGATTCTGTATGCTCACATCTGCCTACTCTCCTTCCCTGCACACACACTCATACAGTGTCCTCACTGAGGTCAAGGTTCCTTTCCTATTGGTCTCTGTCACTTCATTGTATAGTATGTTGTCTGGAGCAGAGTAGGGTGAAAGTATAAAATATATATGGACCACCCTTTGTAAAAAGTCAAGAGTTAGAATGATTCTGTGTATTAGGATGGGGGAGATTGTAGGGGGAGAAAGATAGCATTGTAAAGCACCAAAGGGATATTTAAAGGGAAACCTGGAAAAGAGGAAAGACGATCAAAAGAGAAATGATATAATGATAGGACTGAGCCCAGCTTCCCAAATGAACTGTATCAAAGAAGATAATAGAGAGAGGGGATGCCAGGGAGATGGCAGTGACCTGGAGAAAATGACGGCTGCAAAAGTTTCAGTAGGTGCACTCTTAAAGGGCAAGTGTTCTGAGCCCCAGCAGAGCAGCTAATAAACAACTCCTTAATATCAGGTCTATTGAGTTGCAGCCTCAATCCCTGATAATGCCTCATAATCCACCAGCTATGAAGGTGGGAAAATATGAGGAGAGTTGGAGGAAGAAGGAGTGTAGAAGAAGGGAAGGCAGAACAAAAGAAGGCAGAAGAAAGAACAAGAAAAGGAAGAAGGAAGAAATGAAGAAAAAAAGAAAAGATGGAGAGAAGAAACCCTCATCAATACATAAATCTGACTTTGATGAAGATTTCTCTGCTTGAACAGGTTTTATTTTTATTTAATTGATAGTATTCACATATTCCAGTATTCAAAAGAGATGGTCACATTGAGGCAATCAATGATACCGAATTTCTTATGTATCTTTATCCTTTCTGAGATATTTTATAAATATATAAAAATGTCTGTATTTTCTTTATTATTTTTATATAAATGTTAGTAGATTATACATACACATTATGCATACTTTTCTGCTTTGCACTCTTTTCACTTAAATACATTTTCAAGTTTATAATCACTGCATAAACAGCCTCCTTAATTTAAATGACTACCTTGAATTCTATTGAACATTTTTATACTGTTATTTAATTAGTATCTCACTGATGGACACTTAGGTAATTTCAATCTTCTGAAATCTAACAGTGTGTTTGTGTATATAAATACACACACAGTTTTTAACATATGGTGGTATATTTGTTGAATAATAGAATTGCTGCCTCACATATATATGGGCTTTGTGATTTTGGTGAATAGACCAAATCACCACCATAGATGAAGTACCACCATTTTACATTTCCATGATTGCTATGATGTGTGTGCCTCTTTTCCTATAGACACATCAAAATAGTATGCTACCCAACTCTCAGTTCTTTGCCTGTCCTGCAAGTGAAGAACAGTCTCTATGTTTAGTTAATATTTTTAGATATCAGGTTCACATAACTGAGTGATTATTTTTAGTTCATAATGCACTAATATTATTGGGCCATGTATGGCTCTCCTTGACAATATTTTATTTGCTTTACCAGTTAATTAATTAATTAGTGTAATACATGCATGATCCTCACCACACAACACCAAACTTAAAACATTAGCTGGAAATACATATAGTCATACCTCGGAGATATTTCAGGTTTGGTTCCAGACCACTGAAATAAAGTAAATATCACAATAAAGTGAGTCAAACAAGTTTTTTAGTTCCCAGTGCATAAAAAGGTTATGTTTACACTATACTGCAATCTGTTAAGTGTGCAATAGAATTTCATCTAACAAATAATGTACATACCTTAATTTAAAAATACTTTATTACTAAAAAACGCTAACCATCATCTGAGCTTTCAACAAGTCATAATATTTTTGCTGGTGGAAGGTCTTGCCTCAAGTTGATGGCTGCTAACTGATCAGGGTGTTAGTTGCTGAAGGTTGGGGTGGCTGTGGTGATTTCTTAAAATAAGACAACAATTCTTTCTTTCACAAAAAAATTTCTCTGTAGCATGCAACGCTGTTTGATAGCATTTTATCCACAGCATAACTTCTTTCAAAATTGGAGTCAATTCTCTCAAAACCTGCTGCTGTTTTATCAACTAAGTTTATGTAATATTCGAATCCTTTGTTGTCATTTCAATAATCTGCACAGCATTTTAACCAGGAGTAGATTCCATCTCCAGAAACCACTTTCTTGGCTCATCCATAAGATGAAACTCCTCATCTGTTAAGGCTTTATCATGAGATTGTAGCAATTCTTTTACATCTTCAGGCCCCACTTCTGATTTGGTTCTCTTGCTGTTTCCACCACATCTACAGACACTTCCTCTACTGAAGTCTTGAACTGATCAAAGCCATCATGGGGGGTTGGAATCAACTTCTTCCAAACCCTCTTAGTATTGATATTTTGACCTCTTACCATGAATCATGAATGTTCTTCATGACATCTAGAGTGGTGAATCCTTTCCAGGAGATTTTCGATTTATTTTGCCCAGAATCAACAGAAGAATCACTATCTATGGCAACTATTGCCTTACAATTATATATTTCTTCAATAATAAGACTTGAAATTTGAAATGACTCATTGATCCATGGGCTGCACAATAAATGTTGTGTTAGCAGGCATAAAAACAACATTAATCTTAGTCTACATCTACATCAGAGTTCTTGGGTGACCAGATACATTTTCAGTGAGCAGTCATATTTTGAAAGAAAGATGTATTTTTTTCCGAGCAGTAGATCTCAACATTGGGCTCAAAATATTCAGTAAACCATGTTGTAAACAGAAGTGCTCTCATGCAGGCTTTGTTGTTCCATTTACAGAGCACAGGCAGGGTAGATTTAGCATAATTCTTAAGGGTCCTAGAATTTTCTGAATGGTAAATGAGCATTGGCTTCAACTTAAAGTCACCAGCTCCATTAGCCCCTAACAAGAGAGCCAGCCTGTCCTTTGAAGATTTAAAGCCAGATATTGACTTCTCCTCTTTAACTCTGAAAGTCCTAGATGGCATCTTTTTCTAATATGAAGCTGTTTTGTCCACATTGAAAATCTGTTGTTTAGTATAGCCACTTTCATTAATTATCTTAGGTAGATCTTCTGGATAACTTGCTGCAGCTTCTCTACGAGTACTTGCTGCTTCACCTTGCACTTTTATGTTATGGCTTCTTTCCTTAAACCTCATGATTCAACCTTTGCTAACCTCTGCTAGCTTCAAACTTTTCTTCTACAGCTTCCTCACCTCTCTCAGCCTTCATAGAATTGAAAAGAGTTAGAAACTTGCTCTGGATTAAGCTTTGGCTAAGGGAATGTTGTGGCTTGTTTGATCTTCTATCCAGACCACTAATACTTTCTCCATATTATCAGTAAGGCTGTTTCACTTTCTAATCATTTGTAGGGTCACTGGAGTAGCACTTTTAATTTCCTTTGCATTCACAACTTGGCTAACTGTTTGGCACAAGAGGCCTAGCTTTTGGCCAATCTTATCTTTCAACATGTTTTCCTCATTAAGCTTAATCATTTCTAGCTTTTGATTTAAAGTGAGAGACATGTGACTCTTCACTTGACCACTTAGAGGGCATTGTAGAGTTATTAACTGGCCTACTTTCACTATTGTGTTTCTCAGGGAATAGGGAGGCCCAACAAGAGGGAGAGAGACAGGGAATGGCCAGTTGGTGATCAGTCAGAACACACACATGTATCCATTTAGTTTGCTGTTTTATATGGGTGCAGTTCATGGCACCCCTGAAAAATTACAATAGTAACATCAGAGATCACTGATCACTCTAACAAATATAATAATGGTGAAATATTTGAAATATTTCAGGAATTATCAAAATGTGACACAGAGACAAGAAGTTAGCAAATGCTGTTGGACTCTCCATGCAGGGTTGCCACAAACATTTAATTTGTAAAAACAAATAACACAGTATCTGCAAAGTGCAGTTAAGTAAAGTGCAATGAAATTAGGTATGCCTGTGTAAGTAAACAGACATATTTCGGACTTCATTGGGTTTCCTTTGCCACATTTTCAGGAACTATCATTCTCTATTCTAAGGGAGAATACAAGTTAAATCTTACCTCCTGTATCACATTTGTGCTCTGCAGAACTGTCTGACAGAATTCATGGCACCTCTATCCTGCCCCTGATGTCTCACCCACCCCCCCATACTTGTTGCCATCAGCTTTATTCACCCTAATTCACTCTCTTGATAACCTCCCTGAAGTTTCTGTTGCTAAGGTAAAGGACTAGAATTCGGGGACAGGGGATATTGAATTTGCTGCCATGGTGATGAGAGAGGTACCACCATCCTGATGACAATGCTCAAAGCTATTTCCTACTTCCTGACATATATCTACATACATCTAATGAGATCAAGACTCCCTTCCTTGTCTCACTCACATCAATGCTCTCTCTATGGAGAGAGACAGAGGATTTACTAACACATGATGGAGAGAGAGGACCATGGAAGAGGATGTAACTTCCTGTTCATTGAAGACTTTGGCAAACGGTTCATAACATTTCATCTCCCCTCATCCTCTGACATAAAACTAAAGGACATCGAAGAATATCTACATGAATCTCCCTTTATACATCTCTGTCTTGCCTTCCCTTGTATCTCATCTCAGACATCACACCCCAGGAGCATCCTGCAGCATGTCAACTCAGAAACTGTTATGCCTCTGAACTCACTAATGCAGACCCCACACCTTATAATCTACTAACCTCACAGTATGCCTACTAATCTATCTATCTATCTATCTATCATCTATCTATTTACCTATCTATTTTTTTACCTCATTAGACTATCTAGTGCCTTGAAACCCACAGGAAACTGTTGTGTCTACCATGCTCTCCCTCTAGATGATACTTTAAAGACCATCTCTTTATACTCAGGTCCACACTAAATTTTATGTGTATGTTTTTGCCATTTTGTCCATTCATTATATATCTTTTTGAAATATTCTAAAGTTGGACGGATTCCAGTTCTTCACTTTTATGTGATCTATGAAGTCCCCAACCAGAAGAGTTTTACTACTAGAAATTCACTGAGCTTAATCTCAGTTATAATTTAAAACCTGCCCCCAAATATCTTAATATGAATTTCTAGTCATTCTGATCTTTCATTGTTGTAAAGTCAGACCCCTCTTTTTCTCCCCTCACTCTTAATAGATATCACTTTCTTCTACTTTACATTAGAAACCACAAAACTGAAAATATTTGACATTTCCATTATTAATACACAACCCCCCTTAATAAATATTTCCGGCAACATTAGCAGGAGCAATTTCAGTAGAGCAGCCGACATGAAAGAGCCAAAGTTGAAATGAGTTTAGGAGTGTTTCTAGAACAACATTTTCACCCAAAATATTTTAGGATGAATCAACAGATGAACAACGAAGCTATGGAATGTAGAAAATAAGTAGAAAAAGTAACTGTTTCTTCCCTCTTACAGGCAGGAAGGAAAATGGGTGGAGATTAAGGTGGGTTTGTGAGCTTGTTTCAGTCCCCAACCTACTTGACCTTTTGGCAGCATTAGACAGTGGTGGTGTCTTCCATCTTCAAACACTGTTTTTCTCTGGCTTCTTATTTTGTTCCTAGCTCTCTAGCTTCCTCTTCCCAGCCATTAAATGTTAGAGATTTCCAGGGATCACTCGAAGAATCCTCTGGTCTCACAACACTTATTCAGTAGGCAATTATATTTATTTTCTGAGATTAAGTAATAATCTATTTGCCAGTGATTCTCAAATATATATACCCTATGTGGTCCTCTCTTCAGATGTCCAGACCGAGTTGTTGACTAGACATCTTTACTTGGATTTCTGCAGATGCTCAAATTCCCTAGAGTCTTCTTATTGTCATTAGAATATTGTCTAAGTTTTAGCTTACATGATCTGGTCTCTGCCCTGCCATTCCTTCTCATCTAGTACCATTCACATTTATTGTCCAGTCCCTGGCCACATTCCAGCTCTCCAAAGGTGCCACAAGCTTTCTTGTGCATTTCCCATTGCCTGGAACACTCTTCTCATCTCATCAGCCAGCAATTTGTCTTGTTCCTTCTCATCTGTAGGCTTCTCTTCATGCATCATTTCTTCTTCTTCTTCTTTTTTTTTTTTTAATAGCATCTTGAATTTATCCAGCAAATTAATTTTGTAATTTATTATTTAAATTATTTTTTATTGGAGTATAGTTGCTTTACATTGTTGTGTTAGTTTCTACTGTACAGCAAAGTAAATCAGCTATAGGTATACATACATCCTCTCTTTTTTTGGATTTCCTTCCCATTTAGGTCACCACAGAGCATCACTTCTTAAGAGAAGCTTCTTTGACTCCCTGGAGGAAACTTCTCTGCTTTACATTCCTTAGCATGTCCTGTTTCTGCATTACACACTTACACATTTCTAACTATGTTTCAAGCTCTATCTTCTTTACCAAATTATAAACTCCACAAAAGTGGTGCTCATAGGTGATTCACTGCCAAGTCCCCAGTCCCTTGTGGTAGTAGATACTGGAACCCTCACACTCCTCATGTTGCTCTGAGGCAGGACCTGCATCAGTAACATTCTGGCCTCTCTCTTTCCCCTTCCCCATCTTACTCCCACACTTACTCTTTCCCAGGGGCAGAGAAGGAACTCAGCTGATTGACAAATTTGAGAGAAGGATTGGGGGAAATGCTGCTCTCCCCCTTTGGGAACTTGACTAACAGACTAAATACAGCATCTTCCAACAGCTGTATCAGAATATTCTTATCTTCAACTCTCATTTTCTTTAGTCTATCTCTCAACTAATTTCAAGCTCAGGCAGAGAAAGAGAACTTTATTCATTGAACCCTCCAAAACAGCAAAATAACCCAGTGCCTGGCCCATTGTAGGTATATACTTGAATAAATTTATAAAAGAATTTGCTAATGAATTAAATTTGAGGTTATGAAATAATGGGAGAATCAAAGAGGGCTTTGGAATAAAATAAGAATAGAAACAAGGATGATATAGAGGAAGCAGAGAAGGCCGACTTTTAAAAGGATTAGAAAAGAAGGGAAATTATGCTAGAATATTTAATGAAGATCAAGTTATTAATTCTCAAAACAACCCTGGGTAGAAAATAGAGAAAAAAAGATGTAATTAAAATACTGGTCAACATGAAAATTTTTTAAAAGTTGGAGAAATTATTTATTTTTAATCCTTTTAAAAGTCGGCCTTCTCTGCTTCCTCTATATCATCCTTGTTTCTATTCTTCTTTTATTCCAAAGCCCTCTTTGATTCTCAAAGCCATTTTGGTCTCCCACATTGACTCCTTTAAAATGTGAGGAACCTAAGGGAAGGTCAAGAAGACTGATATACTGGGAGACTGGGAAAATCAGATGAATGATGGAAAATGTAGCATGGGATGAGAAAAGTGAATTAAGAAAACAAAAGGACTCATTTCTAATTCATAGATGTTTTACTTTATTCAACATTTGGTATCTGTGATTTAATGGTGGTTTGGCACATAGAACAGAAAAGCAAAAAATAATGAAAATATAATGCTGGCAAGATCATCCATCAATCTGAAATATAGAGTCCTGGCAGGTCTACACTCAGGATCAAAAGTCTTCATTTGGAACAGCCCAGTATGCTCGACCAAATAGCAATATTTCATAGTTCTTTCATCTAAATTAGAAAAAGAAATTTCATCTGTCTATAACATGCACCCTATTGTGGTCTGTCTTCCAAAGAAAAACAAAGCAGCCAAAAGTTAAAGGGACCAGCATGTTATTTGGGGTGAATGTTGTTGCTCTTTTCCTATTTTCCAAAAGAAGTAGTAGAGTGGGAAGTAAGTGGTAGCGATGTTTATTTGAAAGTCAAAACCTACTTCATCATTCACAGTCTTTAGTGCATTTATTTGTCCACATTGTCAGATAACAGCAAGTATGGAGCCATTAAAATAGGGCAGAACTTATATTTTTCTAGGTTTAATTGGATTATATCACAGATATAGTGTATTAAAGACTTATAATGTACCACGCATGGTCTTTGGCTTTGTGAGAATATGGTCCTTGTTATCAAGTAGCATATAGTGTTTGAGGAAGGCAAAGAACCTGCACACAGGAGCATGCAATACTATGTCATACGGAGCTTATTGAAATAAGCATAGAGCCAGTAAGAGAAAACTGGTTAATAAGAATAAACTTTTCTCTGAGCTGTTGATATTTGCCAGATATTGTTCTAAATTTTTACATAGATTTCTTCATTTAATCCTCATTACAATCTTTTCAGGATTGCTTTTCAGGAGTGAGAATTCTGGGGCAGAGAAAGGGTAAATAAATTTCCCCATTTTCCAGGGCTATGGAGATACTGATTACATTCCAAGAGCTTCATAAACATGACTTTGAATTTACTTGATACTCTGTAATGACCTATATGGGAAAATAATCTAAAAAAGAGTGGATATATGTATATGTATAACTGATTCACTTTGCTGTACAGCAGAAAGTAACACAACATTGTAAATCAACTATAGTCCAATAAAAAATTAAAAAATAAATAAACAAACATGACTTTGTTTACACAGAAGTCGTGCAAAAGAAATCATAAGTTTTATCGTACCTAAAATACAGATATACTACATGTGCCTTAGTTATTTGGCTTCTGAGGGCTCATGTAAACCATCAGAAATATCTGGGGACTAATGTATGTACTATTCCCTAAACCATCCACACACAACAAAGAGAAATCTCATGATGGAGCTGATATTGAATTTAGCCCATGAATTTTGAAAAGACAGTTAATAAAGAGTGGAAGGAGGATGTTCCAGGCCAGGGGGAAAGTTAGTGGCAATTCAAAGATAATGGGAAAGCAGGGGCATCTGGGAGGAATAGGCAGGCCAGTGTGGCTCCAGTGGGGTGAGAGATGAGCTTGACAAAGTGGGCAGGAACCCATCAGAAAAAGTCTTGAATGTGAGGCTCAGGAGAGGGGAACAATTACAGAGTTCTGAAGGCTCCAATGTCCTAGATTGATGACTGGGTAGTTCTAAATTGAACCCAGGCTTCCCATTGTTCAGAATAGACCTACTCTTGGCAAAGCTTCAATCCAAGAACCTTTTAGAAGTTCATTAAAAATCTCAAAAGCTTTTTCAAACACCAAAAGGCCTCAGCACTCCATTTAAATGTAAATACATTTGAGAGTTTAAATTCTAAGATTTAAGAATGAATGGGGGAAAGTGCTTGGAAATAAATGTTGTTTGGGAAAAAGAAATGGAAAAGTGATGAACAGTGTGGGACTCAGGAAAGACCTGAATGCATCCAATGTTTCAGGTTTTGGAAATCATTTGAGCCATTATTGCAGTTCTCTCTAATTCTGATCATAAGTCAGGGAATTCGGAAGTTGACATCAGAGAGAGGAGCGCTGGACATCAAAATACAAGAGAATAAAAACCACAGAGTTAAAGCTCAGCTGTGTTTGGGCAGAGTTATGCTTCCAGGTGTCCGTGTGTATTAGAAATCCTTCAGGTCTGGATCTTTGATGAAGAGGTGACTGAACGGACTTTGGTCTACAGAGAAGCCCTGGTCCCATCCAGATGGTGCTCATGCTTACTTGGTGATGATCATAATCTTTCTTCCGCTTCTCAGTAACATCCATTTCAGTGCACTCTTCAACAGGAAATTAGTTTTATAGAATATTGTCTTGGAGACAAAGGAGATAATGGATACTGAGTTTTTTTGTTTTGTTTTAATACTGTCATTTTGAAAACAGAGTGCAGAGAAACTAAAAGGGCAAGGCTAAAATGTAAACTTGTTATTGTTTATAATGAAGAAATATGCACAGTGGCTATTTCTAATGCTTACCCCTTCTTTAATCTCTAAAGCAATTTATGAGACAAAATTTTTATTTTATTAAATTCTATATTGTTTATAGAAAATATAAGCAATATAAAATTTTCTGATTTTTATAAAAAGCATATATTATATTAAACACCCATATAGTTTATATGATTCTATAAAATACCTAGCTTTTTATCACAGAATATATAATTATTAACTACTTTTAGAAAACACAAAATGAGCAATAAATAAAAATTTGTATATAAAATCAGCATAAAAAATAATATCTCTTAATATGTTCATTCAACTTTTTCTAGTTTTATGTCATAAACATGCTCATTTACAAAGTTCTTCATAAAATTGGAATCATGCCATATGTAAATTATGTTTAAAGATCTATATTGTTTATATGATTCTATAAAACAATGTAGAGTTTTGTAACATAATATACTATTTTCATTTTAAAAAATAGAAAAAAAAATTAAACTCAGAGCTGGATTAGTCATTAGTCATCTAAGAGGTCATTCATCTTGTCCCCCAATATTGTTATAAAGGGCTGTTAGAATAATAACGATGATGTTTGTATCTTTCTGAGAGTCTTGAAATAACCCTGAGAATTTATTGAGAATTGCCTGCATAGTTTGGAACTAAATTAAAGGTTTATTTTCTTACCTCATAGGATCTTTTGGGTTTAATTGAGCTAATCAACAACATTACAAATAGCAATGGTGCAATTGAGGTAATTTTCCAATATAAAACAGAGGTGTTTTTTGTTTGCTTTAAAATTTTTTTAAACAGCCAAATCTATGTATTAATTAAGTACGGGTGAGTATAATATTGTATTTTAAATAAAAATCCCAAGTCAATGTGATATAGACTTTAGGCGTTAAAGTAAATTCTTGGAGAATGCTATATCCTTCACTTTGAAAGATTCATACTCCTGTTTGTGATGGCCATGAACCCTGATGGTCTAGGAGCTGTTTCCCAGATGATGCTTAACCTAATCCCAGCTATATTATGTTCCCCAACCCTTAACTATCCCCAAACTTTATACCAATATGCTTCATCCCCAACAGTTCCCAGTGCTGGGAGTTAGAAATAGGTTACATTCAGATTAGATGAGGCTCTGACAGAGGATGAGGACAGCTGCCATCTTTATAAAATGGAAAGTTTAATAGCCAGGTGTTTTATGTTGAGTCAAAATGTCCCTGCAAATAACATGGTTTCATGTAGGTAGCGTCCAGCCTTGGGAAACAACATTGTATAGTGGATGCAGCATGATGTGGGAGAAAGCCTGAACTTTGGCATAAAAATCCCTGGGCTTTAAGTGCAGGTCACTTAATATCTTTGATCTGAATTTCACAACCTTATTTTACATATTTCAGAAATCCAAAAACAAACACACAAAAAACTTTGTGAACAAGTATTAATGTTTCCAATAATTCTACAATGCAGAGAGAACCACATTCTGAATGTTGATGTGTTTACGTATAACTAAGTATACAAAACTGGAATAATATAAAAGCTGTCTTATTTCTGTCTTTTAAATATTATTCTGTCTTTATCCTCTTTTTAAAAAACATGAATAGTATTTGTCATACCTATATAATATCATTTGTTGAATCATTCCTCTATTGTGAAATGCATAGGTTTGTTACCATCATTTATTATTATAAAAAATATTCTGGTGAATATAACTTAGGTACATCTTTGTCTGAATTCCAAACTAATCCACGATGGAATCCAAGAGTCCTTACAGACTTAAAAAATAACCATTAGTAAAGGTACTGATACTGATACTGATACTGCCAAATTGTTTTTTTTAGTATTACACAATTTTACATTCTCACCAGTCCTGAGTGAGGACTGTCTCAATACACACCTTCAGTGTGACTGTTAGTTTTCTTCAAACTGTCACTTTGACTAAAAATATGACACTTTCTGATTATTAAAGTCACATCTATTTGATTTCTGGTAATATTGAATATTTTTTTTCCTATGTCTATTGGACATTTGTGTCTCTTCTGCTACAAACTTTTTATTTATATACTTTGCCCATTTATCAACTGGGTGTTAGAATTTTTAATATAAATTTACAATGTATGATTATAAAGGTACTGTGAATAATTTATCCAATAATAATTGAGTAATTAAATAATTTTAGAAAATATTAAAAAAATCAGCAATAAAACTTTTATAGATAAACTCATCACATGACAATGACAGCTATTTATATGTTGGTTCATATTTTTCCAGTCATAGGCCATAAAGACACTCACTCACAGGAAACTTGACAAAGCTAAAATCATGCCTTACATAAAAATGTGTCTCCATCCATTTACTTTTGATCTCTGTGCGCCTTTATAGTGGGTTTCTTATAGACAACATATTGTTGGGTCCTGTTGTTTGATCCACTCTGACAATCTCTGTCTTTTAATTGGTGCATTTAGACCACTGATGTTTGAAGTGATTATTTATATGGTTGGATTAATATCTGTCATACTTGTTACTATTTTCTTTTCATTGACCTTGTTCTTTGTTCTTATTTTTGTCTTTCATTCTTTTCCTGCCTTTTGTGGTTTTACTTGACCATTTTAATTCCATTTCTCTCTTTTCTGAGCTTATCAGTTATACTTCTTTTTTAAGTGGTTGCCTTAAAGTTTGCAGTATACATGTATGTCAGTGAAAATGTAATCAGTCGATATAAGAAAGAAATAGAAATTTTTATTCAAGCCAAATTGAGGATTATAACCCAGGAACAACCTCTTAGAAAGCTCTGAGAGCTATTCTGCCCATTAGAGGTCAAAGAACAGTTATATAAGTTGTTGAGACAGAGAGCTGTATATTAAAGGACGTACTATTGACAGTTTACACAATCCAGATCTACACATACAAATCGAGTAGTGGGTCATGGGTCATCATGGCCCCTTACAAGATTAAGAAGGAAGTTTATCTCTTAAGGAGTTATTTTGTTGATGCTAGAAAAATGTTGCTCTTTATGGGTGAGCAGGTATTTCTGCCAGTGGGGAGTTTTGATCAATGCAGAATGCATATACACCATGCAGAGTAAAAGGGACACAGGAGGCCAAAGGGTAGGGAGAATTTTTTATGTTTAAATTTCCCTGACTTGCCTTAGAATATTAATTTTTGTTTTATCATGTACAATTAATCCAAGTCCACTTTCAAACAACACTATGCTACTTCATGGGTAGTATATACTCACTTATACACTAACACTCACTAATTATATCTAATACTAATACTCACTATTATATCTTATAATAATGGTGATACTAATACTCACTATTATAGCTTATAAGAACAAAATAATACAAATTCTTCCTCGCTCCTGTCCCTTGTGTCATTGTTGTCATTCATTTTGCTTATATACTGGATAAGCATACACACATGTACATATATTTATAAGCACATGTATGTACATGCATATGTACATCTGCATGCATGTGTATACATATGTGTATATATATATACATATATACATACATAAGCATACATAATCAACTACAGTGTTGCTATTATTATTTTAACAAACCGTATCTGTCAGATAAATGAAGAATAAGAGAAATAACAGTTTTTATTTTACCTTCACTTACTCCTTCTTTGATGTTCTTCCTTTTCTTGTATAGATCCAATTTTCTGACTTATATCATTTTCCTTCTCTCTAAAGAACTTCTTTTAACATTTCTTGCAAGACAATCTATAGACAACAAATTCTCTCAATTTTTGTTTGTCTAAGAAAGTCATTTTTCTCCACTTTTGAAGGATAATTTCACAAGTCATAGAATTCTAGATAGGAGTTTTTTTGTTCTTGTTTTCTCTCAACACTAATATTTCACTCCATTCTCTTCTTGCTTGAATGGTTTCTGAGAAGTCAGATGTAACTCCTATCTTTTGGGAAACCGGGTAGGAAAACCTGAACTGTAATTGAAAAATAGCTGAAGACTAAGTGTGTGCAAGTCAGAGAGTAAAAACTCAGGGGGATCCAGACATGGGGAGGTCCCACAGTTTTGTGAGTTTTACCTCCAGGTAAACATTTCACTCCATTCTAATATTTCACTCCATTCTCTTCTTGTTTGAATGGTTTCTGAGAAGTCAGATGTAACTCCTATCTTTTTTCCTCTACAGATAAGGTGTTTTTCCTTCTAGCTTCTTTCAGGATTTTTTCTTTATCTTTGATTTTCTGTAATTTGAAGGTGATGTACCTAGTTAGTTGTTTGTTTGTTTGTTTGTTTTAAGCATTTATCTTGTATGGTATTCTCTGAACTTCCTGGATCTGTGGTTTGGTGTTTGGCATTAATTTGGGAGACCTTCTTTCTTAGTCATTATTGTTTCAAATATTTCTTCTGTTCCTTTCTCTAATTCTTCTTGTATCCCATTACATGTATGTTACACCTTTCACAATTTTCCCTCAGTACTTGGAGGATCTGCTCTGTTTTTTTCAGTCTTTATTCTCTTGGTTTTTCAGCTTTAGAGGTTTCTACTGATACACCCTCAAGCTCAGAGATTCTTTCCTCAGCCATCTCCAATTGACTAATAAGCCCATCAAACTCATTCTTCATTTCTGTTATAGTGTTTTTGATTTCTAGTATTCCTGTTTGATTATTTCTTAGGATTTCCATCCCTTTGCTTACATTGCCCACCTGTTCTTGTATGCTGTCTACTTTATCTATTAGAATCCTTTACATATTAATCAGAGTTGTTTTCAATTTCCTATCTGATCATTTCAACATCCCTGCCATGTCTGGTACTAATGCTTGCTCTATCTCTTCGTGTTTTGGATTTGGGTTTTTTGTTTTGTTTTACATTTCAAACTGCTGTAAAATAGGCCTTGACTAATGTGATGATAAGCTAGGGGAGTCGGAGAGCGTTCTATAGTCTTATGATTAGGTTTCAATCTTTTAGTGAAACTTTGCCTCTGGATAGTGAACTTCACAAATGTTTCTCAGTTTTTTCTCCCAACTTATGTGGGACAGGATGGCTAGAGCAAAGTTGAGTATTTCCATTCCCTCAGTTCAATTAGGCTCTTATAATACCCCAGCAGATTAGGCTCTGATTAACTAGTTTCTCCTGAGGGCAGCTTTTCTTAAGAACAGAATGCTCTGGTACATTTCAAACTGATTCCTTTTTCAAGAAGCATGAGAGAATTTTTCTCCGATATTTATTATGAGAACCTGATTGAGTTCCTGGAGGTAAAACTCACAAAACTGTGGGACCTCCCCATGTCTGGGTCCCCATGAGTTTTTACTCTCAGACTCGCACACACTTAGTCTTCAGCTATTTTTCAATTACAGTTCAGGTTTTCCTACCCTGTTTCCCATGTCAATTTCCACTTGTGAGTCTCTGCTCTGGGAATCCAAGGCTGTCTGTATTCACCAGTCTGTCTATCTAACCTTAGAGGCATGGCTTGCCCTATGTCCTCACCTCTCTTGTGGATCCAAAAAGAGAGCTGATTTTTTCAGGCTTCATCTTTTTATTTGTTGTTAAATGGAGTGGCAACTTCCAAGCTTCTTATATGTGGAAGCAGAAACCAGAAATTAATAAAATTCGATCTCATTTTTCCCACTTACCATTAATTTTTGAGCATTTCTTCCATTATTAAATATTTTGTTAAAGTACAATATTAAATATTGCATACTATTTCTTCATATGGGTGTGTCATTACATATTTAATCAAATATATTTGTACTTTGGTATTTTCTGCCCTTTCACAGACATGAATATCCTTGTACATAGATGTTTAAGTATAAAGAAGTATAAAACAGGAGGAGCTTCAAGATGGCAGAAGAGTAAGACACAGAGATCATCTTCCTCCCCACAAGTACATCAGAAATACATCTACATGTGGAACAACTCCTACAGAATACCTATTGAACGCTGGCAGAAGACCTCAGACCTCCCAAAAGGCAAGAAACTCCCCACGTACCTGGGTAGGGCAAAAAAAAAAAAAAGAAAAAATGGAGACAAAGAATAGGGACGGGACCTGCACCAGTGGGAGAGAGCTGTGAAGGAAGAAAGGTTTCCACACACTAGGAAGCCCCTTCGATGGTGCAGACTGTGGGTGGTGGAGAGGGGAAGCTTCACAGACACGGAGGAGAGTGCAGCAACAGGGGTGCGGAGGGCAAAGTGGAGAGATTCCCACACAGAGGATCGGTGCTGACCAGCACTGACCAGCCCGAGAGGCTTGTCTGCTCACTCGCCGGGGCGGGTGGGGGCTGGGAGCTGAGGCTGGGGCTTCGGTCGGATCCCAGGGAGAGGACTGGGGTTGGCGGCGTGAACACAGCCTGAAGGGGGCTAGTGTGCCACAGGTAGCTGGGAAGGAGTCCGGGAAAAAGTCTGGACCTGCCTAAGATGCAAGAGACTTTTTCTTGCCACTTGTTTCCTGGTGCGCGAGGAGAGGGGATTAAGAGCGCCCCTTAAAGGAGCTCCAGAGAGGGGCGCAAGCTGCAGCTATCAGCACAGACCCCAAAGATGAGCATGGGGCTCTAAGACTGCTGCTGCTGCCACCAAGAAGCCTGCGTGCAAGCACACATTATTTTTTCGTAATAATCATTTTTTATTTTTTATTTTAATTATTTTATTTTATTTTACTTGATTTTATTGTATCTTCTTCTTTCTTTCTTTCTTTCTTTTTCTCCCTTTTATTCCGAGCCATGTGGAGGACAGGCTTTTGGTGCTCCAGCCAGGCATCAGGGCTGTGCCACTGATATGGGAGAGCCAAGTTCAGGACATGGGTCCACAAGAGACCTCCCAGCTCCACATAATTTCAAATGATGAAAATCTCCCACAGATCTTCATCTCAATGCCAAGGCCCAGCTCCACTCAATGTCCAGCAAGCTACAGTGCAAGACACCCTATGCCAAACAACTAACAAGACAGGAACACAACCCCATCCATTAGCACAGAGGCTGCCTAAAATCACAATAAGGCCACAGACACCCAAAACACACCAATAGACGTGGACCTGCCAATGAGAAAGACAAGATCCAGCCTCATCCACCAGAACACAGGCACTAGTCCCCTCCACCAGGAAGCCTACACAACACACTGAACCAACCTTAGCCACTGGGGACAGACACCAAAAACAACGGAAACCTATGAACCTGCAGCCTGTGAAAAGGAGACCCCAAACACAGTAAGTTAAGCAAAATGAGAAGACAGAGAAACACACAGCAGATGAAGAAGCAAGGCAAAAACCCACCAGACCTAACAAATGAAGAGGAAATAGGCAGTCTACTTGAAAAAGAATTCACAATAATGATAGTAAAAATGATCCAAAATCTTGGAAATAGAATGGAGAAAATACAAGAAACCTTTAACAAGGAAATAGAAGAACTAAAGAGAAAACAAACAGAGATGAACACACAATAAATGAAATTAAAAATTCTCTAGAAGGGATCAATAGCAGAATAACTGAGGCAGAAGAATGGATAAGTGACCAAGAAGATAAAATAGTGGAAATAACTACTGCAGAGTGGAATAAATAAAAAAGAATGAAAAGAATTGAGGAGAGTCTCAGAGACCTCTGGGACAACATTAAATGCACCAACATTTGAATTATAGGGGTCCCAGAAGAAGAAGAGAAAAAGAAATGGACTGAGAAAATATTTGAAGAGATTATAATTGAAAACTTCCCTAATATGGGAAAGGAAATAGATAATCAAGTCCAGGAAACACAGAGAGTCCCATACAGGATAAATCCAAGGAGAAACACACCAAGACACATATTAATCAAACTATCAAAAATTAAATACAAGGAACAAATATTAAAAGCAGCAAGGGAAAAACAACAAGTAACACATAAGGGAATCCCCATAAGGTTAACAGCTGATCTTTCAGCAGAAACTCTGCAAGCCAGAAGGGAGGGGCAGGACATATTTAAAGTGATGAAAGAGAAAAACCTACAACCAAGATTACTCTATCCAGCAAGGATCTCATTCAGATTTGATGGAGAAATTAAAAGCTTTATAGACAAGCAAAAGCTAAGAGAGTTCAGCACCACCAAACCAGCTCTACAACAAATGCTAAAGGAACTTCTCTAGGCAGGAAACACAGAGAAGGAAAAGGCCTACAATAATAAACACAAAACAATTAAGAAAATGATAATAAGAACATACCTATCAATAATTACCTTAAATGTAAATGGATTAAATGCTCCAACCAAAAGACATAGACTGGATGAATGGATACAAAAACAAGACCCATATATATGCTGTCTACAAGAGACCCATTTCAGACCTAGGGACACATACACACTGAAAGTGAGGGGATGGAAAAAGATATTCTATGCAAATGGAAATCAAAAGAAAGCTGGAGTAGCAATTCTCATATCAGACAAAATAGACTTTAAAACAAAGACTATTACAAGAGACAAAGAAGGACATTACATAATGATCAAGGGATCAATCCAAGAAGAAGATATAACAATTGTAAATATGTATGCACCCAACAAAGGAGCACCTCAATACATAAGGCAAATACTAACAGCCATAAAAGGGGAAATCGACAGTAACACAATCATAGTAGGGGACTTTAAGAACCCACTTTCACCAATGGACAGATCATCCAAAATGAAAATAAAAAAGGAAACACAAGGTCTAAATGATACATTAAAGAAGAGGGACTTAATTGATATTTATAGGACATTCCATCCAAAAACAAGAGAATACACATTCTTCTCAAGTGCTCATGGGACATTCTCCAGGATAGATCATATCTTGGGTCACAAATGAAGCCTTTATAAATTTAAGAAAATTGAAATTTTATCAAGTATCTCTTCTGACCACAACGCTATGAGACTAGATATCACTTACAGGAAAAAATCTCTAAGAAATACAAACACATGGAGGCTAAACAACACACTACTTAATAACCAAGGGATCACTGAAGAAATCTAAGAGGAAATCAAAAAATACATAGAAACAAATGACAATGAAAACACAATGACCCAAAACCCATGGGATGCAGCAAAAGCAGTGCTAAGAGGGAAGTTTATAGCTATAAAAGCCTACCTTAAGAAACAAGAAAAATTTCAAATAAACAACTTAACTTTACACCTAAAGCAATTAGAGAAAGAAGGACAAAAAAACCCCCCCAAAGTTAGTAGAAGGAAAGTAATCAGATCAGAAATAAATGAAAAAGAAATGAAGGAAACAAGAACTAAGATCAATAAAACTAAAAGCTGGCTCTTTGAGAAGATAAACAAAATTGATAAACCATTAGCCAGACTTATCAAGAAAAAAAAGGAAGACTCAAATTAATAGAATTAGAAATGGAAAAGGAGAAGTAACAACTGACACGGTAGGAATATAAAGGACCATGAGAGATTACTACAAGCAACTATATGCCAATAAAATGGACAACCTGGAAGAAACGGACAAATTCTTAGCAATGCACAACCTTCTGAGACTGAACCAGGAAGAAAGAGAAAATATGAACAGACCAATCACAAGCACTGAAATTGAAACTGTGATTAAAAATCTTCCAACAAACAAAAGCCCAGGACCAGATGGCTTCACAGGCGAATTCTATCAAAAATTTAGAGAAGAGCTAACATCTATCCTTCTCAAACTCTTCCAAAATATAACAGAGGCAAGAACACTCCAAATCTCATTATACGAGGCCACAATCACTCTGATACCAAAGACAGACAAAGATGTCACAAAGAAAGAAAACAACAGGCCAATATCACTGATGAACATTGATGCAAAAATCCTCAACAAAATACTAGCAAACATAATCCAACAGCACATTAAAAGGTTGATACATTATGATCAAGTGTGGTTTATCCCAGGAAAGCAAGGATTCTTCAATATATGCAAATCAATCAACGTGATACACCATATTAAAAAATTGAAGGAGAAAAACCATATGATCATCTCAATAGATGCAGAGAAAGCTTTCGACAAAATTCAACACCCATTTATGATAAACACCTTCTAGAAAGTAGGCATAGAGGGAATGTTCCTCAACATGATAAAAGCCACATATGGCAAACCCACAACCAATATCATCCTCAATGGTGAAAAACTGAAACCATTTCCACTAAGATCAGGAACAAGACAAGGTTGTCCACTCTCACAACTATTATTCAACATAGTTTTGGAAGTTTTAGCCACAGCAATCAGAGAAGACAAAGAAATAAAAGGAATCCAAATCAGAAAAGAAGAAATAAAGCTGTCACTGTTTGCAGATGACATGATACTATACATAGAGAATCCTAAAGATGCTACCAGAAAACTCCTAGAGCTAATCAATGAATTTGGTAAAGTAGCAGGATACAAAATTAATGCACAGAAATCTCTTGCATTGCTACACACTAATGATAAAAATCTGAAAGTGAAATTTAAAAAACACTCCCATTTACCATTGCAACAAAAAGAATAAAGTATCTAGGAATAAACCTACCTTAGAAACAAAGGACCTGTAGGCAGAAAATTGTAAGACACTGATGAAAGAAATTAAAGATTATACAAATAGATGGAGAGATATACCATGTTCTTGGATTGGAAGAATCAACACTGTGAAAATGACTATACTCCCCAAAGTAATCTACAGATTCAATTCAATCCCTATCAAACTACCACTGGCATTTTTCACAGAATGAGAACAAAAATTTCACAATGTGTATGGAAGCACAAAAGACCCCAAATAGCTAAAGAATCTTGAGAAAGAAAAACGGAGGTGGAGGAATCAGGCTCCCTGACTTCAGACTATACTACAAAGCTACAGTAATCAAGACAGTATTGTACTGGCAGAAAAACAGAAATATAGATCAATGGAACAGGATAGAAAGTCCAGAGATAAACCCACGCACATATGGTCACCTTATCTTTGATAAAGGAGGCAAGCATATACAGTGGAGAAAAGACAGCCTCTTCAATAAGTGGTGCTGGGAAAACTGGATGGCTACATGTAAAAGAATGAAATTAGAACACTCTCTAACACCATACACAAATATAAACTCAAATGGATTAAAGATTTAAATGTAAGTCCAGACACCATCAGACTCTTAGAGGAAAACATAGGCAGAACACTCTATGACATAAATCACAGCAAGATCCTTTTTGACCCACCTCCTAGAGAAATGGAAATAAAAACAAAAATAAACAAATGGGACCTAATGAAACTTAAAATATTTGCACAGCAAAGGAAACCATAAGCCAGATGAAAAGACAACCCTCAGAGTGGAAGAAAATATTTGCAAATGAAGCAACTGACAAAGGATTAATATCCACAACATACAAGCAACTCATGTAGCTCAATACCAAAAAAAAAAAAAAAACAACCCAATCCAAAAATGGACAGAAGACCTAAAGAGACATTTCTCCAAAGAAGATATACAGATTGCCAACAAACACATGAAAGAATGCTCAACATCATTAATCATTAGAGAAATGAAAATCAAATCTACAATGAAATATCATCTCACACTGGTCGGAATGGACATCATCAATAAATCTACAAACAATAAATGCTGGAGAGGGTGTGGAGAAAAGGGAACCCTCTTGCTCTGTTGGTGGGAATGTAAATTATACCACCACTATGGAGAACAGTATGGAGGTTCCTTAAAAGAACTAAAAATAGAACTACCATATGACCCAGCAATCCCACTACTGGGCATATACCCTGAGAAAACCATAATTCAAAAAGAGTTATGTACCAAAATGTTCATTGCAGCTCTATTTACAATATCCAGGACATGGAAGCAACCTAAGTGTCCATCAACAGATGAATGGGTGAAGAAGATGTGGCACATATATACAGTGGAATATTACTCAGCCATAAAAGCGAACGAAACTGAGTTATTTGTAGTGAGGTGGATGGACCTAGAGACTGTCCTACAGAGTGAAGTAAGTCAGAAAGAGAAAAACAAATACCGTATGGTAACACATATATATGGAATCTAAAAAAAAAAAAGAAAAGAAAAAAAAAGAAAACGGTCAGAAGAACCTAGAGGCAAGATGGGAATAAAGATGCAGACCGACTACAGAATGGACTTGAAGATACGGGGAGGGGGAAGGGTAAGCTGGGACAAAGTGAGAGAGTGGCATGGACATACATACACTATGAAACATAAAATAGATAGCTAGTGGGAAGCAGCCGCATAGCACAGGGAGATCAGCTCTGTGCTTTGTGACCACCTAGAGGGCTGGGATAGGGAGTGTGGGAGGGAGGGAGATGCAAGAGGGAAGAGATATGGGGACATATATATATGAATAACTGATTCACTTTGTTATAAAGCAGAAACTGACACACCATTGTAAAGCAATTATACTCTAATAAGGATGTTAAAAGAAAAAAAAAAAAAAAAAAAAGGATAAGACATAGTTCTTCCTCTCCCTGAGTCAACTAGCTAGTTTAATAACATTCACATTTTAAATAACATTTAGAGACAATAATGAAAGAGGTATTATAAAGTGATGTCTCCCGATGTGTTTGGAGAGTTTGAAGGACAGGAGAAGCTCTGATTCTCTGTATGGTCTCTGTGGTATTATACCAGAGGCATTCCTCTCTGTTCCCATTTTTGTCACTTTAGAATATTCCACCCCTCTTCTCACTCACTGTCTCTCTGCCTCAGGATTCTCTCCATGACAAAATGTTTCCTTCATCATGAGAGATCTGACCTTGAATACATTCTGCTTTTATCAAACTATATTTGTCTAACATTCATTAAATCTTGGACAATCTCCATTTATAAAATACTCCCTACATCTCATCCTTCCTCATTCGTTATCCATGTTTTATTCCTTTTCATAGAACTGATTACCACCTGACATTACATCATATGCTTATTTGTTTACTCCTATATCATATGTTTATATTCTACTAAATATTAGCTCCCAGAGGGCAGAGGACTAGTTTGCTGTATTCATCATAGAATCTCTGAAACCTAAAACTGTCCCTAACACAGTGCAGGTTGTGAAAAATATTTTTAAATAAATAACTAACTAAATGCATGTAAAACACGTTGAGTACGTAATAAAGCACATTCTTATGGAAATAGCAAATTTCATTTCATCCTTCCAATACCTTTATGGTATGAGTCACTGATTCCCAATTCTGTGTCACATTCAGGCTCTGCTAGGAGCACTTTTGATGGATCTGGCACATTCCCTAATGTGCCACACTATCAGAGGTACTAAGGACTCCATTGGTACCAGCAGTGCTGGTCTTCATCATCTTCAGATGCCCCTTCTACTCATTATTTGGCCCCTCACCCTCCAGTCCTTTCTCTGACTTCTCAGCTTTCCCTGTCCTTTGGCTACAGTCATTATGGTTTTCCATACCCACAGACATATCCTGCATGGGCACCTTCCTCCTAAGTATCTCTTGAGTGTGTTTTAGTGTTGGCCTCATAGGTCATAGTCACCCACACTTTCTGCCATGCTTTTCTTACTTTCTCAGAGGTGGCCATCAAGACACTCAGTCCTCTCTTTCTGGCCCATTTCAACTTGTGTGAGAGCCTCACTCTATCTTCCATCATCTTCTGATGTCCCACATGATCAGGACCAGGTAGAAATAGCCAATTGTAACTCAACATATGTTTTCTAAGTTACTGAAACATAAAGTTAATAATTAAATTAATTAATTAATGAAAAAATAAATGTATTTTCACAGAAAATAAATCTTTTGTCTTAAGGAATTCTTCAATACTTTTATCAATTTTCGTTAAATTTCAGGATCCAGGGATTATTTGGGGGGGGGGTCAATGGTATGAAATTATTATTTATTTTTTCATTTTATCTACATTTTTGTAAGTAATTTTGTACATTACTGTGCTAAAAGGAGACCTTGAATATTTTGTAACTATATTTCTGGTCCTAGATTAAATTTTCAATGTTATCCTCTAAAGGTCTTTGTAAAACATACAGAGTAACCTAAGGAAGTGTGAATTTCTGATAATAATATCTAGCATTTGTTGATCATGGGGTATGCAACAGGCATTGCATAAACATTTAATTCTCCCAAAAATCTTATATTGTCGAACATTGATTAGGGTAGGCTGTACTAAACTATGGTAACTAACTCAAAATCTCAGGGGATTAAGACACAAAGTTTTATTTCTCATTCATGCTGCGTGTTTAATGAAGATAGGCAGGGGCTCTGAACCACAGTTCCTCAAGGACCCAAGTTTATAGAGGTTCTGCCATATTATATCTATCCATCTAGAAAACGTGCTTCCACAGTCACCTTAGCAAGAAAGGAGAGAATATGTACACTTTTCTCAGAATCATCCACATTTATCAAACTTGAGTTAATGCCATCTTTGTCATAGAAGAAGGATGGGTGCAAGTTCAACCAAAGGGCCATTTTAAAGCCCACCTGCTGTGTATTTACACTGACTTTTGCCTTCCATCTTTGATGTAATATACAGAGAAAATTTAATTAGTGGATTTTTTGATGGTTATATACACCACAAAAAATTTATAGTGAATTATTTATATAACTCTTTGGAAATTACTACACTTCTCAAACTCCACCACTTTGATTTTTAAATCAGCAGTGGTGTATTCTGCTTATCACCTCTTTTTGGAATATCTGAGCTTGAACTCTACTTCAACTATTCAAAAATCGTATGGTGTTTACACAATATTTCTTTTTCTGAATGAACCTCCTTTTCCACATAGGTAATATATGAAAATAACTATTTTTGGACTGTGGCTAGAATTATATGTTTAAAAATGTATATACCATATGTACATAGAATTATATGTAAAAATGTAATATCTAGCATACATCTGACACATAGTTTATGCTCAGTTATGTTACCTATTATCATAGAGCCAAATATTTATAGATTTAAGATAGAGTAACTTGAGAATTGTATTAATAAAATATAGATGGACAGTACTATGGAAATTCCAAAGAATAGGTTCCTTTTTAAAGAACTCATAGGCCAAGGGGAAAATTGTATTTAAGGTAAACACTGTATAAATTGATGCTAAAATACACATTTATAATCTCTGTTTTTAGAAATTTAAAGTTGAAGTAAGAATTAGAGAGAGTTTCTGTTGATCTAGATAAAGTCTGCTGTGAGATTTTCAAACACTTTTTGAGATATTAAGAAAGGCTAAGAAATCTAATGTTGCATAATGCCAGAAAACGAGTATCCCATTCTAAAACCAGTGTTTTGAGTTTCACAATTCTAGCTTGTTCAATACGTCTTGATAGTATAGTTTGGAGGACACATTGGTAAGTTCACTTTTTGAATGTCTATCCAATTACAAATGTAATTATACTTCTAGAATGTATGCAATTTATATATGCACAGTTTCAAGATGATATTACAAGGTAATTTTTGTATTATGTTTTAAAGTAAAATAGAAATAATAGAAATGTCTATTTTTAGACAAAATATCTATTTTATCTTCATCTGTGGTTTTCAGAAGTTTGACTATAATGTACCCAGGACTCATTTTCTTTATCCTGCTTAGCGTTTGCTGAGCTACTGGAAACTGTGTGTTAATATATTAATAAGTATTTTAATATAAATTCTAGGCCATTGTCCTTTTAAATACTGGTTCTAACCCATTCTCTTCTCTCCATCTAGGACTCCCTTTATACACATGTAAGATATTCTGGTTGTCTCCCATGTGTTCCTTGCACTCTGTTTTGTTTTCCATTTCTTTTTCTTTTTGTGCTTCAGTCTGGGTACATTCCCTATTGGTTGTTTTTGAGGTCATCCGTTCTAACTTCCTTGGTGTCCTGTCTGCTGCTAAATCATCCAGTGATTTCTTAATGCTAGCTATATATGTATTTGGTCAGTTCTAGGGTATGTATTTGAGTTTTATAAAGATTTATTCACCTATTGAAATTCACTGTCTTGTTATCTATTTGTCTATGTTTGCTTCTATTTTCTTAAATATTATAATTTCAGTTTTTAAATATATTCTAGTTTTTTCTACTCATTTTTAAATTAAGACTTTATTTTTTAGATCAGTTTTAGGTTTGCAGCAAAATTGAGTGGAAAGTAGAGAGATTTCCCATATATGTCCTCCCCTACACATACATAACCTCCCACATTATCAACATCTCCCACCAAATTGGTACCTGTGTTATAACTGATGAACCTATCGACACATCATAATCACCCAAAGTCCATTACCATTCACCCTTGTGTTGTATATTATATGTGTTTGAAAAATGACAAGTATCCATCATTACGGTATCATACAGAATATTTCCACTGCCCTAAGAATTATCTGTGCTTCACCTATTCATCCTTTCCCCTTACACCCAACACCTGACAACCACTGATCATTTCACCAGTTTTCCCTTTTCCAGAATGTCACATTGTTAGAATTACATAGTATGTAGCATTTATGTTTCCTCTGTGTCTTGTCATAGCTTAATAGCTCATTTCTTTTTAGTGCTGAATAATACTCCATTGTCTGCATGGACCACAGCTTATTGATTCATTCACCTAAGGACATCTTATTTATTTCCAAGTTTTGGAAATTATGAGAAAAACTTCTACAAACAAACTTGTGCAGATTTTGTGTGGATGTAAATGCTCTTTATTCTACAGAATTGTATTTCATCTTGACTTTATTACTTTCACAGGTTTCTACTACCTTAAAAATATATTTTTGTAATTTTTTTCTATTTTTTCAATGAGAACATTGACATATAGTAAAATGTTTTGTATTTTCTGGTAGCAAAAGCCTGAGACACAATTTTGGTTCATCAAATTGTTAAGAAAATCTACATTTTGATAACACATTCTGTTGACAAAGTTGTGAAGAAATATATATGTTAATAAATTGCTGGTGCAAGGCACATGGAGAATGATTTGTCTATAGCTGTCAATGTTACAAATTTTTTTTTTCTTTAATTTATCAGTTACACTTCTAGGAACTTATATTCTACTTATATACATTAAAATGACATATTACAGCAGTATTTGTTGCAACATCATGTCTAATAGCAAAAGATTAGCAATAATCCAAATGCCCATGAATAGGATAATAGTGTAAAATGGAGCACTAACTTAACTAATTATGGATTTCTAATTATGGATTTCTTTGTCAAGCAGCATGGAAAGATATCCAAGATATATTGTAAAGTGAAAAGATCAATGTGTAGATAAAGGGTGGTGTAAAGATGTTAACATTTGAAAAAGTTGGGAATTCTAGGAAATATAATCTTTTGCTTACTTTTGTAACAAATAGCTGGAAATACACAAGAGAATAATAATATTGAACATCTATTGAAGAATGGGGGAGTAGATACTGAGTGGATGGAGAAAGGAATGTAGGGAGGAAACTTTTTACTGTATATTTTTATAAATAGATACAGATATACCATGTGAATTTATAACCAATTCATAAAACAAGACACATCTAAAAAGTAATAAAATCGATAACACTTTTAAGAGAAAGAATAAGTAGTGTCACATATAACATTTAACACAAGATAAACTTATTACTCCAAAATTGTACAGTATTTTTTGCCCAAAGCTGACCAAAATTTGGGGAAAATGTAGAGAATGAGCCATGAGCCCAAGAACTGAAGATTAACCATACACAGTGGTATTTGTCTTCTCTCATATTCCTAGAAAACTTAACTTCCAAAACTTCTTAGATAATGGTAACCACACACATTGAAGAGAGGGGAAAATCTTTTCTTACCCCAAGAAATAAACACTTAATAACCTAAGTCTCAGTGAATCCCACGCACATAACCAATTGTATTCTTCAGCATTGGTAAGAATAAGCAAAATATCCTAGAAGATAAAGATATTTCAGGATAAATTAGGAACTACTCTTTATCAAATTAACAGAAAGAACTTGCTGGAAACTTAATGGAAGCTCTATGTGTTAAGTCAACTCATTGAGAAAAAAGAAAAGATTGCATGCCCGAGGAGTTTGTGTCTTAGAAGAAAAGTTGACAAAACCAGTCTCTAGCTTGATATTTCTCAGCAGAAAAGCAGGATGTCTTGGCTGTTGTTAAATGAAGAACTTGCAACTATTCATTCTTAATATTTGACGGCATCTCAGAATCCAATTACATGTCCTTTGGAGTCTTAGCATCCTCCAAGTATTCTGTTTTAGTGGATAGAGAAATGGTTTGAAAATCAGGAGACATAGATTCCAATCTCAGCTGTACCATTAGCTGACCTTGGGGCAATCCATTTCTCCTCTCCATGCATTCATTTCTTCCTCTGAAAAATAAGGTCTTGGATCTAGATAATCTCTATAATGCCTTTGAGCTTCTATATATTAAAAGAAATAAATGTCCTTAAGAATGAGAGATTCAAGTAACTCCATTCTTTATATTGAACTACAGAGAGTATGTCAGATAGATTATCTGGTTTATACAGAAGCAGCTGGCTTAGGAGTCTAGCTGAGTCACTTTCCCTCTAAGTCTCAGGGACCTCCATTGTAGAACAAAGGAATTGGACTCAATAAACTCAGTATATTTTAAATGAGATGGTGGTTCATGACCTCAAGATAATGATGCTGAATACCTTGGTGTTGGAGAGCTCCTTGGCCTTGTCAGTTTATAATCTATTCGTATATTAAATAAACACTATCCTTACCCAAAGTACTTGGCCCAAACGTTTAAGGCACTTTTCCTCTGCCTCTTTCTCCCTTCTAGTTCAGACAGTCTTAACCATTCCAATATCTACAAGGTAAGAGAACAGAAAATTAAAGAAAAAGAGAGCTGAGGACTCCAGCATTTCTCAGCATGCATCTAAGCATAAGCAGTAATAGGGGTTATAATATTTTCAGGGTAATCTCCTTTCACCAGCCAATAACCTCTCAAGAGTTAACACAAACACGTCTTCTGATTAGTCACTATTATGTCAAAAAATCATCTCTCCTAATGCTCTCTTCCTTTTTATTTTAGCTACTATTTATAGGACACTTATTAGCTGCTGCATATTATAAAAGCCCTTTCTGTATACCATCCCATCTAATCCACACGACAATCCTGAGATATCATTATTACAACTCCATTTTACAATAGAGAAAATTAAGACTTAGAGTGGCTTACCTGCTAGCTGAGGTCACACATGTAGTCCCAGGCATCTAGTTGTAAAACCAAACTTCAAAGTCAGATTTATAAATTCTAGATTATATTGCCACTACATTGTTTTGCCTTCACTCCACGTAAACATTTTTTTCAAGTATGAAACATTATTATTATTTTCATTTGTTTTGCATGTCTCCCTCACTATCTGAGACTTCACTATCCAAATAGTTTCTGTAGCAATTTGCAAAAATATTTTATTAAAATCATCCAAATTGAATACCCGCTCTAACAAATTTTTCATGCCTGCACATATGTACATTGTTTGCAAATCTAGGCCAGAGGAAGCAGAATGTGCTGAAGCCTTATCCCAGATACTTTTCCCATAGGACCATATCAAGGGCTTATATTGCTTAAATGTGCCATGCTTGACTAATATCGTCTTCCCCACATTATCAAGTGAAAATGATTGAAAGAAAGTACAAAAGACAATGAATAAAATAAGAAAAATAAACAGAAAATTAATTAATTATTTAAAGAGCCTAGAAAAGCCAGTGATATAGGAGAAAAGTTGGAAGTAATTAAGTGAATTGAGGAAAATGAAAGCCATCATTCTCTTCTAAACATATCCCAATGAGACCTCCACCCTTTCCACCAATGTGACAATGGTAATCAATGTCACCAGTGACTCCACATTGCCAAAATGAACAGTTAATGTTCAACCACTATTTTACTCAGCTCCTCATCAGGATTGGACACAATTGTTTGGTCCCTTTTTATTGAAATAATCTCTTCACTTAGCATGTTCTCCTGGTTCTCTTCTTATTTAAATGACTGCCACTTCTCATCTTTTCAACTTCTGAACTCTGGAGGGACCCAGATGTTGGTTTCTGAACTTTATTTCTTCTCTGTGTTTCTTCCCAAGGTAACCTCATCCAATTTAAATACTATCTGTAGACAGATGACTGTTAAATCTCAGTCTTCAGTCTGACACCCTGTTGTACTTCACTGCAGCTCTCTGTACCTTGTATTCTTACCTGCTCTGTAGAAAAACGAACAAACAAACAAAAATTGATTTGTAGCATTTAGTGATTTTTATGGTGCAAATGCTGCTAATACATGACAAATGTTAAACCACCATTGTGACATTGGCTGCCTTGAACCAGTAGTATTTGGTTCCACACAACCACTGAATATATCTAACTGTGTACTTGGAACCTCTCCTTGGATGTCAAGTAGGCTTTTCAAACATATGATCAAAACACAATTCTTAAGTTCTCCCTTTCCTAAACCTACTCTTCCACTAATTTTCTTTTTCATCTTAAATGACACCATCATTTACCCAATTTCTCATTTAATATTCTTGGGGGAAAGTCTCCCACTTTTTCTGTTAACCTACAGTTTAAGAGGTTGTGGAAGGGGTTTTCCAAACTGCTAGAAACCTAGAGGTAGAATTATTCTGGGATGGTGGTTACTGACCCAGTTATCTCCCCTGAATAAATATGTAAGCTTGCAGACTCAGAGCTTGGTTCTAGAAAGAGGACTGCTCAACATTAGAGAACATCTCTTAAAAAGAAACACATGCAGTGTTACTGGAAGTATTTCTAGAAGCATGATGTAAGGTCATGTATAGAAAGAGCAATGATAATGTGAAAATTGAACTTTACACTTCAAGTAATACTCATCCTTGCAAGAGTGGCACAGACAACTTTGAGACCCCAATAGGGGTTCTGAAAACCAAGGAAAACCATGCTGAATTAGTACTACATCTGTTCCTGCCAAGTTTGGCTACATCATTGCTAATAAGATTTTGTATTTTTGACTAACTAGAATGGATATCTAATCTAATCATTCTCTTGTTTGCACATGAGTTTGTGTGAGCATGTGTTTTCTTCAATTCACAGCTCACCAGAAAACCTGTTCCCCTTACACAAGCAGAATCAGAAACTGGAAATAAATCTGGATTGTTCATATTTTTATTATTAAAAAATCCAAACATAGAGAGAATTTTACAAGGTAATATAATAATGTACCCAATAAGGAGATCTAACATATGATAACAAATTGGAGATGTTTATTTTGTATCTTTTTATCAGCATGCTTATACTTAGTTGCAGCTGTTTTTGAGCCCTTCCTTGAACCCATTTCTCCCTCTTTACTCCAGGTATAACCATTACTATGAAGATAATACGTATTCCTGGAAGACCTATTCTGAGAATACTTGATAGTCATGTCATGTGCAAAGTATGCAGGACTTGGTGCTACTACATTCTGATGGAAATATATGCCTTTCTGCATCCCTTCAACAGCTATTGTTGCATCATTCTTACTGCCAACAATAACTCCAGCCTGGCTCTAGCATGCATCTCCAAGAATAATCTTTCCATTATTTCCATAACTGCCAGAAATATCCTCCCCTCTTTGGGAGGATTTCTTTAGAAAATCAAAAGTCTGTGCTTAAGCATTAAAAATAACCAATGCACTGCCCTCTCTCCTTTCTCCTATCTCACTTACAAACTCACAGGAATTAAAATATTCTGGGTACACTTTCAAACTAGTCTTTCAAAGTGCACTGCCCTTTGCATTTCTCTTCTGCCCCAGAGTTCTCTTACATAATCATAGCTATGTTTCAGAATAACTTTGTTCTAAGCACAGAGTGTTCAATATGTTTTTGGTGCAGATTTGTCTCTGTAAGGAGTCTTGGATATCCTCACTAGCATCCTACATGGAACAAATAGAAAAAATCACAGCTATATGATCACATATGCAAAAATGTAAATAAATAAAATTTTAAATACTTTACATTCTATATTAATATATTTGACATTAACATTATATGGTCATGATATATTTGTACATTTATTTAAAATACAAATATGAATATATATTTTTAAAGCACATATTTTGTTACACACTTATAAAACTGTGTTCCTATAACATTCTTTGTTTCTCTCATTTCTGCCTTTATGCTGAATATCTGTCTCAGGTGTATGTATACATTATATTATTGAGTAGAATGTGGCCTCCTTAGAAGTGAGAGCTATGTCGATTCAACATATGATTTCTATGCTCTGCTTTGCATTGATTCTTAGAAGAAAGAATAATTTATGTACACAAGATTTATGGAATTATAAATTTTTATCCCAGAAGGCAAGGTGAACAATGGAAATATCATAGAAAGAATAGATGCCAAAAGGAAAATAGATCTTCAGAAAATCTGACTGTCTTTACTCTGCTTTGGGAATAGCTGAGGCATGTAACAACCAAAGGTCTAAATTAAGGGACCTGCTAGCCACCATGTGGGCAAGGGAATAAAACCTGGTAGATTGAATGGAGAAAAGTCAAATTTTATGGTGAAAATCAAATCAAATGTGAGTGGCCAGCAGTTTCAGCTCATAGATAGATAGCTAGAATGAACATCTCTCCCACCCTTACAACAAGAAAACCTGCTGGGTACAGTTTTTTAAAAATTTATCAGAGAACTAAGGCCACGAGGACAAATAATTAACCTAAAATATGGAGAGAGACAGACATCAGTAATTAAAAGCAGGACTTAAGCATTTACTTACGTGGCACATTGCCACTGAATGCCATATAAAGTGGTAGGAAGAGTCAACTAGTAAATTTTAATAAATAGCTAAAGGTTGAGTATGGATTAGTGAGAGAGCGTGATGCTAATATGGGCCACAGACATGGAGATGTTCATGCACTGTCCCAGGCTTTCCCACCAGGTGCTCACAAGGAACACATGGGAGAATCCCAAGAAAACTTTCTCCATGGTACTGGCTAGGGGAGACTAGTAGGAGTTACTGCTGACACGGTGCCCAGCCCCAAATCCACTGTCTCCCCTTGAAAAAAAAACACTTGATCTGCATAAGGAAAAGCAACCAAAATTAACTCTGAAGGCATTGGTTAAAACCCACTGAAGCTGGGGGAGGGAAGTAGTGAAATAAAACCCCATCCTTGGGAAATTAGGAAGAATAGATGCAAGACACAGTATTACATGTGAAGGAGGTAAAGTCCATATCCCCAAGGTGAAGGTTCACAGTGCCTAAGACTAAGGCTTAATTAAAACATCATAGAATGCCCCCAGAAGCCCCTACTACACACTAACAAGCACTGAATAGATATAACATTGGAATACAGCAAGGATTGTTGTAAGAAATAGATTTTCTCTGGGGAGTAGAGTGAATAGAAGACTTCAGGGCATGTGGGCAGATCCAAAACCAAATGGTGAGGAAACTTCAAACCAAGTTTAATTACTGAGTAGATTAGCACAAATCACCACATTAAAGAAATGGGGTGGGAAGAAAAGAATGATTATCTCCAAGCACAAATATTACTGATATCAGTAACTGCTACCCTATACAATATGCCAGACTTTTAACTATATATATATATATATATATATATATATATGGCATACACAGAAGCTGAATAAACAAGGTCTGAAAACAGGCATCAGAACCAGACTCATATATTCACAGATATTGAAATTAGCAGAAAAAATATTGTAAACAATTATGATTAACATGGTAAAGCTTCTGTTGGAATAAATTAGAGGGCAAAATACAAGATCAGACAAGCAATGTCATCAGAGAAAAAGCCATAAGAAAAAAAACAAAATTGTGATTTAAAAATAAAAGCAGGGCTTCCCTGGTGGCGCAGTGGTTGAGAATCTGCCTGCCAATGCAGGGGACACGGGTTCGAGCCCTGGTCTGGGTAGATCCCACATGCCGCGGAGCGACTAAGCCCGTGAGCCACAATTGCTGAGCCTGCGCGTCTGGAGCCTGTGCTCCGCAACGGGAGAGGCCACGATAGTGAGAGGCCCGCGCACTGCGATGAAGAGTGGCCCCCACTTGCCGCAACTAGAGAAAGCCCTCACACAGAAACAAAGACCCAACACAGCCATAAATAAATAAAAATAAATAAAATGTCCCTTCTTTAAAAATAAATAAATAAATAAATAAATAAAAGCAAAAATACTGTACCAAATATGGAGTATACCTTTAATGGGCTTACCAGTAGACTCAGCACAATCAAGAAAAGAGTCAGTGATCTTAAAATAGATTAATAGAAATTACGCAAACTTAAATGCAAAGAGAAAAAAAGAGTGAGAAAGAAAAGAAAAGAGCATCAGAGAGATGAGGGAAAATATCAAATGATCTAACATGTATGGAATTGAAATAAATGACAGAGAAGAAATACTTGAAAAAATAATACTAAGTATTTTCCAAGGAGACCTTCAAGACGGTGGAGGAGTAAGACATGGAGATCACCTTCTTCCCCACAAATACATCAGGAATACACCTACATGTGGAACAACTACAGCACACCTACTGAACGCTGGCAGAAGACCTCAGACTTCCCATAAGGCAAAAAACTCCCCACGTACCTGGGTAGGGCAAAAGAAAAAAGAAAACACAGAGACAGAAGAATAGGGACAGGACCTGCACTTCTGAGAGGGAGCCATGAAAGAGGAAAAGTTTCCACACACTAGGAAGCCCCTTCACTGGTAGAGACAGGGGGTGGGCGGGGTGGGAAGTTTCAGAGCCAGGGAGGAGAGCACAGCAACAGGTGCAGAGGGCAAAGTGGAGAGATTCCTGCACAGAGGATCAGTGCCAACCAGCACTCACCAGCCTGAGAGGCTTGTCTGCTCACCCGCTGGGACAGGTGTGGGCTGGGACCTGAGGCTCGGGCTTCGGAGGTCAGATCCCAGGGAGAGGACTGGGGTTGGCTATGTGAACACAGCCTGAAGGGGGCTAGTGTGCCACAGCTAGCTGGGAGGGAGTCTGGGAAAAGTCTGCAACTACCTAAGAGGCAAGAGACCATTGTTACGGGGTGTGCTAGGAGAGGCGATTCAGAGCACCACCTAAATGATCTCCAGAGACAGGCGTGAGGTGTGGCTACCAGCACGGACACCACAGATGGGCATAAAATGCTAAGGCGGCTACTGCACCCACAAAGAAGACTGTGTGCAAGCACTGGTCACAATCCACACTTCCCCTCTCCAATTACCAGAGATGGTTCCAACTCAGAGGTGGTCCCTCTGGGCCCCATTCGTACCATGGGCATGTGTGTTGAGTTTTTTAATTTTGCTTTTTGCCTAACCAAGCCAAATTCCATTCCTGAATGCCCTTCCTCTCTGACTCTCAGGAAGACCTGATCGAGTGCCCACCTCCCAAGCAAGCTACAGTGCTGAACACGCTATGACAAACAATGAGCAAGAAAGGAACACAACCCTACCCATTAGCAGAGAGGCTGCCTAAAATCACAATAAGGTCACAGACACCCCAAAACACACCACTAGACGTGGTCCTGCCCACGAAAAAGACAAGATCAAGCCTCATCCTCCAGAGCACAGGCACTAGTCCCCTCCACCAGGAAGCCTACAAACAACTCACTGAACCAACTTTAGCCACTGGGGACGGACACCAAAAACAATGGGAAGTATGAACATGCAGCCTGTGAAAAAGAGACAACAAACACAGAAAGTTAAGCAAAATGAGAAGACAGAGAAACACACAGCAGATGAAGGAGCAAGGTAAAAACACACCAGACCAAACAAATGAAGAGGAAATAGGTGGTCTACCTGAAAAGAAATTCAGAATAATGAAAGCAAAGATGATCCAAAATCTTGGAAATAGAATGGAGAAAATACAACAAACGTTTAACAAGAACCTAGAAGAACTAAAGAGCAAACAAACAATGATGAACAACAGAATAACTGAAATTAAAAATTCTCTAGAAGGAATCATTAGCAGAATAACTGAGGTACAAGAACAGATAAGTGATTTGGAAGATAAAATAGTGGAAATAACTACTGCACAGCAAAATAAAGAAAAAAGAATGAAAAGAATTGAGGACAAACTCAGAGGCCTCTGGGACAACATTAAACACACCAACACTCGAATTATAGGGGTGCCAGAAGAAGAAGAGAAAAAGAAAGGTACCGAGAAAATATTTGAAGAGATTATAGTTGAAAACTTCCCTAATATGGGAAAGGAAATAGTCAATCAAGTCGAGGAAGTGCAGAGAGTCCCATGCAGGATAAATCCAAGGAGAAACACGCCAACACGTATTAATCAAATTATCAAAAATTAAATACAAAGAAAAAGTATAAAAAGCAGCAAGGGAAAAACAACAAATAACATACAAGGGAATCCCCATAAGGTTAACAGCTAATCTTTCAGCAGAAACTCTGCAAGCCAGAAGGGAGTGGCAGGACGTATATAAACTGATGAAAGGGAAAAACCTCCAGGCAAGATTACTCTACCCAGCAAGGATCTCATTCAGATTCGACAGAGAAATTAAAACCTTTACAGACAAGCAAAAGCTAAGAGAATTCAGCACCATCAAACCAGCTTTACAACAAATGCTAAAGGAACTTCTCTAGGCAGGAAACTGAAGAGAAGGAAAAGACCAACTATAGCAAACCCAAAACAATTAAGAAAATGGTAATAGGCACATACATATCGATAACTACCTTAAATGTAAATGGATTAAATGCTCCAACCAAAAGACATAGACTGGCTGAATGGATACAAAAACAAGACACATATATATGATGTCTACGAGAGACCCACTTCAGAAGTAGGAATACATAAACACTGAAAAGGAGGGAATGGAAAAGATATTCCATACAAATGGAAATCAAAAGAAAGCTGGAGTAGCAGTTCTTATATCAGACAAAATAGACTTTAAAATAAAGAATATTACAAGAGATAAAGAAGGACACTACATAATGATCAAGGGATCAATCCAAGAAGAAGATATAACAATTGTAAATATTTATGCACCCAACATAGCAGCACCTCAATACATAAGGCAAATGTTAACAGCCATAAAAGGGGAAATTGACAGTAACACAATCATAGTAGGGGACTTTAAGACCCCACTTTCACCAATGGACAGAACATCCAAAATGAAAACAAATAAGGAAACACAAGTTTTAAATGAAACATTGAAGAAGATGGACTTAATTGATATTTATAGGACGTTCCATCCAAAAACAACAGAATACACATTCTTCTCAAGTGCTCATGGAATATTCTCCACAATAGATCATATCTTGGGTCACAAATGAAGCCTTGGTAAATTTAAGAAAATTGAAATAGTATCAAGTATCTTCTCTGACCACAACTCTATGAGACTAGATATCAATTACAGGAAAAATCTGTAAGAAATACAAACACATGGAGGCTAAACAACTCACTACTTAATAACCAAGAAATCACTGAAGAAATCAAAGAGGAAATCAAAAAATACCTAGAAACAAATGACAATGAAAACACACCAACCCAAAACCTATGGGATGCAGCAAAAGCAGTTCTAAGAGGGAAGTTTATAGCAATACAAGCCTACCTTAAGAAACAAGAAACATCTCAAATAAACAACCTAACCTTACACCTAAAGCAATTAGAGAAAGAAGAACAAAAAAACACCAAAGTTAGCAGAAGGCAAGAAATCATAAAGATCAGAGCAGAAATAAATGAAAAAGAAATGAAGGGAACAATAGCAAAGATCAATAAAACTAAAAGCTGGATCTTTGAGAAGCTAAACAAAATTGATAAGCCATTAGCCAGACTTATCAAGAAAAAAAGGGAGAAGACTCAATCAATAGAACTGGAAATGAAAAAGGAGAAGTAACAACTGGCACTGCAGAAATACAAAAGATCATGAGAGGGCTTCCCTGGTGGCGCAGTGGTTGAGAATCTGCCTGCTAATGCAGGGGACACGAGTTCGAGCCCTGGTCTGGGAAGATCCCACATGCCGCGGAGCAGCTGGGCCCATGAGCCACAATTACTGAGCCTGCGTGTCTGGAGCCTGTGCTCCGCAACAAGAGAGGCCGTGATAGTGAGAGGCCCGCGCACAGCGATGAAGAGTGGCTCCCACTTGCCACAACTAGAGAAAGCCCTCGCACAGAAACGAAGACCCAACATAGCCATAAATTAAAAATAAATAAATAAATAAATAAATAAATATTAAAAAAAAAAAGGAAAGCATTAAAAAAAAAAAAAAAGATCATGAGAGATTACTACAAGCAACGATATGCCAATAAAATGGAAAACCTGGAAGAAATGGACAAATTCTTAGAAATGCACAACCTTCTGAGACGGAACCAGGAAGAAAGAGAAAATATGAACAGACCAATCACAAGCACTGAAATTGAAACTGTGATTAAAAATCTTCCAACAAACAAAAACCCTGGACCAGATGGCTTCACAGGCAAATTCTATCAAACATTTAGAGAAGAGCTAACACCTATCCTTCTCAAACTCTCCCAAAATATAGCAGAGGGAGGAACACTCCCAAACTCATTCTATGAGGCCACCATCACTCTGATACCAAAACCAGACAAAGATGTCACAAAGAAAGAAAACTACAGGCCAATATCACTGATGAACATTGATGCAAAAATTCTCAACAGAATACTAGCAAACAGAATCCAACAGCACATTAAAAGGATCATACACTATGATCAAGTGGGGTTTATCCCAGGAATGCAAGGATTCTTCAATATATGCAAATCAATCATGTGATAAACCATATTAACATATTGAAGGAGAAAAATCATATGATCATCTCAATAGATGCAGAGAAAGCTTTCGACAAAATTCAACACCCATTTATGAAAAAAAACCTCCAGAAAGTAGGCATAGAGGGAACTTTCCTCAACATAAGAAAGGCCATATATATCAAACCCATAGCCAACATCATCCTCAGTGGTGAAAAACTGAAAACCATTTCCTCTAAGATCTAGAACAAGACAAGGTTGCCCACTCTCACCACTATTATTCACCATAGTTTTGGAAGTGTTAGCCACAGCAATCAGAGAAGAAAAAGAAATAAAAGGAATCCAAATTGGAAAAGAAGAAGTAAAGCTGTCACTGTTTACAGATGACATGATACTATACATAGAGTATCCTAAAGATGCTACCAGAAAACTACTAGAGCTTATCAATGAATTTGGTAAAGTAGCAGGATACAAAATTAATGCACAGAAATCTCTTACATTCCTATCCACTAATGATGAAAAATCTGAAAGAGAAATTAAGGAAACATTCCCATTTACCATTGCAACAAAAAGAATAAAATACCTAGGAATTAACCTACCTAAGGAGACAAAAGACCTGTAAAAAGAAAATTATAAGACACTGATGAAAAAGTTAAAGATGATACAAACAGATGGAGAGATATACCATGTTCTTGGATCGGAAGAATCAACATTGTGAAAATGACTATACTACCCAAAGCAATCTACAAATTCAATCCAATGCCTATCAAACAACCACTGATATTTTTCACAGAACTAGAACAAAAATTTCACAATTTGTATGGAAACACAAAAGACCCGAACAGCCAAAGCAATCTTGAGAAAGAAAAATGGAGCTGGAGGAATCAGGCTCTCTGATTTCAGACTATACTACAAAGCTACAGTAACCAAGACAGTATGGAACTGGCACAGAAACAGAAACATAGATCAATGGAACAGGATAGAACGCCCAAAGATAAACCCACACACATATGGTCACCTTATTTTTGATAAAGTAGTCAAGAATATACAATGGAGAAAATACAAAAAACAAAAAAGAAAATCTTGAAGGCAGCCAGAAAAAAAAAAAAAGACAAATTACAGAAAGAGAAATATTTATAAGAATTACAGTAGACTTCTCTTTAGAAATCATATAACCAGGTAGCTAATGGAGTGACATAGTTAAAATACTGAAAGAAAGAAGAAAAAAAAAAAAAAAACCTTAATTCTATATTCAGTGAAAATATCCTTGAAAAAATATGGAAAGAACCTCTGGTTTCAGCTCAAACATGTAAAGAGCTTTGGAAATTCTCACTTCCATCGTTGTAACAAGGAAAATCTGAACAAACTGAATTTCACTGACTTTTCTTGAACGCATCATTGAACTGAGATCACAGAACATACTACTATCCCCAAATCTGGAGCAACAGACAAATCCAGAGATTTATGGCTGAGATCTGCTTACCTGGAGCAAAAGCCACTGGAACCATAAGCTGGTGAGGGAACTTAAGTTGTGATTTTGACTGATTGCCGGGGTCTGAATTATTGATTAACATCAGAGAGAAACTCTAGGGGGAGCACAAATTTAGGAAGAAAGCCACAATTTCCCTCAGGGTTTTACCTCTAGGAGTCCCAATAGGTTTTAACTGTGACTATTAGAGCCTGCCATGTGGATCTGAAAGCAGAAGGGAGAGAGTTATCATTGTGAATTATGTGCAGAGTGTTCTCTATAACAAAGACCTACTCTCCAGGGGTAAAGACTATGCAGTAATATTTAGTAATTTTTAGTCCTCAAAGTACATTTCAGGAAAGGCCTGTTAGAAATGATGTATGTAATTCATCTGGCACAGAGACATTCCTTATTCCTGTTAACTACTCTTGTAATCATTGGCATGATATCTCTTTTTCTCAACTCCCTGGTTCATAACCTTTGAGCTCACACTTATTTGTGTATATTGTCCCATAATTATGTAATTTAACATATATTCTTAAGGCAAAAACAAACCTCAACATCCTTCTAGGAAGAGCTAGTGTGGTAAACACTATGATATCAGGAGATCTGGGATCACCTTCTGACTTCCCTGACAAAGTACCTTTCCCAAAATACCCTTGGTGCCAAAGTCAAATGAAAACATCTTTAAGAGAAGAAAAAAAAAAAATAGCAAGCTCACTGATATACTTCTTTTCATATAAGAGCCCAATTTTCTAGGAAGAAAGGGGTTGAAATTGGCTTCTAGGTACATAGATGGTGGAACAATGAGTGGTAGAAAGCTGAAGGCTCTAATGATGTGTCTTATGAAATTCACTATTTTTTGTAAGCTCATGGGTTTCTACTGTGCCTTATTTAAACTATCAGTGATTTTTGAACAGGAAAAATGATCCAACTCCTCAAACCTAGGACCTGTGGGAACAATATCTGAAGCAATGTTTCTGCTTCTTTGAATAGTGCTCTTATTTATCAAGAACATGCACTCCCTGGGTCAAAAAACTGAGATACAGGATTAACAGGGGGATCTGGGAATATTTCTTCTCTTTTTTCTAGATCTCTCCAGCTAGACCACAGTAGAGGACGCTGGTTTTTTCAGCCATATTTATTTTGCCTCTTTGATATCAAGCTGTGCTTTTGATAAAAGGACCATGGGATGAATTAGGCCCTTGGTAATTTGCATAAATAATTGAAAATGCCAATGACACCTCGCCCCAGTTCTATAAGTGTTTCTGAATTCATTTTATTCTCCACAGCAGTCGCTTGTGCTGGAAAAACAAACAGTCCTGTGAATCAGACTCATATTTGTTTACACCCCATGGAGAGCTGGGGGGGGATAAATAGATTAAGTCAAAGGCTGACTCTGCACAGAAAGGATGGGGGAAAAGGAAAAGCTTCTCAGGATCACTATCATGGTTACATTTTGTGGTTCTCCATGAGACGTGTGGTACAGTTTTCTTGTTTGGCGTGCTTATTATTGACAGAAGTACCATCCATCAATCCCCAAAATTCAGCCATATCTACTATGACTCATGACCAGAGTCATGGATCCTCTCTTTTAGGATATCTCCACTGATTCGTTTTTCAGTCTGTTATACTGATTCTTCTTCCAGGTATAATGCATATATATACCTTCCAGGTATAATGCAAATGAAGAAGTTGGTTCCTGACAGGGCACACTGACTTCACTCTGTCCAGTGGTCCAAATTTGATCTTATTGAGGTTTCAGGCATAAACACTCTGCTACACTCATTGGTGTTCAGCATACACTAAATACATGGCTATTTAGTGGTATCCATGTCTGTAGCTCTGGCCTCTTAACTGGTGGCAAGAATGAAATCTGCAGAGAGGGATAACCATCCTCATGCTCCATTTGTAGCTTCATGTATTGTCCTTTTCTCTCCCACATGTTCTTATAATTTTTTGGCCTTTCAAACATCCAAATTCTTTCACAAGCATCAACTCATTGAAGCTGCATAATTGCTTTGCAAGGTAGTTACTCAGCATTGTCATTGTCACACGAAACTATGGTTTGATAAGATAAAACACCTTGCTGAAGCATGCTCTGCTGGAAGATGGTGAAGCTAACTCCCATCCCACATTCCTTTCACTAGCACAAGTTTGCTCTGTCTAATTCTATTAAAACCAAGTTAATTTAATGTTTTACATAGAATGGATAAGGGAAAGTCACTAAAAAATATCAGATTAATTTGTGAAAATACTACTTTAAAAGTGGAAAAAATAGTATTAATGTAGAAAGAATCAATTCATATTATCTCACTAATATCTTTAAATCTTATCCCACTTTAAGGAAAATGAAACTGGAAGTCTTAAAGAATTCTTTCGGAATGAGGTTTACACTGCAAATACAGTATGGAAATTCAATCAGAAACCTGTATTTAAATCAAAGATTTTGCCTTTACATCAAAACATTGCTGAATTAATGCATACTATTCTAAGTTAAAATGAAATATTTAAGGTAGGCACATATCATGTCTTATGATTCTTCAATTTAACTGACCTTCCTGATTATCCAGCCAATGACAGGTCTCAATGGCATCAAATAAAAGGATTGCTCCTGCAATGTAAAATAACTAAAAAAATAAAAGTTTCCAAAACTGATGTAAAAGGCAGGAGCGGGGTGGTCAAATCCACAATGAGGATAGATATACACTGTTACATTTGTGTCATGGCTTCACTTGCTGTGTCCTTCCACTTGGTGGTCTCTTTCCAGCGGCTCTCTCATTCCAAGGACTCCAACATGCCACCCAAGTCAGCCGAGCAGAGGGATCTTACCTTCTGAGAGCTGCTTCAGAGAATGGATACTCCTTGTGCTTTGTCTCTGGGATATATCACAATTCCAGTGTAGGTAGTGTATTGGGAGGGTCCATTGGACAGCAGCAAGAGTGGATGGAATGCCCACAGTGAGTTTGGCACCTGCATCTCAGCCTGGGCTCAGATGCCCAGATCAAATTCTCATTCATCATCCAGGGTCAGTGAAGCTTGAAAGTGAGAGCCAAATCCACAGACACCATCTGGGGATGTGGAAAGAACCTGTGAAGCAGGAGTCAGAAAAAATGGCTTTCAGGCTTGGTTGTGACTCTTTCCAATAGGAATATTATAGGCAAGTAGTAAAATTGCTCTGCATCTTCAACTATAAAATGAAGGTAATAATTTCTACCTTGCTTTCCTTAGCAGTTTCTTGTAAATATAGGGAACAGAGACTTTTCCTGCATCTCTTCTGGAGGGAACTTTCTGCCCTTCTCCCCATGCTTTTGCCTCTCTGCACTCTTCCCATTAGCAGCTTTTTCAAAGTGAGGTAAAGGTGCTAATTTGTAAATGTAGGACATTTACTGGAGCATGTTTTACTAGTGGACCGTGACCATCAAAATCTACATGTGGTCTTCATTCTTACTTGTAGTAAATTGAATTGGGTGAGATTTTCCTCCTAGTGAAGGCAAACTTTCTCTATGGCCCAATTTGGAGCCCAAGCATTTCTATCAATTGAGGAGTAGGTATAAGGGAATAGATTCTACTTCCAAACCTCATTCTTGCATTTCATTACACATAGAGTCTTGAATCATGAAATAAAATTCCTGCTATCAGTTCTATGTATTTTATCATCTGACTATTCATGGTTTGTATAACAGCTTTGGTCAGGAACTCAGAGGAGAATAGGAGTTAAATGGTGAGACAACAAAAAAACTACAAATTCCTAACTGTGAAGGTCAGACAATATATGTTTTATGAAATAATGTATGCAATACAAAACAGAATAAAAAGGTACAAGTGATGAATATAATCACTTCAGTGTCATAAATTGTTGCAAAGGGTAAAGGAGGAGACATCAATTTCCCATAGAAATGCAGAACTGTAATATTGACCCTGTTTTCTTGACTCTTGCAGAGTTGTACCTACTAGCCAGTGCTGCTCACTTCCAAAAATGCAACATGTCTTAGATGAATGACCACTAAGCTTTCTTTTGAGTGAATATGAGGTGTTTTTGTTTTGTTTTGGTTTTGGTTTGGTTTGGTTTGGTTTGCTATTCAGTTCAAGCAAGAGGTCTCAGACAATGTAATCAATTGTCTTATGCCTCAGTTTCTCTATCTGCAAAATGGACTTCATTGAAATAATTATTTTTGTTTCAGCAGACAGTTTAGGCGATCAAGTGAGATAGTATCTAGAAAAGTTCTTTGTAAAATACAAAACACAAATACACATAGACAGGCAAATATATATATATATATATTTGATTATCATTTTCGAGACAGGATATGTGCCTCTCTTCCTTTCTTTAGGAATGCTTTTTGAGCACCTGTCATGGGCTAAGCATAGTGCTAAGCTTTTGTAGCATGTGTTCTTTCACTGGAAACACACACCAACTCTTTTGAGATGGAAATTATTCCCATCTCTTCACAGATACACAAAATACGGCTTAAAGGGCTGCTCCCCACTGACCATGAGGCCAGATGCACAGTCTTTCAGAGCTTCTGACTGAGTTGGAGGGAGTAATGCTGGATGAATCGTTAATCCTTAAACCTCCTACTGCCTGCTTGAACCACATTACCTTGAGTGAGATGTGGTGAAGATAGATGTAGATCAAGAGAGAGAAATCAAAAAGAGGTCTACTGTTTTATTATACTCACCATTTCCTGGAGAGAACACAGCACAATGCAGGGCCACATGGGGAAGCACCAGGGTCAGTCACAAGGCAGAAAGAGAGAGACACTGTGAGCAAGCACTTTTGTTGTGGTTCTTGCAGGAATAAATGGGTAAGGCAGGGCAAGTAGGCTTAGGATTAGCTAATGTAATTAATTTCAGCAGGCTCTGGGGCATAGGGGCTGTCCTTGGTTGCCTGGTACCTGGACCAGGAATATTAAGGCAGATGTATCATGGTCTGAAGTATGATATCTTGCTAAAGGAAGAGAATGCAGATCTTAATTGGATGTTCAATAAAGAGAACTGACCTGCCTGTAGTCTAGACCTCCAAACTGGGTCAAGACAGCACACACAAAAACTATATTACACCACTTAACATTTGGAGTATACATTGACAATTTATTAAAATCTTTTTCTTCTTTGAAAATAATAATTGAGAATATAGTACATAGGGTGGCAATATGAAAAGGCATTTAGAGACTCCATCTAGGGTCAAATCTCAGCTTTACTACTTACTAGATACACAAACTTGGACAAAATATTTAATCTCTTTATGTCTCTGTTTCTATATACATTATACTAGAACTTGATTAGATAGTGCCTTATAGTTAGTTCTCTCTATATATCAGCTTTTAAAAAAATTTTTATTAAATACTTTTATTAAAGAATGATATACAGCATGTTTGTATTTCTTCAAAATTATTACATAAAGTTTTATGTATCTCTTTTATGTAAATAGACCTCAGAGGGAGGTGGTTTCAAAAGGACAGAATAAGGAAAGAGTATTGTCAAGAAGTTGTCATGAAAATAATTACATCCTTATGAATTAATAATAAGTTATTTCTAGATGTTACAGATTTCTTATTTTTATTACAGGAAATATGAAGAAATAAAGCATAACAATAGAAGAAACTCTGTAATACCTTGGAACCTTAAATCACCATGATTTCTAATGGCATCTTTCAGAAATTGTAATAATAAAAACACATAGTTATAGAGAAGAGGAGAAAACAGTGAACAAACTAGTAAACTTGAAAGTATTAAACTACCTCTTATGTCAAGGAAAATTAGAACATTTGTTGATGATGTTTTTACTTTTACTATTACAATTTATTATAAAAAGTAAAGACAGGGAAGTTTTTAAAAATTAAGAAATATATTTTGTTGACTTAGTGATGTTATCAAATTCTCTCAATAAATAGCTAAAATTTCAGAAACTTTTTATTGTCATGGACAGGTTCTGTGTGAACTGGCATATGCTCTTATCCATTTTGTTAAGATATCTAAAATAGAAAGCACAAGTTTAAGCAACTCTGGGGGTGGCACTGCCACAGTATCTTCTTGTCTTTTTAACATATGCATTTAAAACTCTAAACTTACTTGTAAGTGCCATTTGAGCTGATTACAAAACCTCTTGATGTGTATGTATTCTGATAGTCATTCAGTTCTAAAGATTTCATATTTTCTCTTAGTATTGCCTTCTTAACTCTTGGGTTATTTGGGAGTGTGTATATTTTTGATATATTGGTTTTGCCATCTTTTATTGTTGATGTATAATTTAATTACATTGTTGTTAGAGAACTTTGTGTGACGAAATTTGAGAATTGTTATGAATCCTTATGTTTCATATGAATTTGAGAAGAATGTATAGTGTCTTCTTTAAATATTCCTTTTTCATTTTAAAACAAATGAAAAAAAGTAAATCAACTATACTTCAATTAAAAAAAACAAATGAATGACGCATATTTTAAAGGGAGTGTATATACTAGCTTTTTAAAAATTCATTACCTAAATAAATTTACATAAGGCTGCATTTGTTCCTTCAGAACAATTTATGAAATTTTGCTACCTTATCCTAATTAAATGATAGCACTTAAGTGAGAAATTTTAACGACTAATTAAAGAATCTAAGATCAAGTTTGTTAGAGTGAGTGGAAATAAAATGGAGTTATAACATTTAAAAATCTTGAAATCTCTTAAAATAATAATAAAAATTCCTCTGAGAAATAATGAGTGTTTGTTTTACTATATCAATCTCAATAATGGAGTCACTAAAAATTAGTGAAGGTGTATCATATATCCAAGATATCTTCAATATATTCTATTCATCCATTCTCTCATTACTAATGTGAAATGATTTACAAAGAAAAAAATGTTAGACTAGTGTAGAACCTTGGAGCCATCTGGTTTAGCAGCATTATTTTAGAAATGGACTCTTAATGGTGAGAGAGGAGTCCCATATGTAAATATCCTTGAAGAAACTGAGTCCTCGAGATCACTGGAGCAGAGCCGATTCAAGTCCGTTTCCCTTAGCTGGGCTTTAGGTGTTCCAGAAGGCCAACCATCAGATATCCATTGAGAAGAGTCAGAAACAGCCTCATTAGAGGAGAGGGTGGGAGATAGATGAACTTGGAGTTTGGGGTTAGTAGATGCAAACTATTACATATAGAATGGATAAACAACAAGGTCCTACTGTATAGCTCAGGGAACTATATTCAATATCCTGTGATAAACCATAACAGAAAAGAATATGAAAAAGAATGTATATATATATATATATATACATATATATATATATGTATAACTGAGTCTCTTTGCTGTACAGTAGTAATTAACATAACACCGTAATTCAGTTATACTTCAATAAAAAATTTTTTTTGAAAAGAAATAGCCTCATTAAAGCAGAAGCCTGTAACTTCTACTTCACTGTACATGCTCTGTGGGACTCCATTTGTCTGTGTTCTTCCTCGATACAGAGAACTAGAAAAGAATACTGGATGAGGGTCATGGCAGTGATATGGGTTTACAGAAGTCACTCCTTACTAAATCCTCATTATTAAAATGAGCTGTATAATGATACTCACCTCCCAAGAATGTTGTTAAAATTTACCTCATGTGGCCAACATGTTGACTAGCACATAGTAGGTCCAATATAAGTCCTTAGTTGGTCTTGGTAGGTTTCCTCTAAATGTTTAATGTAATTTGTCTTTTTTTATACTCTTAAGCATTATAACCTCTTTCAAAGTTTAAATAGGTTGTTCAATTATAGTTCCAAAGCCCTTCACCTATTCCTCAAAATGAACAGATGTAGTAAATATGGAAGTCTCTATTTAGCATCCATCAAACATGTACAATGAGAGTGTCTACTGTGTTCTGTGTTTCATGGAATAGTCTCTTAGATCTATTTCCTCAATCATTCATCACTTTATTCATTTATTAATAACTGAGCACTTGATACTAATTATTTTGGGAAGAACAGAGACATTTCAAGCATTGAGAGAAACACTGTGCATCACTAAAAGCATCTTTGAGGACAAACTTCCTTGAATGACAGGGATGATGATACCATTCCTTCTTGTCAAACTCCTAGGATTAGGGTAGACAAACCCAGCACTTGTCCCAAGCCAAGCTGTGCAGAGATCAATGTTTACACTGTGTGGGAGCACATATAAAATAAGCGACGTGAGAAGAAGGTTCACCATCTATTTTAAAATGCTACCTTCTATTTTAGATTGAACATGTACCATTTCTGTTTAGCAATTTCAGCTAATTGTTGGATTAACATTTTGGGGAACAGATTGCAAACTTCAAAATGGAAAAGATCATTTTAGGGAGGGAAGCTAGGCAGCTGTCAGTGAGTCAGAATTAACATACATTTGCATAACAGATGTACAGTAAGGTGTCTATGACAGACAATCACTGAATATTAATGCTATAGACCACGACATCATTTGCGTAAATGCTGTCTGCTGGGTATTGAGGTTGGTGTGCTCTTTGCAGAAGACAAAGGGCCAGAGAATGGAACAGATGCACCAGATTCGCCGACGCATCTTAATTTATGACATCCTCATGAAAGACCTTGTGGTGTGATTTCAGATTTTATTACAAATAATTTGGAGATAAAGGAACTAAGTAATTATCTTTTCCCCTACAGTTAGTCGCTCTCAAAGGAAGAGGGTTCATTTGTGGACTGCCATTGTGATGTTCTCAGGAGAGTGGCATTCTTTTTCTGAAGTGGGGGTGGGGCAAGGGAGAAAAAGAAAGCTTTCCTGGAAGTCAACATTGTGTCTTAAATAGATTTGGCTATTAGCATGTTTTCAGACACCTGTCACAGAGCAACTCACCCCCTACTTGAATGAAGCAGCAGGTGATTCCATGGTAGGTTTCAAATAGTATTTTTTAAAAAGAGAATTAATGTTGAAGTATAAAACCCATTTTGTTAAGTCAATGTTATGAAAATATGTTGAGCTTGTACTATGTGCAAAGCACTGAGCTTCCTTTCTTTGGTATCTTAATCAATAATTTGCTGTCTTCCAGTCTGTCTCTATTGAACACACTCCCAAGTAATTACACGTCACAAAATTGCTTGCCTTCTTAGCCTCTCAATGCATAACAGGTTCTTGACGGGCTAATTAAAAATGTCACGTATTTGATCAATATGTATTGTAGCACATAACATGTGCCAGACCTTGTATTAGGTTCTGAGTGTGGAAAGACATAGTTTCCCTCCTAAAGGTTCACTGTCTAGTGGAGATGACAGTCAGTTGACAAATATTTATTGAGCAGTTACTATGCACTAGGCATTGTCAAGGTGCTAGAGGTACAGCAATAAATAAAACTGGAAATCACTGCCCTGAAGGCACTTTATTTTTGGTGAGAGGGAGACAATAAGTTGGTAACCAAATAAATAAGATGATATCAGGAACAAGTAAAATAAGGTAAGGTGAGAGAGAGTGGTTAAGAGTGACTGAGAGTGACTGGCATGGGACAGGTCTGCTTTATTTTAAGTTACAAAAGACCTTTCTATAAAAGTAACGATTGACCTGATACCTGAATGGTGAGAAGGAGGCAGCCATATGGAGCATTTGGAGTAATCTCATTCAAGTAGAAGAAATTGCAAGTACAAATTTTCTGAGACAAAGTGCATAAGCATGCAAATAATTTGTTCACAAGGAGATAAGTTCTAAGCACTACACAATTTGTACATGTACATGGGAACAGAGGAGAGAGCTCCTGATCCAGATGCATTGAAGTGAAGGTCAAGGGAGTTGGCAGAAAGAATTATTTTCTGCATTGTGCCTTTCCTGAATTGAAGCCCAAAGCACAGGGAGAGATTAAGTGTTCCAAAAAGAGAACATACCACATGCAGAGACCTTAGAAAGATACAAGAAAGCAAAGCAGTTCCTGAGAACTGCATTTTGTGTGTATTTGTCTAGATCATAAATTGTGTGGAGAAAGTGTCAGAATATAAAGATGTAAGGGCAGAGTTAGGATTAGATTGAGAAGAATCTGTGTGCTAAATTATCGATGCAAGGGAATAAACAGACTTCTGATTTAGAAATCTCATCTGAAGACAATCATCTGGTTGCGAGGACAATGCAACATGCTAAAACATCTAACCCCTGTTTTTTGGGAAACCTCTCACCTATGTGATAAAGGGTATCACTTTAATAACTCACATTCCTTTGATTCTCACCACAGTGGCTTAAACAGGATTTTTAACTATCCCAAAATCCACCAGGGAGTTAAGAGAGCTGCCCACTAATCTGCATCCTTCTCTACTCCCCCTTATCAGTGTTATTTTCCTAAAAATAGTTCAGAGTGCTCATCCCCACCATTGTGTGCTGGACTCTCTGAGAGAACCCCAAAATCTATCTTAGGGCAGGGGTTTCTCCTGGAACCTCTAACAATGCCTCCCCCTGTGATACCAGAATCAAGCTACATTTCTTGAATTAGGGTTTAAAGATCCTCATCCCACACATTGTCACACTTTAGTACCAAAGCAGTAACCACCCATGCCTCTATCTCTTAGGGACTTTCTTAGGAACCATTTCTTTGGTTTGTGCTTGATGTTTCTCTCTCCACAATCCCTAATACTATTTGCTAATATGCATTTTGCACATACTATGTTGCAAACTCTGTGCTACATTCTAAACATGTTTAAGCCTCACAACGCCCCTCTGATATATTTTCTGCATTTAATGGATAAGGAACAGAATTCAGATAGAGTAAGCCACTTGCCCACGGTTTCCAGCAAATGACTGAACTCAGTTAGGTACACAGGAACACTGAATATAGAGACCCCATTTATAAACACTGTACTATACTACCTTTCCCGAGACCTCAGGGGTGAGTACATGGGGTTGGGGTAAGGCAAAGGCACCAGCCATGCTTGTTGTTCTCTCTGCCTTCAGGTGCTTACTAAAATCTCTTCCTTCAAATACAAGTATCTCCTAAGAGTTCATCCCTTACCATGAGTTACCATGACATACCCAAACACTCTTAAATCAGTTTATCTAGGCTCAGAGGAATTTCTCATGCATCATTCTTCAGCAGCATTCTGCTTGTTAGTTATTTCTGTTTAAAGTGGTTGCAGACTTCCAGAATACACAGATTACAGAATAAAAGGAATTTTGTATCACTAGTTTACCTAAACTGGCTTTAAATTTATTGTGCCTAGTCTGTTTTTTTGAGCTCTTCCATTGTAATTTCCCTGCCAAAACCTATTATAGGAGATATTTACAAGGGGAAGGAACAACTCATTAAAACCCTTACCTGATGGGGAACAGTATGATGTGGTGAAAAAATCGAACTCTGCTTCACCTTTGCACTGCCTTGATTATCATGGAAATGACACAAGAGATGAACAAATAGCTCAGCTGGATATAATAGTCAAGGATGTATTGGTCTGCTGGTCCCTTCTCTTTGTTGGCCATCTAAATTTCCTTTTCCCTATGCCAACGGATATTACCAGTGGTGATATAAGTAGCCAAAGCCAGATTTTTTTATTTTATTTTATTTATTTATTTATGGTTGTGTTGGGTCTTCGTTTCTCTGCGAGGGCTTTCTCTAGTCGTGGCAAGTGGGGGCCACTCCTCATCGCGGTGCTCGGGCCTCTCATTATCGCGGCCTCTCTTGTTGCGGAGCACAGGCTCCAGACGCGCAGGCTCAGTAATTGTGGCGTACGGGCTTAGTTGCTCCGCGGCATGTGGGATCTTCCCAGACCAGGGCTCGAACCCGTGTCCCCTGCATTGGCAGGCAGATTCTCAACCACTGCGCCACCAGGGAAGCCCCAAAGCCAGATTTTTAACCTCCTGCCTGAAACCCAGCCAGTAGTGAGCATAATTACTTTCTCTTTTCTAGCTAGAATTTGAAGTCTCCATGTTCAAATTGTCCAGTAAGTGACCAGGTGTCATTTTGAGTGAGAAACTTCCTATTCTGTCAATGTTATAAAATTTCCTCAGAGAAAATTTCCTCTGATAGGAGTTGCCAGGGTTAAGGATATCAGCATGTCACCTCACTGCCAGAGCACAAGACTCGGAGTTCCTTCTTGTGTTTGATTTCAGGGAAGAAATACCTGACCTCATGAACTGTGCATCAGTGGAATAAAGGGAAAAATACAAATTGAGATGCTTCCTCCACAAGTAGGGATCTAGTATTACTGAGTCTTATGATATTCCTACTGAAACAAGTATCTTTTGTGTTAAGAGTGGTCTTATCTTAGAAGTGAGCAGAGCTTAGAAAATTAGAGGTAGCCTGTGATAGAGGGACATAAAGATGTTTGGAAGCCTAGAAGTTAGAATACATGTAGGAGGAAGACAGGGGATGGAGCTATCATGAAATAGAGGATAGATTTCAGAGTGCCATTTAAGACTAGTCAACAAGTTTGAATCGTACAATAAGGCAATAGGAAGCCATTCAAGTAGTTTACGGAGAGAATAACATACTCAACTTTATTTTTTAAAAAGCACTCTAAAAACAATGTGGAAAATGGACGGGAAGAGAGCAAGTGAGAATAAAGAAAACCAAAATGTTGATACATGATTAACATAGTCAAGATGAGGAATGATAACGGTAGTCTAGACTAAGGTTGAAACTGAGGTTGAAAAGAGATTCTTAAAAGAATGTTTAAGAGATAGAATCAAGAAAATTCAATGAATAATTGACTGTAGATATAAGAAAGAAAGTAAAAGCCAAGATCTTTCCTGAACTTCAAGCTTGGGAAACTGGGTGGAAAGTGAGACTATTTTCTGATGGCTCAAAAGATGGGTTTCCTTTTAGACATTTGAACATTAAGAAATGTCCACTAATAATTTGATTTATGGACCCAGAACTCAGTAGGGATTGGAATGGATCCAGTTGTAAAAATGTTGACATGGAAAGCTTGGAATGGTAATTGAAGCCTCAAGAATAAGACAAATGGGATAAAAAGGAAAAAATTAAAGTGTGTAGGATAGAGTCGCATTCAACATCAGCACTTAGATGGAAGATTGAACCAAGACTTCTCCCTGACCTGATAATAGATATAGCTAGGTACACAGAATCTCACAGAGGAGGTTAAGGAGGGACAGCCAGCAAGGCAAAAGTAAAAGAAGAGTATGTGGGATCACAGAGGGGGAAGTTTCCTAGAAGAGAAGGTAGTAAATAGGATAAACTCCTCTGGGTGTTCATTTAGAAATAGCACCAAAAATGCCCTTTGGGCTAAGAATGCACTTGTGTTTGGTAGCTTTAGTAAGGACAGTATAATAGAAGGGTGGCATTAAATCCAAACTGCATTGGGTTGAAGAATGAGTGTGAAAAGAGGATATAAAGGCAGCCAGTTTGGGTGATGCATTTGAGAAGATTAATGTGAAGGTGAGAATAAGTAGAGTGGTAGTTGGAGAGAGACGGGTAATTGAGAGGAAGTTTTGAGGTGTGTGTGTGTATGTGTGATACAAATGAGAGAGACTTGAGCAGGTTCAAGTCTGGTGGAATGTGTCTACAAAGGGGGAAATGTTGAAGATACAGACTAGAGGATGTCAAGTCAACACAGTGAGTTCCTGAGAAAGCAGAGGGATTACTTTTATGGAGAAAGGGAGTGGTAAGCATCAACATTTTAAGAGGAAGGAAGAAGGAAAGACTAGGAGGGTGGGTTTGTAAGTTTAGTGACAGATACTGGAAGAACGTCTAGTAGCTTCAAGGGCTTCTAATTTCTCTTTAATGTAGAGAAAACAGCAACGAAGAAAACTCCATTAAGTGTGATGGAGTGAGATGACAAAGCTCTAAAGTTTGGGAAGAATCAGCGAGGTTTGAAATAGCTCTTATAAAGAAAGAACCGAGCAAGGAAACCTGGAAGTGTCAGGCAGAGCTGAATTTTCTGACTCTGGTGCCTGAACTCTTGTGAAAAAAATGTGCTTCCCAGTGCCCTCTGGCAGAGCCATGATGGAAGCTGCACCCTCCAAGTTAAGAGGAAACAGTATTTTTATTATAAAGCAAAATGCGCTGGTTCTCATATTTGATCAACTGTACAATTATTTTTCCAGGCTTAACCTCCTTCTCTGCCCACTCCCTCACTCTCTATTCAAATCAGCCTGTGACTGTTTTCTGCCAATTGTGTTAGTCATAACAGGAACACATTCATGTGAGTGAGTGATTTCTGCTCTGGCAAAATGTCCTAGTATCAGCACCTACCATCAGCATAAATTTCCCGGATTGGCCTGCCAGTGGATCTGACAGCTCCCCAACTCATCACCTCTTTCCCATTGTATCCTTCCAGCACCCACAATATGGGACGGGATTATACATGCCTTTGATCACTGGACTGTGACTTTGTTGTGCTGAGGAGACACTGTTTTAGTTGTTTCATCTGATCTCATCCATTTATCCCATGACACTTGGGATCAAGTTGTAGTTTAATACGGAATAAGGAAGTACTTTATAAAAATAACACAGGTGACACTGTGAGGTCACAAGCCACCAGACACTGGTGTACTATTTGGGAAGAGCTTGGAAGATTGCCTATGGGAAAATAAAGAGAATATTCCCGAGTCAGAGAGAAAGAAATCTAACAAAGCTACTTCACAGGTGTTTTCTTAGATTTGATGGTTATAGACTCAGGGAAGTCTATTGAAAATAAAATGCAAAATTGTTGCACATGAGGGAACTGAAGTATACAAAAATGATAAGGCTCTCAGAGGCAACAAGATGAAGAGAAGAGAGGATAGCCAAGGAATGTGATGCATGTCCCAGCTCACTGCTTTGCTGGCTGAATGACCCTAAACAATTTACCGAACATTTATGACACCATTTCCTATTTTATAAAAGGAAGGTGATGTCTGTTTTGATGGTCGTTCTAAGGCTGTGTTGGCGAATATGGTACCTGCTAACCACATGTGGCTATTGAAATTTAAATTATTTAAAATTAAATGACATTAAAATCAATTCCTCGGTTGAGCTAGCCACATGTGAAGTACTCAATAGCCACGTGTGCTAGTGGCTATTCTGTGGGATCGTACAGATATAGAACATTTCCATCATCACGATAGTTCTATTTGACAACATCCTTTAAAAGATTAGAGATAATGTAAAAAAGAAAAATGCCCAGCTCACATTAGGTACTCTTATATGATAAGTAACTTTTTGTTCATCATAACTTATCTTTCAGACTATGTGCCAAAATCTGTACAAAGCGTGTTGCATATGTTATTTAATATAATTTCCACTCCCACTGGGGATAAGAATGGGAATACTCTTATTCTATAGATGAGGAAATGAGGCTTGAAGAGGTTAAATAATTTTCCAAGTTTACAAAGATTACAAGCTCTTACTTTTAGGAATATCTTCAAATCACTAAGAAGAAAATGTAATCAGAAATGGGTTTCAAGCACTCATTTGCCCAACCACAACCTGTGCTGTTATAAGCCTGGCAACGTGCTTTTATATATACTGAGAATAGTGAAAAAGCTCCAGCTGTGGTCAGAGGAAGACTAGAGAGTCTTGAGGGTTTCATTCAGGAAAGAGAAGAAAAGTGTCGGAAAAACCCTTATATGTAAAGAAATATGGGCTAAAGTAGATGTCCCTTAAGTTCTATAATTTTGGACTCTAAGATTCTGAAAGGCTTCATATTACATGTTCTATTCTGTCAGAGGTAATTGGAAGGTAGTTATTTATTGCAAGAAATATAAGTATTTTCTCTTTTTGTCTTTGCCAATCAATACCTGCCTCTTTGAGGAGACCTATGTTCTGAGGAACATGTAGAGAGGAGCAATTTGATCTTGAAAGCAAAAAAAATATAGGTTGGGAAATGGGTCCAAGGAGTTGAGTGTCAGATCTTATGAATAGGACAAATTGTGCTTTTAAGAAGCACTGTCTTTGTCTGCCTAAATCTTATGCTTCAGACCTTTATCCATTGTCTTCTAAAAGAAATGTCAGGACACTCAAGTAATAAGCACAACAGTGCCTTGTTAAACATATTCCTGATAGAAAAACAGCAGAATCAACAACTACACAGCAAATAATAATAATCACACAACAATAATAATAATAATTGTTGGATTACTATATTATGAATAAATTAATGCAACATCTTAACAGTGATTATATTTAGTCAGGGTAAGCTAGATTATATGACAATAACAAATACACCAAGACATTTCAGTGATTTAAGCCAAAAAAGAATTGCTTTCTCATTTACATCACAGCTAAACTGAATAATTGTAGCTTTCCTTGGTGGCTCTCTTCTAGATGGTGACTCTGAGACTCAGCATCTGGAAGTTGTGCTTTCCAAGGACTAGAGAGTCATGTAGGATATTTAAGGGTAAAGCCTGAAAGTATTTTACAGTATTTCTGTTCACCTTACATTCACCATAATTTAATCACATGGTCTACAACTCAACTATAAGAGGTACTGGCATGTGTCACTTTGATTTTGGCCCAAGTATGATGACCAACTGGCCTGTCTCTGAATCAGAGGCCATCAAACATGTTCAGGCTCAACCTATATGCATCTGCAAGTTCCTTGCTTATTTTAACAGACAAAAAGCCCCTTTCCTTTTAAATAGCTTCTCACTTGTATATTTCCCCCAAACTCTTGTTCTACTTAAATGCCACCTTCCCCACCCTTATCGACTCCTAATTCATTAAGAATATCACCCCCACCAGACAAAATTTCCACCTTCCTTTGTAACTGGTCATGCTCCTTTTCAGAGGAGCATGTCTCCTTCTCTTATATTAAGCCAAATCCTCTATATGAAACATTGAGCTCCTTTACTTCTTCCAGACCTTGATCTATTAATTATTACCTCTCTTTCCAGTATCTTTACTTCTGTGTATGCTTTTTTGTTTGTTTGTTTCTTTGGTCTATAAACTTGTTGAAATATTTTTCATCCTAATAACCCTTCCTTGACACTTAGATTGCACTCCCCCTATAAGTACAGTTCAATCTCTATGTTTACCCTTCATTACATAGTCTTGGAAGAATAATATATATTTGCTTCCAATTTATTTCTAAATATTTGTCTTCATAATACTTATCAAATATTTCATTATATACCATTATACGTTGTGTTTATTGCCTGCATCCCCCACTAGACTTCAAGATTGGGAAGGACCTGACTATATCTTTTTTATTCACCCTGATTCCCAGTGTTAAGCCCAGGGCCTGATACATGGTAGCTGCTTTATAAATATTTAATGATTTAATCCACTGCAACTGACGCAAACTAAAATAATCAATTACATCATCATTATTAAATCTAACGAATACATTTCTGCCTTTACTTTCTAGAATTATTCCACTGCATTTTACACCATTGGGTACCGCATGTTCGCTAAACAAGATAATCCCTTGATGTCCTTGACCCGTCAAACTCTTGGCTGTTTTCCTACCTCTATGATGGGTTCTTTTCAGTCCACTTAATTTTCTACTGCATATTCTGCTGTGCACTGCTCAGGTTTTATCCTTGAAAAGGATGATTTATCTACTTTTAAGATTTCTGCTGCCACCTGTATGTTGATGCTTTCCAAAACATATATTAATCCTGGACTTCTTCCTTGAGTTACAAAATTTGGGGTCAAGCTGCCCGTTTGATATTATCATCAAAATGTCTTATTGACATCTCAAACTCGACTGGTCCAAACTGGAATTCATTATTCCCCAGGGTTGCTCATCCTTTCTCACGCTGTATCTCAGGGCCATTATCCATACAGTTATCAAACTAAAAGCCAAAGAGCCCTGTCTTCTCCCTTTCCCTTCCAGACTCTATTCTATCAGTCCCTAAGTATCTCCTGCATTTGTACTTGCAAATATTTCTTTTCTACTTTCTCTCCTCTCCATCCTTACCAGTTTTCTTACTCATTTCTCCACCCTAGATTACAAAAAGCCTCCTGTCAATCTCCTTGCCACCAGATCCTTCCAGCTAAACCATTTTCCACACTGCACCCAAGCCAACATTTTTAGAAGCAACAATCTGACCATTTCACATTTTGATTTAAACCCCTTCAAAGGGGGTTAATATATATAATGTATAGAAGGACAGATCTAAACACTTTATGATGACTTGGACTTTCCAAAATTTGACCTCTTCTTAGTCTAATCTCTTGCTTCTTTATATCTCTAATTTATGATTAGCAATATTAGTGTTCTGCACACACCCTGTTCATTGTTGCTTTGGTACTTTGCTTCAAGAAAGTTAAGCAAATCCTAGCTATCCCTTCTTATCTTTGCATCTTATCTCAGACCTCACCTCCTCCAGAAACTCTCTATCCCTGTCTACTCTGGGATAGGCACCACTCTTCTGTGCTCATATGATATCCTAATTCTGTGACTTTGAACTTCATGGAGTAGAGTCCCTTGCAAAACTTGTTGGACATACCATTTGAATGAGAAATAATTATTTTGTGAAATCAAGTCATTGAGATTTGAGGGTTAATTTGTGACCTCAGCATCATCTATCTAATTCTGAATAAACTATGGTTAGCATGTGATAAATAAAGAATGAGGCACAGAAAAGTGAGGTCTCCACTGTGTTCATACAGACAAAGCACAGTTCCCTTATCCTCTCCATCTCTAACATTCACTGGAGCTATTTTACTAGGAAATGTTCAAAGACAGCCAATTTGACTCAAGAAGGAAAAGAAGAAATGTATGAAAAACTACTTTCTCTAAGTATGGCAAACATTTGTAGAATAAATGAGTTTGCAGTTTATAATCTGTTTTCCACTCTAGCAAAGCCAGTACTGTTCCATCTGAGCTGAGAAACTACTGGAGCTTGAATTATCCATGAAGGCTCTGACTGTTTGTCATGCAGCCTGGCCCACAAAGGACAAGTTTACACATTGAAATGCAAGGATGTCAAATTGAGACCCAGCAAACACTGTTACATTTTGGTGGCTGGAATGTCATGTGCCTGCCCATGTTCAGGAGTCATTTCAATGTCCCTTGGGGAATAACGTCAAGGAAATGGGCCTTGTAGCACACATTTAGGGCTTTGCTCGGTATTCACAGAATGTCCTGTCTCTCACTGTGCCTGCCCCAGATGTAGCCAAGGGAGGGAGAAGGAGTGAGATAGTGAAGCTCAGTTTGTGGAGTGTTACTTCAAGATGAAAAGATTTCCAAATATCTCTTGAGGAAAGGAATAAATATACCACATCACAACAAATGTTTAGTTCTTCAACAGATGAGAGGGATCAGTAACTGGCTCCATTCCATTGTGGATATTTTTGATTATTACCATATTTTATCTCTTGATTAGTACATATTAGTTGTTTTGGGGCTTTCTGGAATATAAACCCCTTTCTTATGCTTAGTGAATTCTCAACCCTATGGTCCTGGTGAAAAGCAGAGCCTGCTTCCCAAAACTTAGAAGCCAAAATACCAGATTACACTTTTCTAGCCTCTCTTGAACCTTAGGACTTGGCATATATCAGTTAACCAAATGCATACAACACTAACTCTGCACTGGGGAAAAGGAACAAAAAGAAGCAAGGGCCTCAGAGACTGCATTCTGGGGGCAGTGGCAGTGATGGTATCAATTTCCATGTACTAGGGTAGCAGTACCTAAGATGACCACAAGAGGGACATAAACTGGGAAGTCCAGCATTCTTGGGCAACTGCCAGCACGGCCTGGTCAAACTCATATGGGACTCTCAACAATTTTGGCTGGGTTTCTGATGGCCTCGTCTTCCTTGATCTGGGCCCTGATTCTCTAACCTTCCTGACAACTGTGTAATTCCCTGACAGACACTTAATAAAGTCTTCTCCTTCTTAGGTTACTCAAAGAAAGTTTCTGTTGTCACTATTACAATTCTTTGCTGATAAACTCCCTTGCCCACAAGGCAAGATCAGGAACATTCCTAAAACTATTATCATAAAAATTGTTTTTAATGAAATCTGTTAATAAAATAGGTGAAGTGAAATGGTCTCATTCATGGTTACATTCAAAATCAATATAACTTGTAATGTTCTTGGTTTAATTTGTCATCTTATATAAATCAGAGGTTCTCAGCCAGGAGCAATTTTGTCCCCCAGAGGATATTTAACTAAGTTTGCTATTGTCATCTAGTGGGTAGAAGCCAGAGATGCTGCTTAACATCCTACAATACACAGGACAACCTGACAACAGTGAATTATATGGACCAAAATGTAAGTAATGCAAAAGCTGAGGAAACTTTTCTTAGATTATTTGAGCTGAAACTAATTACATCGTTCCCTCAGATTCTAAGAGGTTCTTTAAACTTGTAGAGAAGATGCTCAAACTACTTCCCATGTTTTATGAAGATTTTTTTATGTTTAAGTCTTTCTCCATCCAATAAACAGTTCTTGTCAGCTCTATATCAGGTATCATGCTAGGTTAAATAGGTTGAAAAACTAACATGATGCTACCTTTCAGGATTTTCACACAAATTGGGAAGATAGACAACATATAAATCCATAGCTACAGCGGTTATAAAGATAATAAAAGGGAAAATATCTGGACTAAGCGATAGAAATTAGCAAGAGAAAATCAACTCAGAGAACGTGATCACAGAGACTTCCCTGAGAAGGAAGCATTTACAGCAAAGCTGGAGGAAGAGCATTATAAACAAAGAAGACTATGTGAATGAAGTCTTGGGACAGGAAAGGCATGATGACTGAAGAACTGAAAGGCAGCCAGTGTTATTATAGAACAATGGGTGAGGGGAGAGTAGCAGCGGATAAGGCAGGAGGTACAAAGAGGACATTGCATTGGTCTCACTATTGATACTGATAATATGGCTAGGAATGCATAAGGCATTCACCTAGGCCATATTGCTGGTAGGAGTCCCCACAGATTATTTCCCCCATGAAGGCCAAAGTTGTTGCTGAACATGGCCTTGTGGTTCTTATTATGATCACAGGACGCATTTCAGCAAAAACCATCAGAGAACTTTGAGAAACAAGATATATTACTCACAGGTCCTGGAGGACAAATTACACACCCAAGGGCCACATGGCAAGGCTGCTGAGGAGAGAGAGAGAGATAAACAGAGAGGGGGAGAGAGAGAACCGGAGCTCCGCCTTTAGAGTCCAGGCTGGGTCATCTAAGGGTTTCACAAGTTTATTCTTTCTTGGCTGATTTAAAACATAAGAGTGGGAATTAGGGCATAAGAAAGGAGAAATGGGGTCACTCAAGTGGTCAGTTACCTAGGTTACCCAGGGCTTTCTGAAAGAGGGAGCTTCATGGGTGGTGGTAGCATAATTCCTTATCTGTTATTTTGCTAGTAGCTGTGTCATACAGCTGGCAATATGCTTGCTTGAGATGGATGTCTTTTGAAATGGATACCTTAGCAATCAAAAGCTTAATGTCAGGCACTTAGACTACAAGACCATGTCCTCTAGAGCTCTGTAGGCTGTGAGGAAGAGGATTCTTTCTGCAAAAGAATTCTTTGGTTTACACACACTATGTCTTCTTGGATTCTGCGGTGTTCTAAACATGGAGATGCTTTGCATTTGCCCAGAATGATTAGAAAAGCAATTTGATAACATAGGTTACTTCACTATGACCAGAAGTCCAAATTGACAGTTTTATTTATGCCTGATTAATTAAAATGTAGATTCAATTAAGTGTGTATTAGTCAGTATTACATATTTTAAAGAGAGAACATTGAAATCCCCCCAAAAAGTCCAACTACTTTATCTTATGCCAGATGAAACTGAAACACACAGAACAAATATGATTTGTTTAAGGTCACACAATTTAGAGAACCAAGTTTAAGAACTAGTTGTCTATATACCTATTTTGATGCTCTTTCCACCAAATCACCTGTCTAGATGTAATACATGTAGAAGTTAAGCTAATTAAAGGATAGAATCTGCTTTTCTCCCTTTGACCAAAGATTTCTCTTGAATTCTGAACTCACTTGAATGTGTGGCATTTTCCCCATTTCTCAGCATAAGTTGAAATTTACTTCAAGAATTACCCTTTTCTTGTGCATCATGAATAATCATTGCCATCAGATTAGAGGCCAGCTTAATATTGTCTATATACTTGATCCAAATGACTGCCTAGGGGTTTTTTGGGTAAATGAACTATGCAGTCAGTAATCATTAATTTCCATTCTACTGCCCATGCATGGAAGCCTATGCCAGTGTTCAAACTGCTTTTCCTTTAGCTGACAAATACATTGTTCCCACCTTGATGCCTCTGAACTGAATTTATAACTGATGTGAATTAATATCATGTGTTTTTTTCTACTTAATGAACACCAGATAAATAAAAATCCCAAGGAGACCAATACGAGCAGGGACTCACAAGGGGAGACCTCTAAATCCCCATTATCTAACAGAGACAAGTAGGCCCTTGCATGGCATTACTTGTGCTACCCTGATTGAATTCTAGAAAGGGACTGTTTGCATAGTGTTGGAGAAGAAGTCCTCTGATGGATCTGAGATTAAATTCTAATGTTTCTATTTCCTATGTGTAAGACCTTAAAACATTTTAAATGCTCTAAATTTCTGTTTCCTCATTTACAATGGAAAGATGATAATATTTATAACTAACATTTATTAATCCCTTACTACGACATCCCTGACACTTCTTTATATACTCATTAGGAATCAATACAAGGTATGTATTAACGTCTTGATCATAAAGGTAAAGAAAAAGAAATTCTTTGAATAATTTGCCGAGGATCATACAACTGCAAAACAACAAAACAATCATATTCCAAAGCTTTGTTCTTTTACATGCATAAACCCTATGAAGTTTTAGTCCAGCTATTATGTTTTTTTCTGAAAAATGAGTAAACACTGGATTCCAGAGAGATAAAAATGGCAAGGCTATTCCATGACCTTGCTAGGCATACAGCCTCAGCATCATTCTTTAACCCAAGGCATTTTTATGAGAATTACGCTGCCTCAAGAGGAAAATTTTTTATTGTTCTGTTATTTTATTTTAGTTATTTTATCTTTATTTGCTTTTTAAACTATTAGAGATTAACTGAGCTTCATGAGAATTTTCCCAGAAGTGTGTATGTTCCAGAAAGCTTTGAATAGACCCTGAGTTCTGCAGCATTTCTTTGGGTTGTGGAACTGAAGCCATAGTACCTTTTTTTTTTTTTTTTTTAACATCTTTATCGGAGTATAGTTGCTTTACAATGTTGTATTAGTTTCTGCTATATAACAAAGTGAGTCAGCTATATGTATACATATAACCCCATATCCCCTCCCTCTTGCGTCTCCCTCCCACCCTCCCTATCCCACCCCTCTAGGTGGTCACAAAGCACTGAGCTGATCTCCCTGTGCTATGCAGCTGCTTCCCACTAGCTATTTATTTTACACTTGGTAGTGTATATATGTCAATGCTTTTGTACCCACAAGGTAGCTGTCTCCCCTGGCTCACTCTTAGCCCTCTCCTTGAACTCCTATTGTGCTTTCAGGAGCAATGCCCTTGCAGCACTGTGCAAGGTGCAGTCCACTGTACCACATAATCCCTGAACAAGACTGGCACATAGGATTTTTGCATTTATTGCATTCTTTTGGCACAGTAGCAGACCCAGACCAGTGCAAGGAATGTAAAAGCACCCTCCAAACAAGCAAGATTGGATAGGGAACTTATAATTTTCTGTCCTGTCCATTGAGGACATAAAAGGGAAGGAATCCAGTAAAACAACTTAAAATAGCCTACTGGGGTGCTGAAAATAGTAAGTGGACATATAAAAGGGCCTATCATAATCCATCCAGATCTCAGATGTCAGTGGCCTCAAGAGGCAAAACCAAGACTTGCCAAGGAGATTCCCTAAAGTTAGTGCTAGTCACTTGTTTGCTTATGCTGATTACCTCAGTTCTAACTTTATCTCTGGGTTTGAATTTTCCGAGATGTTCTTACAGTTACAAAGCAACAGAAATGAGATTCAAACCAGTCTCTTAAATTTTGGTACTGTATTCATAGTTCTGTATTAAGTTCCAATCCCAATTTTATTTTTTTGCATTTTTCTCTTCTACTTCCTTACACTTTATATGCTTTATATATCCTGGTCTTCACTTTATGGCTGTTAGTAAACATCTCTGAGATTTCAATCTGCCAACTGGTCATCTTTACTTGGATGTCATAATCCGCTTGAACCTCCTTCTTCTCTGTTTCTCATCACAGGGAATGTGTTCTCTGTGTTTGTCAATTACTAAAGACGGACATCGGTCATTAACCTTATCTCTTTCTTTGCCCCTTTATCCTCACATCCAATCAATTACCAAGCCACATTGAAACTATTACCTTCCAAACCACTCAGAACTCAATCCACTCCTTTCTTCATTGCCGCCACCATGTTGGTACCATTACCTCTCACACAAGTGGCTTTTAAATCCTAACTGTCTTTTATCTCTCCTGTCTTTCTCCCTTTCAAGGTATTCAGTGTATTCTCTACACTGTAGCCAGGATGTCATTTCTGAAGTTTGTGTGTGATCATGGCTGACTAAAGCCATTGAATGGTTTCTAATTGCTCTTAGATCAAGTTGAAACATATTCTACAGCTGTCTGCATCTTCTGGCCCCTACTTGTTTCTCCAGCCTTACTTCTTCCCTCCCAACCACACCTCCCCCCTCAATGCCTGCCTTTCACACAGACTCAGAAACATAACTGGGTTCTAACATCAGTAAGAGAGAGCCTATAAAAACTACAAATTTTGATTACTTTCTTTACTTGTTTCAATATATGAAAAGTAACTACTCTTTGAGAAAGTGTTCGTTCCTGCTACTGTCCCAGGTATAACACCACACAGATCATTCTCTCTTTGGAAAACATGACTTCCCAGCCCCTACACACATCCCAACACTTCTTTCCCTGTTAATTCTGTAGTGTATCAGTCAAGACTCTTTAGTTTGTAAGTGATAGGAATCCCTCTAAAAGTGTGGTATAAAAATAAAAGTCATTGCTATCTATTGGAGTTATATCTTACCCCTCTTCTCACGTAGTTGCCTACCAGCCATCCCTCTACCACATGGATGGGCTCATGGAGCTGGGTTTTCTACATATGATGTCCTCCATTTGCCCTGGGCCATAGTAGATTAATCCAAGGTGAACATCTAACCCAATGAACCAAGAACTACCTCTTCCTCTCAGAAAATTGGAATCAGAGCCAAAATGCCTCTCCATTTGGCTGGACCCAAAGATATATTATCTCCTATGGTGAGAAGGCTACATCTTCCAGCATGCGTACCAGGAGTAGAGAAAGACAATCTAGAGAAATAGAAAAAAGAAGAAATTAGACATACTGAAAAAGATAAAAACAACAGTAATAAGAAACAGTAGAGATTCCTATATTCTCCTAGTCCAACTTTCCCATCTTTATTGAGAACTGGAAGCATTTTTTACTTGAGTTCCACAAGATATCCATATTCCTCCTTCCCTGCTTAAGTTTGCTCAATTAGATTTCTATTACATAAAAGCAAGAGTCCATAATAATATATTGTTTGCCTTCTATGTAACAGGTAATACATATATATGTATATATGTGCATATGCAATATATGCATTACATATACGTGCAGGTGCATACAGCATCTCATATAATTATAATCATAACTCTGAAGTCTTAATGTTATGATTTTTATCTTACCAATGAAAAATATGTGACTTCTTAGAGAAGTTTTATAATATATACAAAATCCCACAGATAAAAATTATGGAACCAATTTTGAAATCAAAATACTTTTTATTCTCAAGTGCATGTTTTTCTTATTTTTCTGTTTCCTGATCTCATCGTTTGGATTTTTTTTTTTTTAACATCTTCATTGGAGTATATTTACTTTACAATGTTGTGTTAGTTTCTGCTGTATAAAAAGTGAATCAGCTATATGTATACATATATCCCCATATGCCCTCCCTCTTGCATCTCCCTCCCATCCTCCCTATCCCACCTCTCTAGGTGGTCACAAAGTACCGAGCTGAACTCCCCGTGTGATGCAGCTGCTTACCACTAGTGGTCTATGTTACATTTGGTAGTGTATATATGTCAATGCCACTCTCTCACTTCGTCCCAGCTTACCCTTCCCCTCATTGTGTCCTCAAGTCCATTCTCTAGGTCTGCACTTTTATTCCTGTCCTGCCCTTAAAATCTTTTTTTTTTTTTTTAGATTCCATATATATGTATTAGCATATAGTATTTGTTTTTCTCTTTCTGACTTACTTCACTCTGTATGACAGACTTTATGTCCATCCACCTCAGTATGAATAACTCAATTTCGATTCCTTTTATGGCTGAGTAATACTGCATTGTATATATGGGCCACATCTTCTTTATCCATTCATCTGTCAATGGACACTTAGGTTGCTTGTATGTCCTAGCTATAGCAAATACTGCTGCAATGAACATTGTGGTACATGACTCTTTTTGAATTATGGTTTCCGCAGGTATATGCCCAGTAGTGGGATTGCTGGGTCATATGGTAGCTCTGTTTTTAGTTTTTTAAGGAACGTCCATACTGTTCTCCATAGTGGCTGTATATTTACATTCCACAAACAGTGCAAGAGAGTTACTTTTTCTCCACACTCTCTCTAGAATTTAATGTTTGTAGATTTTTGGATGATGGCCATTCTGGCCGTTGTGAGGCAATACCTCATTGTAGTTTTGATTTGAATTTCGCTAATGATTAGTGATGATGAGCAACCTTTCATGTGTTTGGTGGCAATCTGTATATCTTCTATGAAGAAATGTCTATATAGGTCTTCTGCCTATTTTTGGATTGGGTTGTTTGTTTTTTGATATTGGCTGCATAAGCTGCTTGTATATTTTGGAGATTAATCCTTTGTCAGTTGCTTCATTTGCAAATATTTTCTCCCATTCGGAGGGTTGTCTTTTCATCTTGTTTAGGGTTTCCTTTGCTGTACAAAAGCTTTTAAGTTTCATTAAGTCCCATTTGTTTATTTTTCTTTTTATATCCATTTCTCTAAGAGGAGGGTCAAAAAGTATCTTGCTGTGATTTATGTCAAAGACTGTTCTTCCTATGTTTTCCCCTAAGAGTTTGATAGTGTCTGGCCTTACATTAGGATCTTTCATTCATTTTGAGTCTTTTTGTGTTATGGTGTTAGGGAGTGTTCTATTTTCATTCTTTTACATGTAGCTGTCCAGTTTTCCCAGCACCACTTATTGAAGAGGCTGTCTTTTCTCCACTGTATATTCTTGCCTCCTTTATCAAAGATAAGGTGACCATATGTGCGTGAGTTTATCTCTGGGCTTTCTATCCTGTTCCATTGATCTATATTTCTGTTTTTTTTCCAGTACCATACTGTCTTGATTACTGTAGCTTTATAGTATAGCCTGAAGTCAGGGAGCCTGATTCCTCCAGCTCCGTTTTCCTTTCTCAAGATTACTTTGGCTATTTGGCATCTTCTGTGTTTCCATAAAAATTGTGAAATTTTTTGCTCTAATTCTGTGAAAAATGCCAGTGGTTGTTTGAAAGGGGTTGCATTGAATCTGTAGACTGCTTTGGAGAGTATAGTCATTTTCAAAATGTTGATTCTTCCAATCCAAGAACATGGTATATCTCTCTAACTCTTTGTATCATCTTTATTCTCTTTCATCATTGTCTTAGAGTTTTCTGCATACAGGTCTTTTGTCTCCTTAGGTAGGTTTATTCCTAGGTATTTTTTTTTTTTTTTTTTTTGGCAGTGGTAAATGGGAGTTTCCTTAATTTTTCTTTCACATTTTTCAACATTATGTATAGGAATGCAAGAGATTTCTGTCCAATAATTTTGTATCCTGCTACTTTACCAAATTCATTGATTAGCTCTACTAGTTTTCTGGTAGCATCTTTAGGATTCTCTTTGTATAGTATCATGTCATCTGCCAACAATGACTGTGTTACTACTTCTTTTCCGATACGGATTCCTTTTAATTCTTTTTCATCTTTGATTGCTGTGGCTAAAACTTCCAAAACTATGTTGAATAATAGTGGTGAGAGTGGACAGCCTTGTCTTGTTCCTGATCTTATTGGAAATGGTTTCAATTTTTCAGCATTGAGAATGATGTTTGCTGTGGGTTTGTCATATATGCCCTTTATTATGTTGAGATAAGTTCCCTCTATGCTTACTTTCTTGAGGGTTTTTGTCATAAATGGTATTGAATTTTGTCAAAAGCTTTTTCTGCATCTACTGAGATTATCATATTTTTTTTTCTTCAGTTTGTTAATATGGTGTATCACATTGTTTGGTTTCTGTATATTGAAGAATCCTTGTACTCCTGGGATAAACCCCACTTGATCATGGTGTATGATCCTTTAATGTACTGTTAGATTCTATTTGCTAGTATTTTGTTAACGATTTTTGCATCTATGTTCATCAGTTACATTGGGCTGTAGTTTTCTTTTTTTGTTACATCTTTTTTTGCTTTCTGTATCAGGGTGATGGGGGCCTCATAAAATGAGTTTGGGAGCGTTCCTTGCTCTGCTATATTTTAGAAGAGTTTGAGAAGGATAGGTGTTAGCTTTTCTCTAAAGGTTTGGATAGAATTTGTCTGTGAAATCATCCGGTCCTGGGCTTTTGTTTGTTGGAAGATTTTTAATCACAGTCTCAAATCAGTTCTTGTGATTCGTCTATTTACATTTTCTGTTTCTTCCTGGTTCAGTCTCAGAAAGTTGTGCTTTTCTAAGAATTTGTCCATTTCTTCCAGGTAGTCCATTTTATTGGCACATAGTTGCTTGTAGTAATCTCTCCTGATTCTTCGTATTTCTACCATGTCAGTGGTTACTTCTCCTTTTTCATTTCTAATTCTGCTGATTTAATTCTTCTCCCTTTTTTTCTTGATGAGTCTGGCTAGTGGTTTATCAATTTTGTTTATCTTCTCAAAGAACCAACTCTTAGTTTTATTGATCTTTGCTACTGTTTCCGTCATTTCTTTTTCATTTATTTCTGATCTGATCTTTATGATTTCTTTCCTTCTGCTAACACTGGGTTTTTTTTGTTCTTCTTTCTCTAATTGCTTTATATGTAAGGTTATGTTGTATATTTGTGATTTTTCTTGTTTCTTGTGGTAGAATTTTATTACTATAAACTTCCCTCTTACAAGCTCTTTTGCCATAGGTTTTGGGTCATGATGCTTTCATTGTCATTTGTTTCTAGGTATTCTTTGATTTCCTCAGTGATCTCTTGGTTACTTAGTAGCATACTGTTTAGCCTCCATGTGTGTTTTTTTTTACAGTTTTATTTTTCATGTAGTTGATATCTAGTCTTATATCCTTGTGGTCAGAAAAGAGAGTTGATATGGCTTTAATTTTCTTAAATTTACCAAGGCTTGATTTGTGACCCAAGATATGATCTATCCTGAAGACTGTTTCATGAGCACTTGAGAAGAAACTGTATTTTGTTGTTTTTGGATGGAATATCCTATAAATATCAATTAAGCCCATCTTCTTTAATGTATCATTTAAAGCTTGTGTTTCCTTATTTATTTTCATTTTGGAAAATCTGTCCATTGGTGAAAGTGGGGTGTTAAAATCCCCTACTATGATTGTGTTACTGTCAATTTCCTCTTTTATGGCTGTTAGCATTTGCCTTATGCATTGAGGAGCTACTATGTTGGGTGCATAAATATTTACAATTGTTATTTCTTCTTCTTGGATTGATCCCTTGATCATTATGTAGTGTCCTTCTTTGTCTCTTGTCATAGTCTTTGTTTTAAAGTCTATTTTGTCTGTTTTGAGAATTGCTACTCCAGCTTTCTTTTGATTTCCATTTGCATGGAATATCTTTTTCCATTCCCTCACTTTCAGTCTGTATGTGTCCCAGGTCTGAAGTAGGTCTCTTGTAGACAGCATATATACATGTCTTGTTTTTGTATCCATTCAGCCAGTCTACGTCTTTTGGTGGGAACATTTAATCCATTTAAATTTAAGGTAATTATCGACATGTGTGTTCCTATTACCATTTTCTTAATTGTTTTGGGTTTATTATTGTAGGTCTTTTCCTTCTCTTTTGTTTCCTGCCTAGAGAACTTCCTTTAGCATTTGTTGTAAAGCTGGCTTGGTGTTGCTGAATTCTCTTTGCTTTTGCTTCTCTGTGAAGTTTTTAATTTCTCCATCGAATCTGAATGAGATCCTTGCTGGGCAGAGTAATCTTGGTTGTAGGATTTTCCCTTTCATCCCTTTAAATATGTCTTGCCACTCCCTTCTGGGAGATTTTCTGCTGAAAGATCAGCTGTTAACCTTATGGGGATTCCCTTGTATATTATTTGTTGTTTTGCAGAGATTCTGCTGAAAGATCAGCTGTTAACCTTACAGGGATTCCCTTGTATATTATTTGTTGTTTTTCCCTTTCTGATTTTAATATTTTTTCTTTTTATTTAATTTTTGATAATTTGGTTAATATGTCTCTTGGTGTGTTTCTACTTGGATTTTTCTTGTATGGGACTCTCTGTGCTTCCTGGAATTACTGACTATTTTCTTTCCCATATTAGGGAAGTTTTCAACTATAATCTCTTCAAATATTTTTTCAGTCCCTTTCTTTTTCTCTTCTTCTGGGACCCATATAATTTGAATGTTGGTGCATTTAATGTTGTCCTAGAGGTCTCTGAGCCTGTCCTCAATTCTTTTCATTCTTCTTTCTTTATTCTGCTCTTCAGTAGTTGTTTCCACTATTTTATCTTCCAGGTTACTTATTTGTTCTTCTGCCTCTGTTATTCTGCAATTGATTCCTTCAAGAGAATTTTTAATTTCATTTATTGTGTTGTTCATCATTGTTTGTTTTGCTCTTTCGTTCTTCTAGGTCCTTGTTAAACGTTTCTTGTAATTTCTCTATTCTATTTCCAAGTTTTTGCATCATCTTTACTATCATTACTCTGATTTCTTTTACAGGTAGACTGCCTATTTCCTCTTCATTTGTTTGGTCTGCTGATATTTCAAGCTTGCTCCTTCATCTTCTGTGTTTTTCTCTTTCTTCTCATTTTGCTTAACTTACTGTGTTTTGGGTCTCCTTTTCACAGGCTACATGTTTGTAGTTCCCATTGTTTTAGTGTCTGCCCCTAGTGGGTAAGGTTGATTCAGTGGGTTATGTAGGTTTCCTGGTGGAGGGGACTAGTGCCTGTGTTCTCAGGGATGAGGCTGGATCTTCTTTCTGGTGGGCTGGACTGTGTCTGGTGGTGTGTTTTGAGTATCTGTGACCTTATTATGATTTTAGGCAGCCTCTCTGCTAATGGATGGGGTTGTGTTCCTGTCTTGCTAGTTGTTTGGCCTAGGGTGTCCAGCACTGTAGCTTGCTGGTTGTTGAGTGGAGCTGGGTCTTAGCTTTGAGATGGAGATCTCTGGGAGAACTTTTGTCTTTTGATATTACAGGGAGCTGGGAGGTCTCTGTTGGACCAATGTCCTGAACTCAGCTTTCCCACTTCATAGGCACAGGCCTGACAACCGGCCAGAGTACCAAGACCCTGTCAGCCACACGGCTCAGAAGAAAAGTGAGAGAAAATAAAGAAAGAAAAAATATAAAATGAAAAGAAATAAAGTTATTAAAATAAAAAATAAATATTAAAAATAAAAAAATTTTAAAGTCATTTTAAAAAAAGAAAAAAGAAGGAAAGAAAGAAGAAAGCAACCAAATCAAAAAACAAATCCACCAATGATAACAAGCTCTAAAAACTATACTAAAAACAAAAACAAACAAACAAAAAATAAACGGGCAGACTGAACCCTAGGACAAATGGTAAAAGTAAAGCTATACAGACAACATCACGCAAAGAAGCATACACCTACACACTCACAAAAAGAGAAAAAGGAAAAAAAAAATATATATATATATATATATATTAAAAAAAGGAACATTGCAACCAAACCAATAAATCTACAAATGATAATATACTCTAAATACTAAACTAAGATAAACGTAAAATCAGAAGCCAATTAGACACAGAAAGCAAACCCCAAGTCTACAGTTCCTCCCAAAGTCCACCGACTCAATTTTGGGATGATTCATTCTCTATTCAGGTATTCCACAGATGCAGGTTACATCAAGTTGATTGTGGACGTTTAATCCCATGTTCATGAGGCTGCTGGGAGAAATTTGCCTTTCTCTTCTTTGTTCACACAGCTCCTGGGGTTCAGCTTTGAATTGGCCCTGCCTCTGCATGTAGGTCACCTGAGGACGTCTGATCCCGTCCAGACAGGACAGGGTTAAAGGAGCAGCTGATTAGAAGGCTCTGGCTCACTCAGGCCGGGGGGAGGGAAGGGTACGGAATGCAGGGCGAGCCTGCGTCAGCAGAGGCCAGCATGATGTTGCAACAGCATGAGGTGCACTGTGTGTTATCCCAGGGAAGTTGTCCCTGGATCACGGGACCCTGGCAGTGGTGGGCTGCACAGGCTCCTGGGAGAGGAGGTGTGGAGAGTGACCTGTGCTTGCACACAGGATTCTTGCTGGCTGCAGCAGCAGCCTTAGCATCTCATGCCCATCTCTGGTGTCCATGCTGATAGCCACGGCTCACGCCTGTCTCTGGAGTTCATTTAGGTGGTGCTCTGAATCTCCTCTCCTCGTACACCCCAAAACAATGGTCTCTTGCCTCTTTAGCAGGTCCAGACTTTTTCCCAGACTCTCTCCCAGCTAGCCGTGATGCACTAGTCCCCTTCAGGCTGTGTTCACGTAGCCAAACCCAGTCCTCTCCCTGGAATCTGACATCTGAAGCCCGAGCCTCAGCTCCCAGCCCCCGCCCGTCCCACCATGTGAGTAGACAAGCCTCTCAGGCTGGTGAGTGCTGGTCAGCACGGATCCTCTGTGAGGGAATCTCTCCACTTTGCCCTCTGCACCCCTGTTGCTGCCCTTTCCTCTGTGGCTCCGAAGCTTCCCCCCACCCCACCCCCACCATACCCTGTCTCTGCCAGTGAAGGATATTCCTAATGTGTGGAAACTTTTCCTCCTTCACAGCTCCCTCCCCAAGGTGCAGGTCCCATCCCTATTCTTTTGTCTCTGTTTTTTCTTTTTTCTTTTGCCCTATCCATGCTCGTGTGGAGTTTCTTGCCTTTTGGGAAGTCTGAGGTCTTCTGCCAGCGTTCAGTAGGTGTTCTTTAGGAGTTGTTCCACATGTAGATGTATTTCTGATGTATTTGTCGAGGGGAAGGTGATCTCCATGTCTTACTCCTTTGCCATCTTGAAGGTCTCCCTCTCATAACATTTTTTTGATTTTTTGATACTACTGTTGGCAGACAATTCTCTATGGAGCTCTTACATTTCCCCATGTCTTGTGTCAGCCACTCTTCTGGATTAGCTTTTTAAGGAAGTTTGTATAGCAGCAACCTCAGAAGATAATGGTAGTGGCTTCCTCCAGAGCAGGTTTGTTTCCTGGCCAATATGATAAAGATAATGTCTCCCAATGGGGCAAATATTGGGTATATTTTCTAGCAGTCTCATTTAAAAAACTGGGGTTTTCTAACCTTGGAGTTCCTCAGCTGTGATACAGGCTCATTCAATGCATAGCATCTATGTGGTCCTCTCGGTATCACCCCATGGACTTTGGGGACAAGGTAAACCAATGTGAACATGAATCTCACATTGCCTACTATGCCATGAATAATAAAAGCCTTTACCTTTGATCCAGAAGTCCTTTGTCTCCCACTAGCATCTATGTGTCTCAAATTCACTTGTTATCGTGAAAATGAAAAAATCTCAGATTCTTCACTGTTCTTGACTAATAAAATCATTATGAGCTGAAAATTATGGAAAATACAACTTCATCAATGTTTACATGAACTTATAAGTTTTAGAGTCAATATTTGATCCCAGAACTCCCTAACTTCCAAACCATCAAAGAAAGTATAAAGGAGTTAAAGGAGAGGCACAGAATTTTAATTATTAAAACAGACCTCTCCTATCTGTCAGTTGTATGCCGCTATACAGTAGGTGCATGATAAGAATGGCTGGCATTGTAAAATATCTCAGAGACTGGCACAGGGATTGGAGAGTAGCAAGTAATGTAGACAAATGATCTTAGAAGTTAACAGAATTTGGAGTCAGAGAGCCCTAGGTTCAAATATGACACTCTGCGTGACACTGAACAATTTATTTAACCTGTTTGAGAAGTAATTTAATTATCTCTATAGCAAGAATAATAGATCCTATCTCACAAGAGTGTTGTAAGCATTAAACGAGGTGATGTATAGAGCATTTAGCATGGAGCTGCACACACAGAAAGAACTCATTAAATGATAGATATTAGTGTTCCTAATAAGTCCTCAATAAAATTTGCATGACTGATTGATTTATCTACATCAGTTTGCCTGCACCTTAACTATCAGATCATTTACTGCTAGTATCTCTCTAATAGTTAGCAACACAATCGAGTTTATAAATAAAGAGCACTACTTGAACCATTGAGGCTTTAAGATCTAAAATGACCCCTTATTTTAAGTGTGGTGGATACTAATATTTCCTTTCTTGTAACAAAAATATCTTCAGGCTGCAATTTTGAGATAGCATTAAGGCTGAGCACTCTCTTTATGCTTTTCTACAATGGTATGAGAAATTACAAGGCTGGGGGTTTTCCTGGTTATCCATTTGTCTCCTTCCCATCTTGCAAGTGGAACAAGTACTGCTGTTGCCAAGCAACTGTGTAGTAGTGGGAATGATGGTGCATGTGAAATGTGGCACTCTGGGAGTGAGGAGCTTAGTTCTAGAGCTGATCCAAGGGCGCTGAAATGGAACACTGAAGAGTGTACTTTTTCTTGACAGCTGGACAGTCATATCATTAATGCAAATCCTCCAATAATTAAGAGTTGCTTCCACTGAGCAATTCCATCACCAGCTTTCTGTGAACTGTGGAAAATCCTAAGAAGCACAGGGCATAGTAGCTCTTGAAAGTCACCATTTGCCATCTTAGTACCTTGGCCAAAACATACACCATAAATACAGCAACCTCCTTTGGCAAATAATCAGAACTCAGGATAGAGGGGTTGGGAATCTCTATCCCAAGCATGTAACCATACTGTGAAATTAAGAATAGAATGGTTCTTTTATTAAAGTAATAAAGAGAAGACCTTGAATAAGGGAGTGAGAAGTACAAGGGAAGAATAAGCGAGAACACACAATTTGGTAACTGGTAAACATCTGTTTTGTGCCATTAAAGAGAAGAAAAAAACGAAGGTTGAGAATGCCTCTGTTACATTAGTAACTGAGGCCTCCCTAATTAGCTGTAGTCAAATGTCACTCATATGGGATAATGTGTTCAAACTTTTGCAGTGTGCTAAGCAATATTTTGTAGCAGTTAAACACAGGGTCAGGAACCAGACTGCCTTGGTTTTGATCCCGACTCTCCAGCTTACTGACTGAGTGAATTTTGGAAAGTCACTTAACCTCTCTGTGCTCTACATTTTTGTGTATAAAATGTGTATAATTATAATACCTATCTCATAGAACTGTGAATATTAAGTGAGTTAATACACATGAACAATTAAAACTGAAGTGAGAATGTAGTAAATATTAAATAAATGCCAGCAATTATTAATAGTATTGTCACACATTTTTATTAAGAAAAGGGACTCATTTTATTTCTCTTTCTATTTTTTTTATCAAAAACTTTATCCAGCCATTAGTTGGTGCATGATAAATTTTTGTTGAATAAGTGAATAAGAGGGCTTTATAAAAATTCAATTACTTCATTTTAATTCAATACATTCTTAAAGCTGGCTAAAGAAAACACAGTTCAAAATCAGAATAGAAATAATATCAGGAGTTTACAGAGTAGCTTCACATACCTTTTCCCTTGCCTAATCCCTCGACTTAAAATACATTTTTAAGGAATGTTAAATTCAATATTGGAAGCTAATATTGACACCTCTCCCACATTTTATCCTTCACAGGTGGATATTTCTGTCCCCTGGAGGCAGCAAGAGTGTTCTGGAGCTCAGTTTGAAGTTTTCAAATGTTGTGCCCTTGTCTTGAATTGAGCTTTAATGGAGAAGTCGTCTAGCCTCAATGGGAAGTGAGAAATAGCTTTGATAAGCTATGGCAACCCTGTGCCCTAGGAAAAGACTAGGACCCCATTTGAGTTCTACCCTGGTTTCTAACTTGAACAAACAGCTTTATCTCTTGATGAACTGGTTTCTTCATCTTTAAAATGTAGGTCATAATTTCAACTCTTCATATTTCATCAAATGAGATCATGCATATCAAAATGTAATCTTACTTGAGAGGTCCTTGAGAAAATTTTAGTCCTAGAAAATGTCTCATTTTGAAACCCACTTTTAAAAATCAAGCAAGTTATAGGGTTCCAGATTAGTTAGTGACATAAATGCTTTTCCCTCTTTCTTCTGGTATCTCTGAGATTGCTTTTCATTTTGCATATAAGGAGTGAAGTTCTTTCGGCAACAAGCACAGCAGAAATAGCTGTTGTTCCAGCAATCAGAAAAGCAAACATATGATAAAAATAAGATGAATGTTCAGAGAAACAGAGGTACAATCAACTTGATTATTCAAGACTTTAACAACTTTTTAGAAAATAAAAGTCATGACGGAGTCCCCAAAACATATGTAATTATATTAATAAAATCAAAATGATTCAATAAGTATTTCCTATTTTGAGCCAAGTATGCAAGGTTCTGAGACAAGGCAAATACACATAAAGTTCTTAAAAACACACCTTCTATATTTCAGCAGATTGCAAAAATATCCCCAATTCTTTACCCATTGCTATCTATATTCATGCTTTTGGCCATGCAAATTTGTAATACCCTCTCACTCTGACTTAAGTTTAGGAATAAGAGATATATCACATATATACAGAGAAGACTCTAATTCAAAAAGGTACATGCACCCCAATGTTCATAGCAACACTATTTACAATAGCAAAGACATGGAAGCAACCTAAGTGTGTCCATCAACAGATGAATGGTTATATATATATATATATATATATATATAATATATATATATTATATATATATAATATACATATATATCTGAATCACTTTACTCTACACCTGAAACTAACACAACATTGTAAATCAATTATATTTCAATAAAACTTGTTTTAAAAAAGAGATAAGTAGTTAATAGTATCTGGTTTCTTGTAGATAACATATCTATAATGTACCCGTATATTAACTATAATGTGGTATTAATTTTCTGTAACTGCATAACAAATTACCACAGATTTGGTGACTTAAGACAATACCCGCTTATTAGTACACAGTTCTGTAAGTCAGAAGTTCCTCATAACATGGCTGGGTTCTCCACTCAAGGTATTACCGGGATGAAATCAGAGTCAGGCTGAGTTCTCATCTGAAGTCTCTTGGGGAAAATCGACTCCCAAGTTCATTCTTGTTGTTGGCAGAATTCAGAATCTTCCAGGTGGCCTGAAGTCCCTGTATCTAGGCTGTCTGTCAGGTAGGTGCCACCCTTAACTTCTAGGCTGCTCTCCGGTCTTTGCCATATCAACTTTTCCATCTCTTCAGTGGAGAATGTCACCTATATTCAACTCCTTTCATGCTTCGAACCTCTGCAACTTTCTCTTCTGTGAGCAGCCAGAGAAAACCTTCCATTTTTAAAGGTTTTTAAAGGACTAAGTCAGACCCACCCAGATAATATATTAAGGTCAACAGTGTTATATAATTTAACCTAATATCAGAAGTAAAATCCATCATATTCACAGTCCTGTGGATTATGCAGGGCATGTTATGGCTGGATCATAAAATCTTGGGGAATATCTTCTAATTATGCCTACCAGAAGTACCAAGTGGATGTTATCAAATTTATTGCACAGAAAGTTCTTTAGAGAAATAAAGTGGAAGAAAAAAGAACCCAGTGAAAGCTTAAAATTAATCTGACAATACATGATATTAACAGGCATCCCAAGGCAAATTTCCTCCTTTTCTCCTTTTCTGGAAGGCTAAGGCTTTCAAGAATTGAGTGAAAGGGTCACAAAATAACTTTCTGGAGTGCTGGAAATATTCTAGATCTTGACCTGGATGTTGGTTGCATGAATGTATTTGTCAAAACTCATTGAATTGCATGCTTAATATCTGTATACTTTACTGTATAAAAATTATAATTTAACAGAGAAAAAAGTACCTCTTAGCTTTGAAAAAAAGCCAAGCACACATTGAAAGATGTGTGGTGATAGAATAGCTCTGAATCATAAAAATCAGGGAAATGAGACACAAAATTGGGTCCCAGGGGGAGCAACCAAAGATACTCTCTCCTTTCATCACTTTGAAGGTGCTGTACACCTTCAATATTAATTCTGGGGAATCTACAACTTTGATTTCCAATTAAATACAGACCATATGTAATTTTATGTCATTTCCAATGACTTATTCAATGTCTCTTGTGATAACTCTTCTATAAGGGTGCCTCTCTCATATTTCAGATACTCCCAAAGGAGTTTAGGAGTTGTACAAAAGAGAGGGGACCTTCAATTTCCTTATCCATTATTCCACACACTTAATACCTGGCTAACAGTATTACCTCAGCAATGGCAAGAATGTTAAAAGAAACCAGCAACATTTTGGTAAGAAATCACTCTGACAAAATTGTACTGACTCACTATTATTTAATATTGCTACTAAAATCACCCTACCCATGGATAAACCCCAAACGTGGAAATGGAGTTATGGTGAGATGTTAGCACCTACATGATCATTTTTGTTCCATAAGAGACTTCTAGAGAGATTAAAACAATAAATCCTTTTAAAGAAGTAAAATATCTGTGTTCCCGTGATCAGGTGGGGAGATTTCCAGGTCTTCTCAGGTATTTAAGAAAAAGGCCGATCTCACAAGAAGAATCTTGAAACCAGTGAAGTTTTAGTACACATAAAGGAAACATAGGAAAGACTTCTGACTATTGCCTTGGTCCTTAAGGACATGAAATTTCTGCCCCATTGCTCATTTTAAAAGAATCAACATCATTTAGTTCTGAATGAGAGGCAACCACCCCTAAATTGCCAAGCATGCATGAAGAAGCTCAGGAGAGGAAAGAAGGCTTGGAGAGGGTAAGTTTTACAACAGCTACTGTGGGTAAAGGGAAAGGGGCTCCAATTAAAAGGAGTAGGTGGGAGAACTATGCTTCCAGTTTAAAATGGAAATGATTGATAAAACCTGCCTTTCCCTAGGCCTTGCCTGCTTCCTAATCCCAAAGAGCGTTGATATGATTAACAAAATGGACCCAAGCATTAATATGGATCCAAGCATCCCAGTTCCATTTACACAGACAACAGGGTTCTCACATCTTTCCCTGGAGAAAATTTTCCTCCAGTTTACTTCTTACCTTCTCCCTCTTTGATCACTTCTGATTCTTCTACAGTGGGGTCCCTGGTTATTGTGTTAATATTTTCTTAATACTACTGTAGAACAAAAATCGGGCACACATGGTTAATGCCAGTGTGATTATAGATTTGAAAATGTGTCTGATAGTGCAAATACTGTCAGGTCAGAATCAAATAAGTAAAAAAAAAAACAAGCAGAAAACCCATCCAGGGGCCTGTCTTAAGTTCAAGATTAACTTTATCCCTTTAGTATGCCATTTATCTTCAAAATAGCTTTAAGGTTTGAAACTGTTAAAAGACTTGATTTTATCTTTCTCTATTTCTTTTTTCTCTATTTTTTTTTCATTTTCCATCATCTTGCCCTTTAAGAACTTAAGAGGAATGGTGAAAAGACAAGAAGCAGTGACTTATAGGACATAAATCTTTTCTTCAGTGCAAGCACCAGAATGCTGAAAAATAAGATGCTGCTAATGAACTGGATGAAATTGAGATTCTTAAATCACCTATTGAACCAAGAATTTAATTTAGGTTTTTTTAACCACCTTAGCCCAGAAATGCAGAAAAGTACCACTTTTATAGCTAAAAGCATATGGCATCTATGTTTTGACAGAGCTGGGTGGAAATCCTGACCCCAATACTATCTGTAGGTATTATACTGGATAAATTAGTTAACCTCACTGAGCTTCAGTTCCTCATCTCCAAGTTAAGAATAATAGTATGTACTTCACAAGGGCTTGTGAGTTGTAAAAGTATATAAGATTTTGGAACAGCTGTATTTTTCCACTATAGAAAGTTGTGATCACATAAGTTGCAAGGATAAGGCAAGACTGTGTTTAAATAAGCTTCCCTAAAACTTCCCTAAATATCTAACTGTTGTGGAAAACTGGGTTCTGTTCTCCCCTGGGCCATCACTTGAAACACACTTTAGAACTGCCTCAACAGAAGGTGGAAAGTCTGTAGCATTTACCCACTGGCTCCCATTGCCGCTATTTGAAGGTTGTTCCTGGGGCATTCCTGTGGCTATGCACTTCTGGGTTGTGCCTTCTTTCCCACGGAAGAAAACTATCAGGCAGAGAAGAGAGAAAAAAAAAAAAAAAATGAAGGCTTGAGGTGGGAAGCTGAGAGCAGGCTGGAAACTATCTTTGATGTGTAAACTCAGTTGAGCCAAGGGTATATAGGGCAGACAATCAACAGCATTTAACGTGGTGGTAAGGTGGCAATTAAGCTAGGTTGGAAAGCAGAAAACTGGGGACAAATCTCAACATTGTACTTAACTAAATATGAGTCATTTATTAATTCATTCAGTCATTCATTTAACAGACAGTAATTGAGCACCTACTAATTTCCAGGTAATATTCTAGGCAATGAGGACAGAGTAATGAACAAAACAAATAAAATTTCTGCCTTTACGTTTCCTTGAGTGTTTTGAATGCTCAAGTCCTATACATACTAATTTGAAAAAAAAGGGGTGGTTTAAGTTAGAATAGGGGTTACCTGTCTAGTGTATAGTGTATATATATATATATATATATATATATATATACACACACATAGCCATGCACTGTAGTACATTTATATGCTAGATATATATACATATTTCTTTTCTTTCTGTATGGTTTTCCACCACTGTACATATAGTTGCATTTATCTAATGTGTTTTATTTTAAATTATTAGGAATTGATTAATTAAATATCACTTCATTATGTAACTATATAAAATATTACTTAGCTTCAAGATCAAAGCTATTTAGAAGAAGCCTAACTCTTCATAGAGTGTCCTCCACCCTATTCCTCTCTCTCCCATGTAATCCTAGACATTCTAATATCCCTTGCTTCTTGTAATGACAAGATGCTTTATCAAAAATGTGGGTAAACTTTTTTTTCAATTTACAGTTTATCCTTCCATTTCTCCATTGTTTTAAATAAACTGTTATAAAGTGACTTTAAAATACACTTTTCTAAAATGAAAGTTAGTGTCTGTGTGCATCTTTTTCCAGTTCATACTTTTTCTTAAATAATATATCCTAGAGATCATAATAGGAAGGATAATTTAATATAACACAGTTAAATCAATGACTAGAAATATATAATGCCTTTTTATGATTGTATATAACTGCTATGGGCTGACTTGAGTCCTCCAAAAATTAAAGGATCGCAGCCCTAACTCCCAGTGTAGATTTGGAGATAGGACTTTCGGGGATAATTGGGTTTAAATGAGGTCAGGAGGGTGCGGTCCTCATGATGGGATTAATGCCCTCATAAGAAGAGATTCTGAGCACTCTCTCTCTCCTTGCCATATGAGGACCCAGAAAGAAGGTAGCAATCTCCAAGCTAGAAAGAGAGTTCTCATAGAAACCAGCTATGCTGGCACCTTGGTCTTAGACTTCTAGCCTCTAGAACTGAGTCCACGGTATTTTGATATGATAGCCCAAGCTGACTAAGACAATAATTGAGTAGAATCCTCAATAACCCCCTTACACTTGTAGCAAGAACTCTGAGTAGTAATTTCAAGCATTGCCATAGCTCTAACTCTAGAACCTCCTCCTAGCATGCCTCTTTTCTGCCCAAAAATGTTCCTTAAATATCATCTGCCCACTGAATTAAATGCAAACTATTCCTCTCCAGTTGTCTTAATATGGCCCAAACCTGTCTCTTCAGCCTTATTCATATTGTCCTCTTTACATGTTCCACACTCTACTTGCCTCCTCTCAATCCATACTTCCCAATCTCCATGTGTATTACTTTGCTAAGGCTATCATTAAAAACTAGCACAGACTGGGTGGCTTAAACTACAGAAATGTACTGTCTCAGTTCTGAAGGCTAGAAGTCCATAATCAAGGTGTCAGCAGGGTTGGTTTCTTCTGAGGGCTGTGAGGGAATCATGTGTTACAGTCCTCTATACATGGCTTGTAGATGGCCATATTCTCCTTGTGTCTCTTCACATTGTCTTTCCTCTGTGCATTGTCTCTTTGCTCAAACTTCCCCTTTTTATAAGGACACAAGTCATATTTGACTTCCACACAAGTGGCCTCACTTTAACTTGATTACCTTTGTAAAGACCCCATCTCCAAATAAGGACACATTCTGAGGTCCTGGGTGTTAAAGGATTGAACACTTGTATTAGGGGAAGGAGGGACACAGGTCAACGCATAACATTATGTTTTTATTTGTGTCCTCTTCACTGTTCTAAAAACTTCTCCAGTTTTCTTTCATGACTTTGAAATCACATCATTTGTAATGCAACTTTCTTCATAGAGCCTTTTTTCTCTTGATATTCCCTGCTTTCCAAAAATATATACTATCTTCTTTCAAATATCCTCTATACTTAGTTTTTATTTTTCTCATGGTCCTTATCTCCTACCTCATATCGTATGCTGTACGTCCTTTCCTTTCTCCCCTTAATAGACAGTGGATGATCTTCTAGATTGTCTAACGTGATCCCACATAGTATCAAACGCAGGTTTTAGTATTTAGGAATTGAAATAGGGGGATGTTTGTGTGCACAGCTATTCATTTTGAACAAAAATTGGAGCAACTCATCTGGATTGCAATGATTTTAACTCATTTGTATCTATGTCTTTAGTACTGGGCACAGTGTCTGGCACAGAAGCATGACTTATAAAAGTGAATGAATGATTCTTCTAAAATGGTATGTGCCAGGGAAGGGAGGGAAACAGGTGATAAGAAAAGTCGACAGAGCTAAATGCTCACTACATAAGTCCTGCCAGCACCTCATTGCCGTGACCCTCAAGACTGCTGAATTGGATTGTCAGTCTTGGATTAAATGAGCTCCTCTCAGAAGAGGCATACATAGGGACCACTGTAGCTGGCAGAACATTGCAAGAAATGAGAACTTTGCCTCTATAGCAGGTTCTTTTAAGTTTCACATTGACACATATAAAGTCACAGAATAAAATGACCAGAAGAACATGATTTTATAGCAGGATATATTGGCCTGTCTATGAGACACTCGTTGGAAATAATAGTATGTATGAATAAAAAGAAAGGTAAAGAGAAATAGATTCCATTAGCCACAGTGATTTTGGCAAGTTGGGAGGGAAAAGGCAAGGAAGACACAACTCCTCCATTCTCTGGGCCTACTGTGGGTCCTTGCTTCTGCCCAGTACTGTACATTCACTTTGTGGTTTCAAACTGGGCTTATGGTGGTTTTGTGATGGTGGATGCAGAGAGGCAGGGGGATTAAGCAGTGTTTTAATATAGGTTTTATTATTATTCAGGTGTGTTAAGGTCAACAGATTGGGAGATGAATATCATCAAAAAGAGTTTTTCAGTATGGAGGTTCCTTAAAAAACTAAAAATAGAGCTACCATATGATCCAGCAATCTATCCCTGGGCGTATACCTAGAGAAAACCATAATTTGAAAAGACACATGCACCCCATTGTTCACTGCAGCACTATTTACAATAGCCAGGACATGTAAGCAACCTAAATGTCCATCGACAGAGGAATGAATAAAGAAGATGTAGTACATATATACAATGGAATATTACTCAGCCATAAAAAGGAACGAAATAATGCCATTTGCAGTGACATGGATGGACCTAGAGATTGTCATAGAGGGTGAAGTAAGTCAGAAAGAGAAAGACAAACATTGTATAATATCGCTTATATGTGGAATCTAGAAAAATGGTACAGAAGAAATTATTTGCAAAGTAGAAATAGAGTCACAGATGTAGAAAACAAACCTATGGTTACCAAGGACAGGGAGAGGGGGTGGGATGAATTGGGAGATTGAGACTGACATATATACACTACTATATATAAAATAGATAACTAATGAAAACCTACTCTATAGCACAAGGAACTCTACTCAGTGCTCTGTGGTGACCTAGATGGGAAGGGAATCTAAAAAAGAGGGGATATATGTATATGTATAAGTGATTCATTTTGTGGTACAGCAGAAACTAACACAATATTGTAAATCAACTATACTCCAATATCAATTAATATAAAAAGGATAACAGTAACAACCAAAACAAACAAACAAAAAAACCACAGAGTTTTTATACTCACAAATCCCAAGAAGAAAGGGGCATGCCATGCCAGGGAGGGGGGCCCATGGAGAAGCGCTGAGTTTGGTCAAGAAGCAGCAGAGAGGGAGAAACTGTGGACAAGAGCCTTTACTGTTATCCCTTAGCAAGGAATGGGTGAGTCAAGGCAGACAAGTTTAGAACTGACCAGTTTGAATAATTTCAGCAGGCTCTGGAGCATAGGGGCTGTGCCTCCTCTGGTGCCTGACCAGTTGTCTGGTACCTGGAGTGATTAAAGCAGGTGATTAGTGACCCAAAATATGAGAGCCCAATAAAGGAGATGGTTGGTGGGTGGACTCTAGATTGGTTGGTTTACATTTGAAAAGTGCACTTGTGCGGCCAGTTGTTAACTATCTCTAGGAATTGACTAGCCCTGGGAGAGACAGTCTTTCCAGAGTCAGCAAAGCCCCAGATGTCAAAGCATCAGAATACAGAAAATAAAAGAAATGGTTAATACAAGCGGTCAGGCCACCTCCACCTCTTTCAAATGCAGCATCTAAAATAGGAATCTTATTTACTTGCATTGTTTCCCTAAATCCACATAGTTACCTTTCAACACAGGTCTTTCATATTCCCATTTTACAAATGAGAAATGCAAAGCTTACAGAGACCAAATGATTTTCCCAAGTTCACACAGCCAAAATGGTAGGTAAGTTACTTCACTTTTTCAAGTCTAAGGATAATTTTGTTTTCCATTTTATACTATTATAGTCACTGTTTGCTTACACTTCCCCAGGGGCTTTTAATATCAAACCTGTGTGAAACATATGGAACAAAGTTTTGGGAACCATGACTTGACATCTAATGGCTACCTTAAGATCTCTATGTTATCCTTAGCAGTGTTAAAGGGACTGAGGCTTCTGGAACCTGGGTCAGTAGTTCTATGTCTTATTGTTTGTTTTTGATTTTGGGTTTTTTTTGTTCTATTTTGTTTGTTTGTTTTTTAATTTATTTTTTATTGAAGTATAGTTGAATTACAATGTTGTGTTAATTACTGCTGTACAGCAAAGTGACTCAGTTATACGTATATATACATTCTTTTTCATATTCTTTTCCATTATGGTTTACCACAGGATATTGAATATAATTCTCTGTGCTATACAGTAGGAACTTGTTGTTTATCCATTCTATAAATACCAGTTTATGTCTGCTAATCCCAAACTCCACTCCTACTCTCTCCCACCCCCCGCCCTTTGGCAACGACCAGTCTGTTCTCTATGTCCCTGATTTTGTTTCTGTTTCATAGATAGGTTCATTTGTGTCATATTTTAGATTCCACATATAAGTGATATGATATGGTATCTGTCTGTTTGGTTTGGTTTTTAATTCCACCCTCAAAGACCTTAAATAAGGACCTTTTAATGATCTTGAACATAACTGATACCCCTTTCTTTTCTACCATCCGTTGGTCACTGAATCAGCAGTTACATTCAGACAAGCAGCTTTCATAGCTTCACTAACATTTGCTTTTACTTCCATCAGTAATAATTATGAAGGTGAGTTTCAGCAATCTTGCAAATGAGGTCAGTTTTCTCCCCACCCTAACCTCCTACAAGTATAAAATACAGACAAGGTGAGGCAAAGGAAACAATGAAAGTCTCTGAATGGCCCTTGGATAACCCATAATGAAATTACACATATCTGAGTGTATACATTTTTTTCTTTAACCACCATTTCCAGGGGGACACAGAGACTTTCAAACAAACTGCAAAAACATGGTAGGATGAATTTCTGTGTTCAGCAGCCCAAGCCATTGCCTTTCTAAAATTGATCCCTATCGCTATTTATAAGGTCTGACTAAAAAGTGTCATAAACACAGAAAAGAAGCAAGGCAGGATGACAAATGGAAGGACTTCTAGATGCCTCCACATACAACATTTTCACACTGTTATAAAATTTTAATTTCTTTAAGGGAGGACCACCATGTTTCAAATTTGTGCAGGTGTTACACAGCCACAGGACACTTAACTTAACAAGAGATCAAAGGCAAGGGGACTGTAGATATTATTGGCAAAGAGCAAAGTCTTTAGTGTCAAAGAGTCTTAGGTTCCAGTTCAAACTCTTACACCTTCTAGCCATGTGACCTCAAGCACGCATTATCAGTGAATGTCAGTTGACTCAGCTGTCAAATAGGGATCAGAGTTGGTTCGAGAATTTAATGAATGTATGGATGTAAGAAGTTTAGTTCAGTTCTTATCAAACTCTCAATAAAATATAGTTGTTAATAATGATGTCTATAGGGCTTTCTATCGGGGATCAGTAAGAATGATTTTTGTTTATCTATTTTTTATATTCCGTTTCATTTTTAAAAAACCCCAGTGTTGTTCAGGATTATCATGAATTTCAGAGCTGGAAGAATCTTCACTACCCTTTGGTTCAATCTCTTCATACTGCACAAATACAAACTAGGGTGCATGATCCAAAGGTCATTTAGTCACCAAGAAAGTACAGCTAAGACAATGATGTAAATATTGATTTGGTAGACACAAATTCTGAAATACAGCATACAATCTGAAAGCTGATCATTCCTGAAGCCAATACCTTAGAGCAGAGAGATACAGTTACTTAAAAACTCTGAATAGTGTCATAACCATATACTGCACATTTTACTTACAGAAATGCTCTTCTATTAATTAAGACAGTATTATGATTTGAACATGCTTTTACAGTATGTGGGACATATATGGTAACACCATTATTATTGCCATTTCCAGAAAAAAATTGTTTTGTTCATTCACACTGTGGCTCTTCTGGGTCTGCAAAGTTGTGGCTGAAACATACTTTTTCAGGGGAAAGGATCCTTTGTTGGCTCTGCAATTGGCAAAACATGAAAGAGAAATTTCTTCATTGTTGGTTAACCAAGCTCTTCCATACTAACCCTTTCGAATGCTGAAACTTGAACTATGCAAACTATTTCTTACAGGTAAAGCCCACACTGGTCCCTTTCTATACTCTCTAGTCAAACTCTACAATAAATAAAACTCCAGTTTTCCATAGCCTAAGAAAATATTCAATAGTGTTACATAGGAAGGAAAATGAAATCCCTGTTTCAACATGGACCTCAATGAGGATATGACTGTTTCCCAAAATGGACTTAAAACTTCCACACCTTCACAGGATCAAGGAAGAGACCAGAGAGCCAGAGCGGTGAACAATCAAGAGAGACACCATTTTCAGAAGAGTAAATAAAATAAGAAACTCATATTTACTGGGAGCAATTGGGAAAGGAATGGTTGGAGAGAACATTTCAGTAATAGAACAATTGGAATATTCTGCACAAAAATTCTAAAGATTAAGTGTCCTTATACAAAAATGCATAGGAAAAAAAAATTGAACCCTTTTTCCCTCCTCCCAAGGAGAAGTAGAACATGACATCATAAAGAAAACATCTTAGTAAAGGGTTTTCAGCTGTTTCTAATGATCTGGAAATGAAATGTTTCTATTGGTTAACACTTATGATTATATATTGATTACGTATTGATTATTAACTAATCAAATACCAAAAGTTATAACAATTTTTTCCAGAGTACCTACTTTTTAAATAAAAACCTTTATATTTGGGTTTCATAAGTCCCAAGGTAAAGAGCTCAAGATTTCCTTATCGACAGTTATCTAAAGTGAGTAACTCTTTAAGATAATCTTTAATATTCAAACCAGAATAAAGGTGTATAAATATCCCATCCAGGGCTCCCCTGGTGGCGCAGTGGTTGAGAATCTGCCTGCCAGTGCAGGGGACACGGGTTCGAGCCCTGGTCTGGGAAGATCCCACATGCCGCGGAACAACTAGGCCCGTGAGCCACAACTACTGAGCGTGCGCGTCTGGAGCCTGTGCTCCGTAACAAGAGAGGCCGCGACAGTGAGAGGCCCATGCACCGCGATGAAGAGTGGCCCCCACTTGCTGCGACTAGAGAAAGCCCTCGCACAGAAACGAAGACCCAACACAGCCAAAAATAAATAAATAAATAAATAAATTTATAAAGAAAAAAAAAATATCCCATCCAGCCACAATTTCTTTTTAAATGTTTTATTTCTGCTGAATAGTATTTCAACAAAAATTAACCCTGAATAGTTGCTGACATAAGCACGCCAAGAATATGGGGTTTTTTTGCATAGAAGTTCTCATTTAAAATCTGGATAGGGGCAAGTCTTGATGGAGTATTTGTGATTTAGTGGGGCTGAGACCAGATGCTGACAATGAACTCACACTGAGCAAGGAGAGACCCGGTCATGTCACTGGCCAATCTGCTCCAATATGGTCTTCAGGTTAACTTTGTTTTTCCCTAACACTTTCAGCAAGACAATTTGCATGACTCCGGTGAGTTGCAAGGGAGGTAGCTGAAACAAGGCTTTTATCCAAAATAGTCCTAAACCCATGTGTTCTGTGTCTGCGTAGCTGGTGTGATAAATTAAGGATATGCAAATTATGATCTCCTGAATGAACAGGCACAAGCCACCCCAGTAGGGTTGGCAGAGAGCTCCCTCAGGATCCAAGTTCCTATTTTGGGGAAATGAAAACCCTGGGGCCACTTGGATAAAAGGTACAGTTTCAATACACTCATGTACAGGAAGTAAAGTCACAAGAGTTATTACTTCCAGGTACCAGAAATGGGGAGTGGAGGGGTACAGTGAGCCAGAGGAAGGGCAGTCCTCCGCCCCAGGTCAAGAGCAAGCAAGCAGCAGATAGAAAGCAGGGTAGAAAGTATCTATTACTTACAGGGTGGTTGGGGCAAAGGTCACTAACTTTTCACAGGCTCAAGTCTAAGTGGTTATTTTAAAAGGTGCCCTGGGAATCCCAAAACAGGAACTTTGGGCAGGAATACTAAGCTTAGGTCCTTATCTAAATGCCACACTCTGGGTGTGAGCAGGGTTGTCATACATTTAAATGCCGAGGCAGCAATTCAAAATTGCTGTTTTCTCATCACAACCAGTAGAGACTGACAAATCAATGACCAGCAATTATATCATCTGTTGATCTTTATGGTAAAAATAGGAAGTTGTAGAGAAATACCTAAAGAAATACAGAAAACAGAAGTCTTGAGTGGTGGAGATGCTGATAAATAACATACTAGGAAGAAGTAGCAGGTAACAAGTAGCAGAAATGGGGTAACTAAGTTATGTTTATTAGACTATTAGAACCTCAGTTGTATTCTGAATAGTCATGCCCAGTTCTCTGTGGCACTTGTACAGTTGCTGAAACTAAATTCTTGTCTCTCTTAATTCCTTGTGCAATCTTATCAAAACAAACCACCAAAATAGGAACCACTATAATTTTATGGAGTCCCAATGTTTCCTTCTGTCAAAATCTCCAGCCTCACTTACTCCCATTCCATCCCAGACACACCTGCTCTGGCCCAGACCACACATAGTGTTTCCTTCTACCTTATTCTTATTCCTGATCATCCTTCATATTTCAATTCATTTCCTCCAGGAGGCCTTCTATGATCTGTTGAACTATAACGCATGTTCATCGGTATTAGGCAGGCTTCAACCAGAGAAGCAGAATTGAATATATATAATATGTATACACACATGTATGCATGCACATAGACATATACATGTGCATATATATACATATGTGTATTGTACATGTCATATACATAATCATATATATGGGAGTTGTGCATATATGCATACATGCACACACATACACACACACACACACACACACACACAGAATTGGTTTCCATCATTGTAGGGACAGGCTAAGCAAGCCTAAGCAGGCAGTTAAGAAAGGAAGATAAGCCCACATGATGCGTGGAGTATCTGATTATCAAGAAGACCCCAGTCTCTTTTTAAAAGGCTTCTACCTGAGGAAGTCACACCCACCCACAATAATCTCTATTTTGATTAACTAAAAATCATCAACTAATTCAGAACTTTAGATTACATTGATAAAATCCTTACACAGAAGCAATAAGATTAGTATTTGATTGAATAGCTGGGAAAAGCTACAAAATGGCTACAGCCTCCCTTTCTACTCTCTCATTCTCCTGAGAGTGTATTCATTATAGCCCAACCTAACTGGAAATACACAACAAAAGAGGAATTCTGGGGAATGTAGTACAGCCTAGCCAAGCTGATATATCACAAAGCCATCACATTATAGCTCTCAGTACTTTGCCTTCATTGTACTTCTCAGAGGATCCAGTTACTCATGTAATTGTGTCAGCCTTCCCCAGGAAACCATGTACTCTGAAGGCAAGTGCCATGTGTGCTTCATATATCAAAATATTCCCCATCACTGGCACAGTACCTGCATAGATATTATGAAGAATGAATGAATAAACAGATGAATGGATAAATGCTTGTTATGTGAGTGTAGCTTGCTCCTATTTTGCTAAACCAATGAGAACCTAACAAATCTAACAACCACCACAGGGGCCTTGGAGGTCATCCATGTGGTGAGGGAACTAATCTCCAATGTGACAAGTGGGTGCATCAGTGCAAAGCTATATCTATTTTAGTTTGTTCCTTTGTCATCTCGTCTTCCATACCAGCAAGTTTCTTTCCAGCTGGCAAAAGACAAGAGTTTCGGAGGAGAAATGGTTTCAACAACTTTAATTAATTCAAATAATATTTACAGAGCCTCCAGTTCATGCCACAACTGTGTGAGGCACCTGAGAAACAAAGATGGTATAGAGCAAGATCCCTGGCTCACAGCACAGTAAAGAACAGCAAGCAGGCCAGATTGCACATTACAGGGATACAGGAACATGCTGGATATCTAGTCAGGGTATCATGGAGGGGAGATGGAGTTATAAACTTTCTGTGCTGAGGAGTCAGAGAAAATGATACAGGTGACATCGTAAAAATGCTTCACTCCTATTTGGTGGACAAGAGTGGCAGAATGTACTTCAGATAGAGAGAGTAGCATGAATCCATAGCTCATTAAGAGAATTGGGGAGGGATTTCATTATGGCTTCATATAGGGTGTATAGGAGCAGTTGAGATAGGGTCTGAATAAACAAGAGCTGTAGCCAAGTCATAGAAGCTTCCCAGGAGTTCTCCCATATCACAATGACCATAAGAATCTCTGATCCTAACTGTCCTTTTGTCATGTCCGCTTACAGCTTTCCCAAAACTTCACAGAATCTCCTTTAACTCCAGGCTAGGTCTTCATTTTTCCCTTCAAATAATTCAAAGATATCATGCTCAATCTCCCTCCTAATTTCAGGTGCCCCGCAGATCACTCTTTTGCCTGCTACAGGATCAGTTTCCTGAAAGCCCAGGGCAGAGTCAGGAGAATGTGCTCAATTTTTATTAAATAGGTAAGTATTGAATCAATGAATAAATATCAACTATGCGTTGAAGCAATTAAAGTAGCTCTTGATGTTAAAATGTCCCCTGTCGTCCTAAACTGATGCCTTTAGCTAATCCAAGGGTTTTTAACCTCTACTTCATTAACATTTTGGGTCAAATGATTCTTTATTGTGGATACTTCCCTGTATATTGTAGGGTGTTTATCAGCATATCTGGCTTCTACCCACTAAGTCACTAACATCCCACTAACCAAATTGTGAAAACCAAAACTGTCTCCTTACTTTGCTGAATATTCCCTCTGGAACAAAATTGTCTGTGGTTGAAAACTATAGACCCAATTCCACATTTTGACTAGCACATTTTGTATATACCAATGTATACCAGAGACTTTTCTTACAAATGCAATAGGTTTTCATGGAGCTTCTAACATTTTCACAGTTGTAGATGGTATTAATTAAATGCAATTTGCCAGGTAACTGGTGAAGGCGTTGCTGCTATAAAGCACCATTTTACACACAAGAAATTTAGGCTCATAGAGTTTAAGTAGTTTTCCTAAGGGATAGAACCAGTTTGGAGTGGATTCAGAATTTGTATCCAAGCTGTCTGATTCCAAAGACAGTATCTTAGCCACCCTGAAACACTACCTCCCAGGCAAAGAAAAGGCTAGACTCCTAGAAGATAGTTTTGTGTGGATGCTGGAGAATCCATTAAAGCCTAGTCTAACCAATTCAGTTTAGGAAACAGAATCCCCAAGATATTCAATGATTTGCCTATTTGACTACTGAGTGTTGAAATAAAAATAGTGGAGATCAACCCAGAGACACATATGCTGAAATGACTTATTTGACAGCCAAGCCAAGCCAGGCTGAGTTGTGTCCATTCTTTCTAGAGGGCTCTGCACATCCCTCATCCTAAGACATCACACAATATATTACCAATGTATCCTGCCTTACATATCCATTCTATTAGACTGGAAGTTCTTCAGAGCAGAAACATTTTTACTTTTTTTTTTTTTTTTTTGCCAAGAGCAAGCATTTTTTTCATGCACATAGAACTCAATCAAAGCTGACTGACTGACTGAATGGATGGATGAATGGATGGATGGATGAACAAATTAATCCTGGATAAATAAAGAATTGTAAACCTACAGGATGAGAGTTTTAAGTGGCTCTTGGCAGCCCAGGTACAAATGAAAACCTGCCAAGCTAACCACTTACAGAAAGTGTTTTTCTATTATCCGGACAGGAAGCCACTGGGAGCAAAGTACACAGATTTAAAGCAGCAAATAAAATAAGACAACATTGGACAGGAATCAATAAAAATTGTCCATCTTTTCTTTTCAGTTTTATAATACAGGCCGTGGCTGCCCCAAACCACCCAACTCAATTCCACTACCCGCCTCAATTAGGACTATTACCTGCCTTGTTAAATATTCAGGGGCAATGCCCCTCTGGAAATGATGCAAACACCTTTAGCACCACAAATCGATCCACAGTGCCTCTATATGAGCATCCTGTTGAAAGAGATTGCAAAACACAGCTCTGGGTTTGACAAGTTTCCCAGACTTGGAGATCAGCAGCTAGAGGCAATCAGGCAGCCTTCTCTGTCCCCACAGCCCACAGCTCTGGACGTGGAGAATTACCACTTTATTCCCCAGATGAATTACCCTCTTGGAAGATTTTCTGATGCATCCTTCTCTTTGCAATTTCCATTTTGCCTTAGATGATGATTTTTATTGGGTCCAGAGTCACACTCAGTCTTGAGGTGGCAGCTAAAGTTCAAGAGGGAAATGACTTACCCAAGATCCTTGGGAGAGATAGTTGAAGACCTGAGATTGAGCTTAGAAAATGTTGATGGACTAAATGCATTGGTTGAGCTGAGAAGCCAATGGGTTGGATCTTGCACCAGACCCAAAGGAAGGTTCCTGATAGACATTGATCCAACAGACTGGAACCAAGTTGGAGAATCCATTAACTAACAGTGGTGGTTATTCAGGGGGGCTGGAATTAGATTCATTCATTTATTTGTGCATCCACCAAATATTACTGTGCTAGATAATATGCAAGTTTCTAGGGATAAATGATGAAGCAGGCAGACAAAAAAAGGCATAGGCTAACAAAAAATAAAGGTAATATATATTATTATATAACACATCATGTATAACTATGTTATATGTGATATTATATAACACATATTTTCTTAGTCTGCTTGATCTGCCACAACAAAATAATGTAGACTGGGTGGCTTAAACAACAGAAACTCATTTTCTCACAGTTCTGGAGGCTGAAAGTCCAAGACTGGGTGCCAGCATGGTTGGGTCTGGTTAGGGATCTCTTCCCGGTTTGCAGGTGGCTGTCTTCTCACTGCATCCTCACATGGTAAAGAGAGAGCAAGCACTCTAGTGTGTCTCCTCATAATGCCACTAATCCCATCATGGGAGTACCATTTCATGGACTTACCTAAATCTAATTATCTCTCAGAGACTGCATCTCCAAATGCCATCGTGTTGGGGGTTAAGGCTTCCAAATGTGAATTTGGAGCAACATAATTCAGTCTATAGCACATATAACTGGATATGATATAATGTATGATATATGATAAATGATATGATATGATATAATATAGAAAACACAGAATAAGAACTGAAGGAGAAAGAAAAAGGCAAGAGAAAAGTCCTTGCAGGAAGTAACATCTAAAGCCAAGTGTGTTCTCAAGTTCAAAGGACGAACACAGAGCCAAAGATTAAAAAGCAAAGATGCAAAAGGTCCTGAGTAAACATAAGAATGATAAGAAGGGAGAAAGGCAGGGAAGTCCAGTTGTTGGTCTCATAGCCTATGGAGTCAGGCAAACCTCATGCACTGGCCAGATATGACCATGAACAAAACCATCTGAATTCTCTAAATCTTGATTTCCACAATTGTAGATTGTAGAGAATAATAGTAGCTAATTTATAAAGTAGCTGTGCAAGTTGTTTGAGGTTATTTACATAAAGAGCTTAGACCTGAAGCTAGCATACTGTGTTTGATAAATGGGAGCTGTGATGATGGAACTATTGAAAATATTCCATCAGGATGTCCATACCTTAACCCCTGATAACTGCTAAGTAAGTGGTCCCTATTAATATCATCTCTTGTCTGGATTATTGTGGTAGCAGCCTCTTACTTGCTCTCTCTGCTTCTACTCCTGCTCCTTGGGGCTCTTTGTGTAGCGACAAGAGTGACTCATTCAATAAATAAATCATGTCACCTTCCAATGAATTACGTCTCACTCAGAGCAAAAGTCTTCACATTGACTTGGACCCCTTACCTCTCAGACCTTAGTCCCCACTACCCCCATCTTACTTACACCGCTTCTGCCACCCTGTCCTCCATGCTTGTCTTTTGATATGTTAGATACCCTAGTACATAGTGTCTTTTTACTAGCAGTTCCTCTGCCCAAAATGTGTTTGCCCCAGGTATATTCATGACCTATTCATTCAACTCCACTCGGGTTAAGTATAACATTAGCAGAAAGACCTTCCCTGCAAAACTGACCTAAATAGCAAATGCCACCAAGCATATCCCATTACCCTGGCCCTTAGTTATTTTCATTATTATCTGGCATAGTGTAGATTTATACTGATAATTGTCCATTGTCAACTATCTCAGTAGAATGTAAGTTCCATGAGGGCAGGGATTTGGTTTGTTCACCTGCAACAAGAAATGTGCTAGGCACATGGAAAGAGTTTCATAAATATTTTTTCAGTGAGAGATGAATAAAAGAGTCCTGGTCAGGGTGTCCTCTCTGATTGACTATTGATTGTATGGGACAGGGTGGCACCTCTGGCTGGAAGGCGCACAGACTGTAGGCCTGAATGAGACTCATGACCCAGAGCCCCTGATTGCCAGACTAGTGTCTTTTCTAGGAGCAGCCTGGAAAATCTGACTGAATAGTTCTCAGTGGCAGAAAGCAAGTAATCTTCATTGTTTAGCAATTCCAAGCAGTACCATAATGACCTGGAAAATCATCCTAATAATTTGAAGGTCTCTAAAATACAGTGATCTGAGACACTGATGACTCAAGCAGCCTCCAAGGGGATGTTGTTAGTGATGGGTTTGGAATGGGTTCTTTGCAGGTACTTTAATGTTCTGTGTAGATTAGGGTACAAGGGAATAAGGGATAGTTCTTCTGCCTTTTATGCAGCAGAATCCAACTGATTCACAAGCAAGGTAGGGATGTAAATCCTGCAGAGTGTGTGTGTGTGTGTGTGTGTGTGTGTGTGTGTGTGTGTGTGTGTGTGTTTGGGTAAGGTAGCTTCTCTGGCATTATTTTAACCAGAAACCACAGTTAGGTGGAGTCATGAAGATATTTTGATATTCATATCAAATATTACTGAGGCCACTTCTCATAAACAGGTTGGCTTTCCACAGTTTTTCTTCCTTCTTTCCTTCTCGGCTGCACTCAGGATGAAATTGAAAATGAACACTTGCTTCATCTTGAGTATAGTCACTATCCAACCTGTACCTGTGTAGCAGTACCCTTAGATGTAGACAACTAGGGCTCTCTCCTGGGCCCCATGCTTAGAAGGTGTTACATATTACACACACATTAGAAAGTGCATTTATTAAAAAATAAAACATCACCGTCACCTCTGCTTCTAGACATCCAGCTCTCGGCTCTGACACACCATGATCCCTCACCCTGAACCTCCACTCCTGGGAACATTCAAGTCCCTGGAAAATGCTTCTCCACATCTTTTGTCCTGGGTCATCAAAACAAAAGATAAGTGCATCTGAATACAATGAAGATGTGCAGGTGTGCTACTGCCAACTCAGAGACAGATGCTGCAGAATTTGAGCAGCAAGAGCAACCTAAGCAAGAGAACAGAAAAATTGATTAACTTGTGAAATCTTTCCTTGCAGAAAGTACAAATGTTATAGATTTGAGCATGACAAAGTAGTAGAAAGCATCCATTTTCTTGTCTTGTGCTCATATTCGATCTCATGGTTCCAGAGGTAGACATGAGTTGGTGAGGTAGTCACATCAGTTCTTCAAGACAGTTAAGAAACATTTTCCTATATTAAGAAATTTATTTTGCTCTGAAAGTTTTACATGTTTGTACTGTAGATGTAACAGGCATGAAGCATGATACTGATTCTTTACATTGGTAACTAGATGGACATTACATACTAGAAGAGTAAATAGCATTATCGCTAAAAAGGAAAAAAAGAGTAAGATTTATTTAAACTGACAGTCAAAATATTTGTTTTATTTAAATAATTTAAATTTAGTTTTTGATATTTTGATATACAATATAATTTGAAATTTTATTTTACTTTTAATAACAATAATTTTAATAGCATTTGAGTATTTTAGGAGAAAACTTTGAAAAATAAAAATAATGTTCATCTTTTGATTTTTTACATTTATTTTAATAACATTTTTGATGAAAATTTATTAAAATTTTATAGACATTGAATTCAATTGTGTTCTACTTTTCATCCCTTTAAACTGTTTTGAATGAGTACAAATTGAGATTGTAATACAATCCAAAAGGATGAAAATATAACTCAGAGAAGAAAACAGCTGAAAAGTAAAATTTTTCAAAAAGATAGTCTGCTTAGAACTAGAAATAATAAAAATGAATAAACTTCATTTGATAGGAATCACATAAAATTAATGACTATTGCATTCCAAATTCTTGAGGTAAAGAAGATTTAATTTTTAATCCAAACAATGAAAATGAGCAAGGAAATTACTGACATCAAATCTACAACTGAACAAGTCAGATGAAATCAATGCAACATTGGGATGTTTACTAAATTAAGACATAATTATTGATCAAAAAGAGAAGGCGTAGGCCTCCATTTTTACCTTTGCTTTGGACCCTGGGAGTCAACCTCCCCCCAAAAGGCACTGTAAAACAGGGTGCTGCATCCTCAACTTTCACTGCCTAACTGTTCCTAAATACAAGTCCATCAAAACTTCCTTTTCATAGTAATCATTACAGTGAAAAGGACAGAATACTATGAGAATGGCAAATATGGGGGAGCCACAAGTGGTCAGACCAAGTTCCTACTTGCCATGGTCAGTTCTTATCCTGTGAATAAAATTTACTTTGGGCTTCTCCCTTCCATTTTATTCATTTTTTTTAAGTCAGACATGCACTGAATGCATGCAACATACAAGGTCTTTGCCAAGAGCCTTATATGCTCTACCTTATTTGATGTTCAAACAACCTTATAGAAGAGTTAATTTTACTTTCTTCAGTCACAGATAAGGAAACAGGGTAGTTAGTGCCTTACCCCTCGTGATCCATATAGCTAGAATGCTGCTGGAATTTGAACCCAGGTAGTCTTGTTCAAGACCCCACAGATAACCTAAGCCATCTCCCATTAAATTAAACGAACTTTGTGCTGAAGGCGGGGGAGTGTGCCCATACTTAGGCCATGTTTACTCCTCAAAGATCTACTTTTACTATAATAAACATCAGTGTCTATTCCCTTCCCATAGTGTGTGAGCTTCTTGAAGCATGGGCTACATCTCATTCATCTTTGCACCCCCTGTGCCTAAATCAGAGTTTGTGTATTTCAGGGATTGATTTAGTATTTGATAAATGAATGAAGACAGTGCAATGAGTGACACTTATCTCAAGTGAATGAAAATTTCTAAGGATCTCCAGAGCACGTGATATCTGATTGGGAAACTCATCTCCCTCTGTGTTCCTTCCATACTGCAGGTAGAGGCATGGGTCCCCTTATAAGTATCAGGTAGAATGATCCTCCCTTCTTTCCACCTCTCACTCAGTCCTCTCTGTAGGAGGAAGAATTATGTATCTTACTGCCAAGATTGGGATGGAGGATGCCTGTTGCGGCCCCTACGGGGCTCTCTTTTTGCCTAGTGAACTTGCAGAACAGAGGCTTTCTTTTCTCTAGCTCTTCATCCACATGGGATGTACACCTGATTAAGGGCCCAGGTATACCTTCTAAAGGCAGATCAGGAAGCTCACTTCTGTGCCCATTTTCAGCCTTTCTGGGTTCACAGAGGTGAGCAGATCATGACCTCCATATAGCAAGCTGGGCAAACATGTGATCTGCAAGCTCTACATGTGGGACCCAAAGCTGAAACTTAGGGTAAAGTAGCTGAAAGCCTGATTTGAACTGCAGGTCAAAGCCACATACTCTAATCGACCTTAACTGACAATGAAGCTGATATTTTCCTCCCTATGTACATGTCTCAGTTGATTCTGAACTTCCAAGAGGAAAGAGGTTGTGCAAAATTCATTTCTTTAGAATGTTCTTCTAAGTAAAAATTATTCATTTTGGTAAAGTCTTACAATTTTAGCCATAAAGATTGATTGCAGTAGATCTCCATTCTCACTTTATCTGGCCCACTTCTCAGAGAGGCTTGCTTTATTCCTGTGTTAGCTTGGCCTCCGACTTCTCACCCGTAACCTCTAGAATAATACTCACCACAGTGAGTGTCATTATGAATATCACTTGTTTTTTGTAAACTTCACAACCCTCTAACTCAAAGCTCCTTAAAAGTAGGAATATGAAGATTTTATCTGTCTTACTCTTCCCTGTATTCCCTGTTGCTAGCTTCAAGCCTAACATTTAGAGAGCACTTAACAAATAAATATAAACAAATATTAATAAATGAGAAAATTATAAGCTAATTTAATAGGTAGTTCTAGTGCCCTCGAATTTAAACTATCTTTAAATGTTTAGAAAAATTATTTTAAAATGCATCAAGAGTTTAATCTGATATTTTAAAAGGTTGCTGAATCAAGCAAGCTAGTGAGATGCTGAGTGCCAGAGAGGGAAGTGGCTTAATCTGGGAGTGTGAGGGCTCAGATGCTAGTGCCAGCTCTGTCTCCAGCTTGTAGTGTAAACTTGAGAACACGAGCTCTCTGGATGCATGATTCTGAGACTACATCTTGCGTTTTAATAGCATCCTTGGATTTTCATAAAAGCATGTGATACTTGATTAGAAGAGAAAGTACAGAGAATGTACGAGGCTCTCCTTCCACTGAATGAGGAAGCTGAAACTGAAGAGATGGAGTGGGATGTCTAACCACACAAGAGTAGAACTGGGACCAGCAAATGGGAGTCCTTTTCTACCAGGTCTGTGTGTCTCTCTGTGTTTCCCAAGAAGCTATCTACTCATGTGCCAGGATTTAATAAGTACTAAAGATTGACTAGAAATCTGAAAGTCTGCTGTCTAGTGAAGGGGAAGATTAATCAAGCAACAATTACAAATAAAATTGAAAAATTTGATGATGGTGTGTGCTCAGGACCCAGAAGTTAGGAAACCACGCAGAAGAATCTTCTAAATTCACCTAGGGAGGAAGGATTTCAGACTATTTATTCTAGGTTTCTATACTTGGGGAAGGATGATGGATAAGTAATGGGGGTAGGTGATAGTGGTTGGGGGGAAGATCATTACAAGGAAGAAGATCATGTGGAAAAAAATCCCTTCACTCCACTTCCCACTTCACTTTCTACTCTCCACTTTTTCTACTTACTACAGCCTACTTTCTGCTTCCCTGCAGCCTCTTGCCTGTACACATGCTCATTCCTCAGTTACCTCACCAAACTTGTGTCCCCTTGCCTGTGCTCAGTAAAGCCAATCTACTGACACTGGGTTTTGATGAAGGAAACTGCAGTGTTTATTGAAGGGCATCAAGTAAAGAGTCCAGGTAGCTAGTGCTTAAAAGACCCAAACTCCCCAAAGGTTTTCAGGGAAAGGTTTTTAAAGACAGGGTGGGGAGGGGGGTTGTGAGGTATGTGATCAGCTCATGGACATTCTTCTGATTGGTTGGTGGTGAGGTAATCGGGCATCAACATCATCAACCTTCTGGTTCCAACTGGTCTGAGGTCTACGTGCTTGTGGGCAGCATACAGTTAACTTCTTCCACCTGGTGGGGGTTTCAGTATCTGCAAAACAGCTCAAAGGACATGGCTCAGAATATTATGTATAGCCCTTGAGGAGGAAATGTAAGTCCTTGACTTTGTTTTATGGCTAAACTATTATTATTTTGTCTTGCTTGACTGTTTTCCTTTCTTTCTACATTTCTCCCTTCTCTGATTAAATTTACTCTTTGGAAATAGGGAAAGGCCTAGGAGGCTAAAGGTTTTCTACAGACAAGAGTCAAGTGGAGAATGGGGGAAGGTTATCTTCCAGGAAAGCCCCTTAGAATCCTGCTCAGTTATACCTCCACCTAAAATGTTTCTATCCTTACTGTCACATAGCTGCTTCCTCATTCTCCACAGTTGACCTTAAATGTAATTTACATAAGGAGACTTTCTCTCCCTGTCCCTAGTCTAAACTAGCATGCCCCATTATCTCTCCCATAGCCTAATACATTTTCATTAACCTATTAACACAATTTTGAATAATGGATTAACTTGTGGGTTTAAGTTTTCATGTCCATCTCTGCCATTGGACTGTAAGCTCTTGAAAGCATATAGCATCTCTGTCTTCTTCTCCACTGTACACCCAGTGCCTTATGTAGTATTTGCACTTAATCAACCCTCACTAAAATCTTTTGCATGAATGAATTTATCATTGGATTAGCCATTTTTATCATCACCCATCCTGCACGTGTAATGTGAATGAATGAATTCAGCATCAATTGACATTTACTAAATACCTGCTATGTGCTAGTCACTGTTGTAAGGATTTTACAGTTTACCTCATTTATTCCTCTTAGTCTACTTAGGAGCTTCCTAAGGTAACTTGCTCAAGTTTGCATAAGTGGCAGGGCTGAAATTAAAATCAGGTGGACTGACTGGAAGTCAGTGCTCTTAGCTTAGATGTCACGCTACTTCTCGTGAATGTATGAGTGAATCAATGAATGAATGAAGTGTAAACAGCCGTTCAAGGAGCTGTCAGATGTTTAGTATGACTGAAGTGCAGTGTGAGTGATAAGGCACAGCCTGTGTGGTTAGGGAGATGGCTGGAGACAGTGAGATGGGGGAGGGGGTTCAAAGCATGGAGGACCTTGGGTACTAAGTACAGCATCCTCACCATGTTTCCAGGTGCATGGAAGGCTCTGCAGATGGACTGATAAAACAAGATTTCATTTAAGAGAGATCACTGGCTTTCCTTTCAAAATGATGATTTAATCTCAGATCTGAGTCAAGAATGCTAATTTCAACCCCATCTGTATCTCCATCCCATTCCTTCATACCAACTGCTTCTTCCATGCTGAACTGCTCAGATTAGCCACATTGGTGGACTGCCTATTTGTTCTGAGAAAGCCTTGCCACCTCCTAATGTTTCTCCATTCTTCTTTGGCCCTTTGCTTTGCAATCAATTGAGTACCCCTATAATTAGAGAGCCTCTATATCTCATCCTAGTGTCTCAGGCCCAAATCCTCCTGAAACATTTTAGGGTTCCTGGATATTATATGCAAGGTTATTGGCATAGGACTTACTTAGTAGACTGTGAGGTAGGGAGTTGAGTTGATCCATAGATAATAGTATACATGAGGCTAAGAAGGGAGAAGGATCTGGAATGAGGAGACTAGTACTAGTTGTAAGGTTATTGCAATAATTCAAGTTGAGTTTAAAATGATCTATATTCTGTTAGTATTTATGGTACAGAAAAAAGTTGAGAGATGCAAAATTGGATGTAGTATAACTTGGAGAATGATAATAGAAAGACAAGACAGTTCAAGAAATCAGAGAAGCCTTTGAAGTTTTGAGTCTAAGAGTCTAAAAATATTTCAGGACCATATAAGGAAATAAGAAAGAAAAAGAAATAGAAAGAATGGTGAGATTCCTTTGGACATATTGAGTTTGAGACAGTGACTGAGTATCCAGGGATATATATCTAGCCTGAAGCTGGCGATGAGGTCTATGGATTGGGGAAGAACTTGGAAATTAAGACACAACTCCAAGAGCCATTCTTGTTGATGTGATAATTGAAATTGCAGCTTGAAAGTGAAGTCACCAAGAGAGAGCAAGTAGAAGTAGAAGAAAGCCAAGGAAAAGTGCCATAGTGATAGCCAGCACACATGAATACCACATTAAGTGCGGGAGGTGGGAGCCACAGAGATAAACCTCAACTTGGTTTGAATCTGGGCTGCAACACTTTCTGGTTGTGTCACTTTGGCAAGTTACTTAACTTCTCACAGTCTCAGCTTTCTTTTTAGTAAAATCAAGACAGTAATGTCCATCTCCTAGGGTCTTGGTGAGTAGTTATTGAACAAACACAGCAAGGACCTGACACAGTGGACAGCCCATAGTGGATCTCAGAAAGGAATAGCACCCTTGCCTCACTTAATACAGAGCAGGTATGGCTACTATTATTGGTGCTTGAAAATCATCACACTCGCCTGCTACATGTATTTTCTCTTTAAATCATTAATACAATAAAGTATGTAGGATTTATGTGGTTGCTTCCATCATTTATTTGAGGAAATGTAGGTTCAGAAGGAAGTAATTTGTCAAAGGAAGCTCAAAGTAATTAATTAGTAGGTGTAACAAACAACCCTCAAATCTCAGCAGCTTAACACAGCAAAAAAGTATTCCTTGTACAACTTATTACCAACCTTGGTTGAGCAGCAACTCTGGACGACTGTTTTCCAGGAAGAGACTCAGGGATTCAGGCTACTCCTATCATGTGTTCCATGTTTTTTTTTTAATTTTTATTTTTTATTATTATTTTTTTTTACCATGTTTATTGGAGTATAATTGCTTTACAATGGTGTGTTAGTTTCTGCTTTATAACAAAGTGAATCAGTTATACATATACATATATCCCCATATCTCTTCCCTCTTGTGTCTTGCTCCCTCCCACCCTCCCTATCCCACCCCTCTAGGTAGACACAAAGCACCGAGCTGATCTCCCTGTGCTATGAGGCTGCTTCCCACTGGCTATCTATTTTACATTTGGTAGTGTATATATGTCCATGATACTCTCTCACTTTGTCCCAGGTTACTGTTCCCCCTCCCCATGTCCTCATGTACATTCTCTAGTAGATCTGTGTCTTTATTCCCGTCTTGCCCCTAGGTTCTTCATAACCAATTTTTCTTTATTTTTCCATATATATGTGTTAGCATACATATATTTGTTTTTGTTTTTCTCTTTCTGAATTACTTCACTCTGTATGACAGATTCTAGGTCCATCCACCTCACTACAAAAAACTCAGTTTCATTTCTTTTTATGGCTGAGTAATATTCCACTGTATATATGTGCCACATCTTTTTTATCCATTTATCTGTCAATGGACACTTATGTTACTTCCATGTCCTGGCTATTGTAAATAGAGCTGCAATGAACAGTGTGGTACATGACTCTTTTAGAATTATGGTTTTCTCAGGGTATATGCCCAGTAGTGGGATTGTTGGGTCATATGGTAGTTCTATTTTTAGTGCTTTAAGGAACCTCCATACTGTTCTCCATAGTGGCTGTATCAATTTACATTCCCACCAACAGGGAAAGAGGGTACCCTTTTTTCCACACCCTCTCCAGCATTTATTGTTTGTAGATTTTTTGATGATGGCCATTCTGACCGGTGTGAGATGATATCTCATTGTAGATTTGATTTGCATTTCTCTAATGATTAATGATGTTGAGTGTTCTTTCATGTGTTTGCTGACAATCTGTAAATCTTCTGTGGAGAAATGTCTATTTAGGTCTTCTGCACATTTTTGGATTGGGTTGTTTGTTTTTTTGATATTGAGCTGCATGAGCTCCTTGTAAATTTTGGAGATTAATCCTTTGTCAGTTGCTTCATTTGCAAATATTTTCTCCCACTCTGAGGGTTGTCTTTTTGTCTTGCATAAGGTTTCCTTTGCTGTGCAAAAGCTTTTAAGTTTCATTAGGTCCCATTTGTTTATTTTTGTTTTTATTTCCATTTCTCTAGGAGGTGGGTCAAAAAGGATCTTGCTGTAATTTACTTCATAGAGTGTTCTGCCTATATTTTTCTCTAAGAGTTTTACAGTGTCTGGGCTTACATTTAGGTCTTTAATCCATTTTGAGTTTATTTTTGTGTATGGTGTTAGGGAGTGTTCTAATTTCATTCTTTTACATGTAGCTGTCCAGTTTTCCCAGCACCACTTATTGAAGAGGCTGTCTTTTCTCCATTGTATATTCTTGTCTCCTTTATCAAAGATAAGGTGACCATATGTGCGTGGGTTTATCTCTGGGCTTTCTATCCTGTTCCATTGATCTATATTTCCGTTTTTCTGCCAGTACCAGACTGTCTTGATTACTGTCACTTTGTTGTATAGTCTGAAGTCAGGGAGCATGATTCCTCCAGGTCCATTTTTCTTTCTCAAGATTGCTTTGGCTCTTAGGGTCTTTCATGTATCCATACAAATTGTGAAATTTTTTGTTCTAGTTCTGTGAAAAATGCCAGTGGTAGTTTGATAGGGATTGCATTGAATCTGTAGATTGCTTTGGGTAGTATAATCATTTTCATAATGTTGATTCTTCCAATCCAAGAACATGGTATATCTCTCCATCTATTTGTATCATCTTTAATTTCTTTCATCAGTGTCTTATAATTTTCTGCATACAGGTGTTTTGTCTCCTTAGGTAGGTTTATTCCTAGGTATTTTATTCTTTTTGTTGCAATGGTAAATGTGAGTGTTTTCTTAATTTCACATTCATATTTCTCATCATTAGTGTATAGGAATACAAGAGATTTCTGTGCATTAATTTTGTATCCTGCTACTTTACCACATTCATTAATAAGCTCTAGTAGTTTTCCAGTAGCATCTTCAGGATTCTCTACGTATAGTATCATGTCATCTGCAAACAGTGACATCTTTACTTCTTTTCTGAATTGGATTATTTTTATTTCTTTTTCTTCTCTGATTGCTGTGGCTAAAACTTCCAAAACTATGTTGAATAATAGTGGTGAGAGTGGGGAACCTTGTCTTGTTTCTGATATTAGTGGAAATGGTTTTAGTTTTTCACCATTGAGGACAATGTTGGCTGTGGGTTTGTCATATATGGCCTTTATTATGTTGAGGTACGTTCCCTCTATGCCTACTTTCTGGAGGGTTTTTTATCATAAATGGGTGTTGAATTTTGTCAAAAGCTTTCTCTGCATCTATTGAGATGATCATATGGTTTTTCTTCAATTTGTTAATATGCTGTATCACGTTGATTGATTTGCATATATTGAAGAATTCTTGCTTTCCTGGAATAAACCCCACTTGATCATAGTGTATGATCATTTTAATGTGCTGTTGGATTCTGTTTGCTACTATCTCCTTCATTTCTTTTTCATTTATTTCTGATCTGATCTTTATGATTTCTTTACTTCTACTATCTTTGGGGTTTTTTTGTTCTTTTTTCTCTAATTGCCTTAGGTGTAAGGTTAGGTTGTTTATTTGAGATGTTTCTTGTTTCCTAAGGTAGGCTTGTATAGCTATAAACTTCCCTCTTAGAACCGCTTTTCCTCTATCCCATAGGTTTGGGTTCATCGTGTTTTCATTGTCATTTGTTTCTAGGTATTTTTTGATTTCCTCTTTGATTTCTTCAGTGATCTCTTTGTTATTAAGTAGTGTATTATTTAGCCTCCATATGTTTGTAATTTTTACTGATTTTTTTCCTGTAGTTGATATCTAGTCTCATAGCGTTGTTGTCAGAAAAGATACTTGATACGATTTAAATTTTCTTAAATTTACCAAGGCTTGATTTGTGACCCAAGATATGACTTATCCTGGAGAATATTCCATGAGCACTTGAGAAGAAAGTGTATCCTGTTGTTTTTGGTTGGAATATCCTATAAATATCAATTAAGTCCATCTTGTTAAATGTTTCATTTAAAGCTTGTGTTTCCTTATTTATTTTCATTTTGGATGATCTGTCCGTTGGTGAAAGTGGGGTGTTAAAGTCCCTTACTATGATTGTGTTACTGTTGATTTCCCCTTTTATGGCTTTTAGTATTTGCCTTATGTATTGAGGTGCTCCTATGTTGGGTACATAAATACTTACAATTGGTATATCTTCTTCTTGGATTGATCCCTTGATCATTAGGTAGTGTCCTTCCTTGTCTCTTGTAAGAGTCTTTGTTTTAAAGGCTATTTTGTCTTATATGAGAATTTGTACTCCAGCTTCCTTTTCATTTCCATTTGCATGCAAATATCTTTTTCCATCCCCTCAGTTTCTGTCTGTATGTGTCCCTAGGTCTGAAGTAGGTCTCTTGTAGACAGCATATATACAGGTCTTGTTTTTCTATACATTCAGCCAGTCTATGTCTTTTGGTTGGAGTATTTAATCCATTTACATTTAAGGTAATTATCGATATGTATGCTCCTATTACCATTTTCTTAATTGTTTTGGGTTTGTTATTGTAGGTCTTTTCCTTCTCTTGTTTTTTTTGCCTAGAGAAGTTCCTTTAGCATTTGTGTAAAGCTGGTTTGGTGGTGTTGAATTCTCTTAGCTTCTGTTTGTCTGTAAAGGTTTTAATTTCTCCATCAAATCTGAATGAGATCCTTGTTGGGTTGAGTAATTTTGGTTGTAGGTTTTTCACTTTCATCACTTTAAATATGTCCTGCCACTCCCTTCTGGCTTGCAGAGTTTCTGCTGAAATATCAGCTGTTAACCATATGGGGATTCCCTTTTATGTTATTTGTTGTTTTTCCCTTGCTGCTTGTAATATTTTTTCTTTGTATTTAATTTTTGATAGTTTGACTAATATGTCTCTTCGCATGTTTCTTCTTGGATTTATACTGTACGGGACTCTGCACTTCCTGGTCTTGATTATTTCCTTTCTCTTATTAGGGAATTTTTCAACTATAATCTCTTCAAATATTTTCTCAGTCTTTTTTTTTTTTTCTCTTCTTCTTCTGGCACCCCTATAATTCACGTGTTTTTGCGTTCAGTGTTGTACCAGAGGTCTCTGAGACTGTCCTCAATTCTTTTCATTTTTTTTTCTTTATTCTGCTCTGCAGTAGTTATTTCCACTCTTTTATCTTCCAGGTCACTTATCCGTTCTTCTGCCTCTGTTATTCTGGTATTGATCCCTTCTAGAGAATTTTTAATTTCATTTATTGTGTTGTTCATCATTGTTTGTTTGCTCTTTAGTTCTTCTAGATCCTTGTTAAACGTTTCTTGTATTTTCTCCATTCTATTTCTAAGATTTTGGATCATCTTTACTATCATTATTCTGAATTCTTTTTCAGGTAGACTGCCTATTTCCTCTTCATTTGTTAGGTCTGGTGTGTTTTTAACTTGCTCCATCATCGGCTGTGTGTTTCTCTGACTTCTCATTTTGCTTAACTTACTGTGTTTGGGGTCTCCTTTTCACAGGCTGCAGGTTCGTAATTCCCGTTGATTTTGATGTCTGCCACCAGTGGCTAAGGTTGGTTCAGTGGGTTGTGTAGGCTTCCTGGTGACAGGGACTAGTGCCTGTGTTCTGATGGATGAGTCCGGATCTTGTCTTTCTGGTGGGCAGGTCCACGTTTGGTGGTGTGTTTTTGGGTGTCTGTGACCTTAATATGATTTTAGGCAGCCTCTGTGCTAATGGGTGGGGTTGTGTTCCTGTCTTGCTAGTTGTTTGGCTTAGTGTGTCCAGCACTGTACCTTGCTGGTTGCTGAGTGGAGCTGAGTCTTGGTGTTGAGATGGAGATCTCTGGGAGATCTTCGCTGTTTGATATTACATGGAGCTGGGAGTTCTCTGGTGGACCAATGTCCTGAACTTGGCTCTTCCACCTCAGAGGCACAGCCCTGATGCCTGGGTAGAGCACCAAGAACCTGTCATCCACACGGCTCAGAATAAAAGGGAGAGAGCAAGAAAGAAAGAAAAAATGAAAAAGATAAAATAAAATTAAATACAATATAATGAAATAAAATAATATAAAGTTATTAAAATAAAAAATAAGTATTAAAAAAATTTCAAAAGTAATAAAAAAAAGAAAGGAAGAAGAGAGCAACCAAACCAAAAAACAAATCCACCAATGATAAGAAGCACTAAAAACTATACAAGAAAAAGAGAAAAAAAAAAAAAAGAGAGAGAACCCTAGGACAAATGATAAAAGCAAATCTATATAGACAAAATCACACACAGAAGCATACATCTACACACTCACAAAAAGAGAAAAAGGCAAAAATATATATATATCGTTGCTCCTAAAGTCCACGTCCTCAATTTGGGATGATTTGTTGTCTATTCAGGTATTCCACAGATGCAGGGTACATCAGGTTGATTGTGGAGATTTAATCCGCTGCTCCTGAGGCTGCTAGGAGAGATTTCCCTTTCTCTTCTTTGTTCGCACAGCTCTTGGGGTTCAGCTTTGGATTTGGCCCCACCTCTGCATGTAGGTCTCCTGAGGGTGTCTGTTTTTGCTCAGACAGGACGGGGTTAAAGGAGTAGCTTATTAAGGGACTCTGGCTCACTCAGACTGGGGGGAGGGAAGGGTATGGAATGTGGGGCAAGCCTGCAGGCAGCAGAGGCCAGCATGACATTGCACTAGCCTGAGGCATGCTGTGTGTTCTCCCGGGGAAGTTGTCCCTGGATCACGGGACCCTGGCAGTGGCGGGCTGCACAGGCTTGTGGGAGGGGAGTTGTGGATAGTGACCTGTGCTTGCACACAGGCTTCTTGGTGGCTGCAACAGCAGCCTTAGTGTCTCATGCCCGTCTCTGGGGTCCACGCTTAGAGCCGCGGCCCACACCCGTCTCTGGAGCTCGTTTAGGCAGTGCTCTGAATCCCCTCTCTTCTCATACCACAAAACAAAGAGACAAGAAAAAGTCTCTTGCCTCTTCGGCACTTCCAGACTTTTTCCAGGACTCCCTCCAGGCTAGCCGTGGTGCACTAGCCCCCTTCAGGCTGTGTTCATGCAGCCAACCCCAGTCCTCTCCCTGGGATCCAACTGAAGCTGGAGCCTCAACTACCAGCCCCCACCCCCGGTGGGTGAGTAGACAAGCCTGTCGGGCTGGTGAGTGCTGGTCAGCACCAATTCTCTGTGCAGGAACCTCTCCACTTTGCCCTCCACACCCCTGTTGCTGTGCTGTCCTCCGTGGCTCCGAAGCTTCCCCCCTCTGCCACCCACAGTCTCTGCCCGCGAAGGGGCTTCCTAGTGTGTGGAAACCTTTCCTCCTTCACAGCTCCCTGTCACTGGTGCAGGCTCTGTCCTTATTCTTTTGTCTCTGTTTTTTCTTTTTTTCTTTTGCCCTACCCAGGTACATGGGGAGTTTCTTGCCATTTGGGAGGTCTGAGGTCTTCTGCCAGTGTTCAGTAGGTGTTCTGTATGAGTTGTTCTACATGTACATGTATTTCTGATGTATTTGTGGGGAGGAAGGTGATCTCCACGTCTTACTCTTCTGCCGTCTTGAAGCTCCTCCCATGTGTTCCATCTTTAACACCTGTCTTATATGTTCATTCATGGAAGAGGAAGAGAGAGCAAGGAGGTTGCTCAAGTCAGGAGATTGTAGCTAGGACTGAAAGGAGCCTACATAAATTTCACACACAGTTTATTGGCCAGAACCTAGTCATATGTCAATCCTCAAGCTAATTTCAATTAAAGCTTGCAAATACAGTCTCCTTGTCCAGGATAAAAAAAAAAAAAAAAAAAAAAAAAAAAAAAAAAAAAAAAAAATTGGATTGGCAATCAAGACTTTGCTATCTCTTGTAACTTGTAAAGGTGGGACTTGAAAGAAGTCATAACTATGGAGGTCGGAAGGAGAAATAAAGACAGAAAAGGAAAGTTCTGAAAAGTAAGAATAGACCTAATATAGTTTTCATGTTCTGAAAGCCAAAGGAAGAGAGAGTCTCTCTACTTATTAAATCTCTACTGTGTGCCATGCACCGTGCTGGTTCAATGTTAACTCATAGAGAGGCAATAATAATGATGAGGATTTGGAAAAGTCCACTGGTTTCAGCATTTGGATATACAAGGGATTTTTTTTCGGAGAGATGGGTAAGGAGCAGGGAAGGAGGAGAAAGATTTATATCAAGTTTTGTCATGCCAGAGTCATGAAACATAATCCTATCTCTCGAAAAGATTATTGTTTACTTGGCTTTCACTGTCTTTGAGGAAGAACTCTATGAGACACTGAAGTCTCCTCAGAGAACATCAATGATATATTCCCAGGGTAAGGAAACATGACAGAACTAAAATGTAGGTTATGGGGGAATCTGTGGTATAGCAGGGAGCTCAGCTCGGTGCTCTGTGATGACCTAGATGGGCAGGATGGGGGAAAGGGAGAGAGGTCCAAGAGGCAGGGGATATATGTATACATATAGCTTATTCACTTCATTGTACAGCAGAAACTAACACAACATTGTAAAGCAATTATACTTCAATAATTTTCTTTTTTTAAAAAAGGTAGGTTATAGGGTAGGAAAGGCAAAGAAATTATTAAGTGCATATTTTATCTCTTTATACATTTATGTTTCTTCTCCCAGTTGGTGAGTAGCCTTTGAAGAAAAACAAAAACCATAAAAACAAAACAAAGATTAAAAACAAACAAACAAACATAAGCCAAAGATGTGGAGCTTATGGAATCTCTGATTGGAATTGCCTTGAAACTAAAAAGCAGAGAGAACCCAGGTAGCCTTCAGATCTTGCCAGAGCCTCAAAGATACCTCCCCTGCTACCCACAAGACTTCAGGATCCCTAAAATAAACTGACGTAGTTAATCCCTCAGTCTCGTGACTGAATCTTTCCCATTGATCAGTTTCAAACTGTTATCCCCTGATGGCATTCCCAGTGTCTACCTCACTGTTTTGTTTTCTTTTTTTTTTTTCATTTTTTTAACTTTTTATTTTACATTGGAGTATAGTTGATTAATAATGTTGTGTTAGTTTCAGTTTTACAACAAAATGATTCAGTTATACATATACATGTATCTATTCTTTTTTCAAATTCTTTTCCCATTTAGGTTGTTACATAATACTGAGCAGAGTTCCCTGTGTTATACAGTAGGTCTTTGTTGGTTATCTATTTTAAATACAGCAATGTGTACATGTCAATCCCAAACTCCCTAACCATCCCTCCTCCACCTACCTCCTGGTAACCATAAGTTCATTCTCTAAGTCTGTGAGTCTGTTCTACCTCATTGCTTTTTTAACCTCACTCTCCTTTTTTAACTCATGTGAGTTAATTATTCCTTTAGATTGTCTGCCTGACTTCTGAGTCAGCATGTCTCTAACATGCCACCTCTCAGAATACCTCCACAGTCTGATAAAAAGTAATGGGCTGCACCCATGCCAAATCCAGAGTCTAAGATACTTAATTCTATATGTAACCCAGGACTCTTTTCCTAACCCACCCCACCTGATGGGAGAAGCTCAAGCAGATATATCCCAGGAGAGACAGCAAGAGGAGGTTCTAGCTCAATATACCTGGCTCTGCTCTGGGCTTCAAGAAAAATAAAGGAAGCCTTAGAGCTCCCAGACTGTTTAGCCAACCTCCCTTATAAGGAAGTATATTAACTGGTTCATTCAGAGAACACACATGTATGTACCAGGAACTTCACAGACAGTACACCAGTGAAGAAAACAGATCACATACCTGCTTCTCAGGAGCTCACAGTATAATGGAGCAGATGCATAACTTCATGAGTAATTACAGCACATTTGCAACACTGGGGACAATAGTGGGTGATGAGGCAGCTCAAAGTAATGACCCAGCTTACAGTGAGGGAATGTGCTCAGGGAACATTTCCAAGGAGGTGAGGCTAAAAATCATGAGGCAAAAGCTGAAAAATGGAATCACCTCAGACATAACTCTTAAATCTGGGGGAAAAACAGGCAAGCAAAGAAACAAAACAAAATGAAACAATAAAAAACAGTGGCAAGGGACTGGGTAACAAGCAAGGAAGAAGAAATCCTAATAGCTAAAAATGAAACTAAAGGAAGATATAATGACTTCAGAAGCAGGAAATAGAGCCCGTGGAAGATTTTATTTAAGTAAAAATGAAACAACCTATATGTGAGATAAAGGTAAGTTCTCAATAAACAGAGATGTTGAGGGTGCCACAGTGAGGGGTCAGGAATGATGACCCCCAAATCTGCCAATTGGATTGTTAGACAATTTCTTCTATGCAGAGCACTTGTCAGAAAGTGAGAGGTGAAGTGGAAGCATGGATTGTAATTCTAAGGCCTAGAGGATAATGAACATGCATACTCTTTGCTATCACTTTAGTGAAATGGAAGGGACATTATGTTCAGAGTCACATTGATTCCATGAATTTGAGAATTCTCTGAGTTTCTCTATCTTCTTTTGCAAAATGAGGGAATTGAAAGGAAGGAAGAATTCTATGGTTCACTTTTAGTGTGCCAACATGTATAGTCCGTTTTCCCCCATAGATTTGCAATTCTCTCCCTAGGAAGCAATTCTTCTTTACAAGCTCACATATAGAAACTATTGATTTTTGATAACCTGTGAGACTTGAAAAAACATGCATTTTAATCCAAGTTGCATGCCTAATCCAATATCATCCCATCAGGCATTCCATCAGGCTTAGGTTGGATCGGAAAGAAATTCTTGATCCTAAAACTCCCCAGTCTATTAAAAAAGCAAATTGCTTTTTGTTCATTCTATTGTAGTGATCATTTTCTTCCTAATTAAAAAAGAAAATCCACCACAGAGTTTTAGAAAAACTCATTTTGGTGCTCGAGGGACTGAGTGAACCTGGCATTTTGTTCTGTTGGTTGTTGAAAGTGAAGTCTGTTGACTAGGAAAATGTTGACTTTGTTGCTCTGAGGGAAGGTGTGTGTATGTGTGTGTGTGCTCCCAGTTTGGTAGGTAAAAGTTTAAAACTGAAAATGATTACATTCTACAAGATATGGCATTTCACATTGAGCTCTATTTTACAACATTTTCAGGTGGAATTTCATTACTGTGAACAATTGACTATTGATTCATGTTTCTCAGAACTTAGCAAGCCACAGAGAAAAGTCTCAGCCAATTGCAAATATTTGGAAAAGGTTCTCAGACAATATGGCTTACAACCAAAAGTACTGGGAGTTTAAGCAAAATCTTAACAGTTCTCTCCTACTTTCTATCAATGAAATAACTTACTCCTACAAGCTGAGCCTCTCTGGGTCAAGTATACTCACTCTTCCTACTTTAAATGGCACAACAATATAAAATCTGTTCAGTGTGACCCTGGCATTTTCAATAATAAAGTACAGGCTAAAAAAAAAAAAAAAAAAAAAAGACACTGCCTTATAATAGGTGTAAAATGATGTGTGATTTGATAATAAGGGTCACCATCTCCCTTCCAGTTTTCATATATTTACTGGATATGTGTTCTTCTTCTGTGAAATACATCTTTGTGTCTCTTGAATATTTTTCTCTTGGATTATTAGTGTTCTTATTGTATAATATTGATATTAATCTTTTGTTATTGTAAAAAATATTCCTGTTTTCTCTGTGTGTAATTTGGATATTCAATTTATTCTACAAGTCTTTTGACAAAAACCTTAATTTTCTTACTTTTAACAATATTCAACTCACTGAGTGGTTTCCCTCTCCTGATTGGACCCAAACAGATATGTAAGCATGCTAATGTAAAGGAAGACCTATTATCGTAAAGTAAATTAAATACAAATTGATCTACACAATCAAAAATTTCAAACAAAAAGTAACAACATGAAGAGGGAACTGAGATAGGGTGCTTATAATATCAATACTGATTGTAAAGCTTCCAATTAAGGGAGCATATTGTATTGATGCAGGTGGAGTACAGAATGGAATAGACTTGGGCTCCAGAAACAGATCCTTATTCATATTAAATTTAGTATATGACAGGAGTGGTATGCCACATTAGTGCTGAATAAAAGGACTGTTGAATAGTTGGAGTTGGGGGAAAATGTGTATCCATTAAAAAAAAATCGTGACATATCATATGCTAAAATTCCATTTGTTTATACACATATCACTTCACCAAAACCCCTTATTTCCAATCTTATATTCTTATCCCTTTTAGTCCCCTGTCTCACCAACTAAGTTATATTTAATATTATGAATCAATATACATATATAAGCCATAATAACCTTCACTGCACAGGATAAAGAACCAATATAAAGCCTTTATTAGCTGTTATATATATAATTCTTACTTATAAACTAGAAAACCAGGGATGTAACCACAGGCTAGGTCTTCAGATGCTTTAGACACAATAGGAAATGTACTTGGGTCAAACTCCATTTTTCCTCGGCTTCTATAAGCTCCCAGTTTAACCAGAGAACCATGAGGACACTTCCAGGTTGTGTGAGCACAAGTATCATGAAAACTTTGTATCCAACAGTCTTAAAAATCTGAATATTTCCGGAGCACAGTTTCCCTGGAAGTTAAAAGAACTTTTATGAAATTATGAGAGGGGCATTTATTATATATTTGTGATGGAATTACAGGGTTTTGCTTAAAGGATTCTGGCTCTGCTTTTAATCAGTTGACTTCGGGTCTGGGAACCCACTTCAACCTGGAAATTCTACTAGTCAGCAAAATTATGAGCAACACAACTATTTTCCCCCCACAATTTTTCTGTTAAGAAAGATGCTGTGATGAGTCTACACTGTCTTATGGATAGTAGCTAATTGGTTGGCTAGCTACTTTCAGGTAATGGAAAAAAACAAAACTGGAAGATGGGTGACAAGATGGTCTGGGAAAGAAATATGTGGATAGATCTTTTGGCTTGCCTTTATGTAGTAAGTATTCTGTACTATATAAATGCAATAGGGGGCATCCACTGTGGAGGAGTTTTCAGTAAGAGAAGATAATCCATATTGTGGATGGTAGTCCCTTTCCCAAGCTGTAGTGATGCTTTTTTCATTGTACAGAGTATCCTTAGCCGTAAGGAGTTATGCATGAATACCAAGACAAGAGTTTAGCTTCACCAAGACTGATTAGATACTTAAACAGCTTAATGCCTAGCTCAGTGACAAGAATGGATGCCAATACTGAAGACTAGATATTAACATCACCTAGTGGTCTAATGGCTAGTTGATTACATTGGATCCCCTCCATCATGGAGATGGTAGTAATTTGTATTTGGGGGAAATAGATATTTGAGAATCTTATTCTGGATAGGGACTTAATGCCTACCATGCTCTGTCAGCACCATCTCTTGTGGACTTACAGAATGCCATGCTCATCACCTTGGTGCCCCATATAACATATTTTCCAACTAAGAGACTATGGCAAATTAAATGAAACAAAGTTTTGCTTATGCAATTTATCTTATCATGTAATCCTTCATCCATAAACATCTAACCTAATAGAGTTTTAGTGCTCATGCCTAGCTTCCTCCCCTACTGCCAACGTTACTATTTAAAGCTTACTTATAGCATTAGCTGGAAGGGAACACAGGTATGAATGTTGTCTTACATGATGTAATAATGTGACTTAAACAGATAACCATCCTATGGTGTTATTTTCCTCAAAGTCAGGTAGAAACCTAGTAGTGAAAGCAGAAGAAACCATTCTCCCTATTATACCCTATAACTCACTTAGAGGACTTTTGAATCCTAATGATTGTATTCCTTAAGAAAATAATGTTTCCCTTAAAGAGAATAGCCAAGTTTCTATTAGTTAAAAGCCAAAAATATACCCTGGTCTTTTGTGTTCCCCATACTACTGAACTGACTGACAGAGAAGGTGATTGTTACAAGGGGCTTGATTATGTTTACTAAGAAGAAATTAAGATGCTTCTACCCAATGGGAAAAGGAGGAATCTGATTGGAACCCAATGAGTCATTAGGGTTCCTTTAACACTCTTCTTGCCAATAGTCTTCGTCAATAAAATTGTGACAGCCCAACAAGGATAAAATATTTAGAAATAAATATTTGGGCCAACTTACAAGGAAGAAACTTTATCCAAGGGATTGACAGAAGATAGGGAGAACCTGGACTCAGTGGTGGGAAAAAGAAGTTGTGATTATCAATAAGTCAATCAATGCATAACTTAAGTTGTATTATTTTTTCTACACTCCTATTATACTACCTTTTTTGAAAACAGAGGCTGATGATTTATATACATTTGTGTTCCAGGTGGCAATGTTACAGAATTGGCATTGCTGCCACCAAAGCTAGGACTAGCGTGAAACAAGTGAGGACTGAACACAAAACCAAGAAGTTACTCACTCTCAGAGTCGTATAAATACAGGGTGCCACCTGTGCTGAATTATAGCTCCTGCTGTGTCTTTTCTAATTCACACTCTGTGCTTACTTCTATAGGAGTAGATTGATAACATTCTTTGTCTCTTCGTATTTATTTGAGCTCTTAAAGATGAGGAACTCTGTTTTGTTCAACCCAGTATTCTTAGTGCTTATCACAGTGTCTTGCATATTATAGACACCAATTAAAATTTGTTTAATGAACTTATGTGGTCTTGGAAAGGTAAATACTTTTTGCTTTTTGTTTTATGTTTTTATACAGGTTATATTACACAAGTGCTCACAAACCAAGACAAATACTATTTTCCTTTTCTTGGAAAGGAAGTGGGGGCATTGTTGATAAAAAAGTGATAAGCAAAAAACTTGAAGCTAAAATATGAATAAAACATCATAGAAGGAATACATAAAAAATAGGCTTATAATGGAAAGTATTGATAGTAAGACTTAGGTTTGAGGACAAAATTTCTTATTTTCTAGTTCTGAGAACTGAGACAAGTCATTTGATCTCACTGAGTGTCAGTTTCTTCTTATTTATAAAATAATGTATGTTACCTAGGATATTGATCTCACAGAGCTGTTATAAAAATTTTTAATTAAGGTTGAAGTATATGTAAAGATAATTGCAAGTTTTAAAAAATAAATAATAAATAAATAATATACAACTGTAAAGGATTCATATTTAGCAAATTCATTGCTTTTTTTAAACATAGTACTAATCACAGACTATCCAATGTGATAGAAAATTTTGCATATGTCAATCTTCTCTTTACAGTAAGCGTTCCTGTTCTCAGTGGAAATTGTATCTTTTATTTCTCTTCACATCTCTCTCCTTCCCTCCCTCCTCCTCCTCCCCTTCTTCTCCTACTCTTCCCCCCTCCCTCTTTCTCCTCTTCTCCTCCCGCCCTTCTCCTCCTCCAATCTGATTGGAACCCAATGAGTCATTAGGTTTCCTTTAACACTCTTCTTGCCAATAGTCCTGGTCAATAAAATTGTGACAACCCAATGAAGATAAAATATTTAGAAATAAATATTTGTTTTATGTTTTTATGCAGGTTATATTACACAAGTGCTCACAAACCAAGACCAGTACTGTTTTCCCATTCTTCGCCTCCTCCTCCCCTTTCTCCTTCTCCTCCTTCTTCTTCCTCTCCTTCTCCTTCTCCTTCAACTCCTCCTCCTCCTCCTCCTCCTCCTCCTTCTTCTTCTTCTTCTTCTCCTTCTTCTTCTTCTCCTTCTCCTTCTCCTTCTTCTCCTTCTCCTTCTCCTTCTCCTTCTCCTTCTCCTTCTCCTTCTCCTTCTTCTTCTTCTTCTTCTTCTTCTTCTTCTTCTTCTTCTTCTTCTTCTTCTTCTTCTTCTTCTTCTTCTCTCTCTCCCTCTCTTTCTCATTCTCTCATTCACTCTCTCTCTGTCTTGCTAGCATCTTTCCTTAGAACTTCCCATGTTAAACAATTAATAATGTCTATTTTTTGAATTAACCTTTGTCAATGCCCACTTATTTAGCGTTTTCCTGCTAAGAATTGTACATATTTTTTATCTGACATGGCACAGCAAAATAAGTGTCTAAAATTATAGAATATAAACAACAACAAAAAAACCTAAACAAGAACAATTACGTTGGTAAGACATGGTATTAAACTATATTCTCTGGGGTCTCAATGAGGCAAGCTTGAGGGAGTACACACTTACAATCTGTGTTAGAGTAAAATAAGATTGAGTAAAGAGAAAAGAAGAATGGGACAAGTGAGGTTAGTTGGTCTAACACAAATAAAGGTTATGGTAGTAATGCAGTCATTGGTGCTGTCCATGGTACTGACAATTTTTTAACCTTGGAAAACAAGTAACTATTGTCCAGTTTTTCCTAGGATTTCTTAACCAGATAAGAGAAAAGGTCATACATAGCAGACAAGAGAGGGACAAATCATAGATAAAAATGGATAGAGGCTTTGGTGATGCAAGATACGTATCATTTTATTAATTAGAAAAATTTAAGCAATTTAAAAAAAAATAAAGATCATTATTTGAGCATCAGCATTCAGAAATCCAAAGTTATTGAGAAAAGAACCACAATATACCATTATCAGATTATCAAAGCAACTATAGGATTAGAAATATGTGAGCCAAGGAAATATAATCTGTCTTAATGTTGATATAACTAACTTGCCAGGATGCCAAGCCAGAAGCTCTATTATCAATGGTAATAGTTTTTCTTTATTTTCTATCTTGATAAAAGCTGAATTTTTCTATCTTGTTGCAGAATGAATTAAATTGTGATGTATTTTGTAACATGTGTCACTGGTTTTGTACTTGTTTGATGGTTTTATCACATATTCTTGATTATTACAATTATTTTCAAATCTATAATTTCTTTATGTTTGAGTAGGGGTATGTCAGAAATCCTGGCTTTTCTTCCTCTACTTCCTGCCTGATGTTTGTGTGAGAGTAGTTAGCAATAAATGTTCTCTCATCTTCATGTGCCTGTGCAAATCAAGTCAAAAGTATGGTCATTCTCCAAGACCCAGTCAAAATATCATCTTAAAATATACCAGGGATAACGATTCCTTTTTTTTATTTTATAATGCCACTGCACTACTATAGTTCTTGGATACCTTAGAGAATTACAGCATGCAATTATGAAATGTTATACAAGAAAGCATGGACCATAGAATTAAAAATATTTATGTTTAGAGTCAATATTCATTCACTAAGCAAATATTTGCTGAAGTCCTATTAGGACTAGGCAGTTTTCTAAGCATTGGAATAGTGAACAAAGTAGAAAAACGTCTTTGCTTTCATGGAGCCAAATTTCTAGTCTGTAGACAATAGTCATATACATGAAAAATAAAATAAAATAAAATACTTTCAGACAGTAAAAAAATATTACATAGAAAATCCTATATATGTTACCAGAAAACTACTGCTCATCAATGAATTTGGTAAAGTTTCAGGAAACAAAATTAAAACACAAAAGTCTCTTGATTCCTATACACTAACAATGAAAGATCAGAAAGAGAGATTAAGGAAACAACCCCATTTATCATCACATAAAAAAGAATGAAATACCGAGGAATAAACTTACCTCGGGAGGTAAAAGACCTCTACTCAGAAAATTATAAGATACTGATGAAAGAAATCAAAGATGACACAAACAGGTGGAGAGATATACCATGTTCTTGGGTTGGAAGAATCAATATTGTGAAAATGACCATACTACCCAAAGTAATCTACAGATTCAATGCAATCTCTATGAAACTACCAATGGCATTTTTCACAGAATTAGAACAAAAAATTTTACAATTTGTGTGGAAACACAAAATACCCTGAATAGCCAAAGCAATCTTGAGAAAGAAAAACAGATGAATCAGGTTACCTGACTTCAAACTATACTACAAAGCTACAGTAATCAAGACCGTACAGTACTGGTGAAAAAATAGAACTATAGATCAATGGTAGAGGATAGAAAGCCCAGAGATAAACCCACACACATATGGTCACCTAATTTATGACAAAGGAGGCAAGAACATACAGTAGAGAAAAGACATCCTCTTCAATAAGTGGTGTTGGGAAAACTGGACAGCTACACGCAAAAGAATGAAATTAGAACACTACCTAACACCATACAGAAAAAAAAAACCTCAAAATGCATTAAAGACCTAAATGTAAGACCGGACACTATGAAACTCTTAGAGGAAAACATAGGAAGAACACTCTTTGACATAAACAACAGCAAGATCTTTTTTGATCCACCTCCTAGAGTAATGAAAATAAAAACAAAAATAAACAAATGGGACCTAATAAAACTTAAAACCTTTTGCACAGCAAAGGAAATCATAAACAAGACAGAAAAACAACCCTCAGAATGGGAGAAAATATTTGCAAATGAAGCAACTGACAAAGGATTAATCTCCAAAATATACAAACAGTTCATACAGCTCAATATCAAAAAAACAAACAACCAAATTAAAAAATGGGCGGAAGACCTAAATAGACATTTCACCAAAGAAGACATGCAGATGGTCAAGAGACACAGGAAAAGATGCTCAACATCACTAATTATTAGAGAAATGCAAATCAAAACTACAATGAGGTATCACCTCACACCAGTCAGAATGGCCATCATCAAAAATCTACAAACAATAAAGTCTGGAGAGGGTGTGTAGAAAAGGGAATATTTTTGCACTGTTGGTGGGAATGTAAATTGATATAGCCACTATGGAGAACAGTATGGAGGTTCCTTGGAAAACTAAAAATAGAACTGCCATATGACCCAGCAATCCCACTACTATATATTCTGAGAAAACTATAATTCAAAAAGAGACATGTTCCACAAATGTTCATTGCAGCTCTATTTACAATAGTCAGGACATGGAAGCAACCTAAGTGTCCATCGACAGATGAACGAATGAAGAAGATGTGGCACATATATACAATGAGATATTACTCAGCCATAAAAAGAACAAAACTGGGTCTTTTATATAGAAGTGGATGGACTTGAAGTCTGTCATACAGAGTGAAGTAAGCCAGAAAGAGAAAAACAAATATTGTATATTAACACATATATGTGGAGTCTAGAAATATGGTACAGATGAACCTATTTGTAGGGCAGGAATAGAGACGTAGACGTAGAGAATGGACATGTGAACAAAGAGGGGGATGGGGAGGGTGGGACGAATTGGGAGATTAGGTTTGACATAAGTACACTACCATGTGTAAAATAGATAGCTAGTGGGAACCTGCTGTATAGCACAGGGAGCTCAGTTTGGTGCTCTGTGACGACCTAGATGGGTGGGATGGGGGGGTTGGGAGGGAAGTCCAAGAAGGAGAGGATATAGGTATAAATATAGCTCTGACTCACTTCATTGTACAGCAGAAATTAACACAACATTGTAAAGCAATTTTACTACAATTAAAAAAATCCCTGATACAAATTGTTAAATAGATAAATAAATAAATAATTTAAGGCTGAATATACATGTAAATATATTTTTTAAATTGTGCCTGTGTGCATTTTATGTACAAAAAGACCTTGATTTCATGTATACAAAAATAGAATTGAACAGGAAAGCCAAACATTAAATAAAAAGTTAGAATGAAGAAATTTACAATAATGGATATATGTCTTTAAGTAATAAATAAAAATTTAAAACAAGGAATAATACATATAAAAATAAAGTCAAGTCAGGAAGGATTAGAGTGTGTGTGTGTTTGTGTGTGTGTGTAAACAGCTATTTATATATGTGATTGTGCATTCCAAGGAATTATCTATCTGAAATTGTCTGCAACTAAATGGTGCTGAAGAGATAACCTTAGCAGGTTACCTATATATATTTTAGTTTTCTCTCAGTCTTGAATATTGCTTTCCTAGATCTAAGAAAATTTATTTTCAAGTCATGAAGTTTTTAAAAAATTGCTTCTCCTGTGAGTCATTACCCTAGGATATTATTTCTCAGACGGGTCCTCTGCTTCGTTTTTCAATTCCTCGTTGCTATTACCTCTGTTTGTCAACAGCTAAGTGGTTAGTGCACAGATATATATTTTTGAGATTTCCTTGCATAAACTTTGAAGTTGTTGAAGACAAAGATTTTTTTCCCCTTTGTTTCTGAGATACATGTGATAAGAACGCAAGGTTTTCTCATTTGTTTCTTGATTTATTTTTGAAGTTGAACTACTTGAAGATTATTTTTTGTTTTCTATAACTTTTCTTCTCAATTTTGAACCGTTGGTTTAAAATCATATAAAACTATCATTTGGTAGTCTTTCATGTCAAAAGGTGACTATAAGGTCAGTACATTATGCTTTATTATGCTTCCCAGGATGGCAAAATCCAGACTCAGCAAAGTTCCTCAATAATATCTGAAAGTCAGGATTATGTAGTGATTCCACCGACTGAAGTGGCTTTTGGCCCATGTGATTCCATCAGAGGTAAAATTCTTAACTTACCATGTGTCACTAGCGTGCTTCCCACACACATTTGGAACACAAATTTTATCTTCATCCACAATCAAAATCAAATATCCACAAATAACACCTTCAAATTTGTTACTCTATTTCTGACTCCATTATGTTAGAAATAGGCATAGAGATGATCTTAAGGAAAATAAAAGGGTACTCTTCAGCTGTAAGGATTGTTATTTTAGAGTTTAAGAAGCACTCTTACAAGAATGCACAAGAAAGGTTGATATTAAAGAGGATTGTGGGAAAGAATACCAACATTTGTACTGAGTGTATCCCGTGACTATTCCCATATCAGTCACGCTAGACTAAGATAGGTAGCAAGTAGAAATGACCCCCAAATCTCAATACTGAAAATAAAAAACATGCACTTCTTTCTTACTCATGCTGCCTGTTCACTGCAGGTCAGTAGGGAGAGTCAGTGCAGGTTCACTGCAGGCCAGTAGGGTGCATTTCTATTAGAATCACTCAGAAACCTGGCCTGGTGAAGCAGTCACCATCTCAATCATTACAAGTGAACATACCAGATAGAATGAAAGAACAGGAGGGTCTCACATTAGTAATTGAACACTTGTCCTTTATCATCATGCTCACAATCCACTGGCAAGAATATTCATATGCTCCACCTCACTTCAAAAGCATCAGAAGTTCTATCCTTCCATGTGCCCATAAAAAGAGAGCCAGAAATATCCAGAAAACAGAAACAGAGACTATCATCACTTCCATGCTTCACTTTAGTGTGCAATCCATTGTTACCTATAAATAAACTCTCCTTTGATTTGTATTAAAGCTTCTGCGTGGCAAGCACTGATTCCTCAAATGAAAGGAAGTGTTTTTTCTTTGTTAATATTTAGCAACAGAATATAAGACATCTTTTCTAAGACACTTGTCTTTATTTTCTATTTTAGCCGGAGTCTGATCCAATTGTCAGTGATATTAGCAGAAACAAACAAATAAACAAATACCCAAAGCTTTCATAATTATATAAAGCTAATCCCTTGATTTCACTGCTGCCCACTATCAATCTGAACAATGACATGCATTTAGAAAGAAAAGAGGAATTCAGTCTTTGTCCTAAGAGCTGATACTGCAGTATTCCCTGAGCCCCAGAAAAACCTCCTCTTCCTCTGAATGCCGTTCCCTGGGACTGGTTGTGTGATGTGGTAGGATAAACCCAGATCTGAGTGTTAAAGGGGTCTGAATTTCATTCTTGGATGTATCATTTACTATCTATGAAATCTTGAGCAAAATGGTTTATTTCTCTATAACTTTTCCTTCTCTCTGCATGATTGGAATAAATAAAATGCTTCATACATAGAAGACCTGCAGTAAAATTTTATATTGTTCCTTCAGCCCTTACTCCCTTAGCTTTCCTCCAACTCCCATAGCACTTTAACTACACTTTTTTTTCTTTATTTTTAATTTTATGATAGTAATTTTTGCACATGGATACATGAAATTATATCGGACCAGAGTAAAATCTTCTACTTATGATAGCACTTACAATACTGTATCAGATACTATATCAAATGGGACTCCATTTCACAAATGAGGCAACTGGGACCCCAAAGTAGGTGAATAATACCTGCTCTTGTCTACATTACCAAGTGGCTGGAATGACAAAATTCAAATATATACGCTATATTTTGCCATATTTTTGCATATATATTTTTGCCATAGCACTCCTAAATGGTAATATGCCATTTCCTTACAAATTATAAATTAAACTGCTTGCAGACAGGATCTATATCTGTTTTATGTTTTCCTTTGCAATATCAAGTCCAATGCCTGGCAATGGCAGGAGTTCAAGAAAGGGTTGTTACCAACCATCCTCTGACAGTCTTTCCTTAGGCTCAGGAAGACCTATGAGATGAAGCAACATATAACATTTTTTACTGTCTGCACACTGACAGGGATTATAGACAGCTGGTGTGGTCAGGGAAAATCACAGTCTCTAGTCACATACACACCAGTGATCAAATTCTTGTTCTGCCTCTAAAATCTAAGAGTTCTTGAGTAACTTCAATCTGATTTCAGGTGTAGAAGAGTCAATAAAATGGTACATATAAAATGCTTTGCACAACCCTTGGTGCATAGCAGGACCTCAGTAATGGTAGAATTTCTCCTCTATACCATTATTTTTAAGTGCTTAATATATGTGAAAGGTATAAGTCTAAGGCATTAAAACAAGCCTTTCATAAATGATGACAGAGTTGCAATTACACAATGTATTACAATCAGTGGCTATTTCCCATCTTCCTAACCCAGGATATCTGTACTTTTGCATTTGCTGTGTAAGTATTGATAGTTCTTATATAGTTAGCTCAGATGGTTGAGGAGAAAAGATTTATATAGTTGTCATAACTGAAATGCATTCATAGAGATTAAGGAAACTACTTCTAAAGCCACTTGAATTCCATCAACCAAGAAAACCTCAAACAGGAAAGTAAAATCCTCACTTTTGGGGCATCCACTTTGTACAGTAATGACTGTACACAGTAATGGACCTATTTCTGTGGAAACCAATTCTATAAAGAGAAATTCTGTATTAAACTGTTTCAGATCTTTCTAAAAGTCTATATCACCTAAATTTGTCCTTGGGTTTTTTTTCCACTTCATTGAGTCCTCTCCCTCTCTAAAGGAGACACAGAGTGGGATAGACGTGCTAAAGATTTATCAGTTCATGTTTCTGCCTGTGGGTGGGTGTTGCACTGAAATCACCTATCCAAAATTTAAATTATCTAGGCTGATTATAAATGAAGTTATTTCCAGTTAGCTTTATTTCTGTGTTTGTTGATTTTGTTGGCTGACAATGAAAAGCAGTAAGTATTAAGATGAGATGTCTCAAGCATTAGATCAGGACAACTGATGAGTAGGTGACCTTGCCATGCAGAATTTCAGTGCGGGGACTGGAGAGCCCAGAGCAAATTTCCCTGGAGCAGTCCCTCCATTTGTGTCCAGGTGAGAGGAGGTTGTAATAAAGACCCAAGATTCAAATGTCCTAGGGGCAAGCACAAAGATTCTGGAGTCAGCGGGTCCCAAGTAAGTGTCAATCCTGATTTTACCCATTGCCACATCTGTGACTTTGGAAAAGTCACCTAATCTCTGTGAGTAGTTAGGTATAACCTTGTTAAGGGAAGTGACCTTGTCTAACTTGTTTATTACTGACTCCCCCTAACCTCACACCTTTGCTGTTATATAATGATGCTGATTAGCTACTTTTTGATGTCGTAAATCAATGAATAAGTGAACGTTATTTTTCCACCCTGTAATGTGGATCAATAGGCATCCCTTTCTTATAGGAAATAAGAGAGGAGAAGTATGCTGTGTGAGGCACCCTTAACAAAGGAAAAGAAAGAATGGCACAGCAATGTGTCTGATGAGGAGTATGCAACGTGAAGAAGGATAGCTCATGCAATTTGCTTTGGTGGTGAGATGCTACACAAACTTGCTTGACCAACTGATGGTTTGGGCAGACAGTTGCACTATAAAAAGTATGCTTAGTGTTCTTCCACCTACTAATTAAACTTTAATTTTGTCTTCTTTCAAGTGGAGATGATAATGGCATCCTTCTTACAAGTTTGTTAGGATAATATTTTTTTAAAAAACTGAGGTGAAGTAACTTGAATAGAAACTACATATTCATGTAGTAAGTTTTCAATAAATATGAGTTATTATTATCATTATTATCATCCTAAGCTTCAACAACTGTCCTGGCAGACAGCCTCACCCATCAGTACCCAATAGGAATTGCCTCTGCTAAAAAAAGGCTCCTGCCCAAGCTCACATGACCTTCCTGGGACTATCTGCACCCATGAGTATTCAATGTGAGGGTATAAACTAATCTTGGGTCCCTCACTCTCAACACTGGATGACTGAAGAGTCATCCCAGTCTCAGAAGCTAGACTGAGGCTTCTGATAAGACTGTGTTGCAAACTGACTTCTCCCTCTGCCAAATCCTGCTTCCTTCCTTTCCCTGCCACAGGAGTGGACCTTAAGAGCACTGCCTGCTAGTCTCCACTTCAGTATGTTTCCCATGGAACCCAATCTAAGACATCATAATAATTCCATCACCTCCTGTAAGGTCTCTATCACCTCTACACAAGCCCCAGAAGAAACCAGATTCAGAAAATGTAAGCTTCATCCAGGGCCTATGGAATAAGCCATTTATCCTAACTTTCCAATTTCTGGTCTATTTCCTGTATCTCTGGATGTTAAACATTCTCTTCCCTCTTGCTTCCAAACTATAATGTCACCCTTAAGACACAACTCTTGACCAAAGATGTTATAGTTTATTCAATTCTTCCTGTTCCCACAGTTACACAGCTTCTAGGAAAGCAAAAGCCAAAATAATAGAAAAAATGTTCATGAATGAAGTTAGTCACTAGAGATCTCCCTTTTAACATTAACACTCATCCTGATCTATTGTATCAATGTCTTTTGAATTAGACTCTCAAAGATTGTCAAGTGTTATAAATGCATTTGTTCTTTTGATATGGTATTCCCAACTTGAGGAATACAATACAAAGTAATTGCAAAGAAACTGCAAAATTTACAAACAATTTTATTAAATTTGTGAAAGTGATGAGTGATTTTGAAGAAGGTCCCATTTCTCCTATAAAACCCCTGATAGATGAGAAAGTGGCAGAGTTAAAACAATTAACAATTGAGGACAAACTGCAAAGATAACCTTAAAGTATTTCAAGAGAAAATAATTTGATTACCAAAAGATTAAAAAAAGATCTTAGTACGATGAGTAAAGTACTAAATATTGTTTTTAAAAAAACAGTACTCTCTTTAAGGTCAAAGTACGAAAGGCAGGTGGGAACTGAAGACTATTTTATCCTGATCTCATACACTTGTGGTAAAAATCATGCACCCCCCTCCAAAACAATGAAATCCACTTGATCCTTTCTTTGTTCATTCTAAGAATTAGATCAAGATTGCATTTCTAAACATAAGATGAACTTATTTTCATAGTTGTTAGTTTCATTTATCATAATTATCTCAGTCAAGCTTGCTTTTATTTTCTCCAGAATCTGTGTTCCCATTTTTATGGACAAATTTTAAGTGGCTTTGTCTCATTATGAGATAATGAGAGGCACTCTGCTCCCGCTCCCCTGGGACTGACCCCTGATCTCCCTTGTATATCTCTAGTTCTACTGCACCTCTGACCCCTACAGTCAACCCTTGGTATCCACAGGGGATTAGTCTCTCCCCCATACTAAAATCCATGGATGCTCAAGTCCCTAATGTAAAATGGCATATATTTGCAAATAACCTAAGCACATCCTCCCACGTGCTTTAAATCATCTCTAGATTTGTTTTTCTGAATATCTTCCATCCACCATAGGTTGAATCAATGGATGCGGAGCCCACTGATATGGAGGGCCAACTATACATTACATTGATTATGGACTCTTTGCACAAATGCCTTTCCATCCAAGCACACAGTGTCCTAACAACCCCAGACCTTTACTGCTGGTGCTCCTCTCTGCATTTGAAACTGGGCACCAGGATCTAGATCTCTCCTTTTTTTCATAAATAAAAGACATCATTACTTTCATGAGTGTGAATAAAAAGTAATTGCAGATGCATAGCATAGAAATATATACACATATATAGGTATGTACATGTATATGCATATATGTATGTACATATTTATACATATTTATATATTAAGCATTGAAAAATCATTGGTATTTTTAGCCATTTAAGAATCCATGATAATATGCATTTTTATGGGTATGTGAAAATGTTAAGGATTATGAGTTTAATGTATATAATCAAAATGGTTTTAATTCTCTAAAATCTTAGGCCTTACATAGCAAGACTAAATGATTAGAGTAACTGTGGGAACTTGGGGAGTTACCAGAGTTGGCTAAAAAATGTTCTGCCAGCAAGATCTTGCTTCCATGACAAACAACCAGAACATTCATTAAATTAAAATCATGTTTGAAGCAAAATCCTATTTGCATGACAAACAGCAGAGCATCAGTCAGAACAAACACCAGTGTTGAGGACTTGGTAAAAATTCTGCAGGAAGAAAAAGCATCAAAGGGAAATGGGTACCAAATTAAGGATGAAAAAGGGGAGGCCAGAGGCATAGGACTTTTGCATAGAATGAATCCTGTCACAAGTTTCAGCCAAAAAATGTTCAAAAGAGGTTTTGGTTTGGTTTTTATCTCTGTAAAATGAGAACAAAATCCAACTGAAAAGAAAGAGAAAAGGGAAGGAGAGAAGGAGAGAGGAAGAAAGGGGTTGGGAGGGGAGAGAGGGGTATTGAAAGAGAGAGACTGAGAGAGAGAGAGAGAGAAAAAGAGAGGGAGAGAGAGAGAGAGGGGATTCTTTCTTCCATGAGAAAGGAATGCAGGCATGGAGTCTGAAGGGAGATAATCATCCAGCCCAGGAACCAGCAGCTAAAGGGTTTGGCAGGCTGCAGGAAGCAGGTGTGCTTGGCTGTAAAACAAGCATTGCCCGCCAGGCCCTGGCATTGTCCCAGACTCGTGTGTAACACACCGGCATGTGGAGCTGGTGATAAAGAGGGAAGGATGGGAGATGCAAGACTAGAATCATAGTAATAAACAGAACCCAACCATCTCACACATCCTCAAGCCCCATCAGCATCTTTCCTACTCAGAGTTTTGGAAAGGAATCTTCCACCTGTTCCTCAGTCCAGCTTTAGGGACTGAGTTTGTTGTCATGGTGAGAATGTGAGCTCTGGATTCAGAAGTGACCTCATCTAAAAATGGAGACAAGGGTAGATTTCTGTGCAAATTAAAAGATAATAGGTGTGAGTATGCTGGGTACACAGCACGTGCTGATTAAATGGTCAGCCACTTCCCTCGGACATAAGCAGAGCCCATTTTCTCTCTCAGTCTAGTAACATCATGGTTACCAAATCTAGGTCTCATCTAATCTTGTGAAGAAGATCTTTGATATGCATTCCCTTCTTCTTTAATTATGAAGTAGCTTTTGTTATTGGGAGGCAGCATGAGAGCATGAAGTGAAGAATAATACAGGAGGTGCCCTGCACTGGGAGCCAAGAGAGTTGGAAATTACCCTGTTTTCTCCCCTAGGTACTAGCATGACCTTGGGAAGATCCCATTTCTATATTTCAGTATCCTCAACAGTATTAGGGTTCTCCAGAGAAACTGAACCAGTAGAAGATAGATAGATATATAGATAGATGATGGATAGATAGATGATAGATAGATGATAAGTAAATAGATAGATACATACATATTTATATTTATATATATTTATATATATCTATCTAAAATAAGGAGTCAGCTCATGCAATTATGGATGTTGGGCAGTCCCAAGATTTGCCTTCATCAAGCTGGACACTGGTGACCCATGAGAGGCAATGCTTCAGTCCTAGTCTGAAGGCCTGAGAACCAGGAGAGTCAGTGGTGTACATTCCAGTCCAAAAGCCAGTAGGTTCAAGAACCAAGAAGAACGATGTTTCAGTTCAAGTCTAAAGGAAGAAAAAGCTGATGTCCCAACTCAAAGCAGTCTGGCAGCAGGCGTGCCCTCTTATTCTGGGAGAAGTCAGGTTTTTGTTCTATTCAGGTTTTCAGCTGATTTCATAGGGCCCACTCACATTAGGGAGGACAATCTACTTTACTCAGACTACCTATTCAAATGTTAATCTCATCCAGAAACATTCTCACAGACATACTCAGAATAATATTTGAACAAATGTCCAGGCGCCATGTGGCCCAGTCAAGTTGACACATAAAAGTAACAATCACATCAACCATACTATGTGGAAGGAAAAAGGGAGGTGAAGGATGAGTAGAGCCCAGAAATGTAGAATTTAAGACCCAAGAAATGCACTGATATTTTAGCATCCTCCAGAAAACAAGATGAAACATTTAGATTCTATAGAATACTTAGAAGGAGGCACAGAGGAAGCTGACATCTTATTGCATTATGAAAAAAAACTGGATGTGGATTTCTTAGGAAACAAATTCTTAATGGTGAATAAGAATAGTAATATCATTACTATTTAGTGTGTGCCCACCATGACCCATGCATTTTACATGTGGCATCTTAGTTACTCCTCACTGTAACTGTTAGACCTGAGCTCCATTAGGTACATATTGAGGAAGAGGCAGAGGCTCAGAGGGGTTGAGTAACATGCCCAAGGTCACTTAACTAGTTAGTGACAATGCTGAGATTTGCCTACCACCAAAGCTTCTTCTCCTTTTAAATTGTGGTTTTGTTCCCTGTAGCATGTATTATGTCCTGATGCCTAAGACATTGCCTGGCAAATGGCAGACACTCAACAAATATTTGTTGAATGAATAGTGAGTGACACCCAGATAATCTTTTTTCTTCTGCCTTTGTTTTCACCAGGTCTCTCTCACTGGAACATCATCGACCCTACCCACCTGTCCAGGTTTGCCCTGTTCCTGAGTCAGTCAATCCTGAATAGAGAAAGAAGATGATCCTTAACCTCAACCCCATCAGCTGATGAGGTCTCAAATGTATTGAGTTTCCCCTATGATCGAAATGGACCCTGGAAACCCATAGAACCCCCAAATTTTAATGCTTCAAATCTATCTCCCCGTAGGACACTAGAAACAACATTCATGCTTGCTCTCTGATTTCCCTTTCCAAAGAAGCATACTGTACACTTTTAGGTACTCTGATACATGATACACAATAAAAATTCACCATCAACCAAATATGAGTTTGCATTCTGATCCTCCACTTTGGACTTATGAATTGGGGCAAAAAAATTAAACTTTTAGAGTCTTTCCCTATCTATAAATTTTGTATGCTTTTCCCTGGCACTTAAGGCTATTTTGGGGACTTAAGCACAGTGCCTGGTATATAGGACAGGAGGATGAAGGATGACCTACTAGCTATTGTCATTGCCCAGTCTCAACCTCCAGTTTCATCCTACAGGAAATGTTTCGTTCCTCCGGAGAGAAATTTCCGGTGTTAACATTATTCAAAATGCTACCTGAATCGAATATACTTTTTGGACTCTGCATTAGAATAACTGTCCTTGCCAGGGTCTGTTTTGCTAGTTGAGTTGGTTCTCCCTACCTCACACCCCTCTTCTTGGCTTCTTAACATATTGGCTCAACAAAATACTCAGCTCTTGTGATTTCCCCACCCCCACTGCCTACACAGTCCACCAGCCTTCTGGAGTGGTCTTTACATAGGCATGTGTCACTTTCTCTATTAAAAAGTTCCCCTTTGTTTGAATTAACAGCCTAATCGTCCCAGTTCACCACTTCCAAAGTGACTCCAGTAAATAGAAACCAGAACGTTTGGAAATCGCCTCCAGTCCTCTCCGTGCAAGTCTCACATAGAAATCTCTGGCAGCTGCATGCTTTCCTAATGACCTTCAATTGCTCAGAGAATGTATAATTCATTCTCCACCTATCTTCACTAATCCCACTTTCCTAAAGTAAATATTAACTGAAATTATCTGCTAAAACAAGCACCAATCAAGTCTCTTATCAAATGAACTCAGAGGCAGAACAGAAAGCTGAGAATCTGGTCCAGAGGAAATTGTATTTATTGGGAAGGCAGATCTAAAACTCCCTTTGGTGTGCAATTGCATTCAATCCAGTTCAACAAACCTTTATTTAACACTCTATATGCAGGTGGCAACAAGGCTAGAAAGGATAGAAAACTGGATTAGAGTTAGAACACCTCATACTAGAAGAATTGGATTTGAATTCCACCTTTACACTTGACCAGTTATGAACTTTGGGAAAATTACTGCTAGGCTCATTTGAGGTGGGATAATACATTATTACAATTACCAGAAACCCTCAACACCTCTCCCCCACCTCCCTGACACACACAACTGTCAGTAAGGCTCCCGGGATTTTGCAGAGATACGACAGTGAGTATTTTGTAGAACATTAGAAAAAAAAAAAAGTTGACATCTTGGTGCACGGATCATGGAAGTAAAAGTTGCAATGTCTCTAGCTCAATTCAAAGGAGAAAGTTATTCTTTTATTTTACAAAAACTTATCAATCTCAATGCCCATTAAAATATCTTTGCCAATCCAATTCTATTTTAGTCCATTCCAGTCCCAATATCCTCACAGCACGTTTGCTTGCTGCTATCATGGGCGATTACAAGAGTAAATCTAGAAATGTGACTTATACCTTAAATTCAGAGGCATTTATTCCCGAAGGAATGATCTGATGATCTCACCTTTTTGTTTGAGGTTTTGGATGGTACCATCTTGGGAAGCCTCCCTCCTTCTGGATTAGGCCACCTACATCATCATCACACCAGGGATGTTATGTTGAGCATGAATACCTGACCCATCATCCAGTATCAATAAGTAAGGAGTATCAAGATTACATAGATGACACATAGGAAATAGTTCCAGCTTTTTCTTGCTAAACACACAGCTGCAAAAAGCAATTTTAAAAACTTCTATGAGAAAAGGTTATTGTCTAACTAGATAATGGATCCTTTCTGATAAACAAAAGAGGAAAGGAAAGCAAATCACAAAGTTGAAAAAAGTTTAAGACAGTGCTGATGGACTTTTACCTCCAAACTTACTTTTGTTCCATATACTTGGGTCTCCCCTTCTACCAGTCTCCCCAGTAAAATCCTCTCCTGCCTCCTTCCCAGGGATTTGATGATGGACTGAGAAAATGTTTGTAAAAGAGTCAGGTAGATTGTCAAGTCCTAAATTTGGCAGAGATTGTCACCACGATTAGCCACTGGAATAGGTGCTATAAGCAGTAAACAGATGAAAATCTCATGACCCCCAAGTATACATGAGTGCAGAGCCCAGTGAGAGCTGATTATAGGCTCTCCAACAAGAAAAATCCACTAAGAGTTATGTGAGAGGAATGATGAAAGACCGAAAATAAAAATGTTTAGGAAAAGACCTGTGCTATTGAAAGAAAGTCAAAACCAAATGGGGCAATTATAGAGAAGAGGATACAAATGCCTTAGAAACTTTCAAGGAAAACAATTTTTGCCCTCTGCAGGGACCTTCCAATGCACCCTCAGTAAAGCATCATTAAACCTGCATGGGCCTAATGAGGTAACTCAACATCATCCAGTTATTAAACAAACAAAAGGTCTGCTCTAATTTGCCAGAGAGTTCTCCAACCCACACACCTTCCCTGAATTCAAATTAAGGAATTAAATATTCTGACTTTTTTGCACCAGCCTGTATTCATATCTTTAATTTACAGATTTAGGGACAGAAAAGGCAAGACAAGGGTACGTTAATGAGTTATTTCTCTTGTCAGCATCTACCCACCAGTACTTCCTTTCTAAAGGAAAATATGAACTAGCAACACATTTCATTGCTCTAAATACCTTGGGGATAAGAGATATAGTAGAAAAATAATAGGAAAAAAAGACTAGAAAGAAAAAGACAAAAGTACATGGGCGCCTCTCAGATTATATGTGTTTTTTTTTTTCTCCATCATTCAATTTTTTCCTACATATTTTGATAACATGGAAATATATTATTTTTAATATACCCCCCAAAAGTTTTCAGTGGGCAACCAAACCATACATACTTGGCCATTTGGATCCTAAACTGATGACGCTAATATGTGAAGAATTATTCCTGGCATCTCTGTAATGAAAAAGAAATAAAAGACAAGGACACACAGAGTTTTTTATCCAAGACTATTTTCCTCAGGTCGGGAGTTTTTATAATGTCCAAGTTTCATGATGTAACTTCAGTGGAATTAAATGTGAGAACTTGTAGATACAGTGAATCCAGCCACAGGCCCTGTCTTCCTCCACTCCCCTGCTCCTATCTCAAGGTACAGAAACTATTTCCCCTTAAGCCCTTGTCAGGATTGCAGATGGCTAACAGGGCTGGAAGTCTTCTGTCTATTAGCACAACACAGATAACCGTAGCTGCTACCCTGTCTGTCCACATGGATGAAATCAAAGTCTCCTCCAAATAACCAAAGAGCAGAAGCTACCAATTTAGATTCTACCCACATGAGTCGTTTATTTTGGTCACTTTTTCCCTATTAATTTATTTTGTTTTTGTTATTCTAAATCTTTGTTGGACCACACTTGTCCCACACGTTTCAAGTTGGCTCTCTGCTGCCTGAGTACACCATTCCTGTACGTAGTACACCATTCCTGTACTATGGATGGAAAGCCACAAAAATGGAAACTATTACCTTGAGACAAGGAGGCACTTGAAAAGCCCTTCACTTGAAACTTTTACTTCTGCCCAAACATTTAGTCAAGGCAGACATGCTGAGAAGATGGCTTCCAGAAAACATGACTTATGGAGACTAAAGCCACACTGGTGAGCTGCAGCTGGCTCACACTGGCTAGCAAGAGCCAATTGTATGCAGCTCTTCCCAATCCTCTAGTCAATGGCTTCTTGATGGTAGTTTAAAATTAGCGGTGGAAGGGGAGCTGGATATTTACACCACTGAAATCAGCAAATGCTACAAATCCCCTCATATAGATATCCCCATATCTCTCCCCTCTTGCATCTCTCTCCCTCCCACCCTCCCTATCCCACTCCTCTAGGTCTCTGGCTCTTAAAGGCCTTAAGAGAAAGGCTTCTTCTTTCTGTGATTTCTCAAGGAAGTGCCAGCAAGAAAGGGAGATCCATCCCTGGGACAGTTTTTCTTTCTGTGCTTTAAAACAAACAAAACCAGAGTTCTGGCAAATTACCTCCTCTCCACCCTTTGTGTAGTATAATCTTCAAAATCTTTCAATTACTTAAGCTACATAACATTTTACACCTTTACTGTGTTAGAACCCAGCCCGTCTAGTTCTGGAACGATGCTGTGAATGCATCAGCTTAAATGTCTCTCTTCTGCTGCTTTACCCTCAGGCTGTAACTTTCATTTCTTTCCAAACAAAGTTTCCCTAAGTGGTTTTCTCTCCTGCCTCCACTTTCTCATCTTCCATCACTTCTCACTCACTCCCTGTCACCTGCCTGCTGCCCCCTCAGTCCAAAGTGCTTTAGTTCCAGTCAGCAGTGGCTACCTCTCCCCCAGGCTCCTGGCTGTTCCACGTCTCTCTCTCTCTCCCTTTCTCTGTCTGTGGAGTATGTGCCCCTGTCAGCCGAGTCATATCCTTAAAACTCCTCTCCTTTGCTGTCACAGCTATTCCAAATTGTGGTTCTCAGCCTCTATTTCTAATTAGTCTTCTCTCTCTTCTTGCTTGGATGGTTTCCCTACCCCTTTCCCCAAATTCAGGGTTTCTCCAGGAGTCTGGGGTGGGCACCTGTCACTGGGTCCACACAGCTTTTGGAATATTTGTTACAGCCACTGATACTTTATATTACTGTGGTGTATGCAAATATGGTATTTGCTCCAGTAGACTATAGATGCCTTAATTGCAAAGAGCAGGCCTTATTGAGCTCTGGATTCTTTACATATCCTTTTCAAATAATAAGTTGTATGAAGAAGATAGACTTCTTCTTCCCCAGCTGGACCTTCCCAATGCCCTGAGTTCTCCATATAACATAAAACAGTGGTTCTCAAGCAAAGGTGATTTGCCCTTCAGGGAACATTGGACAAAGTCTGAAGACATTTTTTTATTTTTACAACTAGGGAGGGCCTTATACTGGTTACTGGTGGTTAGAGGCCATGGATACCACTAAATACCCCACAATGTACAGAAAAATCCCCACAAATAAAAGAATTATCTGGCTCAAAATGTCAAGAGTACTGAGGTTGAGAAACCATGACTTATCTCCCACAATAAGTGCAATAACTGCAATCTCCCACAGCAGTTCTCTAGATGATGGGAATAAGAGTTGAGTCCTGGCTAAGTGGTACTTAAAGAAACACTTGCTCTTGAGGTATATAAGCACAGTTGTCTTTTATCAATTTCTAGTTAATACTTGCTTAACCACCCACTGATCGAAGGTCATAAGATTTGTTGTACCCATCTGCTCATCTCAACCTAGCAACAGGAGAGTCCCTTGTTGGCTTCCTATAAGGTCTTTGTTCTGACCTAAGTCTTTACTGAGGCCACATCAAAGCCCCTCACTTTCAATCCTTGGATGTGTCTCTAATGTACAATAAACAAGCCATAGCATCAAAGCTCTCTGTGTGTGTGGGTTTCAGGCAACTGCATCTTTAACAAGCATGTCAAATATTCAAAAGCATGACATACTCACGTTTGACCATCATTAGTTTGGGGAAAGTTTAAGTTAGTGGCTAGAAGTTAAGAGACACTAGGTTGAATGACAGTGATGCTCCTGACAACTTGAGTGATTCTGAGTCTTTGCTAATTCTCACTCAGTTTTCTAGTCTGTAAAATGGGGATGCTAATAAAACACACCTCATGGAGTCATGAAAACTAAATAAAATAATGCAAGGGAAGTATTTAGCAGTTAATAATCACTTGGCAAATATGAGGTGGTATTAGTAAAACAACTTTAGATTCTTTATGGTTCAGAAAAAGAGATAGAAACAAGGAGGCTCTTTTAATATTAGGAGATTAGGGATTGTCATCAAACTAGTAACCTACTTTCTAAGTACCTCATCAATCTTTCTTGTGCTGAATTTAAATGAATTGATTTCAGTAGAGTATACCTTTATCCCATCATTTGTAACTGGGCAACAATTCAAATAGAATAATACAGTATTTGAAAGGAATAATTCATGGGGCTTTAAAGCAGTGAAGAAAGGAAATACAGGAGAATACAGTATATAGAATACAAGATGTATTGCTGAAGGCCATGTCTTGGGTATCTTCTATTTCTACATTAGCCTGTGTCTCAGGAGTCCAAAGCATCTTACTAATATGATGACTCTCCACAACATCCAGGTATTATCATTTCAATTTTTTGAAACCTGGGCAAACTGAACTGCAGAGAAATTGAGTGAATTGCTCAAGATCACACAGAAGTCAAGCCCAGAATAGAACTGATGTCTGATGGCTTCCCGTTCAGCCATGACCCTTCCCAGTACACTTTATTTGAAACAGTCTGGTGAGAGTGGCTAATGGATTTGATATTCTTGAACCATTAATATTTTTTCTCAGTAATACTCTTGCCAAACTTGCTTATTTTCCAGAGTGAGAGATACTTCTGAAAATAGAGTCTGTACACAAAGTTGATTATCAGTCTAAAAGGACAGTCAGTCTGAAAGCAGTGAAGGAATTTTAACCTAAAAAAGTGGGTTTGGGGACTGTAATCAAAAGAACATTTTATATCAATATCAAGATCTTGAAAGATGGAAAGATTAAATAAAAAATATTGAATATCAAGGCAAGAGTTTTGCAAAGCCTAGAAAACCTGGATTCTGAATAAGAGCAGACATTTAGCAATGAGCTTGAACTCCTGCCAAGTAATGCAGTGCACCTTGGCATCCTTCCCTGGTCTCACAATCTTGGGCTTTGGCTTATATCTCAGGCTGCAGCCAACTCATTTCCTCCAGCCAATCGATGGCTTTCTAATAGCTGAGCATCCTGCTCTGAATCACTTGCAAACCACTAAGATACACTTTCACTGTTTATTTTTTGACTTGAGACAGAGAAGAGCAAGGTCAGTTGATTCTTTCAATGATTGCTCTTAAAATAAAAACTTTCACCACAGTCTCTTGAACTTTTGAAAACTAATATCCTATAACATAGCCATTTTAACAAATTCAGTTGCTCATGATTTCATAGTTTTTCTAAAACTTTATTATCTATACCTATATGTCTATATCATATGTATAAATGCATCAGAATTATTTAAAGGGGATGTGCTTTTATATCTGCCAAATACAGTGTCTTACGTTTCATAGGCACACAATTAACATTGGAAAAGAAAAATTAAAAATATATAAAGGTAGTAAACGGTTCCTTTATAATTAGGGGCTTACTTTTCATGCCAGGTAGAACCCTCTTATTGTAAGAATAAGCATATATTGATCATGTGATGGCGAGGAGAAAAGTTTCACTTGTGGGGAAGGTGCGTGTCCAGGAACTGTAGAAGACAATATTGAATGGGTTTGTAAATCAGGCAGAGAACATAGTCTTGATGTTATAAGATAGAGTATAGTATAGTATGGTTATACTATAGGATAGTATGAGCAAAAGAAAGGAGAGAGGTCCAGCCACAAGATGAGAGTTCTAGTGTGAAATTATTGTAGGCAATACAGAGTGATGTAAGTCAGAAAGAGAAAAACAAATACCTTATACTAACACATATAGAAGGAATCTGAAGGAAAAAAAAAAAAAACGTGGTCATGAGGAACCTAGGGGCAGAACAGGAATAAAGACACAGACGTACTAGAAAATGGACTTGAGGACACGGGGTGGGGGAAGGGTAAGCTGGGACAAAGTGAGAGAGTGGCATGGACATATATACACTACCAAATGTAAAACCGATAGCTAGTGGGAAGCAGCCGCATAGCGCAGGGAGATCAGCTCGGTGCTTTGTGTCTACCTAGAGGGGTGGGATAGGGAGGGTGGGAGGGAAGGAGACGCGAGAGGGAGGAGATATGGGGATATATGTGTATGTATAGCTGATTCACTTTGTTATAAAGCAGAAACTAACACACCATTGTAAAGCAATTATACTCCAATAAAGATGTTAAAAAAAAATTCTCTACCCACATTCTCCTTGGTGGCCAACATTCTCATAAGCAGTTTCATCATCACCGCCACCACCACCATCACCACCATTATCATCATCATCGTTATCATCATCTTATGCTTGAGGTTCAAAGAGAAGAAAACCCATCAAACTCAGGAAACTGGAGCATAAATATTGATATGCTCTACAAGCTCTTCTGGTGTTTATTTGAGATCATTTTACACCAATGAGATAAGATTACTTACTTTCTCAGGATTTGAAACATCGTAAAGTATGTGGTAAAGAATTTACTTTTGGTGGTCCACATCCAGATTCACTTAGTCATCATATACCTTATTTGAACATGGCAAATCCACAGGCCTGGGGTTAGAATAAACTTTGCTGACCAGCTATCAAGGAAGTGGAAAAGTATGTGGTAAAACCAGTTTATCTATTTTAAAGCCTGTGTTATCTTTACCATCATTCTGTTTGAAATGGAAAATGCTTTTCCAAGATGCTGGTCCCTTTGGAAAAGTGACCAGAATATACCAAGATTTTTTTTCTCAGACTCCAAATTCTATTTCAGATGGTAGTTGCCAGTTGCTAAGGGAAACTCTATAAGGCCAATTATCATTAAAATCGCCTCTGAAACTGGATATCTGATGGAGGAGGACTTGTTCTCTCGCGGCAGATGCTTGGGTTAATACTTTATCTGATGAGAAAAGCCCATTCATGCTCAGGCTCCTTTTCCTTTTCTCCCCACTTTTTGTGAAAATAGTGCAGGGCAGAAATTGCATAATAAGTCATGAATAAAAGAAGACTGTATGTATGGATGAATCTTGAAGTCAGATTGAACCCACAGACTCAAGACAGCTGTGATATAAGGAAATTGCATTTAAACTTGGAAAATGGTTTTTTTCTTCTATCTTTAAAAAAATAGGAATATAATCTATATACAGTAAAACACAGATTTTATGTACATTTTGTTGAGTTCTGACAAATGTATACATTTGTGCAAACACCACCGTAATAATGATACAGAATATTTTCATCATCCCAGAAAGTTCCCTCTTAGTACCACATTCCTGTCAATTCTCACCCCGAGACAATTGCTGCTCTGACATCTGTCACCGTAATTTAGTTTCTACTATTCTAGAACTTCATATAAATAAAATAATATAATACATAGTCTAAGAATTCCCTAGCTATCCAGTGGTTAAGAGTCTGCACTTTCATTGCTGAGGGACCAGGTTCAATCCCCGGTCAGGGAAGTAAGTTCCCACAAGCCACATGCCCCGCCCCCAATTTTTTTTTTAAATATATAATTTATTTTCTGTCTATTTTTGATAAAAAGTAAGGTTTTTGAGATTCATCCATGTTATTGTATTTATCAGCAGTTTGTTACTTTTTGTGACTGAGGAGTATTCCTCTAAATGAAGATGCTACACTTTTGTATCCATTAAGCTGTTGGAGAATAATTGTTTTTTACTACTATGAATAAAGCTGTTACGAATGTGGTTTTAATTATCTGCTGTGAACATGTATTTTAATTTTAATTCAAGGATTGCTAGTAACAGGTTTGACTTGATGACTCTCTTTAGAAGAGGCTGCAGTGAGAGAGCAGATTTTTTTGAGCAGAAGGTCTTTTATTCACATATGTTCCTTTGGTTGTCTCAGCCCAGGGTTTTGAACCATCCATCCCCAAACCCCAGTACCTGTAGAAGGTATACCTCATATTCCATATCTCCTAGGATATCACAGCCAAACAGTGTAATCATCAATGCCCCTTCCTCATTCCCACTCTCATTTAAATAATTAGGTCCTCCTTTTAACACTTCAACAGTTTGTAGCTAATGAGGTGGTACACAGTAGCTTCTTTTTAGATTGAATGTCTCTTTTTAGATTGAAAAGCAGCCTAGCATTTTCAGAATATAGGCATACCTCAATTTATTGTACTTTGCTTTATTGTGCTTTGCAGATGTTGTACTTTTTACAAATTGAAGGTTTGTGGTAACCCTGAATCAAGAGTCTAACAGCATTTGCTCACTTCATATCTCTGTGCACATTTTGGTAATGCTTACAATATTTCAAACTTTTTCATCATTATTATATTTGCTATGGTGTATCGTGATAAGTGATCTTTGATATTATTACTATAAATGTTTTGGTGTACCACAAGCCAATCCCATACAGTGAACTTAATCTATAAATATTATGTGTGTTCTGACTGCTCCACTAACTGGTCATTCCCCCATCTCCTCTCATTGAGCCTCCCTATTCCCTGAGACACAACAATACTAAAATTAGGCCAATTAATAACCCTACATTTCTTTTAAGTGTTTACAATATGGAATAGTCACACATCTTTCACTTTAAATTAAAAGCAGCTAGAAATGATTAAGCTTAGTAAGGAAGACATGTGGAAAGCTGAGCCAAAAGCTAGGCCACTTGCAGCAAGCAGCCAAGTTGTGAATGCATAGGAAAAGTTCTTGAAATAAGCAGTGCTACAAACAAATAATAAGAAAGTGAAACAGCCTATTGCTGATATGAAGAAAATTTTAGTGGTCTGCATAGAAGATCAAACCAGCCACAGCATTCCCTTCAGCTAAAGCCTAATCCAGAGCAAGGCACTAACTCTCTTCAGTTTACGAAGGCTGAGAGAGGTGAGGAAGCTGCAGAAGAAAACTTTGATATTGCCCATCCATAAAAAGGAACAAAGTTGGGTCATCTGTAGAGATGTAGATGGACCTAGAGACTGTCATACAGAGTGAAGTAAGGCAGAAAGAGAAAAACAAATATCGTATATTAATGTATATATGTGGAATCTAGAAAACTGGTACAGATGAACCTGTTCTTAAGGCAGAAATAGGGACACAGATGTAGAAAACAAACATATGGACACCAAGGAGGAAAATCGGGGTGGGATGAATTGGGAGATTGGGATTGACATATATACACTAATATGTATAAAATAGATAACTAATGAGAACCTGCTATATAGCACAGGGAACTGCACTTCGCTGTACAGTAGAAACTAACACAACATTGTAAAACAACTATACCCCAATAAAAATAAAAATTAAAAAAAAAAATTTTGAGGCTAGCAGAGGTTGGTTCATGAGGTCTAAGGGAAGAAGGCATCACCATAACATAAAAGTACAAAGTAAAGCAGCAAGTGTTGATGTAGAACCTGCAGCAAGTTATCCAGAAGATCTAATTAAGATAATTCATGAAGGTGGACACGCTAAGAGTCAGATTTTCAGTGTAGACAAAACAGCCTTATATTGGAGAAAGATGCCATCTAGAAATGTCTTAGGTAGAGAGGAGAAGTCAATGTCTGGTCTCAAAGCTTCAAAGGACAGGGTGATTCTCTTGTTGGGGACTAATGCAGCTGATGATTTTAACTTGAAGCCAGTGATCATTTACCATTCCAAAATTCTTAGGGCCCTTAAGAATGATGCTAAATCTATTCTGTTTGTACTCTATAAATGGAACAACAAAACCTGGATGACAGCATATTTGTTTACTACATGGTTTACTGAATATTTTAAGCCCACTGTGAAGACTTACTGCTCAGAAAATATTCTTTTCAAAATATGACTGCTCACTGACAATGTCCCTGGTCACTCAAGAGCTCTGATAGAGATGTTCAATGAGATTAATGCTGTTTTCATGCCTGCTAATACAACATCCATTCTGCAGTCCATGGATCATGTTTTATTATTTAAGAAATACATTTTATGAGACTATAGCCCCCATGGATAGTGATCCCTCTGTTGGATCTGGGCAAAGTAAATTGAAAACCTCTGGAAAGTATTCACCATTCTTATTGCCATGAAGAACATTCATGATTCATGGGAAAAGGTCAAAATATCAACATTAACACAATTTTGGAAGAAGTTGATTCCAACCCTCATGGGTGACTTTGAGGGGTTCAAGACTCCAGTGGAGGAAGTCACTGCCGTTGTGGTGGAAATAGCAAGAGAACTAGAATTCGAAGTGAAAACTGAAGATGTGACTGAATTGCTGCCATTTCAGGATAAAGCGTTAACAGATGAGGAGTTGCTTCTTGTGGATGAGCAAAGAAGGTGGCTTCTTGAGTTGGAATCTACTCCTGTTGAAGATGCTGTGAAGATTGTTGAGAAGACCACAAAGGATTTAGAATATTACATAAACTTAGTTGATGAAGCAATGACAGGGTTGAATCCAATTTTGAAATCCATTCTACTGTGTGTAGAATGCTATCAAACAGCATTGTGAAATTGTTTGTGTAGGAAGAGTCAATCAATGTGGCAAACTTCATTGCTGTTTAATTTTAAGAAAGCACCACAACCACCCCAGCCTTCAGCAACCACCAGCCTGATCAGTCAGCAACCATCAACTTGAAGAAAGGCTCTCCACCAGCAAAAAGACTATGACTTGTTGAAGGCTCAGATGATGGGTAGAATTTTTTAACGATAAAGTATTTTTTATTAAGGTATGTGCATTATTTTTTACACGTAATGCTGTTGTATACATAATAGACCACAGTATAGTATAAGTTTTACATGCACTGGAAACCAAAAAATTTTTATGACTCACTTTATTTTGATATTTGCTTTATTTTGGTGGTCTGGAGCTAAACCCACAATATCTCTGAGGTAATTACTTCAGAAACTCACTTAGCTTTCCCAGAAGTCCCCCTGGGTAGTGGTTTTGAATCCCTTAGGTTACCACTTTGCATATATTTTGCATGCATAGTGAAAGAAATCCAGGTTTTAACATTTCACATTCTAGGAGGATTCTGAGTGCATCCCTGCATTTTCTGAGCTGTAGAAAGTGTTATGTTAATAAGACCATATTTAAAATTCACCCCAGTGGTGCATCAAGATCCTTGCTGGGAAAGACGTACTGAGATGTTTGCTATAATCCACACTAAGACCTTTCTAAATATTTAAAGACTTTGTTACAGTGAAGGATGCTTTATTTGAGGAAGATGATCTGGCTGTGGGATCACTAGAGAATTTGTTTTGGTCTGGGGGGTAGTAAAGTTGTCAGAGCTTTGATGCTAGCATGCACAGCTATGCCTGAAGCTCTCACACATTTCTTGTGCTTCTGGGGGTGCCATATCTCTAGCTGATTTAATTCCATCAGCTGATTCATTTTGTTTTTCTCTCTGAGATGAACTGGTGTGCAGAGGACACCATTTAAACACACTTATTGTTTCATCTCCGGTTTTTTGTTTTAGATGCTAATGTTACATGTTTTCCCAACCACTTTATGAACTTTGTTAACCAAATAGACAAGGCACACTCTACCCATTTTATAGATGGTAAGAATTAAGCTGATTAAGTGGCTTGTCATGTTGCATTATAAATGATGCCACTTTAAGCATTACCAGTTTCAACTTGTCTCTGTTCTGAAAGAAATCACTAGAGTAATTCTAATTTCTTAAGTGAGAGACAGGTGGATGGTCATTTTAGGGGAGGGACTTGACAAGGTAGCCCCTCCAAATTCCCCTTGATATATGCAGCTGACATTGAGAGAGGGATCAGTAAATTTGCAAAAGAGAGAAGAAACGTCCTGAGAAGAAAAAGATCTAGATTCTGACCCTTTTCTCTTTTAAGGGCCACTATCTGAGAGTGTCTCTGATGGATTAAGAAGGTCAGAAGTAAAATTTGCTAGTGGTAAAGAGCACCAAAGGCCACCAAAGAGGAAATCATCATGGAGAAAAGTAGTTTGATAAATAATCTGAAAACACCACAGACTAAACTAGTAATACTCAATAGAAATATACTGCAAATCACAAATGTAATTTTAATTTTCTAGTTGCCACATTAGTAGGAAAAGAAGTGCCTAATTTTAGTACATTTTATTTAACCTAATACACCAAAAATATTATCATCCCAAAATAATTAATATAAAAATTGTTGAGATATTTTTATATTTTTTTATTTGTTAAGTCTTTTAAGTAAAATATGTATTTTCTTTTCTATTGAAATATAGTTGATTTACAATACTGTGTTAGTTTCAGGTGTACAACAAAGTGATTGTTATATTTATGTATATGTATATTTTTTTCAGATTGTTTTCTAAGTTACTGCAAGATATTGAATATAGTTCCCTGTGCTCTACAATAAATCCTTGTTGCTTATTTATTTTGTATATAGTAGTTTGTATCTGTTAATCTCATATTCCTAATTTATCCCTCCCCCACTCCCTTTCCCCTTTGGTAATCATAAATTTGTTTTCTATGTCTGTGAGTCTGTTTCTGTTTCACATACAGATTCATTTGTATTATTTTTTAGATTCCACATATGTTATATCATATAATATTTGTTTTTCTCTGTTGACCTACTTCACTTAGTATGATATTCTCTAGGTCCATGTTGCTGCAAATGGCAATATTTCATTCTTTTTTATGGCTGAGTAATATCCCATTGTATTTATCTATCTATACATATATATATATATATATATATATATATTTTTTTTTCTCTTAAACCAGTCTTCTGTTGATGGACACTTGGGTTGTTTCCATGTCTTATCTATTGTAATTAATGCTATTATGAACATTGGGGTGTATGTATCTTTTATAATTAGATCTTTCATCTTTTCGGAATATATGCCCAAAAGTGGGATTGATGGATCATATGGGAACTCTAGTCTTAGTTTTTAAGGAACCACTATATTGTTTTCCATAGTGGCTGCACCAATTTACATTCCCACCAACTGTGTAGAAGGGTTCCCTTTTCCCCACACGGAGTGTATTTTCTGTAAGTACACCTTTATTTGAACTAGTCACATTTCAGGTGCTCTAGTCACTGAGTGGCCACCATGTTGGACAATTCATAAGAGAAAGGTAAGAAATACCCTCTTAACAGCTACTCTCACAAAGCTGTCATGCTTTAGAACCATAGAGTATAAGCCAGAGAGCTGTAACTATGAAATGTTGCTGGTTCTACCTCAGGGACACAAAGGGTAGTGAGGATGACACCAGAGAGCAGTAAAGAACCACAACACCACGTGGTGGACCACAAGTGGACTGCTAATTTTGCTTTGTTCTCTCTCTGTTGTATGGTGATAGAGTTAATCCCATAATTCTTGACAAGTTGCTGTAGGGGGAAGAAGAAGAACTCAGGAGATAATTTGATCTTATGGCAAATCAAAGCAAAGAGACTTCAGCTAAGAATCTGAAGAACCAGAGAAATATAACAATTTTGTTCTGGAAGCCTGTGAAATGGGTCAAATCAGTCACAATTATTTAGTTGTGTGTCAGCCTTTCCTTCCCAATATGTCATGAGCCCCTTGAGGGGAGAAATTAGGATTTACTCTTTTATGACAGATCCTGGTCCTTATGCAACACCACAATTGTGTTAAGCAGGATAAGTGTGGTCTTCTTCAACCTCTTTCCAGCATCTAAAGAGCACTAAGCACAGAGTCTTATAGGTAAAAAAAAATTGTCAAAAGACTGAGCAGAAAAACCTGAGCTTCCTCCTTCTCCAATGGCAGCTTCCTCCTTACAAAATGCATGTAACCAGGAGGCTTACTCTGCGCATGTCTCAAGTAAGTCTCTGTAGGTGTTACTATCTTTACCTACCTCACTAAGTCAGTGGGAAGAAAAATACAAGAAAAACAATAGGAATAAAAAAGGTTACATTTGCATAGTGTTTTAGATTGTATCAACAACTTTCACATGCAAATCTCATTTAAATCTACATATTTTACTAATTCAGAAAGGGTAGGACACTAGGTCCAGTCAAGTCACTAAGAAGTCATTCAGCTGGAAATTGAACCTAAGGCGTCTGACTTCAAATCCAACTCATTTTCTATCTTTCTGCCACTGCACCACAGCTGCATCCAGATGCAGAACCACATTGTGTTGACAATAAAATACTCTAGGTAAATGTGTGATATTTCCATCATGTTGTTATCAGGAGGGGCCCAGTATGCCCAGACTAAAACGTTATCATTATTTGAAACTGCCTTTGGCCTATCTTTACATATATTAAATACAACTATTGACCCATCAGAAAACCCAGAGTGGTTCCAAATAAAGATTTTCATTTTCCAGTTGTACCATGATAGTTTGTCTTCCAGAATAAAATGACTTCTTTGGAAGCAAGGGAGAATTGATTTCTTAAATCTGACCCAGACGTCAGATTGGTGTGCTTTATTGTGTGAATCTAACTGAAAGTTTTCTTAGCAGGAACTCCTGTTACTAAAGCAAGTAGATTTTACACAATTTGGTTTTCAAAGCTATGGGGGAAAATAGGCCAGACCACACAGCTGGCTTGGAAAACAATGTAAATACATTTTTGTTCAGTAAACAATTAAAAAGAGAAAATAATTTCCTCCTAAGCCAACAGAAAGTGGGAAAGGACAAACATTTGTTCTTGCCAAATTCAGTCTGAATTATTTATTACCTGCTACAGATTTTGGTATGGTAATAATATTGTAAGAGGCAGAAAAATTCTGATACTGTCTCAAGAAATAGCTTGTAAATATCAGTAAATTATCACACATCATCCATTGCAAGGAGTGGGTCATGGACTTATGTGACTATCCTAGATTCTGCATTTGGGGGAAAAAATCTTAATACTTCTCAACATGCTGTTGAGAAAGAAGAGTGGACTTGAAACCCAAAGATCTGGCATCATCTTTTGCAAATCACTGTAACTTACTGAGTTTCCCCTCCCCGTTGTTAAGCAGGTTAATATCTACTTCAGAGGGTTGCAATGAGAATTAAGTGAGCTAATAGAAGTCAATTATCCAGGTACAATACTCTATTGTAGAGACACCCAGAGGTAATTGATCCCTAGGGAAAACATACATTCATAAATATCATTTTTTAATTTAAATATGATTGAGAAATAGATATTTAATGTCTGGTAATGTGATACCATAGCTGTTTCAACACTGGACTTGAAATGATTTAAAGTAATACATCAGTTCATTTGTATCATTTTTTTTTAGATTCTGCATATAAGCGATATCATACAATATTTCTCTTTCTCTGTCTGACTTACTTCACTCAGAATGACAATCTCTAGGTCCACTCACAGACTTAGAGAATGAACTAATGGTTACCAAGGTGGGGGAGGGTGCAGGGGGTATAGTTAGGGAGTTTGAGATTGACATGTACACACTGCTATATTTAAGATGGATAACCAACAAGGACCTACTGCATAGCACAAGGAACTCTGCTCAATATTATGTAACAGCCTAAATGGGAAAATAATTTGAAAAAGAATAGATACATGTATATGTATAACTGAATCACTTTGTTGTACACCTGAAACTAACACAACATTGTTAATCAACTATACGCCAGTATAAAATAAATAGTTTAAAAATTTTTTTAAATAAAAAAAAATTAAAATAAGCAAATAAAAATAAAGTAATACATCATTCATTCGTTTATTCTTTCACACTCATGGTCATTAAAGGAAGTTTTAGTTTATTGCCTACTGTGTGTAAGTCACTTTACTAGACCCTGAATATGTACTATTTAACAAGGCAGAAAATAAATCTATCCACCATAGTCTACAACCAATAGGCTACTGTTTTGGGGTGGGGGTGAGGGTGGTAAAAGTTGTTAGACAAGAAGGGCCTTGGCTTCCTAATATAAGAATGATGATTTTAACATTCACTATGAATGGCGAATGATGTTCTGCAAAAAGATGTTTAAGACAACCATCCCCAACACTCCAGCTTGCAATCACAGGGTACCAGGCTGCCATGTCTGACAGAATTCCTTTCCAACAAACCCAGTAGGCAACCAGCTTGCATGACATGTTAAGGAGAAACTAGAGTTTATTGGCAATAAAATTATAAAAACCCCATATTAAACTAGTATTCATTGAGCAAAAACAAAAGAAAAGTCTAGGATCTTAACTTTTATTTTTTTTATAAATTTTAATTTAATTAATTAATTTTTTTGGCTGCATTGGGTCTTTGTTGCTGTGCATAGACTTTCTCTAGTTATGGTGAATGGGGACTACTCTTCGTTGTGGTGCGCGGGCTTCTCATTGTGGTGACTTCTCTTGTCATGGAGCTAGGATCTTACTTTTATTAATAATAAAGGCTCTACAGCAGAAAGCAGATGCCCCAGAACACAGTAATCAAGATAAACTCCAGGCAAAGATGGATTTTTAATAAATTGTTCTGGGACAATTTGGTAACCATTTGGAAAAAAGGTAAAATTAGATTCATATCTCACACCATACACAAGAATAGAGTCTAAATGGATTATAAATCTAAATATAAAAAATGAAATCAACATGTACTATATGGGTGAATTCCTCTTTAAATTCAGAGTAGGATAGAATTTCTAATTATGACTTAAAATCTAGAGGCAATAAAAAGATTGATAAAGCTGACTACAGAAAAAAAATTGTAAAAATTCATAGCACAAAACACCATAAAAAATCAAAAGACAAAGTGAAAAACAGTGAGAAAATATTTGTAATGTGTACCATCTACAAAAGTCTGATTAATAGTACAAAAGGACTTCTTAAAAATAGAAAGAAAAGAGACAAAAAATGATGGAAAATAGAAAAAAAATATATGGACAGACAACTCACTATATATATATATATATATATATATATATATATATATATATATATATATATATATATATATAAAATATATAAATTGCCTTCAAACATATAAAAATGTAATAATAAAAGAAATGTAAGTTATAACAACACTGAGGTATCTTTTCTCATGTCCCAGATTGACAAAGACTAAAGAGTAGGAAAACAAAAGTTGCTGGAACAACTGGACATCCACAAGCAAAATACGAATCTAGACAAAAACAGTATGTTCTTCACAAAAATTAATTCAAGACGGATCATAAACATAAATGTAAAAAGCAAGACTGGGAAGCTCCTAGAAGGTAACATAGGAGATAATATGTGACTTTCAATATGTTGATGACTTTTTGGATAAAACATCAAAGACATGATCCATGAAAGAAATAATCGATGAGCTGAACTTTATTAAATTAAAAATGTCTGCTCTATGAAAGACACTGTAAAGAGAAAGAAAAGAGAAACCACACTGGGAGAAAATATTTGAAAAAGATATATCTGATAAAGGACTGTTATTCCTTTATACAAAGAATTACATAGAGAGAGACCTTCAAGATGGCTGAGAAGTAAAACATGGAGATCACCTTCCTCCCCACAAATACATCAGAAATGCATCTACATGTGGAAAACTCCTACAGAACACATACTGAATGCTGGCAGAAGACCTCAGACTTCCTAAAATGCAAGAAACTCCCCACGTACCTGGGTAGGGCAAAAGAAAAAAGCAAAACACAGAGACAAAAGAATAGTGACAGGACCTGTACCTCTGGGAGGGATCTGTGAAAGAGGAAAAGTTTCCACACACTAGGAAGCCCCTTCACTGGTAGAGACTGGGGGTGGTGGGAGGAAAGCTTCAGAGCCACGAAGGAGAGCGCAGCAACAGGGGTGCAGAGGGCAAAGCGGAGAGATCCCCTCACAGAGAATTGGTGCCAACCAGCACTCACCAGCCTGAGAGGCTTGTCTGCTCACTTGCCAGGGCGGGTGGAGGCTGGGAGCTGAGGCTCAGATTTCAGAGCTCAGACCCCAGGGAGAGGACTGGGGCTGGCTGCATGAACACAAACTGAAGGGGGCTAGTGAACCACAGCTAGCTGGGAAGGAGTCCAGGAAAAAGTCTGGGACTAACTAAGAGGCAAGAGACCATTGTTTCAGGGTGCACGACGAGAGGGGATTCAGAGCACAGCCAAAATGAGCTCCAGAGACAGACAAGAGCTGCAGCTATCAGCACGGACCCCAGAGATGGGCATGAGACTCTAAGGTTGCTGCTGAAGCCAGCAAGAAGCCTGTGTGCAAGCACAGGTCACTATCCGCTCCTGCAAGCCTGTGCAGCCCAGCCAGCCACTGCCAGGGTCCTGTGATCCAGGGACAACTTCCCCGGGAGAACACAAGGCATGTCTCAGGCTATTGCAACATCACACAAGCCTCTGACACCACAGGCTAGCCCAGCATTCCATACCCCTCCCCCCTCCCCCCCCACCTCCTGGCCTGAGTGAGCCAGAGTCCCCTAATCAGCTGCTACTTTAACACCATCCTGTCTGAAGGAAAACAGATGCCCTTAGGGGACCTACACGCAGAGGTAGGGACAAATCCAAATCTGAACACCAGGAGCTGTGAGAACAAAGAAAAGAAAGGGAAATTTCTCCCAGCAGCCTCAGGAGCAGCAGATTAAATCTCCACAGTCAACCTGATGTACCGATCATCTGTGGAATACCTGAATAGACAATGAATCATCCCAAAACTGAGGCGGTGGACTTTGGGAACAACTGTAGACTTGGGGTTTGCTTTCTGTATCTAATTGGTTTCTGGTTTTATGTTTATCTTAGTTTAGTATTTAGAGTTTATTATCATTGGTAGATTTGTTTATTGATTTGGTTGCTCTCCTCCTTTTTTTAATATATAGATATATATAATTTTTCCTTTTTCTATTTTGTGAAGTGTGTATGTGTATGCTTGTTTGCGTGATATTGTCCTTATAGCTTTGCTTTTACCATTTCTCCTAGGGTTCTATCTGTCCGTTTTTTCTTTTTTCTTTTTCTTTTTGTACAGTTTTTACCTCTTGTTATCATTGTTGGATTTGTTTTTTAGTTTGGCTGCTCTCTTCTTTCTTCCTTTCTTTATTTTTATATTACTTTGTAATTTTTAAAATTTTATTTATAATAATTTCTTTATTTTAATAACCTTTTAATTTAATTTTATTTTTTCTTCTTTGTTTCTTTCTCATTTTTCTTCTTAGTCATGTGGCTGACAGGGTCTCTGTGCTCTGGCCAGGTGTCAGGCATGTGCCTATGAGGTGGGAGAGCCGAGTTCAGGACATTGGTCCACCAGAGACCTTCTGGCTTCACACAATATCAAACAGCGAAAGCTCTCCCAGAGATCTCCATCTCAACACTAAGACCCAGCTCCACTCAACAACCGGCAAGATACAGTGCTGGACACCCTATGCCAAACAACTACCAAGACAGGAACACAACCCCACGCATTAACAGAGAGGCTGCCTAAAATCATAATAAGGTCACAGACACCCTAAAACACACCACTGGACATGGTTCTACCCACCAGAAAGACAAGAACCAGACTCATCCACCAGAACACAAGCACCAGTCCCCTCCACCAGGAAGCCTACACAACCCACTGAACCAAACTTACCCACTGGGGACAGACACCAAAAACAATGGGAACTACGAACCAGCAGCCTGTAAAAAGGAGATGACAAATACACTAAGTTAAGCAAAATGAGAAGACAGAGAAACACACAGCAGGTGAAGGAGCAAGGTAAAAACACATCAGACCAAACAAATGAAGAGGAAATAGGAAGTCTACCTGAAACAGAATTCAGAATAATGAGAGTAAAGATGATCCAAAATCCTGGAAATAGAATGGAGAAAATACAAGAAACATGTAACAAGGACCTAGAAGAACTTAAGAATAAATAAACAATGATGAACAACACAATAAATGAAAATAAAAATTCTCTAGAAGGAATCAATAGCAGAATAACTGAGGCAGAACAGATAAGTGACCTGGAAGATAAAAGAGTGAAAATAACTACTGCAGAGCAGAATAAAGAAAAAAATGAAAAGAATTGAGAACACTCTCAGAGACCTCTGGGACAACATTAAATGGACCAACAATCAAATTATAGGGGTCCCAGAAGAAGAAGAGAAAAAGAAATGACCGAGAAAATTTTTGAAGAGTTAATAGTTGAAAATTTACCTAATATGGGAAAGGAAATAGTCAATCAAATCCAGGAAGGACAGAGAGTCCCATGCAAGATAAATCCAAGGAGAAACACTGCAAGACACATATTACTCAAACTATAAAAATTAAATACATAGAAAAAATATGAAAAGCAGCAAGGAAAATAAAAACAAATAACATACAAGGGAATTCCCATAAGGTTAAGAGACAGTCTTTCAGCAGAAACTCTGCAAGCCAGAAGGCAGTGGCAGGACATATTTACAGTGATGAAAGGGAAAAAACTACAACCAAGATTACTCTACCCAGCAAGGATCTCATTCAGATTAAACAGAGAAATTAAAACCTTTACAGAAAAGCAAAAGCTAAGGGAATTCACACACCAAACCAGCTTTAAAACAAATGCTGAAGGAGCTGCTCTAGGCAGGAAAAACAAGAGAAAGAAAAGACCTACAATAACAAACCCAAAACAATTAAGAAAATGGTAATAGGAATATACATATTGATAACTACAATAAATGTAAATGGATTAAATGCTAAAACAAAAGACATAGACTGGCTGAATGGATACAAAAACAGGACCCATATATATGCTGTCTACAAGAGACCCACTTTGGACCTAGGGATACATACCAACTGAAAGTGAGGGGATGGAAAAAGATATTCCATGCTAATGGAAATCAAAAGAAAGCTGAAGTTGCAATTCTCATATGAGAAAATAGACTTTAAAATAAAAACTATTACAAGAGACAAAGAAGTACACTACATAATGATCAAGGGATCAATCCAAGAAGAAGATATAACAATTGTAAATATGTATGCACCCAACATAGCAGCACCTCAATACATAAGGCAAATGCTAACAGCCATAAAAGTGGAAATTGACAGTAACACAATCATAGTTGGGGACTTTAACACCACACATTCACCAATGGACAGATCATATAAAATGAAAATAAATAAAGAAACACGTAAATAGATAAGGAAACATGAGCTTTAAATGATATATTAAACAAGAGGGACTTAATTGATATTTAGAGGACATTCCATCCAAAAATATCAGAATACACTTTCTTATGAAGTGATCATGGAATATTCTCCAAGATAGAACGTATCTTTGGTCACAAATCAAGCCTTGGTAAATTTAAGAAAATTGAAATCATATCAAGTATCTTTTCCGACAACAACGCTATGAGACTAGATATCAACTACAGGAAAAAATCTGTAAAAAATACAAACACATGGAGGCCAAACAATACACTACTAAATAACCAAGAGATCACTGAAGAAATCAAAGAGGAAATGAAAAAATACCTAGAAACCAATGAAAATGAAAACACGATGACCTAAAACCTACGGGATGTAGCAAAAGCAGTTCTTAGAGGGAAGTTTATAGCAATAAAATCCTACCAAAAGAAGCAAGAAATATCTCAAACAAACAACTTAAACTTACAACTTAAGGAATTAGAGACAGAAGAACAAAAAACCCCAAACATAGAAGAAGGAAAGAAATTATAAATATCAGATCAGAAATAAATGAAAAAGAAATAAAGGAAACAATCACAAACATCAATAAACCTAAAAGTTGGTTCTTTGAGAAGATAAACAAAATTAATAAACCAAATTCATCAAGAAAAACAGGGAGAAGACTCAAATCAATAGAAATAGAAATGAAAAAGGAGAAGTAAAAACTGAGACTGCAGAAATACAAAGGATCATGAGAGATAACTAAAAGCAACTTTTTGACAATAAAATGGACAACCTGGAAGAAATGGACAAATTCTTAGAAAAGCACAACCTTCTGAGACTGAACCAGGAAGAAACAGAAAATATAAACAGACCAATCACAAGCACTGAAATTGAGATTTTGATTAAAAATCTTCCAACAAACAAAATCCCAGGACCAGATGGCTTCTCAGGTGAATTCTACCAAACATTTAGAGAAGAGTTAATACCTATCCTTCTGAAACACTTCCAAAATATAACAGAGGGAGGAACACTCCCCAACTCATTCTACAAGGCCACCATCACCCTGATACCAAAACCAGACAAAGATGTCACAAAGAAAGAAAACTACAGGCTAATATCACTGATGACGTAGATGCAAAAATCCTCAACAAAACACTAGTAAACAGAATCCAACTGCACATTAAAAGGATCATACACCGTAATCAAGTGGGGTATATCCCAGGAATGAAAGGATTCTTCGATATACGCAAATCAATCAATGTGATAAACCATATTAACAAATTGAAGGAGAAAAGCATATGATCATCTCAATAGATGCAGAAAGCTTTTGACAAAATTCAACACCCATTTATGATAAAAACCCTCCAGAAAGTAGGCATAGAGCAAACTTACATAATATAAGCCATATACAAAAAACCCACAGCCAACATCATTCTCCATGGTGAAAAACTAAAACCATTTCCTCTAAGATCAAGAATACGACAAGGTTGTCCATTCTCACTGCTATTATTCAACAAAGATTTGGAAGTTTTAGCCACAGCAATCAGAGAAGAAAAAGAAATAAAAGGAATCCAAATCAGAAAAGAAGAATTAAAGCTGTCACTGTTTGCAGATGACATGATACTACACATGGAGAATCCTAAAGATGCTACCAGAAAACTTCTAGAGCTAATCAATGAATTTAGTAAAGTAACAGGATACAAATTAATGCACAGAAATCTCTTGAATTCCTATACACTACTGATGAAAAATCTGAAAGAGAAATTAAGGAAACACTCCCGTTTACCATTGCAACGAAAGTGATAAAATACCTTGGAATCAACCTACTTAAGAGATGAAAGATGTGTATGCAGAAAACTATAAGACACTGATGAAAGAAATTAAAGATAATACAAACAGATGGAGAGATGTACCATGTTCTTGGATTGGAAGAATCAATATTGTGAAAATGAGTCTACTACCCAAAGCAATCTACAGATTCAATGCAATCCCTATCAAACTACCACTGGCATTTTTCACAGAACTAGAACAAAAAATTTCACAATTTGTATGGAAACACAAAAGACCCCGAATAGCCAAAGCAATCATGAGAAAGCAAAACTGAGCTGGAGGAATCAGGCTCCTGGACCTCAGACTATACTACAAAGCTACAGCAATCAATACAGTATGGCACTGGCGCAAAAACAGAAATATAGAACAACGGAACAGGATAGAAAGCCCAGAGATAAACCCACGCACATATGGTCACCTTATTTTTTTATTTTTTATTTTTTGGTCACCTTATTTTTGATAAAGGAGGCAAAGAATATACAATGGAGAAAAGAAAGACTCTTCAATAAGTGATGCTGGGAAAAGTGGACAACTGCATGTAAAAGAATGAAATTAGAACACTCCCTAACACCATACACAAAAATAAACTCAAAATGGATTAAAGACCTAAATGTAAGCCCAGACACTATAAAACTCTTAGAGGAAAACATAGGCAGAACACTCTATGACATAAATCACAGCAAGATCCTTTTTGATCCACCTCCTAGAGAAATGGAAATAAAAACAAAAGTAAACAAATGGGACCTAATGAAACTTAAAAGCTTTTGCACAGCAAAGGAAACCATAAACAAGACAAAAAGGCAACCCTCAGAATGGGAGAAAATATTTGCAAATGAAGCAACTGACAAAGGATTAATCTCCAAAATTTACAAGGAGCTCATGCAGCTCAATATCAAAAAAACAAACAACCCAATCCAAAAATTGTGCAGAAGACCTAAATAGACAGTTCTCCAAAGAAGATATACAAGGACTTCCCTTGTGCCGCAGTTGTTAAGCATCCGCCTGCCAATGCAGGGGACATGGGTTCAAGCCCTGGTCCAGCAAGATCCCACATGCCGTGGCTCAAATAAGCCCATGAACCACAACTACAGAGCCTGCACTCTAGAGCCCATGTGCCACAACTACTGAGCCCGATTGCCACAACTACTGAAGCCCGCATGCCTAGAGCCTGTGCTCCACAACAAAAGAAGCCACTGCAATGAGAATCATGCATCACAACAAAGAGCAGCCCCTGCTCGCCACAAATATAGAAAGCCTGTGCAGAGCAACGAAGACACACACAGCCGAAAATAAAAAAATAAATAAACTTAAGAAAAAAAAAAACAAGAAGATATATAGATTGCCAACAAACACGTGAAAGGATTCTCAGCATCACTAATCATTAGAGAAATGTGAATCAAAACTACAGTGAGGTATCACCTCCCACCAGTCAGAATGGCCATCATCAAAAAATCTACAAACAGTTAATGTTGGAGAGAGTGTGGAGAAAAGAGAACCTGCTTGTACTGTTGGTGGAATGTAAGTTGATACAGTCAGTATGGAGAACAGTATGGAGTTTCCTTTAAAAAACTAAAAATAGAAATACCATACGACTCAGCAATCCCAGTACTGGTCATATACCCTGAGAAAACCATAATGCAAAAAGAATCATGCAACACAATGTTCATTGCACCTCTATTTACAATAGCCAAGAAATGCAGGCAACCTAAGTATCCATTTACAGATGAATGGATAAAGAAGATGTGGGACATATATAGAATGGAATATTACTCAGCCATAAAAAAATGAAATTGAGTTATTTTTAGTCAGGTGGATGGACCTAGAGTCTGTCATACAGAGTGAAGTTAAGTCAGAAAGAGAAAAACAAATACCATTGCCAACACATATATATGGAATCTAAAAAAAAAAAAAAAAAAATGGTTCTGAAGAACCTACGGGCATGTCAGGCATAAAGACCCAGGTATAGAGAATGGACTTGTGGACACTGAGAGGGGGAAAGGTAAGCTGGGATGAAGCAAGAGAGTTGCCTGGAAATATATACACTACCAAATGTAAAATAGATAGCTAGTGGGGAGCAGCTACATAGCACAGGGAGATCAGCTCGGTGCTTTGTGACCATCTAGAGGGGTGGGATAGGGAGGGTGGGAGGGAGATGCAAGAAGGAGGAGATATTGGGATATATGTATATGTATAGCTGATTCACCTCATTATACAGCAGAAACTAACACATCATTATAAATCAATTATACTCCAATAAAGATGTTTAAGAAAAAAAAGTATTACACAAATAACTCTTAAATAAGAAAACAAAAAGCCCAATTTAAAAATTGGGCAAAAGACCTGGACAGACACCTCTCCATAGAAGATATACAGATGGCACATAAGCATATGAAAAGATATTCAACGTCATATATTATTAAAGATTTGCAAACTACAACAATGAAATACCACTATACACTATTAAAATGTCCAAGAATTGGAACCAAGATGGTGGAGTAGAAGGACATGTTCTCACTCCCTCTTGTGAGAACACCAGAATCACAACTAGCTGCTGGACAATCATCGACAGGAAGACACTGGAACTCACCAAAAATGATACCCCACATTCATAGACAAAGGAGAAGCCTCAATGAGATGATAGGAGGGGTGCAATCACAGTAAAATCAAATCCCATAACTTTTAGGTGGGTGACACACAGACTGGAGAACACTTATATCACAGAAGTCCACCGACTGGATTGAAGGTTCTGAGCCCCATGTCAGGCTTCCCAACCTGGGGGTCCAGCAACAGGAGGAGGAATTCCTAGAGAATCAGACTTTGAAGGATAGTGGGATTTGTTTGCAGGACTTCGACAGGACTGGGGGAAACAGAGACTTCACTCTTGGAGGGCACACACAAAGTAGTGTGTGCATTCAGACCCAGGGCATGGAGAAGTGACCCCAGGGGAGACTGAAACAGACCTACCTGCTAGTGTTGGAAGGTCTCCTGCAGAGGCGGGGGTAACTGTGGCTCACTGTGGGGACAAGGACACTGGCAACAGAAGTTCTGGGAAGTACTCTGGCGTGAGACCTCCCAGAGTCTGCCATTAGCTCCACCAAAGAGCCCAGGTAGGCTCCAATGTTGGGTTGCCTCAGGCCAAACAACCAACAGGGAGGGTACCCAGCCCTACCAATTAGCAGTCAAATGGGTGAAAGTTTTACTGACCTCTGCCCACCAGAGCAACAGTCAGCTCTACCCACCACCAGTCCCTCCCATCAGGAAACTTGAACAAGCCTCTTAGACAGCCTCATCCACCAGAGGGCAGATAGCAGAAGAAAGAAGAACTGCAATCCTGCAGCCTGTGGAGCAAAACCCACATTCACAGAAAGATAGACAAGATGAAAAGGCAGAGGGCTATGTATCAGATGAAGGAAAAAGATAAAACCCCAGAAAAAAAAAAAAAAACTAAACTAAATGAAGTGGAGATAGGCAACCTTCCAGAAATGAATTCTGAATAATGATAGTGATGATGATCCAGGACCTCGGAAAAAGAATGGAGGGAAAGATTGAGAAGATGCAAGAAATGTTTAACAAAGACTTACAAGATTATAGAACAAACAAACAGAGATGAACAATACAATAGCTGAAATGAAAGCTACACTAGAAAGAATCAATAGCAGAATAACTGAGGCAGAAAAACGTATAAGTGACCTGGAAGACAGAATGGTGGAATTCACTGCTGTGGAATAGAATAAAGAAAAAAGAATGAAAAGAAATGAAGACAGGCTAAGAGACCTCTGGGACAACATTAAACGTAACAACATTCACGTTATAGGGGTCGCAGAAGGAGAAGAGAAAGAGAAAGGACCAGAGAAAATATTTGAAGAGATTACAATTGAAAACTTCCCTAACATGGGAAAGGAAATAGCCACCCAAGTCCAGGAAGTGCAGAGAGTTCCATATAGGATAAATCCAAGGAAAAACATGCCGAGACACATAGTAATCAAACTGGCAAAAATTAAAGACAAAGAAAAAATATTGAAAGCAGCAAAGGAAAAATGACAGATAACATACAAGGGAACTCCCATAAGGTTAACAGCAGATTTCTCGCAGAAACTCTACAAGCCAGAAGGGAGTGGCATGATATACTTAAAGTGATAAAAGGGAAGAACCTACAACCAAGATTACTCTACCCGGCAAGGATCTCATTCAGATTCAATGGAGAAATCAAAAGGTTTACAGACAAGCAAAAACTAAGAGGATTCAGCACCACCAAACCAGCTCTACAACAAAGGCTAAAGGAACTTCTCTAAGTGGGAAACTCAAGAGAAGAAAAAGACCTACCAAAAAAACCCCAAAACAATGAAGAAAATGGTCATAGGTACATACATACCGATAATTACCTTAAACGTGAATGGATTAAATGCTCCAACCAAAAGAAACAGGCTTGCTGAATGGATACAAAAACAAGACCCATCTATATGCTGTCTACAAGAGACCCACTTCAGACCTAGGGACACATACAGACTGAAAGTGAAGGGATGGAAAAAGATATTCCATGCAAATGGATATCAAAAGAAAGCTGGAGCAGCAATACTCATATCAGATAAAATACACTTTAAAATAAAGAATGTTACAAGAGACAAGGAAGGACACTACATAATGATCAAGGGATCAATCCAAGAAGAAGGTATAAAAATTATAAATATATATGCACCCAACATAGGAGCACCTCAATACATAAGGCATCTGCTAACAGCTATAAAAGAGGAAATCGACAGTAACACAATAATAGTGGGGGACTTTAACACCTCACTTACACCAATGGACAGATCATCCAAAATGAAAATAAATAAGGAAACAGAAGCTTTAAATAACACAAGACCAGATAGATTTAATTGATATTTTTAGGACATTCCATCCCAAAACAGCAGATTACACTTTCTTCTCAAGTGTGCACAGAACATTCTCCAAGATAGATCACATCTTGGGTCACAAATCAAACCTCAGTAAATTTAAGAAAATTGAAATCATATCAAGCATCTTTTCTGACCACAAGGTTATGAGATTAGAAATGAATTACAGGGAAAAAATGTAAAAAACACAAATACATGGAGGCTAAAGAATACGTTACTGAATAACCAAGAGATCACTGAAGAAATCAAAGAGGAAATCAAGAAATACCTAGAGACAAATGACAATGAAAACACGATGATCCAAAACCTATGTGATGCAGCAAAAGCAGTTCTAAGAAGGAAGTTTATAGCTATACAAGCCTACATCAGGAAACAAGAAAAATCACAAATAAACAATCTAACCTTACACCTAAAGGAACTAGAGAAAGAAGAAGAAACAAAACCCAAAGTTAGCGGAAGGAAAGAAATCATAAAGATCGGAGCAGAAATAAATGAAATAGAATCAAAGAAAACAATAGCAAAGATCAATAAAACTAAAAGCTGATTCTTTGAGAAGATAAACAAAATTGATAAACCATTAGCCAGACTCAACAAGAAAAATAGGGAGAGGACTCAAATCAATAAAATTAAAAGTGAAATAGGAGAAGTTACAACAGACACCGCAGGAATACAAAGCATCCTAAGAGACTACTACAAGCAACTGTATACCAATAAAATGGACAACCCGGAAGAAATGGACAAATTCTTAGAAAGGTATAACCTTCAAGACTGAACCAGGAAGAAATAGAAAATATGAACAGACCAATCACAAGTAATGAAATTAAAACTGTGATTAAGAATCTTCCAACAGGGCTTCCCTGGTGGCGCAGTGGTTGGGAGTCTGCCTGCCAATGCAGGGGACACGGGTTCGAGCCCTGGTCTGGGAGGATCCCACATGCCGCAGAGCGGCTGGACCCATGAGCCACAACTGCTGAGCCTGCGTGTCTGGAGCCTGTGCCCCACAACGGGTGAGGCCGCAATAGTGAGAGGCCCGCACACCGCGATGAGGAGTGGCCCCCGCTTGCTGCAACTAGAGGAAGCCCTCGCACGAAACGAAGACCCAACACATCCAAAAATAAATAAATAAATAATCCTTCCCTCTAAAAAAAAAAAAAAAAAAAGAGTCTTCCAACAAACAAAAGTCCAGGACCACATGGCTTCACATGTGAATTCTATCAAACATTTAGAGAAGAGCTAACAACCATCCTTCTCAAACTCTTCCAAAAAACTGAGGAGGAAGGAACACTCCCAAACTCATTCCCTGAGGCCACCATCAACCTGATACCAAAAGCAGACAAAGATACTACAAAAAAAGAAAATTACAGACCAATATCACTGATGAATATAGATGCGAAAATCCTCAAAAATATACTAGCAAATAGAATCCAACAACACATTAAAAGGATCATACACCATGATCAAGTGGGATTTTTCCCAGGGATGCAAGGATTCTTCAATATATGCAAATCAATCAATGTGATACACCATATTAACTAATTGAAGAATAAAAACCATATGATCATCACAATAGATGCAGAAAAAGCTTTTGACAAAATTCAACACCCATTTATGATAAAAACTCTCCAGAGAGTGGGCATAGAGGGAACCTACCTCAACGTAATAAAGGCCATAAATGACAAACCCACAGCAAACATCATTCTCAATGGTGAAAAACTGAAAGCATTTCCTCTAAGATCAGGAACAAGACAAGGATGTCCACTCTCACCACTATTATTCAACATAGTTTTGGAAGTCCTAGCCACAGCAGTCAGAGAAGAAAAAGAAATAAAAGGAATACAAATTGGAAAAGACGAAGTAAAACTGTCACTGTTTGCAGATGAGATGATTCCATACATAGAGAACCCTAAAGATGCCAGCAGAAAACTTGTAGAGCTAATCAATGAATTTGGTAAAGTTGCAGGATACAAAATTAATGCACAGAAATCTCTTGCATTCTTATACACTAATGATGAAAGATCTGAAAGAGAAATTAAGGAAACACTCCCATTTACCATTGCAACAAAAAGAATAAAATACCTAGGAATAAACCTACATAGGGAGACAAAAGACCTGTATGCAGAAAACTATAAGGCAGTGATGAAGGAAATTAAAGATGATACCAACAGGTGGAGAGATATACCATGTTCTTGGATTGGAAGAATCAATATTGTGAAAATAACTATACTACCAAAAGCAATCTACAGATTCAATGCAATCTCTATCAAATTACCAATGGCATTTTTTACAGAACTAGAACAAAAAATCTTAAAATATGTTTGGAGACACAAAAGACGCCGAAAAGCCAAAGCAGTCTTGAGGGAAAAAAACAGAGCTGGAGGAATCACACTCCCTGACTTCAGACTATACTACAAAGCTACAGTAATCAAGACAATATGGTACTGGCACAAAAACAGAAATACAGATCAATGGAACAGGATAGAAACCCAGAGATAAACCCACGTACTTATGGTCAACTAATCTATGACAAAGGAATGCAAAGACATACAATGGAAAAAAGACAGTCTCTTCAATAAGTGCTGCTGGGAAAACTGGACAGCTACATGTAAAAGAGTGAAATTAGAACACTCCCTAACATCATACACAATAATAAACTCAAAATGGATTAGAGACCTTAATGTAAGACCGGACACTATAAAACTCTTAGAGGAAAACATAGAAAGAACACTCTTTGACATAAATCACAGCAAGACCTTTTTTGATCCACCTCTTAGGGTAATGGAAATAAAAACAAAAATAAACAAATGGGACCTAATGAAACTTCAAAGTTTTTGCACTGCAAAGGAAACAATAAACAAGACGAAAAGACAACCCTCAGAATGGGAGAAAATATTTGCAAACGAATCAACAAAGGATTAATATCAAAAATATATCAACAGCTCATGCAACTCAATATTAAAAAAACAAAAACCCAATCCAAAAATGGACAGAAGGCCTAAATAGACATTTCTCCAAAGAAGACATACAGATGGCCAAGAAGCATGTGAAAAGCTGGTCAACATCACTAATTATTAGAGAAATGCAAATCAAAACCACAATGAGGTATCACCTCACACCAGTTAGAATGGGCATCATCAGAAAATCTACAAACAACAAATGCTAGAGAGTGTGTGGAGAAAAGGGAACCCTCTTGCACTGTTGGTGGGAATGTAAATTGATACTGCCACTATGGAGAACAGTATGGAAGTTCCTTAAAAAACTAAAAATAGAATTACCATATGATCCAGCAATCCCACTACTGGGCATATACCCAGAGAAAACCATAATTCAAAAAGACACATGCACCCCAATGTTCATTGCAGCACAGTTTACAATAGCCAGGTCATGGAAGCAACCTAAATGCCCAACAACAGACGAATGGATAAAGAAGTTGTGGTACATATATACAATGGAATATTACTCAGCCATAAAAAGGAACGATATTGGGTCATTTGTTGAGATGTGGATGGATATAGAGACTGTCATACAGAGTGAAGTAAGTCAGAAAGAGAAAAACAAATATCGTATATTAATGCATATATTTGGAACCTAGAAAAATGGTACAGATGAACCAGTTTGCAGGGCAGAAATTGAGACACAGATGTAGAGAACAAATGTATGGACACCAAGGGGGAAAAGCAGCAGGGGGATCGGGGTGGTGGTGTGTTGAATTGGGCGATTGGGATTGACATATATACACTGATGTGTATAAAATTGATCACTGATAAGAATCTGCTGTATAAAAAATAAATAAAATAAAATTTAAAAATTAAAAAAATAATAAAAATAAATAATTAGATAAATAAATAGATAAATAAAAAATAAAATGTACCAGATCCAAAACACTGACAATATCAAATTTTTGCAAAGGAGGATGTGGAGGAATAGGAACTCACATTCATTGTTGGTGAGAATACAAAATAGTACAATCACACTGAAAGACAGTTTGGCAGTTTTTTACAAAACTAATCATGCTCTTACCATATGATCCAGCAATCACACACTTTGGTATTTATCAAAAGGAGTTGAAAACTCACATCCACACAACAACCTAGACACACATGCTTATAGCAGCTTCATTCATAATTGCCAAAACTTGGAAGCAACCAATATGTCCTTCAGTAGGTGAATGGATAAACTGTAGTAGATCCAGACAATGGAATATTATTCAGTGCTTAAAAAGAAGTGAACTATTAAGAAATGAAAAGATATGGAGCAACATTAAATGCATATTGCTAAGTGAATGAAGCCAATCTTAAAAGGCTGCATACTGTATGATTTCAACAATATGACATTCTGGAAAAGGCAAAATTATGGAGACAGTAAAATATCAGTGGTGTCCAGGGTTTAGGGAAGAGGGAGGAATGAATAGGCAGAGCATGGAGAATTTATGGGGCTGTGAAACTATTCTATATAATATTATTATGGTGGGTACAGGTTATTATATATTTGTCAAACCCATATAACACACAATACCAAGGGTGAACCCCAATGAAAACTATAGACTTTGGTTGATGATGACGTGTCAATGTAGGTTTATCAATTGTAACAAGTGTACCACTGTGGTGGGGGATGTTGAATGTGAGGGAGGCTGTGCATTGTGTAGGCCAAGGAGTATATGGGAACTATCTACTTTCCACTCATTTTTTCTGTGAACCTAAAACTACTTTAAAAAGCGAAGCCCGTTTACAAAAAAAAAAAAAAATGTAGGATAACCCATCCTGTTAGCAAACCAGTGAGATAACACACTCTCTTCAAACATTACTGGCCAACATGCAAACCAATACAACCCTTCTGGCGGGGAGTTTAGCAAGACCCAACAAAACTACCTATGAACTTATATTTTGAACCCACAATTCCACTCCTAGGAATTTACAGCATGAAATACATATATGCACAAAGTTATTTGTTGTAGCATTGTTTACTATTACAAAATATTAGAAATGATCTAGATACTTCTACAAAAATTATTGAAAAAATTATGGTACATCTACACAATGGAATAATAGGTAGTTATAACAAAAATAGTGGAAGACCTTTTTAACTAATGTGATTTTCAGAACATACTGTTATGTGAAAAATGCAAAGTGCAAAAGTTTTACCTATAGTAAGCTACACTTCATGTAATAAAGAAAAGAATATAAGAAAATGTACACACATGATTTTGCAAAAGATATACAGGAAGGATAAACCAAAAAATAAGGAGGTTGGTTACATGCAGAGGTTAGATAAGAAAGGGCTGGAAAGTAGCATGGAACAAGAACAGGTAGTAGGGTTAAGAAGGAAAGGATACCTCTTGGTATAGCTCTAACTCTTAGAATCACAGGAATATGTCACAAACCCCCACCATAAATAATAAATAATTAAAGTCAACCAGAATGCAAGGGAATCCAAAGTGAAATAGAAACAATACCAAATGAGCTTAATTTCATTAAAAAAAAAAAAAAATTGAAGGAGAAAAATAACACTAAAGGGGTTGGGAAAGTAAAGAGCCAGCCTAAACAATATTTGAAAACCTAGAATTTGGATGAAATACTTAGTAAAGTGAAAGACGATAACTGTACACGAATGCTGTAGTTTAGTTAATAAATGTGCTTCTCATAAGGAGTAGGTTAGCAGTTCTGGAAAACAGAGATATCGTTAATAATTCAGAAAGAAATTTGATTGTTGAGGGAATGAAACAAAGTTGACAACCAGATGTATGCAAACAGGCTATCTCTGCCATGAAATTCCAGCCCTATTGTTCAAAATGTCATTTCTCTGTTGATAGATGTTCTTTCCACATAAGTCAAATAGTAATTGTAAATAACACAGAAACACAAAAGAAAGTCTACAGTATACCTTTATTTACATAGAACTGATTTTTGTTTTCTAAAAGTAAAGTTCTAAGATGATCTTAAATATCAATTTCTAAAATTAAATAGGAAAATAAAAGGCTATTCTTTCATTGAATTCTTCAAGTTGGAGATCTTGGTTATTCTTAGAAGGTAGGAACAAAGAATTTGGGGAATAAGATAATTTTTTCTAGCAGCTTCAAAACTCTAGTTTTTTCTTTAGAAATGGTTGAGACTATTATCATTACAGGATAAACATCCGATATAAAAGTGTCATTTAAAAAAACAGCAATTATTAATGTGTAAAGAAAAATCTATTTTATAAAAACTAAAATGAGTAGAGAATTTTCTGAAAAAGGTACTTTGCTTTCAGGTTCCATTTATCAATATGTGTATTCAACAAAGACCCTTTAAGCATTTGCTCTGGACTGGCCCCACTCTCATTCTGGTTCTGAGCACACATCAATGAATGAGACCAAAAGAGCTTGAACTGTAAGAAATTCTTACAGATCCAGCCCCAGGAATTTAGAAAACAGACACATCTTTCTTCCGTATTGAAGGAGAGGTTATGGTGAATGTGAAGAGTCTTCACCCTCCTTTATGCAGCATGTAGAGAGAAAGGGTACTAACACTGGCTAAAAACCCAAGCACTTGACTGATAGCACTTTGTCATAATCATGACCTTTCTCTATGGCTCGTACTTTCTCTGTTTTACAGGCCTGGACACTATGGTTCAGAAGCTCAAGTAACTAATCAAGATTAGATGAAAGTAGAGATAGAGACATTTAAAGAATGATGAGAAGTTTCTGGCTTGAGCAGGAGGTCCTTCACTCTCATGATCATGTTCAAGAAAAAAAATGAATGAATCAATCAATCAATCGATCAATCAGTCAATGAAAAGACATAGGTATCCCATTCTACAGCTATTCATTGCCCATGTATGTGTGAGTTTCATGTTCTACTTTAGAGAATAAATGGTTGTCCCTTAAGTTCTGGGAAGAGAACTTCTATGGAGGTATTAAGAAGTTAGAAAAAAAAAGATAAGATTTTTGCACAGGTCTGATGAAGTGTCAAGGAGGCAGACAACATGGGCACTGTCTCTATCTTATTTCCAATTACTACCTCTTGGTTGAAGAGTTAACATCTTGGACTTCAAAGCCTCATCTGTAAAATAAAAATAATGAAACAGGTCTTGTAATACAGTTGTGTGTGAGAGAGAGAGAGAGGGAAAAAAAAAACATATTGAAAGCAAATTGTCTGGGGGAAAGTTAGCATGTGGTTACCAGTACTTCCCTTCATGGGTCCTGAGCAGAGGTCAAAGCAGAACCAGCAGAGACACTGACTTGGCTGCAGGCTGCTTGACCTGGAACAAGTCCCTGTGGGAGAGGGCTATGGAGGAAAGAAGCTGAGAGAATAAGATCTGGGTGAGCAGAGTCTACATGGCAACATTTTTGGACAAAGCCACAGATGTCATGATTGAATTTTTGAGTCATCCTCTGCAGGTCTTCAAAGTCAAACTGACTCTAATCCAATGAGCTTTCACCCAGAAAGAACAGATGGTCTTGATGTTTTTTAAGGCCCCTTCTAACCCTCAGGCTCTGTGATAGAATCATCTTTAAAAGAGCCAGTCTTTAATTTTTTTTTCCAGTGCTTTCTTTTGTAAAGTTGGAGAGTGCAACTGATTGCTTACCTTCCATTGCCTCTCAGTGGGGTTTATTATAGAATAACCACATGACAGCCAGAAATACCTTCAGATCAGGAAGGACACCGACCATCTGTTCTTTGGATAACGTGCTTCGAGTGACTTCTCCAGGATTCTGGTACTTAACAAAATGTTGCCACAGCATCATCCAATCTGTGTATTTATAGGAAGAAGAATGTGTGTACGTTACATATTTGGACTTGTTTCTTTCAGCAGAAGAAATATAGCCTCTGCCATATGTTTGCCATATACATAATTACCTTCCCACTCCATACATCCAATTTTAAATATTTCACTATTCATATAGCAGCAGGTTAGAATCTTCCCCTTGAGCCCAGATACTCTTAAACTCATCATCTTGGAAAAGAAACCTTTGTGCGATGATCATCAATCATATAATTACTAACTTTCAAGCTGATTCTCTAAATAAACATTCCCTATCTTGAGATACCTCTTGGAGCTAGGAGAGAAGGCCATGGTTCGCATGTTGTTTCTAAGGCGTGTGCTTTCACAATCTCCCTGGTTTCCCCCAAGCCCTACTGCTCCTTTTGGGTAAATAAAAGGGTTGTTGATAGTAATGAAAATCATAACTTTGCTGACTGAGCTTGTCCCTTATGCCATGCTGTGCTACACATGTAATGTGCATTATGTGATTTTACTTATCACAACAGCTTTGGGGGGTGGGATTCAGTATTCCCATCCTACAGATGAGAAAACTGAGGCTGAGAGGGGGTAAGCGGCTCATAAAGAACAGGGCTGGCATTCAAGCCATCTGTCTTTCTAAGGGAATTTAATTTTGTTGAATACTTTCGACATTCATTGATTCAACCAATATTTACTGAAAGCACCAAACATTGCTTTAGTCTCTGGGAATACAGTGTTCCATAATGAAGGCAGAGTCCCCTCTCTCATGGGATTAGTAATTCTGGTAGAAAAGGATGGACAATAAATGAAGAAGAAAACAGCAGGTAGTCATAAAAGTTGTTGCCCAGTAAAATAGGAACACCAGCATAGAAAGCATTTTTTTTTAATTGAATCATCCTTTTCCCTTTATTTATTTATTTATTATTTATGGCTGTGTTGGGTCTTCGTTTCTGTGCGAGGGCTTTCTTTAGTTGCGGCAAGTGGGGGCCACTCTTCATCGCGGTGCACGGGCCTCTCACTATCGCGGCCTCTCTTGTTGTGGAGCACAGGCTCCAGACGCGCAGGCTCAGTAGTTGTGGCTCACGGGCCCAGCTGCTCCGTGGCATGTGGGATCTTCCCAGACCAGGGCTCGAAGCCGTGTCCCCTGCATTAGCAGGCAGATTCTCAACCACTGCGCCACCAGGGAAGCCCAGAAAGCATTTTTCTTTCATAGCACTAACAGCTAAAAAGCATAAATCATATAATATTTTGACCTTGAAGTGAGTAATCACGGAAGTTCCAAGATTATATCCACTAAGTTAGCCTGAGTATTCATCTAAAAAAATATTTTTTTAAAAAAACATGTAAACGAAAGTTATTGAACCAATGGGACTACATCAGTACCAGCAGAAGACAGTGATACAAGACTGCACATGTGAGACTAGGTATTGATTTTCACATGTACTTTTTAGGTAAAGGAAATCTCTATAAGTTGACTCCTGCAGCCAACACTAGCTGTGATAGTAGGATTTTCAGAAATCTTGAGATGGGCAGTTAGCTTGAGTTAAACCCTAGATAAGTACTCCCAGTCTAAAACCCCATTAAGGCTGCAGGACTGAAATAGCTTTACTGGTCATCTGTCTGCTTGGATTTAGTACATTCATTTAGTACAATGTTTGATAGAACATTACTGACCAGAAAACATGATGTCATATCTCTAGAAAGAAAAACCATAGTAGTTCAATTCCCAATGTGTACCTTAGTTTTGTTTTTATTTTTATTTTAAAATAAGAATCTCTAAAAATAATCATAAAGTTTGTGATGGAAGCAATACAGGACAATTCCCAGAGACAGTCCTGTGGTTTCTTCAATTTTTGTTTTGATGGAGTGAGCTGAGACCAGAATGAGAAGAGGCCAGGTAAGTGAAGCTCCTGGGGAAGAACATTCCAGACAGAGGGATCAGCTCATGGTTGGGGTAGGAACAAACTCATCCTCTTACAGGTTCAGATGGAAGCATGGTGGAACCAGAGCCTCTGTGTGGGAGGGGATTCAGTATGGAAAAGCATCCCAGCAGCAAGTAGTCATGCAGATACTTGTAGATTAGGGTAGGGAGATTGAATTTTATTAAGGTGTTTAAGTGGCCACTCGTGGGGCAAGAGGTGTTTACACGGAGGATTTTTATAATCTGATTTACATTTTCAGAATTTGGAATGGATTGTAAGGTGGGGTGGAGTTGGTGAGAACAGAAGCAGGAAGAACCATTAAGATGCTATCACAATGTTACTGAGTCCAAGCTAGTACTGCTTGTCACATGACAGGCCAATAAATTAAGAGATGAGTCCTTGTGGCAAGAAATAGCAATTTTATTCGGAAAGCCAGCAGACTGAGAAGATGGTGGACTAGTGTCGCAAAGAACCATCTTACTTGAGTTAGAATTCAGGCTTCCTTTATACTAAAGGTTGTGTGGCTGGTTGTTGCAAACTTCTGATGCTGGAATCCTTTTTTCTTGCAACTGTCCACGTAGGTCTGGTCACAATGTTCCTATAAACCTCCAACAAGACATGTTATCCTCTGTTTGTGTTTATATGAATGGAAAAGTGTTATACCTTTAAAGGTCAGAGCCTTGAGAATGGGCTATTCTGTATATTTCAGGCTGTAGGCAATTCCTTTACAAAAGGTGCAGAGCCAGCGTGACTAAGCACAGGCAACAGAGCACAAGGGTTAGAGCTGAAGGAATAGATCCAACATGGAGTCAGGTTTGTTCTTCTTTGTTACAATAGCAACACCAGGTCAATGGGAGGAGTGTTACTTCTGCCTGAGTGGGGAGTGCTCAGGCAGGGGACAGAGCATGCTTCTCTTTGAGTTCTATCTAGAAAGATAAACAAGATATCATCAGGAAGGGAAAGGAGGAAGGATATTCCAGTTAGAGGGAACAAAGATTGCAAGTGTACAGAGGTTTCTAAGCACAGAGTATGTTCAGGAAACAGTGAATGGTTATCTCCAGGCTACGGTGGGACATAAAATTTTGGAAACAGAACATGAGGGCCTTGAGCAAGTGCATCCTTATCTCATGTGGTGCTCTTCACTGTGTGAATGAGCAAAATCAGAATCTGCATTTCAGCAAGACTCCCAGGTGAGTTGCATGAACATTTGATTCTGAGAAACACTGGTTTAGATAAACATGTTATTGCTCACAATACATCATGTCTAAGAAAGCCAGAGAGGACCTGGAACTGGGCAGAAACCCACAGTGTGACAGCAACTGGGGCCTGAGGTGGGCAGTGCTGTGTCAGGGGCACAGGTGGGCACTGTATCTTCTGATTCCTCCTTCCAGCTGTGCTTCTGACACAGAGTTGTAGCCTGAGGAGTGTTCTCAGGGTCTTTCTTTGCCTGTGTTTACCTGTGAAGGTATTTCTTTAAATGGATGCAAAGACAAGCTTGGAAGGCTCAACTAATAAATAAATGACCTTTCTTGAAGAAACACACAAACATTTCCCTTGACTGTCATCAGAAGAACTTAAATTACACTGGAAAAAAGGAGAGATATTTTTTTAAGTGAGAAACTGTCTAAATCACTTTATGGATGCAAGAAATGTCCCATGAAGTTATCTATCTGTATGGAGTTTCAGTCTTTCTTTTGTGCATTTGAGTCTGCTCTTTTATTATATTATGTTATTGTTATACAAATGGAAGTCCCTTTTTCTTATACTATGTTGTTCATAATACTTCTCTTTTAACATACTATATTATTTTTTAATTATAGTACTGTTTGGGTCTGAATATTTAGAGTGTGATCTCGGTCCAAGGTGGACTCCAGTTTGAGGTGCTGGGTCAGCAGGAGGAAAGTTGAAAAAAACCCTAAAATGTTAAATTACTGCTCAGTATATGTGAAATGTGTCTTTGAAGCTCATGCAACTTTTTTTATTTCAGTGCTGGATGATATGTCAGTCTGTCTTAAATCTCTGCAAGAAAAAAATCAATTAGCATCGTAGAGCTGGTAATTCTACACTATATTCTGCAACAAGGGGAATGACAGAGAAAGAGCAATTTAGGCTGATAGCTACATCAACTGCAGTACAGTTGATTAAAAATTTAACAGTTTTTCTGATGAATGTCCTAGCTCAGATTTGGAAAACACTGACGGATTTAATTTTCCACTGACTAAATAATCATTTTATAATCCATGTATAATTCATGTAATGGCAATGTTATGGGCTTGTTAAAAATGACTGCTGCTAAACAGTTAACACTCTCTAGTAAGCAGAGACTTACAATGGATTATTATTGGAATTAGTTGGCACCTGTTAATGAGAATGGGGTTTTGTCTTCTGAATCTTTAAAATAAAATGAGTTTAACCTATTAGCATAAGTAACACCCCATCCCACCCCTTGGCCACAACCCCAAAACACATGTTTGGGAAAAATGGAATCTGTTTGATTCTAATGCTATTTGTCAGCCAAATAACATTGGAAAAGATCTTCAGCTTTCCTAAGTTCAGTTTTCTTACCAGGAAAATGGTAACAGTGGTGCTTACTAAACAGGGTTTGGGGGAAGAAAGTGAAGTGATGCTTTTTTTTTTTTTTTTCCTTTTTAAAAACACTTTAGTTGTATTTTTTACAGAAATAGGAAAAAAAAAAAAAAACCTAAACTTCATATGGAACCACAAAAAACCTCAGATAGCTAAAGGAATTTTGAACAAGAACGAAGTGGAAAGAATCATGATTTCAAAATGTATAACAAAGCTACAGTAATCCAAATAGTATGATGCTGGCATAAAATGGACACATACACCAATGGAACAGAATAGAGACCCCAGAAATAAACACACACATAAACACTCAACTGATCTTTAACAAGGGTGTCAAGAATATACAATGCATAAAACCATAATTCAAAAAGAGTCATGTACCAAAATGTTCATTGCAGCTCTATTTACAATAGCCAGGACATGGAAGCAACCTAAGTGTCCATCATTGGATTAATGGATAAAGAAGATGTGGCACATATATAAAATGGAATATTACTCAGCCATAAAAAGAAACGAAATTAAGTTATTTGTAGTGAGGTGGATGGAGTTAGAGTCTGTCATACAGAGTGAAGTAAGTCAGAAAGAGAAAAACAAATACAGTATGCTAACACATATGTATGGAATCTAAGAAAAAAAAAAAAAAGGTCATGAAGAACCTAGTGGTAAGACAGGAATAAAGACACAGACCTACTAGAGAATGGACTTGAGGATATGGGGAGGGGGAAGGGTAAGCTGTGACAAAGTGAGAGAGTGGCATGGACATATATACACTACCAAACATAAAATAGATAGCTAGTGGGAAGTAGCCGCATAGCACAGGGAGATCAGCTTGGTGCTTTGTGACCGCCTAGAGGGGTGGGATAGGGAGGGTGGGAGGGAGGGAGATGCAAGAGGGAAGAGATATGGGAACATATGTATATGTATAACCAATTCACTTTGTTATAAAGCAGAAACTAACACACTATTGTAAAGCAATTATACTCCAATAAAGATGTTAAAAAACCCAAAAAACAACAAAAAAACCCCCACAATACACAATTTACTTTGTAAAATATATCAATCAGTACATCTGTAAGACTTTAAGGGAGCTACATTTTTATCTTAAACTGTAAGATTTCTCTTTCCTATCTGGTGAAAAATATGGGTTCTAGTTTAGCTGGATCCATAAAACTGATGCAACTAGACAATTCAAGTTTGTGACAAAAAATCAGTTATCTTAGAGGGTCCCCTATTCTTCTTCCACACACTGGGGTATAAAGAAAAAGGCACTCAGTCAACTCATGGCATGTAAGATAATACAACTGAATTGCTCAGTTGGAGTTTTCATCTATCACATCATCATTTGGTATCATATGATTTGTTCCTTTGCCTTTTTCTTTTCTTGCTTGCTCACTTCATTTTTTCTTCCTTATTTCCCCCCTTTCTTCCTTCTTTCCTCCCTCCCTGCCTCTCTCCCTCCCTTCCTTCTTTCCTCCCTCTTTCCCTTCTTTCTTTCTCTTTTGTTCTGTGTACCAAGCCAGGGCTTGGGATTCAAAGTTGAATAACACATGAGCTTCAAGGAGCTCTCAGTCAGGTGGGGGAAATATACATTTCAAACACTCACAATTCAATGAGGTAAGTGCTGCAAGAGCACAGAGGAGAAAGCGATATCCTCTTTCTTTTACGTTCAAGGAAGTCTTCCCAGAAGAAGTGACTTTCAGTTAGGCATTCCAAAATGAATAAGGGTTCTGCACGTACAAAGAATGGATAATTGTATCTTGTGCAAAGAGAGCAATGCACAGGGTCAATGAATGAGAAGTATCAGGTTGCTGCATGAAGAGACAATACTTATTGAAAGTGTGAATACTTACTGAAACGTGCCTTATTATTGCATATTGAAGTAGCACTACTAAGTATCAGGAACTATTCCAGGGGAACAAAAGGAAAAACTCAGACCTGATCCCTCTCCTGGAGTTCATGGTTGAAATAGATAGAAAATCACACCTGCACCTATAGTATAGAATAAAAAGTGCAATTCCAAAGGTGTGCATGAGTTGCCATGGAAACATGGAGACACTGAGTGATTAACTCTGCCTGGAGAACTGAGAGAAAACTATTCAGAGAGAATGACCCTTGAACTATGAGTTCATCAGGCAGGGAAGAATTAGGCCGTGGCATTCCAAGCAGTTGGAGCATCTTGTGGTATCAAGCTTGGAGTTAGGGCAGTCCATGACTTCATAAGGAATTGTTCAAAAATTATTAAGAATGTCAAATGGTGACAGCAGAGCATTAAACCGAGGTCAGAGCTCTTCTAAGTGTGGGGACTTTTGTGATTGCATAGGCTCAACAAAATTGCCCTGCCTGGGGAGGAATGTTCGTGAAATTTACCACTGCTGTTTTCACCTTAGAATTCTTCAAATCCATCCTAAGGTCATTGGAAGTGACTCCAGAGTTGTTACTTTTCTGCATAATGAAACTTTGATGTTGGAAAACATTCAACCAAACAACTCTTTTTTTTTTTTTAATTAATTTATTTATTTATTTATGATTGTGTTGGGTCTTCGTTTCTGTGCGAGGGCTTTCTCTAGTTGCGGCAAGTGGGGGCCACTCTTCATCGCGGTGCGCTGGCCTCTCATTATCGTGGCCTCTCTTGTTGCGGAGCACAGGCTCCAGACGCGCAGGCTCAGTAATTGTGGCTCACGTGCCTAGTTGCTCCGCGGCATGTGGGATCTTCACAGACCAGGGCTCGAACCCGTGTCCCCCGCATTGGCAGGCATATTCTCAACCACTGCGCGACCAGGGAAGCCCCCCCAAACAACTCTTTATTGCTATAAAACCAATCTAGGTAAGCCCCATTGAAACTCACTGCAGTAAACAATGGAGAAACACAAAAGGAAGTGAGAGCAACCACAGAGAATTCAAAAGAAACCAAGAGGGTAAAAACCCAACTAGAGCAACTCCTGTCATGCAGAGCAATTGTTGAAGATCAGAGGAGTTAAATGACTCCTCCAGTCTCAGATTCACTCATGATAATTGAAAAACAGTTCAGACTTTCCTGAAATCATTGCATTTCCCCTCCAAACATGGCTTGGAAGTAGAATGCAAGATAAACAGAAATACCATGAAAAATAGTCTAAGGATTAGAAATGTAAAACATTTTATGTTTCAGAAATAAAGGCCATAAAATGAAATATTTATATTTAACTCTTCCTGTGGATGGTAGTGAGATATTTTTAGAAGAGAAAAAGCTTATATGGCATATATGCACTCCCTTGTTTACATCAGATTAGATTACAATGTAATGACTAATCACTTCAGGTTTTACGATTAAACAAATCTTATTTATGTCTGTTCTCCTTATTGCTGTGCAGAATTTCTGCTTCATAGCATTGAATATGGACTGAGCACTTGTCTAAGATTTAGGAAGGCCTGATCATTTTTTTTAAGGAATAAAGTGTATCAATTAAAATAAATTGGCAAGGCAAAGCAGTCTTGGGGTTATCAGAAGAGATTTCAGTCTTCTCATTCCACTGCCTGGGAGATGTGCTCCTGAGCTAAGCCACAGAACATCTGCCCAGGCCTCAGTTTCTCCTTGGTCCTATGCAGTTCTCTACTTCCCAGGCTCCTCTTAAACTGTCTACAAGTGGGATCCACCTGAATATCCCCAGACCTACCCCAACTCCTATGCAAGTTCTTGGGAACAAGGCAGCAACCTGAGTTCTCTATTCAGTGGTGCTTAAAATAAGAAGCAGGAGTTGACAAGGCGGTAGATATGTTATTATAGCAATGATGAATAATAGTCATCATTTACTGAACATTCACATGTGCCTGCAACAGGTTTTAGCATTTCACATGGATTACACATTTTGTATTTCATTTACTCATCACAACAATGCTATGATGTAAGTACTATTATTAGCCCCATTTTTAAAAAAGTAAACTGAGGTTCAGAAAACCCTTTCCCAAGGTAACTTAACTTGTTTTTGTCTGAACCAGGATTAAAACCCAACCAGTTAAATTATAAAGCTTTTATTATCAGCTACTGGGTCAGTGGTACCCAAACTCTGATCACTTTTGTGACACTACTAAAGTTGGTGGTCTTTAAACTTTAAAAATGTATTCATCTATTCATCCAAGTTCCATCTTTCTTAACATTAAAGTAAACATTAATTTATTAAAATACAAATTGTTGATCCACATACCCCAAGGTCATCTCACCTGGATTCATTTGAAAAGCATTTATTAGGTCTTTGCTGGTGGGCCAGGCAGGGCACATAGCAGGGAATTCAGGAAGGCAATAACCTTTGGAGAAAGAGATGACTGTCAAAGAACAGAAGACTCTGCAGACATCCCATAAGAGCCCAAGGAGACAGTCACTCTTGGGAGAGCCCTGCTGGGTGAGGGTGCAGACAGATTTGGAAACAGACAGATTTGCAAACAGATGGAAACTAGGGAAATGCTATATTAGTCTGTTTTATGAGTGGTTGGGGGCTTTCAGGACAGGGCATCGGAAACCAATAGCAGGACTCAGTGCTAGTGTAAGTAGCCCCCAGCTGGGAGGAGGTAGGGTCCTGTGCTCAATGCACCAGTGGACATAGGAATCTGGACTCCCCCTCAACTGTCCCTTCTGGTAGCTGGATGGGTAGCAAGGACCAGGATGAAACTCAGCTTTTCTGAAAAATAGCAAAAGGAAATAAATGTGTAAAAAGGCTTAGGATCCTCACACCTTAGAGAGGAGGAAAATAAAACCCATTCTCCAACATCCAGTAACTCCACAATAGGCAGGAAGCACAGAGGTGAACATTAGTAACTACTCAAATGAGTTCCACTAGGATAAAAGTTTTCTGAGGGCAGGGAATTCTGTCTACTATATCTCAATTCTTGGAATAGACCATTGCATCAAAGTATAGATGCTCAATAACTATTTGCTGAATTAATGGATAAATTAGAACAGATGCCTGCCTTCCTTTGAGACAAGGAGTTGGAGAGGTAGACGAGGGATATGGGTGGAAATTCATTGACATACTGTAAAGCCTTAACATCATGCTAAAAAGTTCAGATTTTTCCTGTAGACCCTGAAGAGCTATATGTATCCTAAAAATGTGACATCCAATCTGGTTTTCTGCTGGTGTAAATTATTATACTTTCCCAGAATGCCTCATCCACCAAAGTCCCTCTCCCATCAAAATAACTGAAATTTACTTGGGGTTTGCTGGTCTGAGTGAGTCACATATATTATATGATTATTTTAGTGTTTAGACTAGGACTTTTGTAAACTTTAAAAAGTCCTAGCTTAAACTAGGACTTTTTTACAACAACCCATGAAGTAGGTGCCATATTATCTCAATTTTACAGAAGAGAAATTTAGATAATTTTAAAAAAATGTTTTCAAAACACACAGCTAGTGATTGGCAGACACAAAAGATTCAAACACAGGCAGGCTATGCTCTTAACCACTGTGATTTATTGCCCTTTCAATTCTATGGAAGACAAGCCCATAGCAAAATTGCAAGGTTGGCATCACTTACATTTTGGGAACTCTTCCTCTCTTCTCTGTTACCTTTCATCCCTTTCAGCCCTTTTGTCCTTTATCGCCCTCAGGGCTTTGTCTAGAAACAGCCCCACCAACCTACTTTTATTTATAAACAGAGAGGTATTTGTTTTATCAAGAATGCATTTCTCTGGGTCATGATTCTCCAGGTTTACTGCCAGGTATCAGCTGATGAGTAGGAAGAAAATTGATTTTTTTTTAAATTAACAATTTCTATCCCCTCTTCCTCCTCTTATCCTGAGCACTGCAACACTAAGATAGAAACAGCATGGGTGAACTAAACTAGGACTGCAGTTAGACCCAGTCACATGGGGTCAAGTTCATGTCCACCAGATCTCATGTTGATCAATTCCTCTTGTGCTCCTCTGTGATGTTTCTTATTCAGACTTGATACTCAGTTCCAGCCTCATTCATCCTGTTACTTGGAGACCATCCTAGAGGCCTGTTTACCTCCCTGGGTTTGTCAACTAAGAAAATGGCTCTCCTTTCTGGTTCTGATGTCTGCTTCTGACACCTGTTAGTTGAACAATTTTGTATAAGTCCCTCAGTCTCTCTAGGAGCTGATACATGGGGACTCCACTACCTGATTCCCTTCATGAGCCAACCAGTTTTCCAAGGTTATGACTAATTAGAAGAGACCATGTCTAATGCCTTCTTCCTCGCTCAGGTTCCATGAGTCTATCTACTAAGGGACACCTTTTAGAAATGTTACCAATTTGTCACTTCATTATCTTGATAACCAGAAGCAGCAATGAGTCAATGAAAAGGTCACTGAGATTGAAATCAAAAGAACTAAATTTGAATCTATGCTTAATTACATCAAGTCCCTTAGATGCAGTCATCTCATCAATGTAAATGATAATAAAGCCAGAGTCACTAATATTTTAAGCCTTCAGTAAGATAATATACGTGAAAGTGTGTGTTAAGTATTACAAGCTACAAAAATGTCAAATATGTTTTCATTATTTTCTGCTTCATTCTGTGTTGATAATATTTTTCCAGACACCATTTGAACTACAAGAGCAGATCGATTCAAATAAACACACATTTCTTGGTCACCCACTTCTATGCGGGGCATTGTGTTTGGTGCTGTGTACAAAGGTAAGTGGGCATACCTGGAGCATACAATTTGTTCAGCACTGCAGAAATGGCAAATATCCTGAATTAAGCTTTGGAACATACCAAACTATGCCTAAAGGTTGTTGAAGATTCATTTCATCTGGAAAAGCGAGTTAGGCATGTGATTCTCCAAATAAAAACCTTTTAAATCTGTGTGAACCACATTTAAAGAAAAGTGCTTCCCCCTCTGATGACTGGTATCACTTCATGAACTAGATCTGGTTTATAGGGAGCCCTCTAGAGGTCAGCTGACATTATTGCCTGCATTTTCTGGAAGGAGTCCTTAGGTCTTGCTTTAGTTGATATCTAAATTCCAGATGTGGACTGCTGAATCTCAGACAATGTAGCATTCACTGTCCACTTTAAAAATATTAATATATATTAAAATTGTGAATTTTTAAAATTAATTATGTGATTTTCATTTATATTTTCAGAAAAAAAAAATTGAAGCAGAATTTAAAGTACAACTCTTATGTCCTCTAGTACTTTTATCCCTAACTTGAAGCTGTTCCGTTCCTTGCTTTATTTCTTTATTTTATCCCTTTACTACTTAGAAATGTATTTTCATGGATTTTGAAGTTTATGAGACAACACTATTTTTTAGATATTTGTTCATGTTCTTGATTGACTCATACATAAATTTTCTTTCACCTTTCACGAAAAGCCCTAAATTAACTATTTACAGTTTAGAAAATAATGGGAACTTTTATGGGTCTTTTTAATACGCTATATATTCCTGTGTTCCTATTCATGCTTATTTTGCAACAGGTAAAATTTTTGCACAAGGAGGAAGAATTTTTGTTTGTTTGCTTTTGTTTTTTTTGTTTTTAAGTTTCTTCTTCTATCCTTATATATTAGTCATATAACTCATCTGGCAGTTGATCCTGGGCCATCCTGTAATGGTCTTATCTTGTGCTCTTAAATGTCTTTTAAAAAATTTGTGTATCAATCAAACTTAATTTTACTCTATTTTATATAAAATGTCTTACATATGGTAGGAACTCAATGAATATCTGTTGACTTAGTTGACATAATTCTAGTTTCCTAACCACTTTCCTCATTATAAACATTAGAAAAAAGAAAAGGGTTTTAGTGATTCTCATATCCATGGGATGGATTCCCAGTGATGACCAAACATCTCTCATCCCAAAGGTCTTGAAACTATTTAGTCATAATAGCTACATTAGGATAATGGATATTTAATTTGGAAATGATAGACTTGATATCTTTGCTAGTTTTTGTTATAATTTTTAAATATCTCTTGTCTCAGGAAGAGAGCAAGGATATTGAGACAATAGGACAGAAACCCAAAGGCAAGATAGGAAAGAAAGCAGTTGCTGGAATAGAGTGGGATGGGGGGAATGGGTGGGAGGTGTAGAGGCTTGTCATTCATGCTTATGTCAAAGGAATAACCAGATCAGAACTTGGTTTCATCTTATTTTTTTTTCTGGCAGATTTTCTGTTTCCTTCCTCTTTCTTCCATTTCTTTCTTTATATACCTGTTAGGGAAGAATTTCCATGCCCCCATAAGCGTGGGTTTCTATATGAAGGGACTTGTACTAGAAAAAGAGTGTTGGTCTCTCTTCTGACTTCCACTGTTCTCAGGATCTGACTTCCACTGTTCTCAGGATCTGAATTCCACTGTTCTCAGGAGATGGTGGGTGATTCATCTGAATGGTGAACAAATTAGAAGAAATTGAGAGAGCCCTGCTCAGCCCCTTCCAGAGGGTGCCCACCTATGACAATGACTGGGTTGACGAGTCTGTGTAATGTCGAAATGAAATAGAAGCAAGACTATCTGACTGTAAACCTAAAGTCATATTCTACCCCAGACTTTCTCCTACATCTTACTCTCAATAGTTCTAAACTTAGAATGGGAAATAGAGTATTATCTGTGACCACCTGAAATCCAAACAATTCCCTTCCTTTTCCTTTTGAGTTGAGGTGGATTTCAAAATTATATACAAAACAACAAGATAAAATACTAGTAAGTAGGGAAACAGAAGAGAAGAATAAAATAGTTAGAAAAAATAGAATAAAGCCAGATTTTTTTCTATTTATTCATTCAACATATGTTTATTGAGAATCCACAGTGCCAGGCTCTGTTCTAGATGGAGATGTGTAATGATGAACGGGACAGGCATGGTTCCTGCTTCATCAGATTTACAGAACACATAAACTTCACACCATATGGTCTTACATTTTTCTCTAGAGGTGGGGGCAAAGTGTGCATTCATCTTATTAAAAGTCAAAGAAGAGGGGAAATCACCTTCAATTACATGATGAACAGGAGTTTGTCAACCCAAAGGATTGCTTCTCGCCCCAGGTTTCTGGGGGATACTATTGTTTATCACAAGATTACCACTGAAACCGGCATTTTCTTTACTAGAATACCTAACTTTTGGCTCTAATGATTCATCCAGTGTTAGGTATCTAACCTACACCAGGTCAATCAGAGCCTTGACTCAATATTTTTAACCTTTTGTTACAGGGAATCCAAGTAATCTCCTGAAGCAGATGAAACTCAAGAGTTGTCAACAGCCATGGTTTTGGATCAGCAGCAAAAGGGGAGAAGTTACTGAGAGACAAGAGCCCTGCCTTGTTCTAGCTGTGCCTGATAGTGTACCAGTGGCTTGCCAGTTGAACTACTCTGTGAAGCATGTCTGCATTCTTCCAATAAAAACACTGAGTTTTAAAACAGTTTGATTGCAGTCATAAATAGCTAGAACATAGCTGTTTGTTTTCAAGCGCTGTCATGTTGAGTTTCATGTGACATTTTCTACATATATACCTGTCTCATGCCCCTCCCCCATAAAAAAAATCTTTCAGCTGTACTAAAATCTGTGACAATTTTGCCACAGTGAGCTGCAAAACCCTAAAATAATTACTGAATCCACCTTTGGATGTTTTTAATATTTATCAGAATGCAACTCTTGCTTCTCTTTTCTTTCTTTTCCTGTCCTGTCTTGTGTTAATTTAAAAAGGGATTTCCATCTATTTATTCCTCAATCATCCAACCTGGACTCTCTTAAAAAGGCACCAACTGAAGCAAGGCAGTTATTTAACTTTACAGAACACATCAGGGACTTAGAATTTCATCTCTCTGTGTCTAATTTCTGACTGTCATTAGTGTTGATTCTGAATGATCACTACTTACCCCCAACAATCTTAAGCATTTGGAATAAAAACTATATCTTGCTTGTGTAATTTAAACCTCACTGGAGGCCAGAGATGAAATGAGATCTTTGGCTTCCACAACTTAGAAAGAGAGGAAGACGTTTAGATTAGATAGGATGTTATAGCTCACCCTGTTGTTGCCATTGTCAAAATGATGTTCCTGATGAAAGAATGAAGCAGCCTGTGAAATCCGGGTTGTTCTTCCACTCAGGGATGCCACATTTCCTTGGCAACACTTGGCCATATTTCACAGTAACTACCTAAGATTCTGATGATGGACTCTGAATGGTTTTTGTTTTGACCTTTCTCAGGTTATTAGGAAACCAAATAAATTTTGTCAGATCTATGATTAAGGAAACTGAAACTAAAATAGAGGAGAAAGATCTTCCTCAGATTAAAAGCAAACAACCACAGAAAGAAAGAAAAAAAAACAAAAAAACATATTCAGTGCTCAGAGCTCAGAAGGAAGTGGTAAAGCCTAGAACGCAGCTCTGTTGTAGCATCTACATACCCAGAAAGCTCAAGAGAAAACTTAGATAAAGAGCAGTCAGCATTGTAAATTCCTTATCAGTGATGGTCAGAAGTCTTGGCAATTCAACAAAATCTTAGGGATTTACCACAAATCTACATTCTTTTCTTTTCTCAGTTGTAGCTTTCTTAAGCAAAAATCCTCATGGAATTTTCATCAATTGCAATGGAAAGTATTAAGCTATTAGCTATATAAATGAATGGATTTGTAACAGCAATACAAAAACAGTCTAAATAAACCCAATCAATTTTACTCTTAAAAGGGTGTGCTGCTTTAGGTCTAGTGATAGTCATTGACCAATTTTGATCAAGTCAATCAAGATGTAACTGTTGAAAGTGGAATATTTTGTAAGACACCAGCTCCAGGCTAACTCCAAGCCTGTATCCTATTGAAGGTGACTCAATGTCTCAGTTTCAGTCATTTTATGAAAGGGAATACATAGCCTAATACAGCAGTCCCCAACCTTTTTGGCACCAGGGACTGGTTTCATGGAAGAAAATTTTTCCACGGACAGGGGTTGGGGGGTGGTTCAGGCGGTAATATGAGCGATGGAGAGAGATGGGGAGTGGCAGATGAAGTTTTGCTTGCTCGCCCATGGCTCACCTCCTGCTGTGTGGCCTGGTTCCTAACGGGCCATGGACCAGTACCGGTCCACGGCCCAGGGGTTGGGGACCCCTGTCCTAACGGACCCAAAATCTGTTCACACAATTACAAATTGTTGGATATCTCTGAGATTTTTTATATCTATCTCCCAAATTTTTGTGCTATGCCATCTCCTTGACAAACATATTTTGTTTTGGGTCAAGTGAAATTTTCTGGAAGCTCAACCTCAAAGATGAGGCAGATGCTAAATGACTGAGATACATCCTAAGAGTTGGAATCTAAAGGCAGACACAGAAACATAAGACATGATTTGTGCCCATCAAACCTATGAGTTGTTTCTGAAATTAGGTTTTCATTTCCACTAAATAGCTCTACAATTCTTTGACAGCTGTGACTCCATTGACTTCAGGGTAGTTTAGCAATGGGAATTAGATGCCATCTCAAGTCCCCCTCTGCTCAATCCACATGTCCAGTTTTCTTCTGAGTGCTTGTACTTCCCTTTACAAATGTCTTCCTCCAGGGACACCTCCTTGTTTCTGTAGCCTCTTCTCATTAACACTCACTAGCGTCGGTTTTTACCTCCTTTTGAGTTTGCATACGTGCAATCTATGGCCTGTGTTAATATTTGGAACTCACTAGTGATCCGATTCCTCACCCTACTTTCTCTACTTGTTTTGGTCACTGTATGTATATTGTGCATTACTGAATTGCTTAAAATATCCTTGTGACGGAAAGTGGACTGTACCCATTTGGAACTTTGCTGTTTCTAGGTATGTGTGGTTACCCCAACGGTCTACCTCTTTACTATGGAGGAGCTATGATAATCACCATAGCATCACAGTGGAGAACATGAGCTGGAACGGGAGTCGAACACAGGTGAGATTCAAGATCTGTCCACTGCCTGCTAAAGAAAAACAGGTTTGTTTGCTTGCTTGCTTGTTTATGAACTTTTATTTTATTTTACTACTGTCTAGATGGTCACAGTGAAACAAACACTCTGAAATTAAATTCTTTTTTCCATCTGATGATAACCTAAACACATTGCCTTATACTCTCTTAAATACACCATTTTAAACAAGAGAAGGAGGTGACAAACAGGGCTTTGGAGTCAGAGTGCTCTGGCCCATACCTGCAGTTCCTTCTCCAACTTCTTTAAAGAATTCATGAGTGCTTGAGCTAGTTCCTAAGCCCACACTGTGCCAGTGTTCTCAGCTGTATAATGGATATAAAAGCCATACCTACCTCATCATAAAGTGTTATGAGCATTAAATGTGAAACCACATTTAAGCATCAAGCCTGGGATAATTATGATGATAGCAACTTAAGGCATTCCTTGCAGAGTTACTGCTTACCAGGCTCTATTCTCTAGCACTTTACATAGACTTGCTTATTAAGTCTTGCATGTGCTATTTTGATCTTCGCTTAATAGATAAAGAGACTGATGTTCAGGGAGGTTAATATAAATTTTCCAATATCACAAAGCCAGAAAGTGAAGGGTTTGATATTTGAAACCAGATCTGTTTGGTTTTATGGGTTATGCTCTAAGGATAGTGCTATCTTTCTATTAGATGGTGAACCAAAGCCAGACCACTGGTGAGAAATTGTGTTAGGAAACTGATTTTCAGGTTAGTGGGCTTTACAGTATACCAGGAAGGGAGTTTAAAAAATAACTGTAAGCTAACTGAATTCTCAAAAGTAATTCTTGATATCCCAGTAGCCTTTAGGCTATGTGTAGTTTCATGCAATTGTGTAACATTTATCAAATGTGTACTTGGTGCCAGGTAGTATAGGATACCAAGGTTATAAATAGGAATAATTGTGACCTCTACCCTCATTTTTGCTGACCCCATTCCCTGAACCACATCTTTTTCTTTTTCTTTTCTTTTTTTTTTCTTTTTTTGAAGTATAGTTGATTTACAGTATTGTGTTAGTTTCTGGTGTACAGAAGAACATTGTATATAGTTCCCTGTGCTATTCAGTAGGACCTTGTTTTTTATCTATTTTATGTACAGTAATTTGTATCTTCTAATCCCACAGTCCTAATTTATCCCTGCTCTACCCACCTTTCTCCTTTGGTAACCATAAGTTTGTTTTCTATGTCTGGGAGTCTGTTTCTGTTTCATAAATGAGTACATTTTTGTTATATTTTAGATTCCACATATAAGTGATATCATATGGTATTTGCCTTTCTCTTTCTGACTTGCTTCACTTAGTATGATAAACTTTAGGTCCATCCATGTTGCTGCAAATGGCATTATTTCATTCTTTTTTATGGCTGAGTAGTATTACATTATATATATATATATATATATATACATATACATATATATGTGTGTGTATATATATATATATATATATATATATATATGTATATCTATATATCACTTCTTTTTTATATCCATTCATCTGTTGATGGACATTTAAGTTGTTTCCATGTCTTGGCTATTGTAAATAGTGCTGCTATAAACATCAGTGTGCCTGTATCTTTTTGAATTATAGTTTTGTCTGGATGTATGCCCAGGAGTGGGATTGCTGGGTCATATGGCAACTCTATTTTTAGTTTCTTGAGGAACCTCCATACTGTTTTCTATAGAGGCTGCACCAATTTACATTCCTGCCAACAGTGTAGGAGGATGAACCACATCCTTTATCATGGCCTCTCAGTGGTTAGAAAGAAGTTTCCCAGGATGAAAAAGTGGGAAGAAATTGATTTGGATTTGGGGCTGGGATCAACTCACACCAGTAAAATCTGATTTTGAAAATCCTAAGCCTTGGGTGTGAGAAAGCAGTGATCATCATATCTGCTAACTTTGCTGTTATGACTTGAATTGTGTCCCCCCCAAAAAAGGTGTGTTGAAGTCTTAAACCCAGCACCTGTAAAGATGACCTTATTTGTAAATAGGGTTTTTGTATATTTAATCAAGTTAGTGGGGTCATTAGGGTGAGCCTAATCAAATATGACTGATGACCTTATACAAAGAGGGAAATTTGGACATAGACACACAGGAAGAACACCAGGTGAAGACACAGAGACACACAGATGGAAAACAACCGTATAAGGGATGGAAGCAGACATTGGAGTCATAAAACCACAAGCCAATTAATGCTAAGGATTGCCCTTAGCCACTAGAGGTTAGGAGAGAGGCATGGAGCATATTATTCCTCAGATCCTCCAAAAGGAGCCAACCTTGCCAACACCTTGACTTAAGACTTTTAGTTGCCAGAACTGTGAGACAGTAAGTTCCTGTTGTTTTAAGCCACCAGGTTTGTGGCATTTTTACGGCAGCCCTAGGAAACTAGTGCATCTGCCAAATGACAAAATTGGGAAATAATTCTCCAGGGAGTCTAACATTCCAGAAGCAGGTAGAGAGAACTCACTTTTAGGTGGGTTTTTATGTCAAATAATAGAATTCAAGTCACGGTACATTGAAATCTAGACTCTAATGATGACAAACAGATTATACATAGCCACCATTCTCCCCTAATTAATACTTTCCTAAAGGAATATAACTCTCAAACCCACCAGTCCACTGGTCCCACTTTCTCCAACATGCACAGATGTCTTCACTTCCCTACCCTTTTGCTTATAGTTTTCTTTTTACCTTTTCAGTCTACCTGTGTCCTCAACCAAATTTTGTCTTCTACTGCCCCGTGTCACTTTAACTTGAGCACATATGGGCTACTATTGTAGTCAAGAATTCACTTTATTATTTTCTATTTGTCCTTCCAAACAACATGTCCAGGATCCCACCATCTCTCGTATTTCACTCACTCCTTGAAATGCCTGTTTTAACACTTTTCTAAATAAAAGGAATCAATCCCTGAATGTGTCTTTCTTTGTTGAAAAAAAAAAGCTAAGAAAAAGAGGAAATGGAAGCTTCTTTCCATATTGCCTAAAGAGTGAGCTTTGATGGGTCCAAGATTCCTTAATTAAAATAACATTAGTGAGATTTAGACAACGTAGTTTTGAATCCCTGCTCTGTCACTGACTAGCTCAGTACCTCTGGATGTATTACATGCTTTACATGCGCCCCAGCTGCCAAACTGTAAGATGGGGTAACAGTGCTGCTTAACTTAAAGAACTGTTGTGAAGGTAAATTAAGTAATCATGCATATGTACTTCATGCCTGATACTTAGTAAGGACCCAGTATACATTAACTCTTCCTATTAGTTGTCTATATTTTTGGTAAATATTTTATTTTTACAATAATGTGTTCACCAAGTTCTGTCTATTCCTTGTTTAACTGGGACTTTTGCATAAATTTTTTTATGCAATCTCTTAATAAGAAATCGAAGTGATAAAATTGAAGAGTAAATATAATAAAAAATAAAATAAAGTACAATCAATGCCAATAAATATTCCTTGGTGGAGTTTTTTTGTTTTTGTTTTTTTAACTTGGCTTGCTGCAATTGATTTTACACCTGCATTTTATGAAGCATATTCCATTCTTTTAAGTATTCAATTACACTGAATAGATGTACTAGTACAGGCTGATAGCTATGCCATAACTAGAAATAGCAGTAAATCCACATTTAGGAAAGCTTCCAAAGCTACTGTCGAAGCATTTCCTTTATGTCTGAGATTCTTCATCTTGGGAAGAAAAGGAAAGAAAACTTTGAGGAGTACACTGGAAGTCAGCTGTATTCACTGGTGAGGCCGAATCTGCCCTCTGTACTCTGACACCGAATTAAATCTCAGAGACAGAGTTTTGGGTGAAGTAGAAAAGAATTGTTTTGCCAGGCAAAGGGAGCCACAGTGGGCTAATGCCCTCAAAACTGTGTGTCCCCACCTGGATGGCATAATGAGAAGTTTTATAGTAATGGTTCAGAGAAAGCGTGAGCAGTTCTTGGACATTCTTCTGATTGGTTGGTGGTGAGGTAAGTGGGTGAGTCAGCACCATCAATCTTCTGGTTCCAACAGGTCTGGGGTCTCCGTGTTTGAGAGCACCATAATGTTAATTTCTCCCACTTGGTTGGGGGTCTCAGTATCTGCAAAACAATTCAAAGATATTGTTATGTATATCCCTGAGGGAGAACAAGGACCCTACCACAAGGCTGCACTACTGTTTCTTTTGGCTTTCCCTTGTCTCTGCACCCCCTCTCTTTAATAGCATCTATTTGAACCTGCTTGCTGGAACTCAGGGAGGGTCCTGGAGGCTGAATGAAGCCTATTTCCTGTAATCAAGAAATGGGGGACACAGAAAGGCTTTTGTTCCCAGGAGCCCCACAGGGTCCTGCTCAGTATCATTGGCATGAAATGTAGGATATGAGAATACAAGGAATGCAGTCCAATGTGCCAAGGCAATTTTGGGCTGTTGTCACTATAAAAGCTCAACATATAGTATAGATATACATTTATTGAGTTAGTAGTTGGCCCCTACTAAGACACAGAAAACATAAATGGGGCAATATACTTTCAAGAAGATAAGTCTTCATCTTAATTTCAATATATTAAGTCCAAAGGGATTTTATTTGTATTGTTTTTTGGGTTTATATTTTTCTTCCTTTATTTTCTTTCTTTGGAGGGGACCCTATTACATATGATTTAGCACTTAAATGATTTAAACTGATTAATGATTAGAAGAATGGGTAGATGGCTGGATATATGGATAGCAGTATGGACAGTAGTATGAATAGTAGGATGTATGGATGTATGATAGGATGGGAGGTAGAGGGATGGATATATTCATAAAAGTCAGGTTTCTCCAAATACTCTAAAAGGCAATTACCAGATGTCTGGAACATAGAAGGCACTCAAAACATCTTTCCTAACTCAATTTTATAGGTACCTATTCTCCCAGACGTATAGTAAATTCTGCACCAAATGGGCATCAAAGTTGGCTGCTTATTGACTTCCATTTGGCATATATCTAATTGTCTTCTACAAACATAAGATGACAGGAGCCAGTGTAGGGGTGGACAGATTCTGCTCATCAAGGTCTACTCCCAAGAAGAGGTGAAAATACAGGACATAGAAGTACCAAAGGAAAGAGGACACACTTCTTTCCCCACCAAAAGACACTTAAATGGAGTGAGACAAGCATGAGATTTAAAATAAGAAGACATGAGTTAGTGTCCTCATATATTGCCTGCTTGCAGTATGATATTGGGCAGGTCCCTAAGCTATCTTGAGTATCATTTTTCTCAAATGTAAATTGGGAAATATGCCTTCTTAGAGAATTCAATTAAAGAAAGCTCATGAGCTTGTGTGTTAAATTTTAGAGTGCTCCACAGATTTAGTCAATATCCCTATCAGATGCAATAGGGAAGGTCAATTTCCTAAACTGTAAAAGTATAAAAGGTGAGAGACCTTCCACAGGCCGCTGAGGTCTAGAGACATGTGACTTCCCAGGACTATAGTGTTCTGTTAAATACATTTTTCAATATTTTGTTCTTGAAGCAGTTTGTATCAAATACAGTTAAACAGCAAAGCTTGGGAGCAAAAGGAGTAACAAAGGCATATTTCAACATACCTAACCTCTTGCAAATCATTCCTATAATTCCAAATTGTATTTTTACTAAGTAACGGGGGAGGTGCTTTTTTCCTGGAAAAACCCCACCAACCACAATCTGGACTGTGCCTGGAATCTCAGATGCTGTGTAGGACATAAATACATTATAAAACATGAGCTTGCCTCCAGTCGGTGCAGCTTTATTGCATATTTATGCCTGTGGCTCCACTGTGCTTCTGAAACAGGAGATATCTTTGTTTACTGTTTGGACTGACTCCATTGCCACTCACCTGTGCTGAGCTTAATGTGGCAGCCCCCTTCTGAGCTCAGTAAAGCTTTTTTTTTTTTTTTTTTTTTTTTTTTTTTTGAGCCAGAAGGAGGCTGGAGAGTCTACATAAATTCAAAGAGTCCACATCAAGTATTGGCAGGAAGAACATACTGAGCTCTGAGGCCTTTCCAGCGCTTGCAGGATCAAAATTGCCAGGGCAATATCACAGGTGCACGGTGTCACAAAAGTTGGCCGCCAAATCACACATGCTAATCAGAATGCCTGGAGGTTGGCAGAGTTCAGGCAGCAATTTCTCTCCCACCCATCTCCACTCGACTTTTCTGGGGAACCAACAGGGAGATGTTGGATCTGATTGTTAATGAATCAGGATACACTTTATTGGTCCTAAAGCACATTTGTCATGGCAATTTACATGAGTTAGCACCAGGCTACCAAAGCTTGCTGCAGAATCTAGCAAGCATTCATTTTAATGAGCTAACACACGCAGAACGACATATACTTTTTTATGGTATTTATTACATATTGTCATACACACTATTAAATTAAATTATGGGACCATTTGCAAACTGAAAATAAAAATAAAGTGTTCCTCATTAGAGCAAAAAGGAATCTTAAGAGACACCCACTCCAGCAGCTTTTACTCTGTTGGATATAGAAGAAATTCTGGTGGTATTCTATGCTTCATCCTAACTAAAAGGAGACCCAGAGACTTGCACCTAAGGAGGGGTCCTGGAAGTCTGGGATGGGAAGGACAGGCCCTTGGATTATACAAGGCAGAGTCCAAGAGAAAAATCAACTTTGACAAATAGGTAACCAAGTTATCAATTCTTAGGAACTAGAAAGAAAAATCCAAATCTTGGGCAGGTTGGGGGATAATGCACCAGAACAAAAGGATTCAACATGAGGAGTGGGTAGAAGATACTGGAGAGACTCCTTGAGTAGGTGAAACACTGCACTCAACACATTTCGTATTAGATCGAGGTGGCAGGAAGCTCCGACAACTTAGACTTTTTCTTTTCATAAAAATTATTAATAATATCCTGGCTCTCAATGTACACACCCACTTGCAGTTGGAATAAATTGGTTTGATGTGATTTCTCTCTCTAGGACTTTCTGGAATGCTGCTATTTGCCCTCCTCCACATTTTCACTAATTACCCATACTCTAAGCTCCTGCCTTTCTGAGAATCAGTGTAGAGTGATGATTTAAGAACATAGACTCTTGGTTCAAATCAGACCTACACCTACTGGCTATTTTCCCTTGGAAGACTTACTTAACCTCTGTATCCTGCACACTTATAAAATGGGAGCAATGATAATAACTATCTTTAGAGTTAGTGTGAGGATTGAGTTAAAATATGACAGGCCCTTAAAACAGTGCCTGATAATTAATGAATGCTATTTAGGTGTCTCTAATACTTATTGATATTCATTATGTATCTTCTTCTCCTCTATTGTCTAAGGCTAGCCATGTGGAGGAAGGCAAGAATAACAGGCTGAGATTAAAAAAAAAAAAAGTTAACATAACTTTCAGTTGAATATTGTTGATTTTTTTAATGCGGCATTTTGAAATAGGGATAATTAGGCACATTGGTATAAATAAGTAGAATGCTTTTGAATGCAGACTGACACAAGTGTGTTAAATTGGAGACTCAAATCATATGAACAATATCACCGTCATTAATGTGATTTTTCAAAATGGTGATCAGTTATATAACTCAGAGTAAAGTTCTGAAAAAAGAAAAGTACAATTGCTTATTGATTTGCACATTCATTGCATTCTTGGACATCCAAGGTATAATAAAAATAAACAAAAAGTTCTTTGGGATTTTATGAAAAACAGACATATTTTCTGGGTCCACACAATTATAATCAGGTTTTTTACTCACATGAATGGCAGAATGGCAAAGTCATACAAAGCACAGAACAATTCTGTATTGTGCGGGAGGGACCATGCAATTCTTTGCAGGATGCTAGCCTCCCTGGGCCCTGCCTTCTAAATACCAGTAGCTCTCTTCTCCCCATTCATCATGATAATAAAAAATATCCCCCAAAATTTTCAAAATGCCTCATAAGGTAAAGCATTGACCTAAAGACTGTCCAGGACCAGGAGGAAGTTTATTGATAGAGAGAAAGCCACAAGCATTTGCCCAGGGAGTTCATACAGAGTAATAAAGGACCAGGAACAAAATCCAGTGAACTTACAAACATTTGATGGCCAAGAAAGGGTGAGAAGCAGCCTGCGAAGACTGGGGACACACAGATGGAGGACCAGGACCAAGGTCAAAGGAGAAGAGGGAAAGACAGTTTTCTAAAGAAGAGAATAGACAACGGTATTGAATGGAGTAGGTCAATTAGGTTAAATGAGGGCTGTTGTAATTCCACTGAATCTAAAAATTGAGGTCATTTCTGAACTGTCCCAAGGCTGTCAGTGCTGCCTTTGTGGGTAGAGAATATATTGTAGCCCATTTAAAACTGGACATCAAGAACTGGAGACAGGAGAGGAGAGAAGATGGCGGAAGAGTAAGACGCGGAGATCACCTTCCTTCCCACAGATACAGTAGAAATACATCTACACGTGGAACTGCTCCTACAGAACACCCACTGAACGCTGGCAGAAAACGTCAGACCTCCCAAAAGGCAAGAAACTCCCCCCGTACTTGGGTAGGGCAAAAGAAAAAAGAAATAACAGAGACAAAAGAATAGGGACGGCACCTGCACCAGTGGGAGGGAGCTGTGAAGGAGGAAAGATTTCCACACACTAGGAGCCCCTTCGCGGGCAGAGACTGTGGGTGGCAGAGGGGGGAAGCTTCGGAGCCACGGAGGAGAGCGCAGCCACAGGGGTGAGGAGGGCACAGCGGAGAGATTCCCGCACTTCCCGCACGGAGGCTCGGCGCTGACCAGCACTCACCAGCCCGAGAGGCTTGTCTGCTCAGCCGCCGGGGCGGGCGGGGCTGGGAGCTGAGGCTCGGGCTTCGGTCGCAGGGAGAGGACTGGGGTTGGCGGCGTGAACACAGCCTGAAGGGGTTAGCGCACCACAGCTAGCCGGGAGGGAGTCCGGGAAAAAGTCTGCAGCTGCCGAAGAGGCAAGAGACTTTTTCTTCCCTGTTTCCTGGTGCGCGAGGAGAGGGGATTCAGAGCTCCGCCTAAACGAACTTCAGAGACGGGCGCGAGCCGCAGCTAACAGCGCGGATCCCATAGCAACAGGGGTGCAGAGGGAAAAACGGAGAGACTCCCGCACAGAGGCTCGGCGCCGAGCAGCGCTCACCAGCCCGAGAGGCTTGTCTGCTCCCCCGCCGGGGCGGGCGGGGCTGGGAGCGGAGGCTCGGGCTTCAGTCGGATCGCAGGGAGAGGACTGGGGTTGGCGGCGTGAACACAGCCTGAAGGGGTTAGCGCACCACAGCTGGCTGGGAGGGAGACCGGGAAAAAGTCTGCAGCTGCCGAAGAGGCAAGAGACTTTTTCTTGCCTCTTTGTTTCGCGGCGCGCAAGGAGAGGGGATTCAGAGCGCCGCCTAAACGAACTCCAGAAACTGGCGCGAGCCGCGCCTATCAGAGCGGACCCCAGAGACGGGCGTGAGACGCTGGGGCTGCTGCTGCCGCCTCCAAGAAGCCTGTGTGCGAGCACAGGTCACTCTCCACACCGCCCCTCCCGGGAGCCCATGCAGCCCGCCACTGCCAGCGTCCCGTGATCCAGGGACAACATCCCCCGGGAGAACGCACTGCGCGCCTCAGGCTGCTGCAACGTCACGCCGGCCTCTGACGCCGCAGGCTCGCCCCACCTCCTCTGTACCCCTCCCTCCCCGCGGCCTGGGTGAGCCAGAGTCCCCGAAGCAGCTGCTCCCTTAACCCCGTCCTGTCTGGGCGGGGAACAGACGCCCTCAGGCGACCTACACGCAGAGGCGGGTCCAAATCCAAAGCTGATCCCCAGGAGCTGTGCGAACAGAGAAGAGGAGGGGAAATCTGTCCCAGCAGCCTCAGAAGAAGCGGATTAAAACTCCACAAACAACTTGATGTGCCTGCATCTGTTGAATACCTGAATAGACAACGAATCATCCCAAATTCAGGAGGTGGACTTTGGGAGCAGGATATATTAATTTTTCCCCTTTTCCTTTTTTTTTTTGTGAGTGTATATGTATATGCTTCTGGGGGAGATTTTGTCTGTATAGCTTTGCTTTACAATAGCTTTATTTTACTTCACTATATTATAGCTTCTTTCTTTCTTTTCTTTCTTTCTTTCTTTCTTTCTTTCCTTCCTTCCTTCCTTCCTCCTTCCTTCCTTCCTTCCTTTCTTTCTTTCTTTCTTTCTATTTTTTCTCCCTTTTACTCTGAGCCGTGTGGACGAAAGGCTCTTGGTGCTTCAGCCAGGCATCAGGGCCGTACCTCGGAGGTGGGAGAGCCAACTTCAGGACACTGGTCCAGAAGAGACCTCCCAGCTCCACGTAATACCAAACGGCAAAAATCTCTCAGAGATCTCCATCTCAACATCAAGACCCAGCATCACTCAATGACCAGCAAGCTACAGTGCTGAACACCCTATGCCAAACAACTAGCAAGACAGGAACACAGCCTCATCCATTAGCAGAGAGGCTGCCTAAAATCATAATAAGGCCACAGACACCCCAAAATACACCACCAGACGTGGACGTGCCCACCAGAAAGACAAGATCCAGCCTCATCCACCAGAGCTCAGGCACTAGTTCCCTCCACCAGGAAGCCTACACAACCCACTGAACCAACCTTAGCCACTGGGGACAGATACCAAAAACAACGGGAACTACAAACCTGCAACCTGTGATAAGGAGACCCCAAACACAGTAAGATAAGCAAAATGAGACGACAGAAAAACACACAGCAGATGAAGGAGCAGGGTCAAAACACACTAGACTTAACAAATGAAGAGGAAATAGGTAGTCTACCTGAAAAAGAATTCAGAATAATGATAGTAAGGATGATCCAAAATCTTGGAAATAGAATAGACAAAATGCAAGAAGCATTTAACAAGGACGTAGAAGAACTAAAGAGGAATCAAGCAATGATGAAAAACACAATAAATGAAATTAAAAATACTCTAGATGGGATCAATAGCAGAATAACTGAGGCAGAAGAAAGGATAAGTGACCTGGAAGATAAAATGGTGGAAATAACTACTGCAGAGAAGGATAAAGAAAAAAGAATGAAAAGAACTGAGGACAGTCTCAGAGACCTCTGGGACAGCATTAAACGCACCAACATTCGAATTATAGGGGTCCCAGAAGAAGAAGAGAAAAAGAAAGGGACTGAGAAAATATTTGAAGAGATTATAGTTGAAAACTTCCCTAATATGGGAAAGGAAATAGTTAATCAAGTCCTGGAAGCACAGAGAGTCCCATACAGGATAAACCCAAGGAGAAACACGCCAAGACACATATTAATCAAACTGTCAAAAATTAAATATAAGGAAAACATATTAAAGGCAGCAAGGGAAAAAAAACAAATAACACACAAGGGAATCCCCATAAGGTTAACATCTGATCTTTCAGCAGAAACTCTGCAAGCCAGAAGGGAGTGGCAGGATATACTTAAAGTGATGAAGGAGAAGAACCTACAACCAAGATTACTCTACCCAGCAAGGATCTCATTCAAATGTGATGGAGAAATTAAAACCTTTACAGACAAGCAAAAGCTGAGAGAGTTCAGCACTACCAAACCAGCTTTACAACAAATGCTAAAGGAACTTCTCTAGGCAAGAAACACAAGAGAAGGAAAACACCTACAATAACAAACCCAAAACATTTAAGAAAATGGGAATAGGAACATACATATCGATAATTACCTTGAATGTAAATGGATTAAATGCTCCCACCAAAAGACACAGGCTGGCTGAATGGATACAAAAACAAGACCCATATATATGCTGTCTACAAGAGACCCACTTCAGACCTAGAGACACATACAGACTGAAAGTGAGGGGATGGAAAAAGATATTCCATGCAAATGGAAATCAAAAGAAAGCTGGAGTAGCAATTCTCATATCAGACAAAATAGACTTTAAAATAAAGACTATTACAAGAGACAAAGAAGGACACTATATAATGATCAAGGGATCGATCCAAGAGGAAGGTATAACAATTGTAAATATTTATGCACCCAACATAGGAGCACCTCAATACATAAGGCAAGTACTAACAGCCATAAAAGGGGAAATCGACAGCAACACAATCATAGTAGGGGACTTTAACACCCCACTTTCACCAATGGACAGATCATCCAAAATGAAAATAAATAAGGAAACACAAGCTTTAAATGATACATTAAACAAGATGGACTTAATTGATATTTATAGGACATTCCACCCAAAAACAACAGAATACACATTTTTCTCAAGTGCTCATGGAACATTCTCCAGGATAGATCATATCTTGGGTCACAAATCAAACCTTGGTAAATTTAAGAAAATTGAAATCGTATCAAGTATCTTTTCCGACCACAACGCTATGAGACTAGATATCAATTACAGGAAAAGATCTGTAAAATATACAAACACATGGAGGCTACACAATACATTACTTAATAATGAAGTGATTACTGAAGAAATCAAAGGGGAAATCAAAAAATACCTAGAAATAAATGACAATGGAGATACGACGACCCAAAACCTATGGGACGCAGCAAAAGCAGTGCTAAGAGGGAAGTTTATAGCAATACAAGCCTACCTCAAGAAACAGGAAACATCTCGAATAAACAACCTAACCTTGCACCTAAAGCAATTAGAGAAAGAAGAACAAAAAAACCCCAAAGCCAGCAGAAGGAAAGAAATTATAAAGATCAGGTCAGAAATAAATGAAAAAGAAATGAAGGAAACAATAGCAAAAATCAATAAAACTAAAAGCTGGTTCTTTGAGAAGATAAACAAAATTGATAAACCATTAGCCAGACTCATCAAGAGAAAAAGGGAGAAGACTCAGATCAATAGAATTAGAAATGAAAAAGGAGAAATAACCACTGACACTGCAGAAATACAAAAGATCATGAGAGATTACTACAAGCAACTCTATGCCAATAAAATGGACAACCTGGAAGAAATGGACAGATTCTTAGAAATGCACAAACTGCCGAGACTGAACCAGGAAGAAATAGAAAATATGAACAGACCAATCACAAGCACTGAAATTGAAACTGTGATTAAAAACCTTCCAACAAACAAAAGCCCAGGACCAGATGGCTTCACAGGTGAATTCTATCAAACATTTAGAGAAGAGCTAACACCTATCCTTCTCAAACTCTTCCAAAATAGTGCAGAGGGAGGAACACTCCCAAACTCATTCTACGAGGCCACCATCACCCTGATACCAAAACCAGACAAAGATGTCACAAAGAAAGAAAACTACAGGCCAATATCACTGATGAACATAGATGCAAAAATCCTCAACAAAATACTCGCAAACAGAATCCAACAGCACATTAAAAGGATCATACACCATGATCAAGTGGGGTTTATCCCAGGAATGCAAGGATTCTTCAATATACGCAAATCAATCAATGTGATACACCATATTAACAAATTGAAGGAGAAAAACCATATGATCATCTCAATAGATGCAGAGAAAGCTTTCGACAAAATTCAACACCCATTTATGATAAAAGCCCTGCAGAAAGTAGGCATAGAGGGAACTTTCCTCAACATAATAAAGACCATATATGACAAACCCACAGCCAACATTGTCCTCAATGGTGAAAAACTGAAACCATTTCCACTAAGATCAGGAACAAGACAAGGTTGCCCACTCTCACCACTATTATTCAACATAGTTTTGGAAGTCCTAGCCACAGCAATCAGAGAAGACAAAGAAATAAAAGGAATCCAAATCGGAAAAGAAGAAGTAAAGCTGTCACTATTTGCAGATGACATGATACTATACATAGAGAATCCTAAAGAGGCTACCAGAAAACTCCTAGAGCTAATCAATGAATTTGGTAAAGTAGCAGGATACAAAATTAATGCACAGAAATCGCTTGCATTTCTATACACTAATGACGAAAAATCTGAAAGTGAAATTAAGAAAACACTTCCGTTTACCATTGCAACAAAAAGAATAAGATATCTAGGAATAAACCTACCTAAGGAGACAAAAGACCTGTATGCAGAAAATTATAAGACACTGATGAAAGAAATTAAAGATGATACAAATAGATGGAGAGATATACCATGTTCCTGGATTGGAAGAATCAACATTGTGAAAATGACTCTACTACCCAAAGCAATCTACAGATTCAATGCAATTCCTATCAAACTACCACTGGCATTTTTCACAGAACTAGAACAAAAAATTTCACAATTTGTATGGAAACACAAAAGACCCCGAATAGCCAAAGCAATCTTGAGAACGAAAAATGGAGCTGGGGGAATCAGGCTCCCTGACTTCAGACTATACTACAAAGCTTCAGTAATCAAGACAGTTTGGTACTGGCACAAAAACAGAAATATAGACCAATGGAACAGGATAGAAAGCCCAGAGATAAACCCACACACATATGGTCACCTTATCTTTGATAAAGGAGGCAAGCATATACAGTGGAGAAAAGACAGCCTCTTCAATAAGTGGTGCTGGGAAAATTGGACAGGTACATGTAAAAGTATGAAATTAGAACACTCCCTGACACCATGCACAAAAATAAACTCCAAATGGATTAAAGACCTAAGTGTAAGGCCAGACACTATCAAACTCTTAGAGGAAAACATAGGCAGAACACTCTATGACATACATCACAGCAAGATTCTTTTTGACCCAGCTCCCAGAGAAATGGAAATAAGAACACAAATAAACAAATGGGACCTAATGAAACTTAAAAGCTTTTGCACAGCAAAGGAAACCATAAACAAGACCAAAAGACAACCCTTAGAATGGGAGAAAATATTTGCAAATGAAGCAACTGACAAAGGATTAATCTCCAAGATTTACAAGCAGCTCATGCAGCTCAATAACAAAAAAACGAACAACCCAATCCAAAAATGGGCAGAAGACCTAAATAGACATTTCTCCAAAGAAGATATACAGATGGCCTACAGACACATGAAAGAATGCTCAACATCATTAATCATTAGAGAAATGCAAATCAAAACTACAATGAGATATCATCTCACACCGGTCAGAATGGCCATCATCAAAAAATCTAGAAACAATAAATGCTGGAGAGGATGTGGAGGAAAGGGAACACTCTTGCACTGTTGGTGGGAATGTAAATTGATACAGCCACTATGGAGAACAGTATGGAGGTTCCTTAAAAAACTAAAAATAGAACTACCATACGACCCAGCAATCCCACTACTGGGCATATACCCTGAGAAAACCATAGGTCAAAAAGTGTCATGTACCACAATGTTCATTGCAGCTCTATTTACAATAGCCAGGACCTGGAAGCAACCTAAATGTCCATCGACAGATGAATGGATAAAGAAGATGTGGCACATATATACAATGGAATATTACTCAGCCATAAAAAGAAATGAAATGGAGGTATTTGTAATGAGGTGGATGGAGTTAGAGTCTGTCATACAGAGTGAAGTAAGTCAGAAAGAGAAAAACAAATACAGTATGCTAACACATATATACGGAATCTAAGGAAAAAAAAAAGGCCATGAAGAACCTAGTGGCAAGACGGGAATAAAGACACAGACCTACTAGAGAATGGACTTGAGGATATGGGGAGGGGGTGGGGTGAGATGTGACAGGGTAAGAGAGTGTCATGGACATATATACACTACCAAATGTAAAATAGATAGCTAGTGGGAAGCAGCCACATAGCACAGGGAGATCAGCTCGGTGCTTTGTGACCACCTAGAGGGGTGGGATGGGGAGGGTGGGAGGGAGGGAGATGCAAGAGGGAAGAGAAATGGGAACATATTGTATATGTATAACTGATTCACTTTGTTATAAAGCAGAAGCTAACACACTATTGTAAGGCAATTATACTTCAATAAAGATGTTTAAAAAAAAAAAAAAAAAAAAAAAAAAAAAAAAAAAAGAACTGGAGACAGTTTGCTGTCAACTCTTTCTGAAAGCCTAAATGAGAGGGGAGCGGGATGGGGAATAATAATTGATATGGCTCATTGGTTCAAACCACCTGAGTCTTAACTCACATTCTTTCACATTTCTTTCACGAAATACCTTACCTTTCCATGCATGTAAAATGCGGAGCAATGTCTGACTTCAAGCAAAGCTGCAGGTGCATTTTTATTTGTTTTTAAAACCAAAGACGTTTCAGATTTAAACAAGAGACACTTTTTCTTGAATACGTTCTACAAAGGGAAAGTGAACGTATTTAGACCTTATCCTCTTCTTGAAGTCCCTGTCAATATTTTTAGGTATGTTCTGGATATAACCACAGGTCATGTAAACAATAGCACATTCCTTTCTATTTCCCCACCATTTGCCAATCTGGCACATTTTCTGTTTCTTTCTAGGAGAAAGAGGCCAATATTGCTGTGTCTGAAACCATTACAGCTTCTCCCAATAACTGTGCATAGCCTTAGAAATGTCAACAATTTCTGGCTGTGGAGAATCTGATTGCCAACATTTGTCTTCAGTCTTGCAGTTGAAGTGGCAAAGAAGAGCATCCTCAGAATATTATCTTAAGGATGGAAGAGAGTTGAGTATGTTTATACGCTGAAGAGGGCAAGGTAGAGAGACTGATAGAATGGAAGTTAAAGTGGTTAATTGTTGAAATAAGAACTTCAACAAGGCTGAAGGGAAGGAATCCAAAACATCCATCTAGATAGAGGGAGAGACCCCTTTCTCATTTCATAGGAGGAAAAAAAAAGTATAGTCATGGCTATGGTGAGTGGAGGATGGGAGGGATGAGACTTTTCAGAAGCTCATGTACAGGCCTATATCACTTAGGATGCTTTAATAGATGTCCCAAGAAAATTTGAGTTAAACAATAAAGATATTTATTATCTAGTTTAAGAAGTAAAAAAAAAAAAATCCAGACCTAGATAATATTAATAATGTGAAGTAATTAATAGAGTTATCTGAAAAATGACCCTAAAATCTCACTCTTAGTTGCTAGGAAAACAGGTCAGCTGAGGCAATGGAGGAAGGTTGCTACCTTCTCCAAGAGGGAGCAGTACCCAAGCTAATTTCTATGCTGGGGGACCATTGGTTCCCTTCCCCTAGCACTCCTAGGCAGTTTCTGTAAACCAGTGGTTTTCAATAAATAATCCATGGTCCATAGACCAGCAGCAGCAGCAGCAGCAACATCACCTGGGAACATGTTAAAAACATAAATTCTCGAACCCCATCTCAGACTACTGAATTAGAAACCCTCAGGGTTTAGTAATCTGTATTCTAACAAGATAATGTTTGAGATCCACTGCTGTAAACAGCTGATACCCCAAATCCAGATGCAAAGACCAGATTACTGAGGATTTCAAAGTCAGTTATAAAGACTTTATAGAGACAAACAGGAGAATAGCTCTGTGTGATACCCACGTCATGTTGCTAGTAGCCATCTTCCTGGAGCCATTTCAAATGAATCCTCCAATTTAATTAGGAAAAGTGAAGGTTGCTGGTTTTTAGCAAATGTAACACAAATTTGATCAATCACAAGGGTATTCACAAGAGCACTGCAGAGACAATGTCCTAAAGGTCATGTTGATTCAGTTTTACCTGAAAATTTGTCTCAACATTCTAAAGCTCAGACATTCATTATGGTATGAGAACATGAGACAGACCTAAACTGCCAGGCCAACTCTGCCTTAGACTAGCTGTGAGGTCTGGTGTATCTTAGCCACTCTGAACATAACTTTCCTCATAAAGCTCATACATACTGAACTCTTAAAGTTATTGTGAAAAAAACAAACAAACAGGATAATGTATATTATACTTAGCGCAGTGTTTGAGGTGTCATAATAACTCAATAAGTGATAACCAAATTGCTCATTGCAGTGTGGTTTTTGTTGAGATTTTTGTGGTTGATGGCACCTGATCTGGGTGTCATACTGAAGCTACAAAGAAAAACGATAGTAGATAAAGGGGGAGTATACAAAACCAGTAAGGAATGCAGTCTGGGAGAGAAGCGTCACAGAAAAGGCTTCCAAGAGCATGATACTTGAGATACACCTTGATGGTTGAGTAAGAGAGAGAAAAGGCATGAGGAAAGGTGACTCAGAGCTGAGGGTGCAGCTTGGAGATAGGCACGAAGGCTGAAGACAGTTCTGCCATTTTGAGAATGTTCACAGAGTGCAGCTCCAACAAGGAGTAGGATTCATGCCAAAAGAGGATGAGATGAGACTGAAAACTAAGCCGGGGACCTTGTCATGAAGATGCTACTTGGCCAAACGAAGATATCAGCCACCTTTGAAGAAAATGGGAATAGATCGGTGGACTTTCAGCAGGGGAATGAGATCTGCTTTAAAAACGCTACCCAGGCTAAAGGGAGGAGAATATACTGAAATGGAAAAGAACGTTGGAGTCAAGGGATTTGTTTGGAGCTTGTTAGCATAAATCAGGACTTTAGTTAATAACATTGGTTAATCAGTTGTGATAAATGTACCACACGAATGTCAATAATAGAAGAAACTGTGAGGGAATGGGGGGTAGTTGGAGGAGCAGAGGGGTATTTAGGAACGCTGTAGTTTCTGCTTAACTTTTCTGTAAACCTAAAACTGTTCTAAAAAATAAAGTCAATTAATATAACAACAACAAAGAAAAAGAGAGCAAGGATGAGGGCTTGGGTAAGGCCATGGGAGGAGAGTGAGAGACAGTTTTAAGAGATTGTGATGAAAAATAATGTTTTGATAGATAATAGGAACCTCGTGATCAAGACTTCCCACATTAAGAAAAAATAATATATACTGTAGACTCTTTGAGCACATCTTATATGACTAGCAATGTGCCAGGAACAATGGGACTTGGTTCCTGAGTTTAAGACCATGCGGCATCACTAGGAGAAAAAGATACATGTTCTGGACACTATTTGAGCATGCTGAGGACAGCAGGTGCTAAAAGCTAGAGCAGATGGAAGAGACCTAAGTAAAAAAAGGTCTTGAAAAAACTATTCTTGACCCAAAACCCAGAGTCCCAGGATATAGTCCTAACTGTCATTGTCTTGAGGGGTAGTGACATTGAGCAAGTCACTAACCCTTTCTGGCCTTAGTTTCCTCCTCTATATAAATGATGAAATTGGAATTGAAGTTATAGGGAAATGACCCAAGGCCATGCCCCTCCAAACACAGTTTACACCTGCAAGCTGGCACACTGAAAGTTATGGGGTAAGCAAAGTGCATTTTCTTAGAAAAGCTATTTTTTTCTGATAATAAGTAATTCAAAACATTACCCTTCTATTAAAATAAACACAGACATACTCTAGCATAAAATACAAATATGCATACATTTTAAAGATAAAACACAAAGCTTCAAAGACGTTATTTAGCTTGCAAGGTGTGATAGGTAGACTTCTAAGATGGTCTCAGTGATCTCCACCTCCTGGTATTTGCATCCCTGTGTAATCTCCTCCCCTTGAAGATATGCTAGATGTAGTAACTTTCCTCTAAAGAATAGAATGCAACAAAAGTTATGGGCTAACTTTTCTGAGATTAGGTTATAAGATACTGTGACTTTCCTTCTCTGTCTGCCTATCTCTCTCTCTCTTCACTTAATCACTCTGATAAAGCCAGTTGCCACGCTGTCAGCTGCCCTACTGAGATGTCCACATGGCAAGGAAGGGCCAGCAAAGACCTAAAGCCCTTAGTCAAACCACAAGGAGCAGAACCCTGTTGATAACTGTGTGGCTGGGCTTGGTAGTATATCCTTCCACATTTGAGTCTTGACATGAATGAAACCCTGGTTGACCCACTGATGGTGAGACACATGATAACCCCAGCTAAGCTCTTCGTGGATCCCAGCCCCACAGGAACAATGAGATAATACAGGTTTGTTTCTGGTGTAATTTGTTATAAAGCAATGGGTAACTAATAGAAGAGGGATCACTTGAGGCCGTGGCCAGAGATACCCATTAAAGTAATGTCTCCTTTGTCTCTGCCCTTAGTAATACTTGGTGGAAATGTCTATGAAACACCCTTAAGAAGAGCAACCTTTAAAGGAGTGGGGCAGGCAGAGAGGTGTTTCATTGTAAGCGTAAACTCCCAGGTTTCAGATCTCTAGAATGCAAACTTCTCTGGGTCTAAGGAATGTAATGGAAACTAAACTATTTGCCCAAGATTTCCTGGCTGACTAATGATGAGCTGGAACTAAATGCACGTCTTCTGATACTCATGTAGTCTTCTACCAAATGACTCTGAGCCCTGGTATATGTGAGTTTATCTGAATATATGTGATTACACTAATGATTAATGTTATATATGATATATGCATAAAATTATAGTCATTATCCTTACTGAATCCACAAATCCTTTTCTAGACATTTGCTGGTTCATTTATTGGTTTGAAGCATCTGAATGCAAGGTTGTTTCTTTTTTTTTTTTTTCCTGTTTGTATTCAGTGACTCCTAAAGGACACTATCAAGACTCTTTGGATGATGATCACACAATGTTGAATTGAAAACATTTCCCAAAGCCCCAAGACATATTTCAACACTCACCTCCAGATACCATTATTGCATGGCTGCCCAAGATAAGGCTGGCCCTACTTTATAATTCGACTCTACTTCAGGCCAGAGGGAGTGAAGCAGAACACCATAAACCCAGCCGATGGAATGTTCTTCCACCCTAAGGACAAGCTGTAGAGAAATGATACGGTAAATGTGGATAGACAGTCCCTGCTTTTAAAGAACAGCAAGTTCTTGGAAAAGCCAATGTAACCCTCAGAGCAACTATAATTGTCATGGATACCCAGAGAGCAGGGGACAAAGCTACTGTTGTTTTTGCTTCTACTTGGCTGCTGCAGCTATTCTTGTTGTTATGTTACTGTTTTTGTTGCTGTCCTTTTAATGTCCCCCTGCCCTTGGCATGTGTCCCTCAACCACCTTGGAATGTCTCAATAATGTGGAACCCGATGCTATTTACCTATGTGTTGTGCTTGTCAGGATGATCTAGATTATGCTGCAGTAACAAACAATCCCATATTTCTGATTCATACTAAATGCTTACCATGGATTAGCTGCAGGCTTCTCTGGGTCCTTCTCACTCCAGAGCTCAGGCTGTCAGGGCAGCCATCTCTAAACCATTGCCGATTATGGTAGCACAGGGAAAGGCAATGTAGCAATTGTGAACTTGTTCTAAAGTGCTTTCCCAGAAGTGATACACCGACATTTCATTGGCCAAAGCAAGTCACACAGCCGTGCCTAACTGCAAGGAGAGAGAAAAATACAATACTAGCATATGCCCAGGGGGAAGAGAGTTATAATACTTGGAGGAGTCTGAATATCTATGAGACACATACCCTCAAGTTAAGGTTATATTAGAGGCTTATGAGCAGAAAGTATATAAATATACACATCGACATTAAATCTGCAAATTTTATAACAAGGCTAAATGGTTTGCAAAGTCCCATTCTTTTTGGTCAAATGACATTCTCCCCAGTTGCAATCATACTTAGTGGAGAGAATACAGGTAAACAAGTAAGACATTGTTTCATGGACAATCTCTTCTTTACTCTCAGCTCATGTTTTCAGCCTCATCTCCCATCTCGATCAGGGATTTTGTTTCATCAATTTTTTTCTTCCTTCTGTGTCTCTAAACACATTCTGTATCTGGCATCCCCCATCCCGGTCGTCACTCTTTCTTCCTATCTTTTCATAGCCAAGAATCTTAAGAGTAGTCAGTGTCAATTCTCCTCACTCTCTAACCTCACATTCTTCATACTTAGAGATTCAACCCATACTCAAAGGGGAGGAGACTAAACAAGGGTGAGGGGCATCAGGGTCATCTTAGAATTCTGCCTGCCACAAGTAACAAAGAGCCAAAGATCAAGAAAGTTCAACTACAGGTGGGAGCTGCATCTCACTTGCTTAAAATCTCTAACCAATAGGATAGTTCCTGTTGAATGAAAGAATGAACAAATCACTGAGGACTCTGGGTCATCTCTACATGGGTACCTCTACCCCTAACAGACACTAACATCACTGATGTCTTGATTATCTGGAAATCCTGGCACCTCAACAGGAATGCTTCTCTGTTTCCTGCCCTCAGTATAGTATAATGCATGGGCACAAAATCTCTGGAATCTAATGGCCCAGGTTCAAATTCCACCTTTATCTTTTAATGCCTTGTCATGCTACTAGAAGTCACATGTAACCTCACTCAGGCTAAGCCTTTTTCTAAGGATAATAATAATAACTGTCTCAGAGGATTTCACAAGGATTAACTAGGATGTTGTGAAGCACACACCTAGGCACACACTAAGCGTTCAACAAATGTTAGTTATTATTGTTATTATCACTTCCACCTATACCTTTATGCCATCAGTATCTTGTCTTTCACCTCTTTTCTCTTTTTTCTCTTTCTATTTTTCTCCTTTTATAGAGGCAGCCAGAAGCATGTTACATTTGCCCAAGTGCTGATAATAACTAAACCAAAAAAACCTGTTGGCTAACATACTCTCTCAAGAGGTGATATGATTAGCCAGTGTTCCCTCCCTGCCATGCCCCGCCTGAACCCGGACCTGGACCACAGGACAGAAAGTTGAGAGTTTAAAACAAGGGGTCTGAGTATCCTTTTTTTTTTCTTTGTTTAAATACAGTGATGTGGAAAAAAAAGTCCTAAGGAGAGGCTAAAGTCTAGAAAAGAAAAACACAGATGGTTTATTAGAAATGGCTTTTCCATTAACCATCTGTGTGACCTTGGGCCTGTTACATTTCACTACTGCAAACCTGCGTGCCCTCCCCTGTAAAAAGAAGAGCTTGGCCCTTGAGATCTGACTTCCCACACTGACTTTCCGACATTTCTGATCTGACAACAGCACCGGAATTAGCCAGAGCCTCCTGTGCAGGAATCAAGGACACATTGTGCTGATGGCTGAAGCAGGCTAAGCTCATGAGTTTGACCAGCAGAGGAAAATGTTGCCTCCACGAGATAAGGCTGAAAGTCATAGACCAGAAAGGCAGCAGAAATGGAAACTCATGCTAAAACTCTTTAGTTCTGGATATTGGATTTTTCAACCATCTTCCATGCATATTGTTAATATGGATTTCACAAGCAATGCCATGGTAGCATGGTCATTATCTACATTTAGTAAGACACAAGTTCAGGTTCTCCCCCAAGATGAGAGAACAAGGACGAACACCAGATGTAGCATTGTAAACAAGTTTAAAAGATTTCTGGTCTACAGTCCTAGATTTATGTCTATTGTCTTTCTGCTAGTTGACCTTGGAACATGACCAATAAGAAATTCTCTACTCTGAACCTTATAGTTTCTTGACTTGTAAAAGGGGACTAATAATACTAATAATGATTTAAATGTCAGAGAGTGGTTTGCAAGGCCCACATCAGATCATGCATATGATTTTACTTTACAAACTCTAAAATGTGTGTGTAGTAAGCTGTTTTGAGTTGTCCTGACACCTGGACCACATTCTAGCCACTCTTCCAGGCATGATCACTCAGAGATGGGCAAAATAATCAATATAACCTGTCTGGTAGATACACATTCCTGAGGCTATTCCTTCATCTGTCCTTTTCTGTGTGTCACACCACCTACTCACATACTGCCTTCACTCTTCTTCCCAAAGGTATGTCCATTTCTTAAAAGCAGTCATAAACTTCAACCTCACCAAGGACCCTTATGGTGATTAGACCCTCCCAATTCAGCCACTGGCCCCTGCTCTAGGCTCATAACTGGCTGGTCCCCTGTCAATCTGGCCAGTTGGACAATGTAACACCACCTATCTTGTCTACCTTGTCTTTGTCAGGTCACAAGTGGCAAACAAAACACAGAATTTGGGAGGATTAATTTGAAATCCAAGCCCTGCTACTAATAAGCCAGGTGATTTAGAGGAAATCGTTGAATCCACTAGAAGCAAAATTTCCTTGTCTACAAAGTTAAGAAAATAATCCCTGTCCTTCAGCCCCATAGATTTCTGAACATCTAGAGAGGAGAAGTTGTAAAAGTGTCTTATTACCCATATAATGCTGGTCAGATAGTCCTTGCTCTTTTGTTATTTAAATATCATAATTTTATTTAATTTTTTTATTAAAGTCATATGAAAACTCCCATCTGAAAATAATCTCTGACTCCATGAACTTTCACAGTACTTTTTTAAGACAAATGAAAGACAGATTTTCTGGATACCTAATGAAAGCCAGGTGATGTGTTTTAAATTTATTTTCATTGCTTATCTCCTTTTATTCCTGCAACAACCCTCCAAGGAGAATATTACCCTCCCCTAAGAGAAGGTAAGGAATTCTCTCTGGTTTCTGGCCAGGTTGTGGTATGTACAATGGTGCCAGTGACAGACATAAGAGGAAGGGGAGAGGTAGGCTCTGAGCAGATCCTGTCGGAGGTACTTGCTGGTACATGTGAGTGGCACTGTCTGGGAGGAGGCAGAACTTCAGGTCTGCACCAGAAGGGGTCTTGGCTGTGCTTAGACACTTGTGGCTCATCCATGAGGAGACAATTGAGGTTGATTGTGTAAATGTGATCAGCCAGGGAAAATGAATAGACTAGTATGTAGAGACCACGATGGAATACTGGGAACTAATGTTTTAAAAATGGGCTGAAGAAAAGGGTGAGATGGAGAAGACTAAGGAGCACCTGGGGAAGCAGGGGGAATATCATGATAATATGCTGTTGCAGAATTCAGAAGAGGAGAGAATTTCAAAGAGGAGGAAATGTTCAACAATGCAATTGTTTAATTTTTGTAAGACAAGGATTGATGTGCCCAATAAATTTGGCAGTTGATTCTTGTTAACCACAGGGAGCCCATTTTAATGGCATCATGTTGGTGAGGGAGGTATATGTCCCTACAGTTTAAAGGATGAGTGGGAATTGAGGAGGATGCAGAGAGAGTGAGAGATGACAACTCCATGTGAAAGTGAAGACCCATGAGTGATAACTGGGAGAGGATGATGGCTCCAGGGAGAGGTTCAGGCATGGGGAATAGCTGATAAATTAACAGAAAGCTAACCATTATTTACCGAGGAATGGTAAATTCATTCCTTAACTCAGGAGTTCTGCCATCTTCTTCACTGCTCAGGGATATCTGGAGAAAGGAGGTCCCATCAAGCCCCCAAAGTTGAAGGGAAACAAAGATAAACTATAGAGCATACCCTGCACAAGAGATTAACATGAGAAAGGGATTCCACAATCCTGATGATACACATGTACCCACAGAGCACACACTACAACACACATAAAACTCACACGTGTACACTTATACAACACACATAACATGGACACCATATACAACATACATAAAATATGTGACATGCATAAAACTCAATGCATATCCAACACTTGCAACACACTACAGACAACACGCATGACACACATGGGTGCATGCATATATCACACGTTCACACACAAAACACATACACACACAACATACTTAAAGCACACAAAGCACACACGTACACAGCACACATAATCACTCACCACATGTACATACATATGATACACATGTGCATATACATTATGCATGCACCTTCCACAGATACATGCATGCACATGTACCAAATGTATAACACACTCACATAACACACATGCACACACACACACCCTACAGTAGAGTTGCCTAGCAATGCAAAGTTATACACACCATGCACCCTGTGAACAGCATGGGAGGGAGGAAAGAGAAGCATGTGTGCTGGTCCTCAAAAGTCTATAAGACCAAACATTTAACCAAATAAAGAGGAGAAGGGAAGGCAACCAAGGGAAAAGGACCTGAGAACAAGATGCGGCTACCTCTACTCTCTGCAGATGCAAAGCACTGTGCTCCTGAGGGAAACGGAGCTGTAATCCTCTGACCTCACCCTTGGATGTCCAGCCCCTGAGTCAGAGACCGGCACAGCTGCTTTCAAAGGTAGAAACCTCCCCCCACCCTTTTTCTTTTGACTGGCCATGAATGAGGGGCCTCTCTCTTTGAAACTCTCACAGATCTGCTTCACAGTTGCTGTTTGAAATACTGAAGGCACAGACAGGCGATCACAGGGACTATAGGCTCTTAGTTCTGTTGTTAGAAAAGAAAAGCTTGGAGAAAGGACCAAACCTGCACTAGAAAGACTGAGGTTTTCCGTCATCAGTGGACACCTTCATTTTACACTGAGATGATCCCCCCATGACCAGACTCTGAAACTTTTTTTTTGGTTTTTCTGACTGACTCTTTTACATAAGAAGAATCCTAGCCAAAAATGAACATTCACTCGTTTCTTTTTTACCTTCAGTGAAAATGGGTGAAAATGGGGAGAGAAAGTTACCCTCCTTTGAAGTTTTTTCTTATCTCCCTCTTTACCTCTGGGGTAGAAAATTCCAGTATGTACTTCCAGGCCCTCAGCAATGATATTTGGTCCCATTTCTTACTGCACACCCTTTCTCTCCCAGGTCTCTTCTGACAGTGCCAAGTTGCCTGCCGGGCTGTCATAGAATGTTCTGAAGTCGTGCAAAAGGAACTGGCACAAAAATAAAATAAAAATTTTCTCCTACACTGCTTAAACTAGTCATTGTCTCCAGCAGGGATATTCATCCCCTCTCACTTTTCTTGACTTGCTTCCTTTTCTTCTTCTTCTTTTTTTTTTTTTTTTATTCTGATGTGAGCTCAGTATAGACATCCACCCCTGAAGGCTCCAGGATGCCAAGAAAGATCTCCACCAACAGGTCCTTTTATTATGCTCCTCCTGAGTTGGAGAGGAGGTTTTGTCACTCTCTAGATGGCTATGGAGCGACTATTCTCACACACATCTATCTTTGCATTTCTGCACAGTCACAACCCAATAATGTACAGTGATAAGGTGTCCCAACTGGCACAAAATTAAAGAGTCAAAATACCCTCAGTTGTCAACTGCTAGCCAGCTAGCTTGGCAACTGTTTTTTTTTTTTTAACATCTTTATTAGAATATAATTGCTTTACAATGGTGTGTCAGTTTCTGCTTAATAACAAAGTGAATCAGTTATACATATACATATGTCCCCATGTCTCTTCCCTCTTGCCTCTCCCTCCCTCCCACCCTCCCTATCCCACCCCTCTAGGTGGTCACAAAGCACCGCACCGAGCTGATCTCCCTGTGCTATGTGGCTGCTTCCCACTAGCTATCTATTTTACATTTGGTAGTGTTTTAAGGTTTGCCTTGAGCTCAAATAACTGGCCCAAGTTTCAGTCATTCTTTGAAAATACATTGACTGATCAACACTTGTTCATTTTGAAGTCCCAGTTTAGGTTAATTTTCCAGGCATAATTATTAATAGCACCCATTTCACTCTCAAGAGTGTCTCCATTTGCACAGGAAGTTATGCAGTCATTCTACTGCGACAGGACTCACTAGGCATTGCAGACACAAAGAGGCAAATGGCAGAGTAGTGCCTTAGAGGAACTCAGTCTCTTTTGAAAAATGGGCAATGGACCATTATAATACGACATTCAAGCTAAGAAAAAGGTGCTCAGAGCTTCATGCATCTTTGTGCCACTGGGTCTGTGGCCTCTGTGTCCAGCATAATGCCTAGAAAAAAGAGGTGTGTGACACTCTTTGTTTTCACGGTTTTTATTTCAACCAGTCACAGCGTTCTGTAGATAGGAGGTTCCACTTAATGATTTACCCTTCCTTCTGTCTCATCTTCTTTCCTGCCTCCTTTCCTCTCCTCCATAATTCTTGGGTGTGCTGGACACATAAGCTTGGGGAGATGGTTGGGGGAATGGGGGACAATCACAAGGGTAACAAACATACATTCCACTCCGAGTCCTTCCTCAACCCCTGCAGCAAAATCACTGGGACTGTTGCTGTAGCCCCTTCCCACCTGTTCTCTGCCTTCCTCTATTAGACGTTGGATCCTCTTTTTGATGGTCTTATTGGTTTCCTGCTGCAGCTCTGAGTGCCAAGGACCATCCCTTCCTGATTCTCCCAGTTGGCAGCTCTTTTTCTTCCTGTTTCTATTCCTGCAGGCTTGGGTATTGCTAACGTAGGCAGGTCTTACTAACAAGTGATCAAGACCAGTACTGATGGTTTGTCCAAACAAGGTCGAGTTGGTGCTGGGATTTGACCTAATGGCTCCTGTTACCTCCAGCGAAGGCATGATTCCCACCAATGTCACTGACAATGGACTCTCCCCTCTGCGATCACTCATAGGGGAAGTGAAAGGGAAGGCTCTCCCTAACCTCATCTACAACTCCTCTTTTTCTCTGAAAAGAACAACTTCACTCATCATTTTCTTATAAGATTCTCTTCTCAAGCCGCTCTTGTGTATGACTCCCAAAAATGAATCATACAAGCTGGAAGTTCCATCTGAGTAAAAATGAGCCTCTATTCTACAAATTTTAAAGGTTCCCAGGCTTATTATATATGTTTGATTTTTATAGACTAATTAAAATGTCATCACAAATTTAAGAGAGAAGGAAGGGACAGGGTAGGGTGAGAGGGGCATGTTAGAACATATCAGGTGGTAAGATGTTCCTTCATTTCTTTATCCTCAAAGTGTTTGGAATTTTTGACATTTCTGTATTTTTAGCAGCTTCAAATCCTGAAGTTCATGGGTTGAAAAATCCTGAAGTTTCTAGGTGAAGCACTGACTTGCCAAGTGACAAGGATATGAAAACAAATGATAAATTGTTAAGTGAACAACAGCAATTCTTTGAGATAAAAGCTGGAGCTGGGGTGAGAGGATGGGTCTCAGAGGGCACTGAAGACAGTGTCTAAATGGGGAACAGAGGGAGGAAAGAGCACAGGACTTCATTATCTCTCTTAGTTTTTCTGTGGTTGGAGACAACATTGTCTCCTAAGACATCTTGTCTCTTAAGATTGGGGCTTCTTCCAGGAGAAGGACAATGTTTTATTTCTCTGCTGCATTTCTCCATATTCAACAGCACAGTGTATAGCACACAATGGGAGGAAATGAGATAATCTAGAAAAGTCCTAGACTAGCAGACTCTTGCCCCCAAAGCTGCAAGTAAATTTTCACATGACCTTGAAGAATCATTTACCTCTCTGTTTCTTCAGCTGTGAAATAAGTATGACCAGATAATCACCAAGCTGCAAACTAGCTTTGAAACTTCATGAGTCTATAATTATCATTATTGGATCAAGTTAGGGGAGAAACTCTAGGTCTTGATGACTTGTAGGCAGAAGTTGTTTCAAGGGGTAAATTTGGGTTTCAGTTTCTCTATCTGTAAATCAGGGACACTAGAATAGATGATCTTTTTCATTCTATTTTACTCTAAAAATGCAAGAAATATCTGAATTAAAATGCTGAGCCTTCATTCTCAAAGATCAAACCCTAAATGGCACTGTATCAGCCCTAAGTATAAGGAGGAGGAATAGAACTTATTCACATATAATTCACCAGCCTGTTGATAAGAAACCTGTATTTTCAATGAGCTCATTTTTACATCAGCCATAAAATCTCAATCTTGTCTCAAACATGATATTTTCCCTTTCAATATAAGAGGCAACTTATTTTATTGTTACTTGAAACTAAGGGAATCCAATAAGCGGGTTTGGAGCCAAAGAAGATCATAATGACAAAATGATTGATCTTTTTATGATACATTGCATTGCTATTCTCAAATTGGAGAAATGCAATATAGAAGATATACATTTGTACCACGGACCGGTATTCATCTCTGTAACAGAATATAACACTCCTTTGTATTTATTAAGTACCTGTTACCACTAGAAATACAAAGTAAAAGTGCTTCCCTGATAATTTCTGGGCATTGTCAAATACTAGTGAAAGATCCATATGGGACCTTGAGGCAGAAATATCAGCTCTACTGCATTGTGGGAAATAATAAGTGTTGTATCCAGGATCCATTGGTAGAAGTGTAAGTTAAGTAAACACATACTATTCAACAAGACAAAAAAAAAAAAATTTATAGGAATAAGAGCTGTTTAACAATTGGGTCTGGTGAAAGGGCACTAACCCCAGGGTCTGGTTCTTGGATGGGGGCATTACATACCATCTTGCTAAATCCTCAAAGCACCCTTCTGAGACGTATCTAATTACTCCATCACACAGATGAAAAAGCAGGGGTTTGATAAAGTCAAGCTCTTTTCCTGGGGCCGTTGAGCTAGTGCAGGCATATTTTGTTCTGCTGAGCTTCATTTTATTGCAGATATTGTATTTTTCACAAATTAAAGGTTTGTGGCAACCTGGCATCAAGCAAGTCTATCAGCACCATTTTTCCAATGGCATTTGCTCACTTCTTGACTTTGTGTCCATTTTGGTAATTTTTGCAATATTTCAAACCGTTTCATTATTATTATATTTCTTATGGTGATCTGTGATAAGTGATCTTTGGTGTTACTTATTGTAATTGTTCTGGCTTTTTTCAGCAATGAAGTATTTATAATTAATAATTAATTAATTAAGTATTTTTAATTAAGTAAGGTATGTACATTGGTGTTTTTAGACATAATCCTATTGCAGACTCAACAGACTACAGTGTAGTGTAAACATAACCTTTATATGCACTGGGAAACAAAAAAAAAAATTGTGTGACTTGCTTTATTGAAATATTCACTTTATTGCAGTGGTCTGGAACTGAACCCACAATACCTCTGTGATATGTGTTTGAGTGAAGACTTGAAATGCATTTTGACTGATTCCAAAGCCCATGCTTTTTCATTATATCACAGTGTCTCTTTATGAAGTAGTCATATTCCATCACCTGATGACCAAAGAAAGGCTAGCTGATAACAGGAATATTCAATAATGAATATTTACTAACTTCTTAACGTCTGCCACCCTTGGTCAAGAATAGTCTTGAATGAAGTTGGATTTGGACAGTATGAGGTCTTCAGGAACACATCCCTCCTGACCCTCCTGAGTATTCTATACTAACCCAATGGAATAGGTGTAATAATTGAGAATTGTCACAAGGTTTTATAAAGCCTGAGAATGAGTAGGATCATCATGGGAGGCTGCCTAGAGGAATAGGAAGGCAGAGGATGGTCAAGTTCCTGTACCATGAGTTGGCCGCTATTCCAAACCTCTTCTCAGATGCACTAAGATTCTATGATTTTCAAATCCCTCCCAGCCACCTACTGAGATGATGTTAGGGAAACTTTCCTGGTTTTCCTACAAGTGGTGATGTTTTCCCTGAATCCTCACAGTGAGAAAGGACTCAACACTTCCCCAAAACTGTGCTCACTAAATTTTATTCAATGACCTGCTGACCTGTTTCATCTTTGTACAGCTCTAATGCTTAGAAAAATTTTCCATACATTCAGCTGAATTTTCTCTTCTATAAATTCCCTTCTTTGACCCTTTTTGTCATTTAGAGTCAAGTAGAACAAATTCACACAAACCTTTAAAGTATTTAAGAAAAAGAAAAATCTCCCCAAGTGTGTGAAGGTAAAGATGATGAACATGTCACCCAGAAGTTACAAGTTTACTCTTAGTTTTGCTCCTCACTTGTTCTACAAGCACTTGACCATAGGTGGATCCCCAACCCCTCCACCCCAAACTTCAGATTTCTCCTCTGAAAAATTAGTGATTGAATGTGATAAATTTCTAAAGTTTAGCCTAACTTGGATTTTAGGTGACTCTATGATCCTTTAGGGAAAAAGCAGCTAGATCTCTATACCCTTCTTCAGCTGGTTTCTCAGGATTTCACTGGGGAGTGGAGTTCAGTTCTGGTACTCTTTTCTGCACAGAACCCAAGGATATTTTCATGAACCCACTCCCATTTTGCTCTCATTGTCTGATCTCAAGGATTCAAGGCAATAAAAACTATCTCCTCTCTTCCCACAAAGACACAGTGTTTCCAGCTGTACTGAACCCTAACCACACACCATCCCCACCAACACTGCCACCCACATCACCAACACCACCACCATCACCAGTCAGGGCCCACAACTTGTACTAATAATTCCAAATATTTTTCTATCAGATTCCCTTTCAAAAATATCAGACTCATATTTTGAAGACTTTCTTATCACACAAAATGTGTATTTTAGGTAATGATACTTAATTTTTTGATTACTATTTATATCAATTAATGGTCCATGTCACTAACCTTCAGGAATTTCATTCTTCTGGAAGGCTACCCATACCTGGAAGTTGCTGCAATTCCAACTATAAGCTGAGGCAACCATTATGTCCATTGACAATTTTGACTTTGATGCTGGCTAATATCTGATTTCTGTAGGACTTCTTGATGCATTTAGTGGTTAACAAACTTCCATGGATCCCTTTACTGATGCTCAGGAGAAAGAGGACCCTACAGGGGGAGCTTCTACTCAAAGCCCACCATGGCCCTTCTTGAGTTCCAAACTTATAACAACCTTGTCTTATGAAGACTCAGGTTTAAGCCACTAAGGCAAATCACAGGTGTGTCTGGGAGAGGGCGGGAAGGGTGTACTATTTGAGGCAATCACTTATCTTTGATAGAGACAGAGAAGGACAAAACACTCAGTGTAGTGGTTTTTTTTTTTTTTTTTTTCTGTCAGTGGGGTGACTCTTTGATGAGAAATCAGGCAAAGATTGCATTTGTTCTGATTGCTCACAAATGCAGAAAGTGGATTTAACTCCCAGGAAACACCAAGATTGAGGAGTCTACAGTTGGCAGAGGGAACTTGTTTTCCCATGTCCTGTACTGACCAACTTCTGGAGACAGTCACAAAAGCCTGATTCTCCTTGTTCAAGACTCTGTGAGGTGAAGTTTGGTTTCCCAAAATCCAGATGTCAGAGGCTGCAACCCTCATAGAAATGTGTTCCTTAGAGCTGCAGACTTCTTATACTTCCTTTTGCCTTTCATATTTATTTGAAACAGAATTCAGCTTCCACTCACAATTGTGATTAATTTTTTAAAATTTACTTTTCTATTGTGTGATGAAAGAGATTTTTCTTTTTCTTTCCAACCATTTTATGACTGCTGGAATGTTCCTGGGATTTGCTCTGGTAAATATGTCCCATTTTAACTAATAAATCACCCAAGATTTTCGTGACAGTGAGAAGCCGAGAAACACACTTTGAATTGTTCCAAACCTTCCAAATATTAAATTCCAAATTTAATATTTTAGTCTGACCGCCACCCCCTTACTTATTCTGGTGACTGATCTTCTTTCCCTTCCCCCTTCCATGTCCAAATGAGCACATGACCCAAGATGGAGTAATGATAGTACCCCACTTCTGGGTAAAAAGAATTCATCCATGGAGTAGCCACAAGTCAGGCCAATCACAGTCCTTCCATGGTAGGGAAGGGGCTCTTTCCACTCAAGTGCAGAATATGTAAGAAACTTCTAGAAGTTTTGAGTCCAGCCTTATGGAGAAAGGCAGTCTGCAAGAAGAAAGATTGAAGCCAGATGCAGAGAGGAGCAAAGGTGAAAAGAGAGAGAGCTCTTATTGTAGTCTTCTACACCCACAACCCTGCCCTTCCCACCACAGAGGTCAATAAATGGCCTTATTTGTTTCAGCTAATTCAAGTCTGGTTTCTCTCTCTTGCTACTAAAGAGTGTCCTGAGTAGAATAGTTCATGGATGAGAAGTACTTTTGATATAAACAGAGAGGACAACTATTGCTGACAGAGGATTGGAAAGTCTACCAGTCTGAATTCCACGTTTTTTCCCTCTTTCTCACTATCTGAACCTCTTCAAGCCAATTAACTTCTAGGAACCACATTTTCCTTGAGAGAAAAATATGAATGATCACTTCTCTGTATTAATTATGTCTTTTTACTGTTTATATTTTTGATGCTTTGACATCTTGGGGCCTTGCTGACACTGGAGGGTCCACCCCTCCCAGGATAGTCAATTCCTAGAGATAGTAAAGAGCTTGTGTGGGACTGTTCCTTTCATATAAGCAAACCTATCAATCCAGAGTTCATATTCCCCAACTACCTCCTCTATCATGATCTTACACTCCAGGTCACTCTTTCCCTGCCCTAATAACCCCAGATAGCAAAGGGCAGCCTCATGCCCCCAGAGTGCCCTGAAATTATTCAAATTAGCTAAACCTGCTTGCCCTGCCTTACCCAATCCTTCCCACAGAAACCACAAGAAAATTTCTTGTCCACATTTTCTCCTCAGTGCCTCTGCCTCCTGACTGACCCTGATGCTGCCCCATGTGGCCCCCCCATCCTAGTTTAGATGCTTCTGAAAAATAGACAGAAGAAGTCTATGGCCACTGGAAGTCGTCTTTCTCCTTCACATGCTATATTTTTGAGGATGTTACACGTCACTCTTAACCCTACCAAAAATCAAGTTCACGCAATGTATGGGAAGCACTTCACAGCTCAGGGTCTCTCCAGGTGTGATGGGTGACGAATGAAATCAGCCTTATGCAGATGCATAGGACTCAGAAGTTGGTCCTGAACCAGCTTGACTCCAGGGAGGTGAACTCTCAAAATCCAGGTCCCTGCTGCTGCTGTCTCGTGAATATTAAGGTCCTGGAAGATGAGAAATTCTCACTATGAAAGTCAGATTCCTTTACAAATTAAGGGCTCATGGTGAAAATAAGAAACTTTCTGCTAGAAGCAGCACCCTTTTGAAAAACCAGGCAGAGTTGCAACCTGAAAGGAAATATTACCTGACTCCATGTAGCCAGCACTTCACAGGCTGCTCGGTCTGAAAGCAGCTCAGAATTACACCACCAACCTGCAAGTGAGGAGACCTGAATACTATCAACCAAACACTTGACACTATGAGACAACCCCCCAACCCTGATCTGTGTCCTGTGTGCCCAAGGTTGATTCTGGCTGCTTTAATCTTGCGTCATAAGAGTGATTTATGGCTAAAAGATAGATAGAAACTCAAAATCTTCCAGCAGAACAGGTCCCAAGGGATCACAGTTAGAGGAAACTCCTGATGTCATTCGGAACAAGAAAACCAGGACTTTGGAAAATCCTGATAACTGACAAATTTTCACACAGGGAAACTTCGCACACATAAAGTTCATAAATTATTTTGGGATAAAAGTGTTGATATTGAGCCACTTAAGCAATACCTGATGGTACCATGCTTGATTGAAAAATAAAATATGGTGCCCCCTGTGGACAATGCTGTGCTGACTTCACAAAATTGCTGCACCTGGAAGCCCAGGGAGGCTTGCTGCTCAGTGATGGGTGAATCTCCTGAGGTTTTGAGTTCAAGTTCAGTTCGGGTAATGGTTTAGCTGCTTTCATGCTTTCAGAAGCTTAACTGAGTCTGTGGGAGGAAAAGAGGTTTGGTAAAAGGGAACTGCTTTGAGCACCTGACTGCAAATGCACAGGTCAGAAACCCAAGAAGGACAGCAGGGGAGGCATGATCTTAGCTCAGGGTTGGCAAGTGGGGGGTGGCAGGAGGACCAGTCCTTAACAGCAGCAAGTGACAATGGGAAAGAAAAGGTATCTGCTCTCTTGTTTATTATTCTAAGGTCTTGAGTCAAATTAAAAAGATGAAGGTTATGTGTGTTGTTTCCTTTGATCCACTCCACATAATCAGCACAGTGCTTAGCTGATTTCTCTAGAACAGCATTGACTTATAGTGCTGTATCATTCATCCCCTCAACAAGCATATGTTTAAGACCCACCCTGTGCCATGCAGTATTCTAGGAGCTGGTCTTAGAGCCAGACTGTTCAGGCTCTAATCCTGGTTTCATCACTTATTTCCTGACTATGCTTGTGGTTAGTGATATTTCCCGTGACCTTGGGCAGGATGTTTAACCTCCTGGAATGTCAGGTCCTCATCAGTAAAACAGAGATAATAACTGTACCTACCTACTGGGGTTATTGAGAGGATTAAATGAGTTAATATGTGTAAAGTGCTTAGAATAGTGCCAGGCATGTAATCAGGGCTACATTAGTGGGGAAAACAGATCCTGATTAAATAATCACCAAGAAAATGAATAATTATATAACCTGTGATTTATATTATGAAAGAAACACATGTAAGTCTACGAGACTTGGATTAGTCTACAAGAGGAAGAAACAAAGAAGGCTACTCAAAAGTGATAATTGTGGAAGTGAGAAATCAAGTTGAGTGAGAGTTTAGTGAAAAGAAAGCAAAGATTTGTGAGAGTATTCCAAGCTGTTCCACAATGATGTACCTTCCACTAGGTCAGTTGTTGGTAAACTTTTTTCTGTAAAGGTCTAGATCATATGACCATGAAGTCTCCGTTGTTGCTGGAAAGCAGCTGCTCAGCACAGCTCTTTTTACCAGCAGCCCCCCTCCCCTTGCATCTTAGGCACTTGGACTAATTCTCATCAATGAAATGCAAACAGGAGTGATATATGTCACTTCCAGGACAAGGATATGGAGACGTGTTATGCCTTCCCTACACTTTTTCTCTATTTTCCAATTATGTGGCGAAGAGGATGGTGAAGCCACAGGATGGGAGGACCCCAGTGCTTCTAGTCACTACACAGGAAGCTACACATTGGCCTGGGATAGCCACACTAGATTGATCTGTGAGTCAGAAGTAAACTTTATCATGTTCAATCACTATTACCTGTTTTGTTGTCGTTGTTATAGCAGCTAGTATTACCTTAACGAATACATCTTTTACTGGAATTTGAAATCCAGGTTAAAATTCTAGGCAGATCTTCTGCCCACTTTTTGATTGGGTTGTTTGGTTTTTTTGATATTGAGCTGCATGGTGGGAATGCAAACTGGTACAGCTGCTATGGAGAACAATTGGAGGTTCCTTTAAAAAACTAAAAATAGAGCTACCATATGATCCAGCAATCCCACTACTGGGTATATATCCAGAGAAAACCATAATTCAAAAGGACACATACACCCCAATGTTCATTGTAGCACTATTTACAATAGCCAGGACATGGAAGCAACCTAAATGTCTATCAACAGAGGAATGGATAAAGAAGATGTGGTGCATATATACAATGGAATATTACTCAGCCGTAAAAAAGAACAAAATAATGCCATTTTCAACAACATGGATGGACCTAGAGATTGTCATACTGAGTGAAGTAGGTCAGACAGAGAAAGACAAATATTGTATGATATTATCATTTATATATGAAATCTTACAAAAGGCTACAAATGAACTTATCTACAAAACAGAAGTACAGTTATAGATGTAGAAAATACACTTATGGTTACCGGGAGTTGGGGGGTAGGGGTAAATTGGAAGATTGGGACTGACACATACACACTACTATAAAAAAATTTTAAAATATAATTCAAGGCAGATTCTCAGCTCCTTAAGGCCAGAGTCTGTGTCTTTTGTCTTTGAAGCACCCCTTATCCTGGGGCTTGGCACCAAGCAATTCTCAGGATATGGTTTTTGGAAGAAGGAATTGATGTGGAACTGAATGCAAAGGGTATTCACTTATCTCTCCTGGAATGGACAGCACACTGGTCCAGTTGGTGGGTGCGCCCAATTGTGGATTCTATCCATCCTTGACATTCTGTACCACCTCTTGGTAGTTTTTCCTGGGAAGCAGCCATAGGCCCCCTCCTGCTGTCTGTAAGCCTCTCTGTAGAAGTTCCTACAGGCCTAATCTCTCAGAAGGTTCTGCAGTAGGAGGGTCTTTTGAGTATGCCTTTTCTGTGGTTCTGCTCTCCTTTTGGAAAAAAAAAAAAAATCACTTCTTCCAGGGACCAGCCAGTTCATCTAGTTATCTCAGCAATATCACGCCAAGAGAACAGCCCTTTGGAACCTTTTAAGTAACTCACACAGAGGGTTTTAGAGTTGCTTTAGAGAATCAAGCTTTTTATCTATTTTCCTCAGTTCCCTTTTCCTATATCTTGGAGCAGAAAATAACTCCTCCAATTCTCTTTTAGCTCAAGATGAGCTGATGTTACTCCAGAAATATCTGCCAGTGTGTTGTTTCTTTTTCCTCCATTCTTGTGACCTCTGACTCTCTTTAAGACCTTCAGGTCTCAGTGAATTTCAACTGATCTCCTTGTCTACAGTCTCTCCCCTTCCAACCCATCAAACAGAATAATGTTTGTAACTCGAATCTCTCTACATCATTCCCAAGCTTAATGATGCTCACTTCCCCACGTTACTGGAGGAGGTGAGGACAATTACTCCTCACTGTGTCCTCAACTTCTCCCCTCTCCTGCCTTGCATCCCTGCCCTCCCATAGCATGAAACTCCTTAGAATTATTACATTCACCCTATGGTTTCTTACCTCTGTGTCTGTGCTTCCTTTGCTCCCTCTGCCTGTAAGGCTTTTACCTACCTCCTTATCATCCTCTAGACTCAGTTTGGCATCGTTTCTCAGGGAAGACTTCCCTGATCCCTCCCACATTGGGTTAGGTCCCCTCTCTGGCCATAATTCCCTATGCAGGTCTCTATCACTGAAGTCACTAGATTGCATGGTATTTCCGTACTGTGTGTTCATCCTTCCCACAAGATCATGAGCTTCTCTAGAAGAGAAGCAGTGTGAGTCACCCTTAAAGCTCTTGTGCTCAGGAGAGTCCCTTAAACAAAGTAGAAGCTCAGTCAATGCTGAATTGAGCTCTTAATTCCCACGTCCCAAGCTTAATATCCCAACAGCTCCAAAACACAAGGCGTAATGGCTTCAAACCAAGATTCACAAGGAACTTGACAGTAGTTTCAAATCCTTCTTCATTTGTCATATCTGATGGCTCAGGGGCACAAATACAAATCAGATCTCAAGAACAACTCAAGGGAGTTTATCATTCCCCAAGGTAAGCGTATAAATTAAACACAAATTATATCTCTGGACTTTGCCAACCATGGAATTATGTTAAAAAGACAGAAGAGGACATATAACTCTCTCTCTGCCTGCATTTTGCTTCACTAACAGTTAATATGGATTCTAGAGAAGCTCCATGCCTCAGTCTGTCTGTCAACTAAATATCATCCTTGGCTTGGTTTCACCTGAGAAACAAAATGGAAATTGGTCACCCAAATGTAACTTGCACAGAGACCTTGTTCTCTTCCTCTTTGTGAAACTGTAAGCTGTAAGAAGGGAAGTGTCTATTTTAGATATAAATTTACTGTGAAAATTTGCCTCTGTTGATTGTGTCCAAAACATGACTGTAAAAGCATGATACATCCCTTTTTCAGCCAGTGCAACCCAGTGGTCCCAGGTGCTGATAGGTTAGCTTTCCGTTGCCTCCTTGGGAAGGTCACTTTCTTATACAGGAATTATGGACTTTGAAACTAGAAAGGGAAAGCATTTTGCTTCTCAAGCATCCTGTGCAAATGAGGTTTGCTTCTCTGGGAAGAAGAAAAGTCCCCAAATACCTGCAACAAAGGTATTTCCAAAGAAGTTTCTTCCTATTGACTATGCTGAGTATCTGTGTCCTTCAAAATTCATATGTTGAAATCCTAACCCACAATATGATGGTGTCAGGAGATGGGGACTTTGGTAGGTGTTTAGCACATGAGAGCAAAGCCCTCATGAATGGGATCAGCATCCTTATAAAAGAGACCACTAGAGAACTCTCTCTGCTCTCTACCACATGAGGATACAAAGAGAAGTCAGTAGTCTGCAACACAGAAGAGGGCTCTCTCCAGGGCCTGAATGTCCTGACACCCTGATCTCAGACTTCCAGCCTCCAGAACTGTAAGAAATAAATATCTGTTGTTTATAAGTCACCCAGTCTAAGTTTTTTTGTCAGAGCAGCCCAAGCTAAGATTGCTTTGGGTCCAGAGGTCCTCTGAGCTGTCTAGAGGCTGAGGGAAAGCCCTGATACCTCAGATATCTGCGTGTATGTAGAGGGGCAAAATCACCTCATCACAGAAGGCACCAGCTCTCTGACTTACAAGCAGTATTGCACTTTAATAGTAGCAATCTTAGTCTTGGAACCAGGAGCTAGATCTGCTTTCAGAGCACAGCTATGGCATCAGCTTAGGCTGTGGTCTTGGGAAAGTCACTTTCTTCCTCTGGGCTTCATCTTCCTCACCTCTAAACAAGAAGAAATATACTCAGTGCCAGTCAACATGTTTATCAAAGGGAGGTTGAGGTGGGGAGAAGTACAGTATCACAGAACTGTTTGAGAATCCAGAGAAGACTGTAGAGTCTAGAAAAGTGCACATTTTGCATGTAATGTCACTGGGGAACAGATTTCATAAAGCCCGTATATCAATCCCACAGCTACCCATGGAATCCAGGTACAGAATCGCTGGGATAGATCCCCATCTAGCAGTAATATTCTATGACTCCAAGGGAAAAAAATTGCAGTATTAGGCAATAATAACAACAAAATCCTGGGAAGCTTGAAACTCAATCCTATTTTTCAAAAGGCTTTGATTTCTGAGCAGGATGACTGGCCTTAATTTGCATTCAATTTCCAAGTATGTTTCAGAGTATAAATTCTGGGTGATTTGATGGATAGAAATCTCCCCAGTGTCTGCATGTCCTTCTCCATATCTCACCGTAATATTTTGCATGTTCTTCAGCTCTGGATGTTATAGTACACAGAGGGTCCCCAAGCAGACCTGCCCCATTTCTTTCTGAAAGCTCTCCAGACCTCACCCTCACCCATCTTCCCTTCTCCCCATCACCATTACGACTCAAAGTCTGCTAAGCAGATGTAGTCCCACTTTTTAATTTATACATTTTATTCATTTCTTACTTCTTTCTGAAATATATTGGGAGTGACTTAAAAATTGAGAAAATCCTAAATATATTCTAAACACAGAAAAACAAACTCAAGACTAAAGAAAGATGGAGAAGGAAAACATTTGAACCACAAGTGTTAATAACGTTGCCTTAATTATGTGTCAGATTTGGCTTTGCAATTCCCTGCAGATAGGACACAGAAGAAAATCTAACATAGTTCTCTTTATAGGAAAAATAGAGATAGACAAATTCCTCTTAGGACAAAATTACATTTTTTTATCCTGCTACTAAATTCTGAAAAATATTTCTCATGTGAGCCCTTATGAAAATAACAACATGGTATAATAAGCAGTATTGTTGGAATATTAACAATTATATGCACACACGTTTCCTGGGTGTGAATTGAGAGCCTGGCAAGCTACTATTTTCTGGGGATTCAAAGTGAAAACAAGGGGTTTAAAACTTCCAAGGGATTCATGAATGGGACTGATTGTAAACTGATCAATTCCAGAACAGTAAGTGCAGAGGAGCAAAGTTGAGGAAGATACCACAGAGGATGGTGCACTTCATTCATTCATTCATTCATTCATTCACAGAATAGATGTTGACCTCGCAGTAAGAGACAAGCATTGCTTGAAGCCCTTAGGATATGTCAGTAAACAAGATGGACAAAATCCTTGCCCTCTGGGAGCTTACCTTACAGGAGAGGGGACAGAAGTAAAGAAGTTAATGCGTATGTGTGTCTATAAGGTCAATGATGAAAACAATCAAGAAAAAAACAAAGCAAGAGAGAGAGAGAAAGAAAGGGAAAAAGAGACCAGAATTGCTATTTTAACAATGATCAGCCAGTTTCCTCTGATGAAGCATATCTGAGCAGACGTGAGAATAAAATGAGGGGCAAGGCATATAAATATATGAGGAATGAATGTCCCAAGCAAAAGAATCATAAATTACAATGACCTTGCTATGGCTTGAGTTGTATCATCCAAAATTTTGCATGTTGAAGTCCTAATCCCCAGTATGTTAGAATGTGACTGCATCTGAAGATAAGGTCTTTAAAAAGATAAATAAGCTAAAACAAAGTCATTAGAGTGAGCCTTAATCCAATAGGACCATTGTCCCTATAAGAAAAGGAGATTAGGACATAGATATAGATATATACAAAGGGAAGGCCATGTGAAGACACAGGGAGAAGACCCCATCTGCAACCCAAGGAGAGAAGCCTCAGAAGAAACCAACCCTATTGACACCTTGATCTCAGGCTCTTAGAATCCAGAACTGTGAAAGGATACATTTCTGTTGTTGAACACATCCTTCCCCCCAGTCTGTTGTACTTTGTTAGGGCAGCCCTAGCAAACAAAGACAGACCTGATGTGGGGATTTATTTGGCAATTTTGATGAAGAGCCTGTTGCCAGAGAAGAGTGAATAAGGGGCAGGCTCTGTGTAGAAAGAGGTGAGGGCCGAGTGAAAGTCCTTATAGGTCAGGAGGACACTGGGGTTTCCCTGCCTCTCATGCCTTTGTGCCAACTGTGTTCACCTGCAACTACAGGTAAAGTCATCATCCATGCTGGTTTCACCTCACCCTGAAAGCCTGCTTCTCTTTGCTAGGCTGCCTGAGGGCTTTGTCTTACACCATGAAACATGCTTGAGCCACATCCAGCTTTCATGTGCCAGAGGCTTAATGCACCCAGGAGCAACCCTTGACCAACAAGGAATGGACATGGTCAACAAACACCCAGATTCACCAACCCTAGGTGGGACAGTTCTGAGGCATATTACACAAGTTTCTTCAAAGTGCAAGAATGATTAAATTCCAGTTGCCCACAGTGATAATCTATTCATCAAGACACTCTTTTGTGGCTTTCTCCCTTCCCTGTCTCACGTTCATCCCAATAAACTATTTGAATTCACACCTTTGTCTTAGAATCTGCTTTGAAAATATCCCAAATGAAAATACGAGTGTTTTGGAGGATTTTGAGCAAAGGACACATAACATGATCACATTTGTCATTATTGATGACAGCTCTTGGGGATACTGGCAGCTTAGGCTGGAGCTTGAAAGATGAGTTACATTTGTAGGGATTTAGGGGTTTTCCTAGTCATAAGAATGTAGCATATGAAAAAGTTCCTTGTGAGTCAAAGTTGGGTACATCTGGAGGAGGATCAGAGTTAGCTCCTGAGTCTGCCTGAGAAAATGACAACTGAGTGTGGGTGACATTGTCATTTTCCCCACTAACCAATGCCTTTCCTTGTCTCCTAAAAGGATGTTTAGACCTTGTATCAACTCTCAGTCCTCTTGCAGTGCTGCCTGGGGCTAACTCTGCTGCTCTAAGTGGACTTTCCAGATTGTTAGAAGACTAAAAGCAGACAGAAATTCCAAAACCACACACTTGTACAAACTTCTGGCTCTAGGTTTGAAACTGGCATCCTGCCCCCAGCTTTGCCCATAACTTGCTCTATGATTTGGGAAAGTCTCATCTTCTTCCTAAACCTCCATTTCTCCATCTTTAAAATGGAGACTGAATCATTCCATCACTAAGATTCTTTTTACTTGTAACAACCACAGAAGACGTGTGCGCTAACACTGGCCTTGTAAGAGCAGATGTTCATTTGGTGTTTACTACACCATGCCCCATACTTGATGTGCTTAAACTTATTTAGTCCTCACAGCAGCCCTGTGAGACAGGCCCTCTTATCATCCCTATTTCACAGAAGGGAACAGAAGCACAGAGAGTTTAAATGACTGGCTTAGGATCACAAGAAAGTAAAGTTTTCCAAATTCAAAACCAGGCAATCTGGCTCCAGAGCTCAGAGCTTCTTTTGCATAAATGTTCTCTTTGAGATAGATGTTTATCTAGCCCCATTTTAAGGATGAGGAAACTGAGTCTCAGACATTCTCCTAGGGTCTCAAATAAGTGGCAGACCCATGACATTTACCTAAGACTTTCTGCTACCAACACCTGCTCTCTTGAACATTATGGGAGAAGACTTCCTTGCCAGGAAGTCTTCCTCAGCTGACATTCCAGTTTCTTCTTGGAGACTGGCCTCTGATCTCGTGGCTTACATGGGGCCAGGCTGAGGTTTGTCTTGTTTTTACAGTGTTCTCTCCTACCTTACTCTTGAGCTGGCTGAGGGGGAGGGAGTCTGTCAGGAAACCGGCAGATTCCTCCATTTTAGATTTATGAGATTCTGGATCAAGTCCCCAAAGAAGCAGATTAATCACAAGAAGTTATTTTCCTTTTAATTAAAAAATATTATCTACGGTGGCTCTGTCCCTGCTGATTCTCAGAGCAGACGATAAGGGTGAGCATAGCAAGCAAGCAATATTAATTTTCCCAACTAATTTAAAGATAATATCCCTCACATGTGCTAACGGCTAACAAGTTTGTTTGTGCACCAGGTCATCTGTTACCTCTGGGCTCTGTTTGAGTTTCCTCTGCCTTTTTATTGACTTTGGCGGCATCCCCAAGGAAGAAGATGGCAGAATACTTGGCAAGGGACATTATTAGATGCAAGTGTTCTTTTTAGGAACAACAGTCATCTGGGAAGCAGAAGAGAAGCAATTTTTAGCTAAAAGCCAAGAGGCTACATGTTTCATGGAGAAAAGCCTGAACTTCCAGATTCACCTCTGATTATATGACCATAGTTTTGTGGGGTGAATTGTGATCACCCACACCAAATGCATATGATAAAATCACAATCTCCCATTATCTCAGAAGTGATTGTATTTGGAGATATGGCCTTTAGAGAGGTGATTCATTAAAATGAGGTACTTAGGGTGGCCTTAATCCAATCTGACTGGTGTCCTTATAAAAAGAGGTGATTAAGACATAGACAAGCACAGAGGAAAGACTGTGAAGACATAGCAAAAAGGTAACCATCTACAAGCCATGGAGAGACCCCAAAAGAAACTAAACCTCCTGAGACTTTGATCTTGGGCTTTCAGCCTCCAGAACTGTGAGAAAACACATGTCTGTTGTTTAAGCTCCCCAGTCTATGGTATTTTGTTGTGGCAGGCCTGACAGACTAATACACAGGGGCAAGCCTATCTCATTCCCAGTCTTCAAATCTATGAGAATTGATCTCCAGGATCCCTACTGGTTCTGATTTTCTTAACTGGTATGTCAGCGTGGCCACATAGCTTGCCTGATTGTTCCCTGACACCTAACCAGGAATAAGAGATAAAGATCTTGAATATTTTGTACACTTCTCTGGAGGACCACTTTGGTAAAGGAACAGTCATTCCCTTCTGTCCTCCATGCAGGCTCAAGCCATCCATCTTCAGAATCCACATCTAAGTGAAGCTTTTCCTTATCCCTCCTTATGCTATTTCCATTCTCCATGCCCTTCGGATGCCTCGTGTTCATAAAATATCCTTTCTCTGTACCCCATGACTCAACACACTTCCCACACAGCATTGACACAGATGGATTGTATAGTGGCCAAAAATAATGGTCATTTTTTATCCCTGTCCTTTGCAGTGTGACTTTGCACCTTCTCCCAACAAAACTTGAGTCTACTTCCTGACCTTTTGAGTCTTGGCTGGCCTTGTGACTTGCTTTGCCCCAAAGAATGCAACAGAAGTGACTTTGTGTCAGTTCCAAGTCTATGCCTGTAAAGACTCACACACCCTCTCTTGTTCTCTTGGACTTCTTTTTCTGTTATGAAAACAAGTGAAGAATATCCTTCTGCTGAATGAGAGATCACATGGTGGAGAACCATGATGTTCCAGCCAGGGTTATTGTAGAATAGCCTACAGCTAGCCAATCCCCAAACAAGTGAGAAAGCCTAGCCAAGATCACCAAGTCATCTGCCTGATCAAAACTGGCCAGTAACTCATGAGTAAGCATGACTGAAACTAGATGGGCATCTAACCAGAGCCCAGCCTAAATTACCAACTCACAGAACCATGAGCCAAAGGAACAATTGTTTTTAAGCCACCAAATTTTGAAGAGTTTTGTTACAAAGCACAACCCGAGTGATAAACCACTTTTTTCATTTCTCCGGCTAGAATGCTGCCCCTTGAAAGCAGGGAGTATGCCTTGATCACTTGTATGATGTACACTTTATAATAAAGCTATGTGAAGAAAATTTATTTAATGAAGGAGGAAAGGTATTTTTCTCTTCATATCTTCAACTGGTCCTATATGGTTTGTGATTATATTTTCCAAATTGGCTATAGCAGTAATTCCCATCCCACATGTTCTTCTGCAAGGTTACTTTGCCTTCCCCCATCAAAAGGTAGAGTCTATTTCTCCAACCCCTTGATCTGAATGAGCCCTACAACTGCTTTGACCAATAGAATACAACAGAAGTAACATTGTGCCAGATCTGAACATACCTATTGAGAGCCAACTGCAATAGAAGAAGAGATACTACCATACTCTGTTAAGCCCAAGTCAAGTGGAGAATCCATGGGATATGAGATGACACAGAGAGAGAGAGAGGCACCAAGGAGCACCAAGGCACACGGTCATTTTAAGCCACTAAATTGTGTGATTGTCTCTTACATAACAATAATGTCTTAGTTCATTCAGTCTGCTCTAACAGAATACCATAAATTGGGTGGCATATATGAAACAGAAATGCATTTCCCATAGTTCTGGAGGTTGGAAATACAAGATCAAAGTGCTGGCAGATTTGGTTCATTGATAGCCACTTCCTTCCTGATTCATAGATGGCTATCTTCTTGCTGTTACTCACATGGAAGAAGGTGTGAGCTTCCTGACGTCTCATTGATAAGGGCACTAACCACCTCCCAAAGTTCCCACCTCCAAATATCATCACACTGGGGGTTAGGCTTCAGCATATGAAATCGAGGGAGACATATTCAGTCCATAGCAAATAAATAAGCAAAACATGAATAGCATGTTGCAGCTGAAAATCTAACTCTAAAACCTTTACTATGGATTTATATCCTGTTTTTACTTTTTACAACTGTGTGAAGATGAGGAGCTCACTTAAATTTTCTGATTCTCAGTGTCCTTGTCTATATGATAGACTTGCATTCACTCATTTAATAAACTCTATTGAGAACATGGAGATAACATGATGAATAAGCCACAATCTCTGCCTCAAGGTGTTCACAGTTTGTTTGAGAAAACAAGGCAAAATGCCAGAAAATCATAGTGCAGGGCTGTCAGTTCTCTTATTTCACTAAGTACAGCAACCCCTGGAACCCATGGGATGGGTGGGAGGAGTACTAGATTCACTGCTAAGGCTGGTAGGGGAAGTGATAGAAGAATTAGAGTATAAACTGGGACCAACAATGCAGGGAAGTTAGCCAAGTGATGGAGATAGGATGGATCATAATGAAGATGTTTAAGACAAGGGAGCAGCATGTATTTAGAGTTCAGAGCTAAGAGAAAGTACAGGGCCTTAGGGAAGAAATAACCAGCTGGACTGGGAGTAGGTGTGAGAGCACAGGGTGTTTATATCCATTTTAAGTCCATTATTACAGAGTTGACCAATCTAAGAGACCTAAAATGAACTTCTCAGAAATGAATTATGTTGTCAATTTTAACCTTTAGGGAGGACACAACTTGGTGAATGTGCTGTGAAAAAGGGTTATTTTAAGCATTCCTGGGAGGAAAAAAAAAAAGACTTGATTCTAGAAGAGAAGATGGTCTTACAATTCAGAGATGTGTTCGGGGAAGCAGTGGAGAATATATAAGTCAATTAAGAAATGCAAACTTTTTTGTTTTGCTTTAAATAGAAAAAGTCCAACTCAAATAGTGCTCAAAAGAAAGGATTCCGTTTGAGTTGGAAAGTGTAACTCCCTGAAACAATTATCAGTGAGAATAAACATTATTTGATGCTGTTTCAAGCCCTGTGAAAATTATATCAGCTTCTGGATTACACCCATTTAATACAGGGACAGAGGATAGAACACTGAAACGTTAATTGAATCAAGGGTCAGTAGGTTACAATAAGACTTTCCAAGAACAATAAGTATGATGCAAAAACCAAGGAGGGGAGATGAATGTTTCATTCAAGTGGTGGAGGATTGAGTTTCAGGGAAGCAGAGTCCTCAACCCAAGGAAAGTAGAGTCGGGGGGAAACCTGCCTTTACTTTGGAGCCTTAGGTCAGGCTATCAGCATATCATTCATTAAAGCAATGCTGGGGAGTTGCCTGGGCCCCTGCCTTGGCCCAACTATAAACCTCTCAGGAGGATAAAATATCAGGAAAATGAACATTGCTAGTAAATGACCTTAAGGAAATCAGTGTTCCTATACTAGGCATGTGGGTTCCCTGCCTGCATGTTCCCTTCTAGATCACATTCCTTGTTCTGGGAACCCGGAATTCTGTTCCCAAAGCATCCCAAGCCTGTTTCCAGGGCTTGTACAGTCTTTTTTGCTTAGGTCTGTCCTAATAAAAATTACTCAGAGATGAACTAAAAATGCTTCACACACAATGTTGTTTTAACCTCAGATCCTCTGGAAGTGCATTATCTATTCTGGTACAAGCCATGGACTAAGAAGTAGAAAATGCAGGAAATTTCCCCTGATCTCTGTATACTTCAAATATGGACTGGTCCCAGAATAATTTAGTAAGTGTTATGATCCTACGTATTAAGTAAGGGAAGTTGCTTAGTGTGAAAGAACCAATGCAAAAAATAATTAAATCTCTCCAGGAGGGAGAAGCATAGAACAAATAAGTATTGAATACCTTTGTTTAAGTTTACCTTTCCATGAATGTGTGATGAGTACAGCAGCAAATATATACAAAGTACATTAGGCACATAAACACACAGACAATTAGAACTAGTGTACCCTGCACAATGCAGAACAATTGTGACACCTTCTAAATGTTTAGATCACTCTTTGAGGATTAAATTCGGGAAACTGCCATGGATGAGGCCATCTCTAGAAGTAAGTCACTATTGACAGCCAGGTTCCCCAAGAGTTTTAGGGAGTCTCAGATGGAGATTTGAAGAAGCATAACAGGAACATGATTGTCCCTGAGAAAATTTGAACCTCACCAGGTGAAAAATTCTGGTTTTGAGTTAACAGATGAGCCAACAGAGAAGGGATGTCCAGTACAAAGGTGAGAAATGGACAAATGAGATGGAGAATTGACACCAATAAGTCACCTACCCTGGACGTTCAGAGGAAAGGACATTGGAATGAGAACATTTGGCAGTAAGGTATCTGTGACAGGTACATGGAGAAGAGTGCTTGAAACTTCATAGCTTGAAGACATTGGCCATTATCATCATTTCTCTACCATTTCTTGGATTCCATGATTACTCATCAAGTAAAGATTTGAGTATCATTTGGATTCCCATGTAAGCTAGCCAGTAGGGAAATGACTGGCTGCTTGTGAAAGTGACGTAACAGATGCACCCAAAGATGAACCCAATGAGTCATGGCCTTGCATATTGCCTACCCTTGAGTTTGGCTTATAATCAATACCTTTGTTTTGCTTCTTACCAATGAACTATGGCAAAGATGATGGATGTCACTCTTGTGATTGTTTCATTATCTAAGACACTGCCTTAGCAGACTGGACCTAGAAAGATTCCCCTGCTGGCCTTGGAGAAGCAAACAGTCATGTTGTGAACTGGCTCTGAAGAAGGCCACATGGCAGAGAACCATGGGCAGCCTTTAGGAACTCAGAGTGGGCTCCAGCCTCCAGCCAGTAAGAAGTGAGGCCTTTAGTCAGACAGTCGCAAGGAAATGAATTCTGCCATCAACCTGAGTGGGATCAGAAGCAGATTCTTCCCCAGTCAAGTCTCCAGATGAAAACCCAGACTGGGCTGACATCTTGATTGCAGGCTAAGGAGGCCACGGGGTAGAGGACCCTCAGCTGTTCCCAGACTCCTGACCCACAGAAAATGATATAATAAATATGTGTTGTGTTAAGCTGCTAAGTGTTTGGTGACTTGTTATGCAGGAATATAAGACAAATACGCTGAGTTTCAAGTCTACTTCTTATAACAAAGAGCAGGTAGGATGTGCTGTGTGTATTCATAACAGCAACTGGCAAGTGTAATGTGTCTGTGTGTGTGCGCATGCACGTATGTGCCAACAAGCTTTGTACACAAACACAGATTAAATGAAGACCTAGTACTTAGAGAAACCAATGGGCTGGGGATGCTTCTTATTGGATAAGGCAAATGAAGAGGAGCACTTGGCATTCATAAATCTAAGATGCTTCCCACCCTGATATTGTATGGATTTGAGATCAATGGTTAAGACCATGGATTTGGGTGTCAAAAGACCAGGTTTCAAATATTTTTCTACTGTGCAATTTTAGAACAATTACTTAAATTCTATAGCTCAGTTTTCTCATCCATAAAATGAGAATGATAGTAGTTAGTACATACCACATAGAGTTGACAAGTACATTAAATGAGCTAATATACATTAAGTGCTTAGAATCAGGTCTGGCATAAACTGAACCGTACGTAAACATTTGTTATTGTGAATCCACAGTTAAAAAGCAAAGGTGTCAATTATGAACCCAGGAATTAGGATGTGTGATCTCCATATTCAACCTCTTTGTCCAGTGCCCTCAAGAAGACCCAGGAAGAGGCCCAACAAGCTTCAACATTATGCGTAGAAAAAAATGGGTCCTTTGACTTTGCACAATCCTAGACATACAACCACACATCTATCACCACTGAGATTGTTTCCTAACTTGTCTACTGTGTACCTGATGACAGCAAATAAAAACAAAAAATAATATAAGTGAAACAACTCTGTCTTCCTGTGCATAACGGATGTTCATAAATCATTCATCAGCAGAAAAACAAGCGAGTGATCATGCATCTCAGCAAATAAATCACCCATCAGCAATGTTTCTGGAAACTGAAACAAGAAACTTCTGCAGGGAACTGAGCAAGCCTACTGAGATGGATAAGTCAGGCACACCATTAGTCTGAATTAGAGTCTTGACTTTAAAGGAAAGTCCATCTCCTAACTGACAACTACAACCTCAGGTGTTACTATATAATTCGACCTTGTCCTACTGAAATCAGAGTCCTAAACAGTCTGTTTCCTGGCATGTAAGAGAAATTTATAACTGGTATGTAAAAGCAAGCTTCCTGGACATCAGCTGGGAAACTGACATTTCAGAAGTCATCCAGACCAGAGATGTGCTTCTGACACATTTTGGATACAAGTTGAAACTCAGAAAGGTGATTCTGACAAACCAAATATATAATTTTAATAATGAAATATTTTATCCTAAGGAAATATTTTAAAAATTGCCTATCAAAAAAGTCATAAAATCTTGAAGCTGAAAGGGACCTTAGAAATTAATGAGCTCAATGTTAGTGCGGTAAGATTAAAGTGTTTTTTCCCAATATCACAAAGCTAGTGAGGGTCAAAACTGGGAATGGGACCTAAGTCTCTCATTTCTCAGCCCAGGCTAAGATAGAAAAATAAGGAAACTGAGGCTCAGAATTGTTAAGTAACTTACCCAAAGTCAAACTGTGAATAGGAGAAAGATTTATGGCTGGAACTTGTCTTTCTAATCCTAATATTTGTGCTTTTTATATCTTCATTATAGTACCTCCATTGTGAGGATAAGATATTATGTTCTGTTCCCAGGACGTGGCTTATAGCATGACATACATTCAGTAAATTTTATCTAATATTAAAATGATAAAAATGAGAAAGTAGGATCATTATGTTAAATTGTCATTTTTCAGCACTACTTAAAATATGGAATGCTTGAGTCATAGACATATAATCCCATACAACATAGCATCTAACCAGGATATTTTGCCTCTTTATGATGAAAGAGACATAGGAGTGGGTCCAGGACCATGGTGTCTATTGATTAAATCACCTGGTTATTGACGGCCTGGTAGAGTGATGTTGGAATAGTGTGTTAAAGGCACGACTGATGCACTAACTTGGAGACAACACCTTGTAAGGATAGGAGGCTATGCTCCTGTATTCAGTACATACATTAAATAAGAGACCTTTAATATGGCCCTGTGTCCCCAGTAGGAAGAATACATGAATCCAGACAACAAAAGGTGGAGGTAGGAGTGGTCCTTTTTATTATCATCCCTAGTGATGCACAGTGGGGGTGTCATACTTCCTTGATCCCCAGCTCTTGGATATACAACATTAGAAGTCCTCTCCTCCAAAGAGGTTCAAGGATCACAATGAACTCCAAACTACCACTGGCTCTTGCGCACTTTGGGTTTCTTGCGTGCAGGACTCATCAGGCAAAAGTGAATCACCTCTTGTCACAGGTAATTGACTCCGATCAGCAGGAGGCAGTAGGACTCCTGTTACAGGACAGACGCAAAGAGGAATACGTGTCAATCTTGGGTAATGCATGCGGGCACCTCTTGGTACTCTCTTGCCAAATGTGACTGTGATTGGACGAGTGGAGCAATCTTGGCTCAAGAAGGGAATGGTTATCAGGATCTGAGACCCATGAAGAATGAAGGTTTGGGTTGTACACAGGTAACCCACCAAACCCAGTAGAGGTGATTACTGAAGGTGAGAGATTTAGAATGGATAGTGGAAGAAAGATAAGACAAACACCAGCTCTGTTCCCACAACCAACTGCAGCAAAATAGTCTGCAATTCATCCCGCTAACCTCCCTATTATAAGTTTCCCCTCAGACAGAGAGGGCCACCTTCATAAAATCAAAGAGTTGAATGGTTACCAGGGGCTGGGGAGAGGGGGAAAAAGGGGAACTACTAGGCAACAATAATAAAGTTTCAGTTCAGCAAGATGAGTAAGCTCCAGAGATCTGTACAACATTGACCTATAGTTGATAACATTGTACTGTACACTTAAAAACTTGAAAGAGTCAAAACTCAACATTCATATAAGGCACACTTCTAATTAAATATATGCATGAGCTACAGAATATATATATATTTATATGCTCACATATATGATACTACTACAGACATAGAACATTTAGCCAATCATTTCCATCGTAAAATGCCCCAAATAAAGTGGGTGAAGGGCTCGTTCCAAATGGACAATTATTTTATGAGAACCTAATATGACATTTCATATCATCTCATTGGCCATTGGGAAAACAATGATAAGACAGAGCCCTTGACCTTAGACAGCTTCAGGCCAGGAGAGAGAAGCACGCTAACAGATTATTTTGGTTTCCTAAATAGCTTATTTTTGATTTGGAGCTATCAGGCAGTGGGGAAATTCCAATTTATTTTCACCCACATTTTTTTTAGTTTCATATTCCAGTTATGCCTGTACAAATGGAAGAGCTAGAAAAATCTGAATGCTAAATGTGAAATAAACTTTGCTGTCAGGCATAATTTAGTGACCCATGTTTTGTCATCCTCATTGGTCAGATATTTTAGTTGTCACTAACTCCCACTTGTTTTAGCCCAGTCAGCTCCCAAGAGAGAACCCTCTTCTCAGAATTATTTGTTTCTAGGCAGCAAAAATTACCGATATCTGAGATGATTAAACTTGATAGCTCACCAAAGCAAGGTGGAATGGAAATGGCCTAAGTTCAAATTCTTGATTAAAAAAAAAAAAAAAAAAAATTGGTCTGAAACATAAGAACTGGGACCAGAAGGGCTAAAAATATATTCTTGTGCCATGAGGGGCAGTGCTCTAAAGGGTTATTTTGTACCATAAACAACAGGCTCCTCTGAGCCAGCATCATTCTCTGCTGCAGGAGTTGCATGTATATCATTAAGCTCTTAGTCAGCTGACTTCCAGTCACATGGGTCCTGCTTGAGTCTGGGCCCTCTTTGATTTCTATGAGGCAGGGAACTTGCCTCTGAATGGTGAGTTATTGGAACTCTGTTGCTCCCAATTTTCACATTTGTGTGATCTTACAGGGGTTTTGTTATTAGACTTGTTCTATGAAATGCAAAGTGAAGCCCTTTAGCAACAGGCATCTTTTTTTGATAGAGTCAAACAAATAGTTTCCTAGTCTCTTTCTTCTCTCACCTTTGTAAATGGAGCACAGTTGTCTGGGCGAAGCTTATATCATTACTCCTACATTCCCCTCACTGCAGTTTTTCAAAAAGAGGAAATGGGGGTAGAGTAGGAGATGGGAGGGAAGGGGTAAGGAGGCAAGGAGAGAGGAATGGAAAGAAGAGGAGGAGAGGAGAGGAGAGGAGAGGAGGGGAGAGGAGAGGAGAGACATATATGATGACTTTACTCCAGCTATGCCCCAAGGACATACCCACCTTACAGTGGGTTCTTGAAGGTAATTATACAAAGTAGGTTTTCCACTTATTAGGTATGTGAGTTTCATTATTACCATTAGGGGTCAAGTACATTTTTAAAGAATCTTTTTTGAAAAACAATATTCAGAATAATGCAATAAGAAATTTTGCAATTTTTCAATACTCGGAGAACAAATAGGCAATCTATTAATTGTCCATTCCAGTGGAATTCCTAGGAAGTCTTCACAAATAAACACTTCTTGAACTTCCAAGAAAATGTTACATCATGCATAAAAATACATATATTTTTTTAAAAAAAGCAATGTCATCACTGTCTTTTTAAAAAGTATACTTGAAAATTTTAACGTAAAAGCAACTCTCTTTCCCAGTGACTAGGTTGAAATAGGACTGAATAACTTTTGGGACAATAAACATGGGAAAGGGGAAATGTTTATCAGATAGTAATTTATTCTATTCCCTTACAAGCCAAAATAGATTCTAACCAGAATAGCTTAGTTTCAGATTGGCTCATCCTACAGTATTTATGAATATAATTTTTAAATTTTTCTAACCAGAAGGAAAAGTAGATTATTTTCCAATAGCTATGTGGTCCATGGGCAGGTATAGTTTTCTGAACCAATTTTCTGGTAAGTGTCAGAGATCCCAAGAAGAATTTCTCCAAGTCCATACTTTATCCACTCTCCTGCTTCTAGCATCTCCTCAGTAAAGACTAGAAGAGAAAGAAAATATCTCTGATCTTTTCAAAAAACAAGATGTCGAAAAGATGAAACACAGATCAGGTTGTGAACTTTATATGTGAGAAAGGTAAAATTAGAGTGGGAAAAAAAAAAAAAAAGGAAATTCTCATAACGTGAACATCAACTATGTGCCAGACACTATTATAGGGGTGATTGCTTTGTGGAAATAAATGAACACCATCCAAATGAGAACAAAAAGGGCTATTTACTGAGAGATGGCTATAGCAAGGGAGTCAGCCACTGTCACTTACATTTTGGCAGAGATTCAAAAACAGACAGAGGAGTGGGAAAGCTTTATAGTAGAAAAAAGAAAGTCTTTAAATATGCTCTGATTGCAGGCTGTGGGCACAGGGAAGTTGTAGGTGGGATAACTAGAAGGACCTTCTATGTGATTCGTTGGGGTGCATATGTGGCTTTTTCTGGTTGGTCCTGAGTTGGAAACAGAAATAAAAATTAGGGAAGCTGGCAGTTATTAATCAAGTCTTGCTCATTTGGGATCAATTGTTACAGAGGTTATTGTTTGACTTGCTGTATTTTTACTAGAGACAGCAGTCTGACTTCCTGGAAATCTGACTTCTAGAAGCCTGTCTTCCTGGGCTGTTTCTTGTATAAGGGATTAGTTTCCTGGGCTGGTTGCTGCAGGTTATGGGTCTGAATGAAATTTTATATGGTCTGGCCATTCATTGTCCACTAGTATATTCAGGCTCTCAACAGATATTTTCTTCTCATTTCAGTTTTACCTCCATTCTGTGAATTAAAGACTATCTTCCCATTTTATGAAAAAGTAAACCAAACCTCAGAAAGATGTCAAAATCTTGTCTATAATGACTCAGTTGGCAAGTTACTGAGAAACAGATTTAACCCAAGTTTGTCAACATATTACTCTTTGTGGAAACAGAACACTTCTGGTTGGTCCACTGTTTAAAATCTTGGATTGTCAGGAAACACAAGCTTTCTTACTGATAAGAGTACTTAGGAGAATGTTTCCATGGGTGTTCCTCAGGGTCAGCAGTTCTACATTCCATACCCTAACTGCTTCCAAAGAAGCCTGTAGATCCAAGAAAGATCTAACGGATCTAGAGTTGCTCCTTTTCATCGATGTGCACATGTTCTCTGTCCATCATTGTTTTCCTCTGCTCATCAGTTTAATATGACGAACACTAATTGAGAACTTAAGTGCTAGAGGATATCAAAATGAATTAATGCACAGTTGTAGCCTATGATTAATTCTTATTATCGTGGGTGGGAAAGATATTTAAATACATGATATAATCAGCTAAGGATCATGTGAGAGATAGGCCAGGCCATTGCAGGAGCTCACCATCAAGGCACATTGCCTCTGGGAGATCATGAGTTCAGGATCAAGAAAAGCTGAGTCACAAGGGCAGCAGCATCCAGCTGGAGGAAAGTTGCCTTTGTCCTGAGCTATTTACTACCTGTTGCTTGGGCAACACACCCTCTCCCGAAGCTAAGCTATTTCTTATAAAGTTTGGTATCTTCCTTTGCCAGTATCTGTTTCCAGGACTGCCCTGATATTTCTGCAAGATCTTGTGTCATTTGCCATCATTGGTGATAGGCAGCATTTGGAGTCAAATTCCAGAGCCTCAATTCCATCAATTTTCCCTGACACAGGACGTATGAGCTCAAGTTCATAGTGGCAAACAAAATACACTTTTTCTCAGAAACGGGCAAGTATTCAATGATTACAACTTACTGCAGGGCTCCTGGAGTAGGTGGAAACCGAAAATCAAGCTTTGCTAAGGCTACCATAACAAATTATCACAGACTGGGTGGCTTTAAAACAACAGAAATCTATTTCCTCACAGTTCTGGAGTCTGGAAGTTCAAGATCAAGGTGTTGGCAGGGTTGGTTTCTTCTGAGGACCCCGGTCTCCTTGGCTCGCAGATGGGCCCCTTCTTCCTTTGTCTTCACACGGTCTTTACTCCCTGCATGCCTGTATACTAATCTCCTCTTCTTATAAGAACACTAGTCAGATTAAATTTGGACCCACCCTAGTGACCTGATTTTACCTTAATGACATCTTTAAGAGCCCCACGTCTACATACAGTTATATCTGAGGTACTTGGGGTCAAGACCTCAACATAGAAATTTGGCAGAACACAATTCAGCCCGTAACACGAGGCCTAAGTTTGGGCATCAAGGTGGGTCTTTCGGAAGCTTCATCCTTGCATCTCAATGTTTGGATCGAACTCTAATTCCTCTTCTATAAACCACAGCCAAGGAACCAGGAGCTGGAAGTGGGAAATCTGGATGCTTGCTTCCACCCACAGGACAAGTCATGCCTGACCTGGAGGCTAGAAGTTAATATCTTGCCCAGTTCAAATATGCCCGGGAAGTAGAAATGGGAAGCAAAACAAGGTCAAGTGTCTTTTAAAACATAACATCCTGCCCATTAGTAAAGGGAAGTTGGATACATCTCAAGTTCTGCACAATCTGGTGAGCAATTCTGCCCCTGTAAAGGAAGCATTGGAGGATAAAGGTGGGCTGGGGAAAAATGAAGAAACTTAACTATAAGATCTCTCTACTACAGTCAGAGGTTAAATTAATGTGGGAAACAGGGCAGGAATTGCCTTCTTGCTCTGTCTGCTCTTTGGTTCCTGGCCATAACCCACATGCTCAAGACCATTCACATTCTCCTCCTGCCTCCACCTTGGCTTCCCAGCCTTAGTGCTTACCAGAGCCTGGCTTCTCTTGCTCACCACCCAGCACGATGTTCTCTGTCTGTTTCATAATTTAGGAGCAAAGCATCCTTATCAACTCCTCAAGATCCAAGCTCTGCCAGGAACACGGTCTACATGAAATGTATAGATCAAAATCCCAAAGAGTTTGACATTTATATTTTTAATATTTCTTTTTTCCTTTTTAAAACACCCACAGGCTGTGACTGAAGTGGAAATGTTTGCTTTTAATTGCAGCGTGTACTCCATTGGCTCTGAGGCTGCGAGTCCTCCCTCTCCTCAGAAGCATAACGTTTGTATCAAACAGAGCTGGGAATGCAGAGAGGAACAAAAGGTCTGAAATGCCATGTGATAAGAAAACTTCTTTTAAAATTCTTCAATAACAGGCATCTGGAGAAAGTTTAATTCACAGAGGAAAAAGATTTAGCATACAAGGCTACTCTAAACCCTTTAATAATTATTTTTTTCAACCCCAAGCCCTTGTTTGGAAACATTGCATTTCTCTGCATCTGAAACATAAATACTGGCAAGTCTGTAGCAGCATCTTTATGTAACAATCACTTGTTGAGCGTCTCCTAGGTTCTGTGGGGTACACAAAGATGAAAGAGGCATGGCGTTAGCTTCAAGTGGCTTAGAAACTGGCATATCCAAACTGGTTCTCCGTACAGCTTACATGCCCAGGGAGACAGACGAGAAAACTTCCATCTGGGTCCAGGCAGCCTTGTGACCAAAGTTCCCCTAAAGGTTTTGCTTCCAATATGTTCAAGCACCCTATTCACACATCTGACTCTAATATGTTCCACTATGTTATGAGTCAGGTTTAGTTACAAACATTAAGAATCCTGCTTTCTTGAATAAGAGGATTATAAGCCTTCTTTAGCGGTCTCAGAATTCAATTACTAACATCTCTGCATAACAATGACTATTTTTTCACCAGAAATATTTTCATTATGATGAGCAATGCTGGGTTGAAGGCTGCTCAGGAGATACCACAGATTTCTAGTCCCAACTGCCTGCATCTAAACAGAATCTGAGCAGCTCTTTTGAAAGGACTTCCTGTAAAGGAGCCAAGTGCATGCAAGAGAACACCCTTATCTCTTCTGCCTCCTCCCAGTTTCTGACCTTGGTGTTCCTTCACCCCCTCCTTCCTGATACCAATAATAAACTCAGACATCTTTATGCCAGAGAAGATAGCATATATTTGGTTGCCCCCACCTTGCATTCAGACTAACTAAACTCTAATCTAAAATGACACAACTATCTCAGATGGGTAAGAGTTGGCACTTATTTTCAAGCAAGGCATGTTGATTTGGCACCTCATATGCACTCTACCCTGTACTGATCCTGCTCGAATACAAGTTGTGGAAAACAAGTTCTCTCTCCTCTCAACAGCACCCTTGAACTACTGTCACACAGTGCACCTTGTCACACAGAGACATCTGTTTTCTGGTGCATCTGGTTCTCTCCTTCTCATATCCCAACATTTATCTGTGCTCTTCCACTCCACTCACCATTCCCACCCCACCCACCTAGTCCCCACCACCTGTGCCAGCAGATGTGCTTTGCTAACACTGTCAGATCACGCATGTAAAAATATTGTTTCCATTTTAGAGATAAGAAAACTGAGACTCAGAGAATATGTGACTTACATGGATGCATACTGGTTGTGAGTGGTTGAAAAAAATTCAGTTATTCTAACCCCAGAATTCATGGTCTTTTTGCTATATGAAGAATTCATAGTGTAATAATATCTTGCATTTTAGAGCTTTGTGGGAGGGATATATTTTTAGGAATATTATTTCATGTTGCTGTCATGACCACAGCTATTTGGGAAAGGTAGTATGGTTCTGCACATAGGAGATATCCATGCATGGACACTGGAATCCAACATTCATGGATTCTTATCTGGACTGTATCCCTGACTAGCTGAGAAAACTTGAGAAATCCCTATGACACTTGAGACTCACTTTCCTTATCTAGAAAAATTGAGAGGTGGGGACATAGTAATAACCCTCCCTTGAAATTCTGACATATGGAGTAAGTTAGAAGGAAAGTTGAACACATTACCTGGCACTGTGTAGTGGTCCAGTTGAGTTCAACTCTTTTCTCCTGTCTTAATTCCATACTAGGCTAGATTGAATTACATCATCTGTAAAGGTTTCTTTCCAGGTTTAAAATTTTATTAAAACACCCTTAGCCATTTTTTATCCCCTTCCTTCTTTTAGCTACGTTACTATGTTTTGTTCCCAGAGTTCTTCAGGGAATTTGATCAAGATTGATAGGCTGGGGTTTTAATCCAAGCATATGGATGTGGCTTACAATTGTGCTGATTCTAGATGTGTCTAAGTGACATCGAGGGAACTTTATCTCCTCCTCCACCTCCACTTCCCAGGCTAATATTATTAACATAAGCCAGAGGCAAGAAAGTGATAGGTACAAGCAACAGACATGGCAAATGAATTATCTCAAGGTACTTATTCCTTGGCAGTGAGACTAGCAACCTAGCAATTCATCTGCAATAAAACTCCAAGTTTTCCAGAATGAGTTGGCATAGTGCTCCCACTGGCTTACATTTTCAGCCTAATTTGTAAAGAAAAATTAGGGACATTCTGTTCACATTTACTTTTTCCTTTCTTCTTTCTTCTCATTAAAAACAAATAAGTACTTATTAACTCTAGAGGTCAATTAAAGAGTAGACAGGAAGATTGATAGTCAGGAATAGAGAAAAGGTGAGGTTAAAAACAAGGTCTGCACTAGACCTGCTTTTACATATTGATGCCAAAGTTACCCAAGCTTATTTGAAGTTGATAGTTGATGATGGAGCCACTCAGCTTCCCCCATGATGGAGATTAATGCTCCTCCTTTGCAAAGAACTCCACCATTTAGTCAGGGCTTCACTCTACTGGGCTTGTTTTCTCTCTTTTCATTTAATCTAATTTGATGAAGCAAATTCTTTGCACCAAACCACCTCCATCACCCACCTTCCCAACCCCACACAAAAGAAAAACAACAATAGTTGAAAATGTATTCAATACACCGAAACAAATGTATTTCGAATTAAAGATTATAAATACAGGTCACCCTTTAGAACAAGCAAACACAAGTCAAACATTATTCTTCTTGATTTGTTCTAGGTCATTGTTCTCCTCTGCCTGGTTGCAGGACACTAATGGATCATCTTGATAAAAATTCATTTTTCCATCCGTCTGTTAGATTGTACTCTTAATGTCAATTTCTCCTAATGTATCTTGATTTTGCTCCAGCCCCAGCTGCAAACACACCACATTTTATTAAAATACAGTCTCATGTCTCCTATCCTCTAAATAAGGGAAGTAGCTGCAAGATCATTTTCTCCCCTTGTATTTGCAGTTTTAAATTTCAGCATATGTTCGCATAATGATTTCATTCAATATCGTTTCCAAAGACAGAGGCCCTTCTGAATCAATTTCTTGACTCAGAACGAGGTCAAAGCAAATAAGCAGTTTATACACATAAGAAAGGGAAATCTGATAGCAACAAATGTCAAAAGCAATAGAGAAGAGAATATTTCATTTGGGAAACAATTCTTAAAGCATAGGAAGTTTTGTTCTATCCTAATCAAAAGGGAAAATGCAAGGGGCAAAGAACCCTCTAATTCTTCCACAGCCATCTGACAAAACTAGGACGATGAAAGTTTTTAAAGTATGAAATGTGCACACAGTTTACTTCCCAAGTTCAAAAATGAATTATAAAATTATTTACTAGAAAGGTGAAGGTGGCTCTGAGCAAACCCAAACCTAACATTCCTGCTCCAGCTGTTAGAAGCCAGACCGAGGCAACTTGGCAAAGAATCAGAGGAAGATGTGACTGAAAAATCAAGGACACACAGTCATGTAAGAGGAAAGGCAAGGCAGATAAAGCCAGACACAGCCTGCAGATGAGGAAACCAAAAAACGGAGAATTTAAATGAATTGGTGGAGATTGACATCAGCAGCAACAACAACAACAAATCACATTGTTGGAGCTGGGTCATAACTTGTAGACTTTGGGACATATTGAAAGGATTTTAAGGGAGTACACAATGGGGACTGTAAAAAGCAGTGTTTTAGGAAATGAGTGAATGTATTAATTAAGGTTCTACAAAGAAACAGAACTAATAGGTGATATCTATCATCTATCTGTCTATCTATCTAACTATCTATCTATCTGTCTATCTATCTATCTATCTATCTATCTAGATATATAAACAGTCAGGCAGAGGGTGAATTCTCCCTTACTTCATTTTTTGTCCTATTCAGGCCTTCAATGGATTGGATGAGGTCCACCCACACTGGGGAGGGCCATCTGCTTACCTAATCTACTGATTCAAATGTCAATCTTATCTAGAAACACTGCACAGACACACCCAGAATAATGTTTAATCCAATGTCTGGGTACTCCATACCCGAGTCAAGGAACACACTCAATGAACCCTCTCGGTGAGTACAGCCCATCTGTTCTTCAATGCACTAAGTCATATTTCTTAGGGACTTAGGAGAATAGTCTATCAATTTCTATTCTTTCTGGGGATTGGTGGTCCCAAAGGTGATTATAAATCTAAAAATAATTCCATTTTCCTTTTTCTTTCTGAAATACAGTCTCCATTCCTCCTCATGGTCTATAAAACCTATGAGACTTTGGTACCTCACCTCCCTCTCCACACTGCCCACCCCTTCCTCCATGTTACTCCACCAACACTGGCCTTTTTCCCACCACAGGAAAGTACCTTATGTAAAGTATTCTTCTCCAACACTCTTTACCTGGTAGTAATTCTTTGCATTGGGCTTAATGCTATCTGATATATTCTTTTTTTTTTTTTTAAACATCTTTATTGGAGTATAATTGCTTTACAATGGTGTGTTAGTTTCTGCTTTATAACAAAGTGAATCAGTTATACATGGGAACTGATATGTTCTTATTTATCTACTCCACACAAAAACACACCTGTAGAGGAAAACCTTGGAGATATTGCACGTTCGGTTCCAGACCACTGCACTAGAGTGAATACCACAATAGAGTCACACAAATTTTTCAACTTCCCAGTGCATATAAAAGTTATATTACAATGTACCATAGTCTATTAAGTGTGCAATAGCATTCTATCTAAAAACATAATGCACATACCTTAATTTAAAAATCCTATTACTCAGCCATAAAAAGGAATGAAATAGTGACATTTGCAGAGATGTGGATGGACCTAGAGACTGTCATACAGAGTGAAGTAAATCAGAAAGAGAAAAACAAATATCATATAATATCACCTATATGTGGAATCTAGAAAAATGGTACAGATGAACTTATTTGCAAAGCAGAAATAGAGACACATATGTAGAGAATAAACTTATGGATACCAAGGGAGGAAGAGGGGGTGGGATGAATTGAGAGATTGGAATTGACATATATACACTACTATGTATAAAATCGATAAATAATGAGAACCTACTGTGTAGCAAAGGGAACTCTACTCAAGGCTCTGTGGTGACCTAAATGGGAAGGAAATCAGAAAAAGAGGGGATATATGTATACGTATAACTGATTCACTTTGCTGTACAGCAGAACCGAACACAACACTGTAAAGCAACTATACTCCAATAAAAATTAATTTTAAAAATCATTTATTCCCATCAACAGTGTACAAGGGTTCCTTTTTCTCCACACCCTCTCCAGCATTTATTATTTGTAGATTTTTTGATGATGGCCATTCTGACTGGTGTGAGGTGATACCTCATTGGAGTTTTGATTTGCATTTCTCTAATAATTACTGATATTGAACATCTTTTCAAGTGCCTGTTGGCCATCTGTATGTCTTCTTTGGAGAAATGTCTATTTAGTCTTCTGCCCATTTTTTGATTGGGTTGTTTGTTTTTTTGATATTAAGCTGTATGAACTGTTTGTATATTTTGGAAATTTGTCCCTTGTCAGTAGCATCGTTTGCAAATACTTTCTCCCAGTCTGTAGGTTGTATTTTCATTTTGTTTATGGTTTCCTTTGTTCTGCAAAAGCTTTTAAATTTAATTAGGTTTATTTTTGTTTTTATTTCCATTACTCTAGGAGACGGATGCAAAACAATATTGCTGCAATTTATCTCAAAGAGAGTTCTGTCTATGTTTTCCTCTAGGAGCTTCATAGAATCCAGTCTTGGTGCAATCACTATGCAGAACAGTATGAAGGTTCCTTAAAAAACTATGTATAGCATTACCATACGATCCAACAATCCCACTCCTGGGCATATATCTGGAGAAAACTACAATTCAGAAAGATACATGCATCCTGATGTTCATAGCAGCACTATTTACAATAGCCAAGACATGGAAACAACGTAAATGTCCATCAACAGAGGAATGGATAAAGGAGATGTGGTGTGTATATATATATATATATAAATGATACAAATGAACTTATTCACAAAACAGAAATAGACTCACCGACATAGAAAACAAATTTATGGTTACCAAAGCGAATTGGGGGGGGGGGGGGAATAAATTAGGAGTTTGGGATTAACATATACACACTCCTATATATAAAACTGGTAAACAACAAGGACCTACAGTATAACACAGGGAACTATACTCAATATCTTATAATAACCTACAATGAAAAAGAATCTGAAAAAGAAAATATATATATATATATATATATATACACACACATATGTGTGTGTATAACTGAATCACTTTGCTGTACACTTGAAACTAACACAACATTGTAAATTAACTATACCTCAATTTATTTTTTTTTAATTTTTAAAAATGCAGATAATAACCCCCTACTCCATGGGGTTCTTCTGACCATTAAATGAGACCACAAATGTGAAATTTCTTAGCACAGTCATTTTGAGAAGAACAGTGACTCAGAAACTGTTTATTGTTTAACTCTGAATGGTTTTGAATACTGGTATTTACAGAGTCAATTAAGAGGATGCTATATAGTAAATATCTATATCACTGCAAAAAAAAAAATTCTTTACTGCTAAAAAATGCTAACCATCATCTGAAAATACAGGGTTCCCGCAAACCTTCAATTTGTAAGAAACACAATGTCTGCAAAGCACAATGAAGCAAAGTGCCTATACTGCAGCTTCTACAGGTATGCCTGTACTACAGCCTCCTAGAGCAGAAAACCTATCACTGATACCTGACACATACTAGAATCTTTGTAAATGTTTTCTGAATGAATGAATGAACTTGTTAAGGGGCGTATCAGGTGAACACCTGAATAGGTGTAGCACAACCACAGACAAACTGATTGGAAGACAAAATGCCACTTCAGTGTTGGTGCACATTCTGATTTGAAAGAAAAGGGATTAAAAAACATTTCTTCTTTTCTAGTATCTTACTACAATTCCCCGCTTCCATTAGCGCCCATTCCCCTAAAGTGGTCAGTATTCATCTTTTTGTTTGCATGTGTCCTTACAAAACAGTAGATTTTTTATACATTTAAATGTGTCTAAATGACATTGTGCTATATGTCACATTCTATTTCTTACTTTTTTCATTCAGTGCTATTTTGTTAAGGTATGACCATTTTTTAATTGTATGGTAATTCATAGCATGCATCCACAATATCTTACATTTCCATTCCCTTGTGCTGGGTAATTCCTTTTTGCTATAGAAACACTGTGACAAACTCCCTTATATGTGTTCTGTTATGGGCCTGAGAGAGGATTTCTCTAGGACATTGATAGAGGAGTACGATTTTTGAGTCATAAGGCATCTGTATGCTTAATATGACTGAGTGATACATAAACACTGGGTTTCTGAATATCAACTTGCCTAGTGTACCTGGAATTATTGCACTTTTATAAGTTTTGTGAATCTGATAATTGTAAGTAATATATCTTTGCTGCATTAATTTTAAATTTCTATTTACTAATAAGTTTAAGCTTTTCATTATATGCTTTATATATTTCACCTTTACATTTTTAGTTCTATTTTTTTTGTGTGTGTTCCTATTCTTGATTTTTTCAAGCTAATGACCAAATCACCTAACTAAATGATACTCTTTTCTCTTATGATTTTTACTCCTCTGATTTATTTTCTTATAATGGGTGGCAAAACTTCCAGTCTATGCAAAGAGTCATTGTGATTACTTGTTTTTAATCTTAGAAGGAACACATCTAATTTCTAACCTCTTTAGTTTTAAAGAGTTTTGTTGTTAATCTTTCTTGTTTTCTATAAGTGTATTCAAGGTTATAATACTGTAAAAATTATTTATATGTTCCAGCTGTGTCCCACAACCTTTGCCAGTTATTTCCAAATATTTTATAATTTTTATAATTTTCTTTATAATATAAAATTATTTAGTAGTATGCTATTTATTTTGTACACTTATAGGATGTTCAAGCTATATTTACACTATTGATTTCTAATTTTACTGCATTGTGGCCATAGAATATATTCTATATAATACTGAGATTTAATTAGTGGCTTAATACTCTCTCTGTTTTAGTTAGACTAGGACATGCTTGCTGTGGTAAAAAATTAACTTGACAGCTCATTGATTTAACAGAACAGAAATTTACTTCTTGTTTAGGTCAACAGAAGCTCTCCTGCATCTGCTAACTCGGGAATCCAGGCTTCCTCTATGTCATGACTCTGCCATCAACATGACCTTATTATCCACTCTAGTTCTTAAAATCTACATATATTTTGACTCTGAATCATTTTTGTAATCACCAAGCAATACATACAGCTCCTGTTCAAAACCAGCTGTACAGGGCAATGTCTTTAGTTTGGATTCAAGGCAACCATACGGCTTTAGGATGGCTCCCCATGATAAGATTGTGTCTGGGATAATTCTGTACGTTGTATAAAACATTTTCTCTATTCCTCATTATACCTTCTTTTGGATCTCTTAATTCCCCCAAACATTCTGATTCTCACAAATGGTCCAGCTTGTGTTTGATTCAACTAGCCTCAGGCTCTGATCCACTACGGACCTTCTGTTTTGTTGGCCATCTAGGCTCTCCCTCCCACTCTTGTCATGGTTGCCATTTAAGTCTTGACTTTTATCTACTTCCTGTTTCTATCATAGTTTTGGGACAGGAAATTCTGTGAGAAAAATCTGTTAATATGCTTAATATACATTACCTAGGAAGGAGGAATTCTTATGTATTACAATTTTTTTCAAATCCCCGGAGAGTAGAAACCCTGGTTATGATCACATGACCTAATTACTCCAGCCATCTCCCCATTATTGATGTGATATGGAAATGGTAACATTGTATAACTTATGATGGATTTAGCAAAAATATGTGATAATACAGATAAATATCAATGTGATTAAATAATTTGTTCAACAACATTCATTAAGTCTGCTCTGTTCCTGGCCTTGGTAGTGGGAATTCAGGAGGAATAAGATCCAATTTGAAGGAGCTCTCAATCTAGAAAGGAAAAATCCATTAACAGACACTAATTTTTAAAATATGTAAGTTCAATGATAGATATATGCACAAAGAACCAGACAAAGACACCTACTACATAAAGCCAATGGTAACCAAGATGGATCTTGAAGGTGGCTTTGTTAGGGGATCCCACTTCAGAAAGAGGAAAGAGCATGAGCAAAGACATAAAGATGAGAAATAGTATGATGTAGGGAGGGATATCCGGCATTAGATAGTGTGGAGGACAAGCATGAAGGAAGGAGTGATGGAAAATGATTCTGGAGATGTTAGGCAGGCCCGCAGGAAACCTGGGTGCCATAAAAGAATCCTGGACTTAACCAATAGGGACGGTAGAGCCCATAAAAAGAATTAAGCAGAAAACAGACAAGGAGTGACATAGATAAAACCTTTGCCCTTCATTTCCCTTACTACATGTGTGCAGTTTATTTTCAGAAACAGTGCTTTTCAGAAATCACTTCCTCAGTACCCCTCTGTGTTATACATCATCTGTTTACCTTCATCAGCCAAACCAAAGAGGAGTTTCAGTCTGAGTGAACAAGCAACTGTGCCACCTGACCATAAAAAGACTGTCTAGAGCATCCTTCTTATACCTGTAGCACACCAGTCAGGTCAAATCACATGAACAGAATGAGAGCAAAACTCCTCCCCATCAGACTGCATATGGTGAATTCAGCTGAGAATTTGGTGCAAATTTATCAAATCTTCCCCTAGAAAAGTCAGACACTTGTATATATGCCAAGTTTCTACTTTTAAATATGTTCTGAGTTTCATTAATTCCACAAGCATTTGCTAAGCCCCTCTGTGCCTGGGAAAACCAAGATGAATAAAAGAATGTTGATCATTGTCAGATTCTCCAGGAGGAGACCCTGAGACAGGATTCCTGTGCATATGATTCTTAAGGAAATGTTCCTAGGAAAAAACACTAAAGTCAGTAGAAGAAACAGAAAAGGGAAGGAAGGAAGTCAAGCAAGGATGTGATTTCAGGCAAAGTCCCACAGAAGATTGCTACACCCTGATCCTGAAGAGCCCTGGAATATAATTTAAGTTCCAGAGCTGGTCCCAATTCAGGGCAAGGGAGCTGGTGTTGCATACTCTTCAACAAGTCAATCATTGACAAGGGACTGTATACTCCCAGTGACTTCAGGCTCTCTGTGCTGCATACAAACCAGCTCCAATAACCTAGGGTCTCAGTGTAGGTCCTTAGAAGCAAAGACAAGTAAGCTGGGGCAGAGAAACAGAGAAAGTAAAAATGGTCCGAGCAGATCTGGGCAGAGTAGCAACAGGGTCTTCTAGCGCCATCAAAGAACTTGTAGTCTAGACAGACATGATAGGAGAGGTGTAATTATGAGTTTTGGAAACTGTGAATAAAAATGAGTTTCCTATACAACTTGAGCAAAGACTGAAGTGATCAGTTTTCCTTGGGGGTTTGAGGAACCATTCATTGTGGTGGAGACGTTTGTTTGCTCTGTGTTCCACTATGTTTTATCTTTCCATGTTTCTAGTCTATGAAACTTGATTACTTTATTAACTACTTCTTCTAGTTTACAATCACTCATACTACATAGGAACTCCTGGCATTTGGGTGATCTGTGATGAATGTCACTAGCAGGTATTAGTTATCTGACTCCTTTCTTCACGTGGTAGAGCCTTCCTGTCACCAAAAACCTTCAGATGCTGCAAATAGCAATTGGTCATAAGCATCCAAGTCTATCTACAAAGCTACTTTGAGTAGTGCAACTACAAATAAAAAATTCATAATTTACAGTAGGACCAGGGTCTTTTCTTTATCTTTGTTTCATATGTTTATCGATGCCAAATTCAATTTATTGATCAGAACTAAAATAAATCCTTATCGACTCCCACCAGTTTATGGGTCTGCTTTCAGCCTATCTAGAATTTCTTACCATCACAGTATAGCACATGGCTAAGAATAAAACACTAGCTTACATGTGTAGTAAGAACAACAGTGATGCTATTTTCTTCCCAATCAATTGATTATATCCCAAATGGAACAAGAGGAGATTAAATAACTCTCCCTAAAATGGTACCTATTGTAATTGTCCATTTTTTTGACTTAAAAATCGTCTCATCCTTGAAAGACATAAAATTGTATCAAATTTACTCATCGCATATCTAAGAACACAGGAAATTGCAGTCCTTTAGAATCTTTAGAAAATTTGAGTGAAAAATTTAGACTAATATTTGTTCCAATGAATATTTAATGTATCTTCAGAAAATATTATTCCTTCACATGATGACTTCTCACGGGCCAAAATAAACATTAGTTTTGTGCTTATCTTTATTCCCACAAATCTCCAGAACTGTTTTTTGGCAACTTATAAGATAGTTTAAGAGTTAACAGGATTGCAAACATTAAAGGTAGAGATAAAGAAAGTTGGCAAACAAGGGCAGGGACAAAGTGAAGCTGGTAAAAGCACAGCATAGCATATTATAATGTCCTACATATCTATTGGGGTAAAACTAACCGTAAACCATATTAGTTTGTGTGAGTTAGAATAATTTTTCAGGAAAAAGCAGACTGATCAGAGGAAAACACGCTTTCTGCAAAAGCAATAAAAGAAAAAAAAATGGTGTCTATAAGAGAAAATTAACATCTGATTGTATAATTTTTATCACACAAGTATAGTATTACTTGCACACACTGGAAGAAAATCAAATTCTATTAAAGTCAATGCTGAGTAAGGATTAACTGACAACTCCAAAGTACTTATCTTAAAAAGACATGGAATTTTTTTTTTTTTTAAGGCTGAAATAGGCAGTTTTGTGGAACCCTGCGAAGGTGGCATAAACCACCCCAAGGAAAGCTGAGAAGAGCTAAAAGAGGGACCAAAAAAAAAAGACTTGTTTGGTATTGGAAACTAATACACTTATTTTAGCATGAGTGATTGAAATCTTTGGTGGCACTGTCCTGCTTGTCTCATGGCCCCTAGGTAGGTCAGAGTGTCAAAGAATCACATTATTGTAAATACCCACACAAGGATGGGCTTTATAATGAGTAAACTTTGTTGATGGGAAAAGATGGAGCCTCATGCTCCTGAAACCTTGGAAGAATTCGCTCCATAAGTAAAACCTACTGAGGATGAATTAGAAATTTAGCTTGAAGCTTTTTGGCAAGCAACACAAAAATAGAAAACTTATCTAGACAAGATTCGAAGTATTCATGAAATAAAAATAAGTCAGTGGCTCAGGAGAATTGCAACTTTTCTTGATACAAAGCTCCTATAGGAATTTCTCCTAGGGGTTCTTTAAAAAAAAAAGAAAGGAAAAAAAATCTTGTGATATGATGAATACAGTGACCTGTACAACTTCCTTACTATATATCCCACTAAGGTTTCAGAAGGTTATTTCTTATAATAACAAAATAGGCTGAACAGATGTTGTAGCAAGATCAAGTTCAGTTAAAAGAAAAATTATCCTTCTAGGCAACGTCTTGGAAAAAGTTCTTCAATTATTCTATGTGATCCAGGTATATATTTAAGGATAGCTGAAAGAGAGGACAGACTAGTGTATCTCAAAGATTCCTCCCTGGATACCATTCTTCTCGGCTCATCTTTGTGCAAATATGGAGTAACAATCAGCTTGGTACAGTTTCTTCCTGTGAGATGCCTTGAATTCAACTTGCCCATGTTTTCTGTAGCATACAGAACCGTGTGCCTGAAAGACCAGCAGATCAAAGGAAAGGAAATAAGCACTTATGAGAATTGAGGAGACATATTAGAACAAGTGTCTGAATGCAAGCTCGCCCCATTTCCAACCAGAAGAGAGGTGAGGAAGAACTAGCCTGGAGGCAGCATCCTCACTGAAGATTATTTCCAGTCTGCTCACGAAGACCACGTGACTAGCTAAGTAAGGCCCTGCATTGCTGAAAAAAGACGGCCTAAGTAGATACCCACCTAGCACAAAAACAAACACATTTTTTAAATTTTATTTTTTTATATAATTTATTTATTTATTTATTTTTGGCTGTGTTGGGTCTTCATCACTGCACGTGGGCTTTCTCTAGTTGCAGCGAGCCGGGGCTACCGTTCCTTGTGGTGCGTGGGCTTCTCATTGCGGTGAGAAGAGCACGCGCTCTAGGCACACGGGCTTCAGTAGTTGCAGCACACGGTCTCAGTAGCTGTGGCTCATGGGCTTAGTTGCTCCGCGACATGTGGGATCTTCCCGGACCAGGGCTCGAGTCTGTGTCCCTTGCAGTGGCAGGTGGATTCTTAACCACTGCGCCACCAGCAAATCCCCTAAATTGTATTTTTATACAATTTTTAAAGCTTACTTTCCCTTAAAGTTATTACAAAATATTGAGTATATTTCTCATGTTATACAATACATCCTTGAGCCTATCTTACACCCAATAGTTTGTACCTCCCGCTCCCCCACCCCTATATTACCCCCTCCTCCCAGTGGCAACCACTAGTGTGTTCTCTATATCTGTGATTCTGTTTCTTTTATGTTATAGTCACTAGTTTGTTGTCTTTTTGCATTCCACATATAAACAATATCATACTGTATTTATCTTTCTCCATCTGACTTACTTCATTTAGCATAACATCTATCCATGTTGCTGCAAAAGGCAAAATTTTGTTCTTTTTTATGGCTGAGTAATATTCCATTGTGTATATATACCACATCTTCTTTATCCTTTCATCTGTTGATGGACTCAGATTATTTCCATATCTTGGAAATCAAACAAACAAATTTTTAAAACACTTTAAGCACAAGTCAGGTATATTTGGGCTATCTTACTTTCTAAAGGACTGTCCAAAATAGACTGTTTACGAGATATACAAACAGGTAACTCCATAAAGCCATTTGTTGAAGGGAATTACAATGTATAAGCAATGTAAAATGACTATCCTGCATCTCCACACTAATTTACATTCCCACCAGCAGTGAGTGATAGTGTCTAATTAGTCCACACCCTTGCCAATACTTCTAGGATAATTGTGCCATATCTTCTGAAAATAAAATGGATTTTTCTGTTTACTCAATAATGCCATTTCTAGGAATTTACATATATACATGCAAACGTGATGAATGTACCAACTGAAATATCTGCTTCTGCAGAAAGGTGAAAATAATTCTGTCCACTGAAGACTGATTAAAGTTTATTCATACAGTGAATTCTACACTACTATCAGAGGGGATACATTTATATGGAGTGATGGGGAAATATTTATTAGATAAGGTGCACAAGTGTGAATGGTATAACTATTGGTTGTATATGTACGTGTCTGTGTGTGTATGTGTTGAAAACCTACCACAGCAAACTACAAATAGAGAGAGAGAGAGTATGGGTAAATGAAAAACCAGACTCAGCCCACCAGGCCTCTCACCACTAATATCTGTGCTCTTTCGACCACATGAGAGAGTAGATATGTTTGGCTTCCATTTTCAAACCACTCAGCTAGTAAATGGTACACGGACACTTGTCAAATGGCAAACCCCATGGTCTTTTTTCCCCACACATTGTTTCCTACAATCATTGCTGTATCTTAGAGATTTGTTTTTTTTTTTTTAATTGCCGTAGAATCAAATCTCCTAAGGGGTAGGATCTTCATTTCAAAGAGACATCGTCCCAACCTCTTTTGTCATGCTTTTCTGACAAAGAGCCTCATTTGTTGTTAGTACTGCCTTAGTTCAAGATTTATCACCACACTCAGGGAAAGCACAACTGTTCAGTAAGAGTGCCCTCCCGTTGGATGGATGGTCTGGCCGTTGATCTTAACTTGACCATCCCACTGCTGCCTTGGTCCATATTCAGCAACTCCCCCATTTTCTCACAGCATCATTCGCAAACCCAGACAAATGTTCTCACAAACACCCAATGAGCCTGATTATTCACATTGAGTTTGCATTCAATAAGGCTTTCACTCACTGATATCAAGCTTGTCCATCTTGTAGCACTGCCTTATGTGGCTATTAACTTATCATATAATACTTGTGTTTTTATAGAGATTATGTACTAAAATCACTGAATAAGAAAGTTCCTTAAAAAACTAAAAATAGAACTACCATATGATCTAGCAATCCCACTCCTGGGCATATACCCTGAGAAAACCATAAATCAAAAATACACATGTACCCCAGTGTTCACTGCAACACTATTTACAATAGCCAGGACATGGAAGCAACTTAAATGTCCAGTGACAGATAAATGGATAAAGAAGATGTGGTACATATACACAGTGGATATTACTCTGCCATGAAAGGAACGAAATTGGGTCATTTGTAGAAACGTGGATGGGCCTAGAGACTGTCATACAGAGTGAAGTCAGAAAGAGAAAAACAAATATCATGTATTAACTCATAGATGTGTAATCTAGAAAAATGGTACAGATGAACCTACTTGCAGGCAGGGATAGAGACACAGTTCCAGAGAATGAACTGGTGGACACAGGGGAAGAAGGGGAGGGTGGGATGAATTGGGAGATTAGGATTAACATATATACACTACCATGTGTAAAATAGGTAGCTAGTGGGAACTTGCTGTATAGCACAGGGAGCTCAGCTTGGTGTTCTGTGATAACCTAGATGGGTGGGATGGGGGGCAGGTGGGAGGGAGGTCCAAGAGGGAGGGGATATACGTATACATATAGCTGATTCACTTCATTGTACAGCAGAAACTAACACAACATTGTACAGTAATTTTACTCCAATAAAGGAAAAAGAAGAAAATCAAAGATGGTTCCAATGACCCTGAACAAGTACCCAAGCACAAGGTAAGGTAGTAGCCAACTTTAAGGTATGTTTTTACAAAATGATAATAAGAAGAATATCTTAGAATTATACTTATTATAGTGAATTGGTCACACTGTAAGAGGAATGACGGAAACTACTGACTGAAGGATGAGCAAATTCTCTTAGGTGGATTTTCAATTGTTCTTCAAAAGCCCAAACATTTCTAAAATTCAATTGAGCAGCAAAGAGCAACATTCTTTGCACTTTGATGCTGAAGTCTCTTTTATACTCAACATCCACTTGTCCCCAAAACAAGGCTGTAGTCTATTTACTCTAAATGTAATATTTATTTTTTATATAAATTTTAACAATCAGAGCTTCTATTTGATTAGTAGATGTCTGTGTCAGACTGACTGAAATAACAAAGTACAATAAAATGGGTAGCTTACGAACAACAGAAATTTATTCTTCACAGTTCTGGAGGCTGGAAGTTCCAGATCAGAGTGCCAGCACCAGGTCAAGTTCTGGACAGGGCCCTCTTCTGGGTTTCAGATGGCCATTTTCTCACTGTATCTTCCCATGGTGGAATGAAGCTGAGACAGCTCTCTGAGGTCCCTTTTATAAGGACACTAATCCCTTTCATGATGGTTCTACCATCATGAATTAATCACCTCCCAAAGACCCCATTTCCTAGTAACATCACATTTAGGATGTTTCAACATGTGAATTTTGGGAAGACACAACATTACATCCATTGCAGTAGAATACTTAAACTTGTTTGGATGCAATTATGATTATATGTGCCCAATGACAGTTCTATACTTATAGTCACTCCATAGATTTCTTTTTTCTTTTTTTCTTCTTCCAGTTTTATTGAAATATAATTGTCATACAGCACTGAATAAGCTTAAGGTGTACAGCATAATGATTTGACTTACATACATCATGAAATGATTATCATGATTATCTTTTAGTGAATATCCATCATCTCATATAGATACAAAATTAAAGAGATTTAAAAAATTTTTTTCTTGTGATGAGAACTCAGGATTTACTCTCTTAACAACTTTCATACATAACATACAGCAGAGTTCATTATATTTATCATGTTGCACGTTACATCTTTAGTGTTTATTTATCTTATAACTGGAAGTTTGTTTTGACTTTTGACTGCCTTCATCCAATTTCCCATCTCCCTACCCTCATCTCTGATAACCACAAATCTGATCTCTTTTTCTTTGAGTTTTGTTTGATTGTTTTTTTGTTTTTGATAACTAATTGACCAGCAACACTACGTTAGTTCCTGTTACACAACATCATGATTCAATACTTCTATACATTTCAAAATTATCACCGTGATAAGTCTAGTTATGGTATGTCACCATACAAAGATATTACTTAGTTATTGACTATATACTCCCCATACTGTACATTACATACCCGTGACTCATTTATTTTGCAACTGAAAGTTTGTACCTCTTAATCTCCCCCTCACTTATTTCTCTTTCCCCCCACAATCCTCTCTTCTGGCAACCACCTGTTTGTTCTCTGTATCTATGACTCCGTTTCTGTTTTGTTATATTTGTTCATTTATTTTGTTTTTAGATTCTGCATATAAGTGAAATCATACAATATTCGTCTTTCTCTGTCTGACTTATTTCACTAAGCATAATACCCTCTAGATCCATCCATGCTGTCGCAAATGGCAAGATTTCATCTTTTTTTATGGCTGATCCATACAGAAATTTCTTAATCCACCAAGAATATCACATACGCATGATGATATGTTTCATCAATATTTATATTCATATTATCACCACAAATATAGATTTTCTTTTAACTGTATTTTCAGTAGCACTTATAGTAATGTCAGATGTGTCATCTTTGACAGAATGAAATTCCCAAAGCTTCACCCTTACTTACTGAATAAAAAAACAATTGACCAATTTTGGGGATGATCTTAATTGACTTTTGGTTTACTTGAAAGATCAGATGATATCATTTAACTGTTGGCAAAGATTTTTTTTTTCTTCTGATGTAGCCAACATACTAACAGCTATGCTATTTTTGATACATACAAAAAAAAATTAAAATCATAAACAAAGAAAATAAATTTAGAACAATACTCAGTTGATCTAAACAAAAAGCCACGTGTCACACCATCTGTGGTTGGAAGTGTTAATTTGTCACATCTATGCAGAATCTGCAGTCAGTGATATCACTATGTCCTTCTTGGTGGATGGTTAAATATCAACAAATATTTTGAGCAAGTTCCACAATTATTATTAGCTTTCCAAAGAAATTTAAATCTACTGCTTAATTTCTCATCAAACATGTACTTTTGCTTTTTGAGGTCATTGCTGGCAAAAAATAAAAAAGTGTATTGCAAAACAAGCAAAAAGAAAATATCAAACAATAAAATAAATAAGGTTAAAGATTTACACCACAAAACACATGACAAAGCCACTGTAACAAGGGAGTGAAACTACTCTCTATGTGTTCTGCCTTTGTGCTGTTCAGTAGCTACAACCTGAAAGTATTGAAGGAACACATAGCCTATAATTTCCCATGTTCCCCACTGATGACTGCTGGCTGGAAAACCAAGTGGCGGCAGGAAAGCAACAAATAACTTCTCCCACCTCCACTGGAGAGCACAACAAATTAGCTGTTTTTACTAGTATTCACATACAAACACTTAATTTCATTATAAAGTGCCCTGCATGCTCTCCTTGAAAAGCAGGTGTTATTTTGAAACTGGAGATGATCTGGAGAAGGGAGACAGGTTATCACTTGTTGTCCTTCAAATTTAACCACATGTTAAGGAGAGAACTCTGTTTACTGCACGTAGTATTAGACATCATGGCAGAAAATGTAACTTTTTACATAAACCCAGCATAATTAGCTGGAGGCTCACAGAGTGCCTGGTATACTGACATATGACCATTTTTTGGACCAAGAAACCCCTCTTTAATGGGATGTATCTGTGGGCACAAGATCCTTTGGTCCTTTCACAGAAGATGCTAACCTGATGGAATGATGGTATAGCTTCTTAAAGATGGAGCTAATGTACCAGCTTAGAGATGATACCCTGAAAAGATGTATCATATACCTTAAATCAACAGTATATGATGTAATGTTCTCCAATAGGTAGAATATACAGGTCTAGGAACCTAGGTGTGGAAGGAGTGGTCTTATTATCAGCATTCCCCGTGACACATTTGGGAAATTTATGCTTCCTCTCCTCTTGAATCTTGGCTCTATGAGTGTAGTGTTTTTTGTCCCAGAAGGCGGAAGACTTTCAAGGGACACACAGGAAATATCCCACCCAATTTAAAGTTTCTTGTTACCTTGGGTTCCTCATGCCTGTACATAGCAGGCAAAGAGAGGAATTTCCATTCTGGTAAATGTAATGGACCCTGATCATCCTAGGTAGGTAGAATTGCTGCTACATAGAAGAATAAGGAGAAAAAATTAGGTGACCCACTGGTACCCCCATGCCCAGTTTTATTATAATTGGGCAAATAGACAACCAGGACTAAAAACTCAGAGCAAGGGCAGGGAAGGAATGAATAATTGTGAACTAAAAATACCATTTATCACAGCAAGTTAAACCAAAAATAATTTTGATTTGATCTGGATTGGAGCGAATTTCCTCCAGGTTCTACTTTGGGCTATTAATGACTTTCCATTATCATTAATAGTTGCCTTAGCAGAAGCATTAATTTCCCATTTATCCTCTTATAATACTAGGACAATGCCACATAACGCTGCCCAGTCTCAACATAACATTGTGGAAGGAGATTAGAATGCTGCATAGATTATTATTTTTTACAGAATTACTTTCAAGACAAATTGAATTTCATTGCCTAAGATGAATTTTTATGATTTTGCAGAGAAGGGACAAATAGGTGTCAGCCGTTACAAAGTACATGGTAATGACATAATTGAAAGAAATCAAACAGATTTTTATACATGAGATTTAATGCTATCTTTGAATGAGCCTAAGGAGGTTTCTGTCAAGTTCCAAACACATGATTCATCACTGCAGAATACAAGTGACAAAATTAAGATTACTGTGTTTCAATGGAGAGATAAAGAGGCTAATTCTCATCATCACAGCTATTTTTCAAACTCAAATACCAAGACAGCCTTGGAATGAAGGGAATTGAGACTTCTCCAACAATTATTCCTCCCTGAAATCTATATGGTTCCAACAATTTTTTATTGCCAATATTAAACAGAGTTTCATTTAAAAATGCAACAGGATTGATGAAGAAATACGTCATAGAACATAGGAGGTGTCTTTTCACTATGAAGGCTGAACAAGTCCTATTATGCTGGATTATTCCTCTCTGGGATGTAACCTTCTACAACCTGAGGGCCACCAAGAATAGTTGGATGCTTCTCATTAGGACAATCTGACTCTCTCAGTGTTGAATTGGAGGAGGATTCATTGTGGATGATGAAGAAAAAAGAATTGAGAATTTCTCCCAGGTTTTTGGTTTGAGCTACTGAATGGATATGATGCCATTTGCTGAGATAAAAGGGGCTAGGGAAGAAAAGAAACCATAAATCCATTGTAAATATACCTTCCTGCTTCTTAAGCTATTGAGAGCTAGAAGTTTTCCTTTATTCATGAGGTTTTGATGATGGACTGTTTGAAAGGGAATTACTTGTCTTTCTCTTCTGCAATTCCTTTGATGGGACTCTCCATCTGAAACACTCCAGACAATGATTCTGAAGCTTGTTCTCTCTCTTCTCTGCACTCACCAGTATCACTCAGACTATTTTTGTGGGGTTTTAATTCTTCTTTTTTTCCTTCGAAGAAGCTTGTAGTGATATTGTTGTCTCATTTAATTTCAACTACTTCCTCAAGCTGAAATGTGTGCATAAATTTGCAAGATGGTATTTCAAAGGCCAGATTTACTGATGGAAAACAGAACAAAACAGAAGGTTTCTTTTTATACAAGAGAAGTTATATGACTAGAGATAACATATTTAGACATATCTAGGATCAGATGTAGCCTTATTTATGGTCAAGAAAAGATAATGTAATTTGAAAAAAATTACAACATCTGATTTCTGGAGTTTTTTTTTTAATTTTTTTGTTGAAGTATAGTTTATTTACAATGTGTTAGTTTCAAATGTACAGAGACAAATATCATGTGACATTGCTTACATGTGGAATCTAAAAACAAATTTTAAATGATACAAATGAACTTACATACAAAACAGCAGTAGACCCACAGACGTAGAAAACAAACTTATAGTTACCAAAGGGGAAATGGGGGGAGGGATAAATTAAGAGTTTGGGATTAACACAACATCTGATTTTTGTTCCCAAATATCAATTCTATTGCCTGCCCTTCATTCATTTCAGTTTTTTTCTTTCTTTTTTTTTTTCTTTAGATCTTGATAGTTGCTCTTCAGTTAATAGTATTTTCCCTTGCTTGGTAACCTCTAATCTCTTCAAAGACTATGGTCCAGGAGACTAAATGTACTGTCTTTGAGCATAAAGTCAGACCAGAGTTAGGATCTAACATTTCCTTATTATCTAAAACAGTGCCAGGAAATTGAACCACTCAGGGTGAAGGCAAGAAGCAAGATCAAGCAAACAAGTGCTGTGACCTGACCATGAAGATATTATTGAAATTGGTCTTAAGAGATTTCACTCTTCTCAGGAATTGGCAGCCCTTCATATTCTTCTAAGGACTGGCAGTGCTTCAAGAATAAAAAAGAGAGAAGAAAGAAATATTACAATATTCTAACAATGCAACTGAAGGCTACTGTGGTTCATGAATTTCTTTATATATGTTAACTTGTTTAAACTTGGCAACAACCCTTTGAGTAAGGTGTTTAGGAGAGTTAGAGGAGATTGCAGAGGCTATAAAAGTTACACACTTAGTAGTCAGGTAGGTAAGATTAAGACCCAGATCTGTATATCATGTTCCTATCACTCTCTCAAGAGGAGAGATGAATGAGCTGTAGATCTTGGTCTTAAAGGTTTTAAAGAGTATTGAACTACAACTATTTTCAGAGGAGGAGGTAAATTTACCACAAATTTGAGAACTACCAAAAAAGTTGAGAGTGTATTAATCAGGATTTTCCAAGTAAATAGAACCAATAGGAGATGATAGATGATAGATAGATAGATAGATAGATAGATAGATAGATAGATAGATAGATAGATAGATAATGATGATAGATAGATAGATGATAGACAGATACATTGATTTATGATAAGAAATTAGCTGACAGTATTATGGAGACTAGCAAGTCCAAAATCTACAGTGGGGGCCAGGCTCAATACCCAGGAGATCCAGTGGTACAGATGAAGTCTGAAAGCCATCTGTTGGAGAATTCTATCTTGCTCAGGGAGGTTGTATTTTTGTTGTTGTTGCCATTGTTCTTCTATTCATGCCTTCAACTGATTGGATAAGGCCCACCCACATTATGGAAGGCAGTCTGCTTTACTCAAGTCCACTGATTTAAATTTTAATTTCATCCAAAAATACTCTCATAGAAATGCCCAGAATAATAACTGGCCAACTATCTGTGAATCCTGGAAAAGTAGTAGTAGTCCAGGAAAGTTGGCATATAGAATTAGCCATCACAGGTGATTACAATAAAAACTGGCTCAATAAAAACTAGCTAAGGGAACCCTCTTGCACTGTTGGTGGGAATGTAAATTGATACAGCCACTATGGAGAACAGTATGGACATTCCTTAAAAACTAAACATAGAACTACCATAAGACTCAGCAATCCCACTACATGGCTTATACGCTGAGAAAACCATAATTCAAAAAGAGTCATGTATGACAATGTTCATTGCAGCTCTATTTACAATAGCCAGGACATGGAAGCAACCTAAGTGTCCATCGAAAGATGAATGGATAAAGAAGATGTGGCACATATATACAACGGAATATTACTCAGCCGTAAAAAGAAATGAAATTGAGTTATTTGTAGTGAGGTGGATGGACCTCAAGTCTGTCATACAGAGTGAAGTAAATCAGAAAGAGAAACACAAATACCTAACACATATATATGGAATCTAAAAAACAAACAAACAAAAATGGTCATGAAGAACCTAGGGGCAGGATGGGAATAAAGACACAGACATACTAGAGAATGGACTTGAGGACACGGGGAGGGGGAAGGGTAAGCTGGGACAAAGTGAGAGAGTGGCATGGACATATATACACTTCCAAATGTAAAACTGATAGCTAGTGGGAAACAGCCGCATAGCACAGGGAGATCAGTTCGGTGCTTTGTGACCACCTAAAGGGGTGAGATAGGGAGGATGGGAGGGAGGGAGACGCAAGAGGGAAGAGATATGGGGATATAGGTATATGTACAGCTGATTCCCTTTGTTATAAAGCAGAAACTAATACACCATTGTAAAGCAATAATACTCCAATAAAGATGTTAAAAAACAACAAAAAAAACAACAAAAAAAAACCAGTGTGCTACTAGTATAAAGACAGACATATAGACCAATGGAATAGACTACAGTATCCAGAAATAAAACCTTGAATATATGGTCAAATGATTTTCAACAAGGGAGGCCAAGACTGTTCAATGGGGAAAAGACAGGCTTTTCAACAAATGATGCTGGGAAAACTGGATATCTGCATAAAAAAGAATGAGTTTGGACCCTTTTCTAATACCATGTCCAAAAACTACTCCAAAATTGACCCATGACCTAAATATAAGACTTGAAATTATAGTACTTTTAGAAGAAAACACATCAAAATCTTCATGACATTGGATTTGATTTTTTGAACATGGCAACAAAATACAAGCAACAACATTAAAAAATAGACAAATTGGAATTCATGAAAATTAAAAGATTTTGTTCATCAGAAGATACTATAAACAGAGTATAAAGGCAACCCATAGAATGGGAGAAGATATTTGTAAATCATATATCTGATAAGAAATTAATATCTGGAAGATACAGAGAACTCCTAAAACTAAAAAACAAATTAACAAACAACCTGATTTTAAAATGGACAAATAATTTGAAGAGACATTTTTCCAAGGAAGATATACAAATGTCCAATAAGCATATGAAATGAAGTTCAGCATCACTAATCATTAGGTAAATGCAGATCAAAATTATAGAGAAATACCACCTCGCATCCACTAGGGTGGCTACTATCCAAAAAAGAAAATAACAAGTGTTGGTGAGGAGTGGAGAAATTGAATCCCTTGTGCACTGTTGATGGGAATGTAGAAAGGTATAGCCAATGTGGGAAATAGTATGGAAGTTCCTCAAACAATTAAAAATAGAATTACCATATGACAGTAATTCTACTTCTGGGTATATACTCAAGAGAATTGAAAGCAGGGACTCAAAAAATATTTGCACACCCATATTCATAGCAGCCTTTTTCACAATAACTAAAATGTGGAAGCAACCCAAGTGTCCATTGACAGATAAATTAATAAAAATTATATATTTGTATATATATATATATATGTGTACATATATATACACACGTAGGTATATTCACACACACACACGATGGAATATTATTTATAATATTCCTTATAAAGTAAGAAATGTCTGATACATGCTACAACATGGATAAACCTTGAGGACATTATGTTAAATGAAACAGCCAGTCATCAAAAGACAAATACTGTATGATTCCACTTTTATGAGGTACTTAGAGTCCTCAGAATCAAGAAAGAAAGTAGAAGGGTGGTAACCAAGGGCTGAGGGAGGAGAAGAATGAGGTGCTATTATATATTGGATATAGAATTTCAGTTTTCCAAAATGAAAAGAGTTTTGGATGTGAATGATGATGATGGTTGCACAAAATTGTGAATCCACCCTATATTGCTGAACTATGCACTTAAAAACATTCTTTAAAAAACAAAATTTAATAGTGTATATATATCAATCCCAATGTCCCAATTTACACACTACTTTATATAAAATAGATAACTAATAAGGACCTACTGTATGGCACAAGGAACTCTACTCAATACTCTGTAATGACCTATATGAAAAAAAAATCTAAAAAAGAGTGGATATATGTATATATATAACTGATTCACTTTGTTATACAGCAGAAACTAACACAACACTGCAAATCAACTATACTCCAATAAAAATTAATTTAATTTTCTTTTTAAAAAGCACTGAAGTTTGCATACCTGAGACCTGTTATGAATAGCTAAAGTAACTTTCCCAGTTGAATCATCCAAAATGACTCTTATTCAGTTGTTCATAAAATACTTATTGAGGTTCTGGAACAACACTGGAGACGCAAAGAAGAGATACCTTCAAGGGTCTCATGGCCCTGTGGGTAAACCCAGAAATCACAGAGTAAAGAAAACAAAAATAGAAGTGTGTACAGAGTACAAACAGAGCAAGACATGAGGGAAAATTCTGATTTAAAGATGAGTAAAGGGGCTCAAGAAAGCCCTCATGGAAGACTGTAATAGCTGGAGCTGGGCTAAAATGAACCTAGGGACTAATCTGTTGGTCCAGTGGTAAAGAATCCTCCTTCCTATGCAGTGGACCTGGGTTCAATCCCTGGTCGGGGAACTAAAATCCCACACGCTGCAGGACAACTAAGCCCGTGTGCCACAGCTACTGAGATCGTGCTCCTCAACAAGAGAGCCCGAGTGCCCCAAACTACAGAGCCCACGCACTCTGGAGTCTGCACACCACAACTAGAGAGAGAAAACCCACACACCACAACTAGAGAGAAGCCCTCTGCAATGAAGACCGACACAGCAAAAAAAAAAAAAAAAAAGAAAAGAAATTAAAAAAAAAATAAAATGAACCTAGAACTTAATGAAGAGGAATAAGTAAAAGGAGCACTCCAGGCAGCGAGAAGTTCAAGGCTAAGGACTAAAACATCAAAGGACAATTTTAGCTATGCACCACATAGAGAGAAGTCTAGTGCGGGAAAAACCCAAGTAATTCCACCTTGAGTGTTGACTGTGTATTGTAGGGTGAGCCACTCAGTCTTTCTAAAATCCACCCTCCCCATCAGTAAAATAAGGATAACAGTGCCTACCTTATAAGGATATTGTGATAATTAAATGTGCTTAGGGGTGTTTATAGTGAGGTACAGATGCTGTCACGTGGGAAATGCCCACTCAATTATAGCTTATGACTGTATATTATTCCTCAGAGAATACATGCCAGACAAGCCTCCTGATTGAGCCTCACAACCTGTCCATTTGGACCTTAGGACTACAGCTGACATGTAAAATGCTGAAATGTCCTGTGAAAGAAGCTGATCCCTGAGCTTTCCAGGTGAAAGTTTAGTGAAGGCTGCAGAAGGCCAGCAAGCTGTGAAGGAGAGACTCACTCTCTCAGCAGACTTCATCAGAGCTATAAATCAACTCCCTCCACTCCAGCCTTGATAACTTTATGTTTAGGAGCCTGGAGGCTGCTTTTCTTTCTCCAAACCAGGACATGGCAATAAGTTACTGATTCCAGCTGGTGCAGGGCCAGGTCAGATGACCTTTCACACAGCATAGGGCACTGACCTAGAGGAGAATGTGTATCCATGTGAGAAATTCTTAAACATGACGCAGGAAGTGAGCTTAAAAAAACAAAACCAAAAACAAGATCTCCAGAGTCCATGTTTCTCCTTCGGGATGGAAATTCCTCCCAATACCAGCAACGTTAGCCTAGTCTTGGTCTAAACCTTGTAATCTTCCTGACCCCATCCCCTACTTCTCTCACACCAACCTTTTGAAACTACTTCCAGGTCCTCATATATTAACTTCTATTTCAATTCTCCGAACATTTGCAGGGGAGAATCCCTTGGCCTGAAGCACTTCTCCACTCTCTTTCAGCTAGTTAATTTCTATGTACTCTTCCAAAAACACTCAGCTCAAGCTTAATCTCTCCTCTAAGAAGTTTTCTTGGTCATTCCCTTCCCACTCAGATTCTGAGGTCCCCCCTCTGAGCTGCATCACCCATCAACTGACAATCCCGACATTTTCATGGTATTCTGTGCATGTTAACTGTCAAATAATATCATGCTGTTTTATAATAATTTATTTCCCTGCCTTTCCTATTTGAAGGAGTTTTCCTTAATGACAGGCATCAATTTCCATTCATCTCAATTTCCTCAGTGCCTAGTATAATGCATCCAATATGTATATGTTTTCCTTCAAGTTTTATTGATATTTAATTGACATACATCTCTGTATAAGTTTAAGGTGTACAGCATAATGATATGACTTACATGCATCATTAAATGATTATCACAATAAGTTTAGTGAACATTTATCACCTCATATAGATATAAAAAACTAAAACGAAAGAAATAGAAAACAATTTTTGTGATGATAATTCTTAGGATTTACTCTTAACAACTTTCATCTATACATACAGCAGTGTTCATTATATTTGTTATGTGTACCTTACAACCCTAGTAAGTACTTATCTATCTTATAACTGATAGTTTTTACCTTTTGATTGCTTTTATCCAATCCCCCCCAAAAGACACACACCTCTGGTAACCACAGATCTGATCTCTTTTTCTATGAGTTTGCTTGTATGTTTGCTTGTTTGTTTTTGAAGTATAATTAACCTACAACACATGTTAGTTCCTGTTACACAACATAGTGATTTTTTCCTATACATTTCAAAATGATCACCATGATTAGTCTAGTTATAATATGTCACCATGCAAAGATACTACTTTCAAAGCAAACAAAAACACTAATTAGAAAAGATATATGCACCCCTATGTTCATTGCAGCATTACTTACAATAAGTGCCCAGCAACAGATGAATGGATAAAGAAGATGTGGTATACATATGCAATGGAATACTACTTAGCCATAAAAAGAATGAAATCTTGCCATTTGTGAAAATGTGGATGGACCTTGAGGGTATTATGCTAAGTGAAATAAGTCAGAGAAAGACAAATACTGTATTTCACTTACATGTGGAATCTAAAAAACTAATGAACATACATTTAAAAAAAAAAAAGAGAGAGTTATAGATACAGAGGACAACCAAGTGGTTACCAGAGGAGAGGAGGATGGAGGGAAAGAAATAGGTAAGGAAGATAAAGAGGTACAAACTTCCAGTTGCAAAATAAATGAGTCATGGGTAACAAATGAACAGCGTGTGGAATATAGTCAATAACTAAGTAATATCTCTGTATGGTGGTACATTGCATTCAATATATTTTTAATGCATGGATGAAGGGATAGACAAATAGAAGGAGGGAGGAACAAAAAGAGGAAAGAAGGTAAAGAGGAAGCATGAGTTTCTCAAATCTCCCCTCCTTCCCGCTACCTACCACCACAGTGGACAGACCTATGTTCCCAGCCAGTTTCTTATTGAAGTGATCTACACCTTGCTTATTGGTGCCATTCCACTGAAAGTTTTCTCAAGCCTATAATTTGCTCTAAACAATCACCTCTTTGGACATCTTTAGATATGATATTGCAGAAAAAGCATGTGTTTTGGACTCCTCCAGACATCTGTTTAATCCCTCTCTGCTACTTAAAATCTCTCTGATGTTAGGAAAGTTATTTCACATTTTTGCCTCATTTTCCTCATCTGTAAAAACATTATTTATTATACCCACCTTGAAAATAAGAGTAAAAGGACATGAGGAATGTTTGAGTTGTAGGGAATTTTATTAGGACCTAAACCAATCAGCAGGGGATCTCTCAGCCCTTAGAGTTATTATGAGGTTTTTCTGTTTCATTCACTTTTTGAAACCCCAAGGAAGTTTTGTAAGTAAACATTGTAAAAATGTCTTCTGCTTCTTGCAATCACACACCTAGCGAACTAATAAAATTAGACCTCCTCTTGGCTCAACTTATGACTCCCTTAGCTTAAATATTTCCTGCTAAATGGATCTTTTAAAATCCTTGGGAAAAATATTTGCATTAAATATGCCAAGAAAATAAATACATACCAACATAAAATTCAAATTAGTGAGAAAAAAATCAAGTTCACAATACATAAATAGGCATTGCATATGCATACCTGCTAGAGGCAAGTAATCGGCAGTGAGGTCCAACAGAGCAAAATTCCAAATTTGGTTCCATCATCACATACTCTGACTTACACAAAGTTACTTAATTTCTCTCAGCCTCAGTTTCCCCATCCATAAAATAGAATCAAAACAATATCTTTGTAAGAAAGGTAAGGTGAAGATTAAATGAAAATTCCCTCATATTCAAAGATAGGTAAATTTAAATATTAATGAGATGCAATTTATACCTACTATATTAACAAAATTTTTTAAAGTGGCAATACCCACTGCTGGCAGTGTAGTTGGGAAACTGATCTGTTTGTACTTTTCTGGAAGCAAGGCAAATGATTTCAATGCCTTAGAAAAATACACAGGGGAGAGTCGTATAGCAATTTCAAGAAATATTTACAGATTTTCACCCAAAATTCTATCCTTGGTTATTTATTCTAAAATAGGAATTTTCAGCTGTTTTGAAGAACCCTGGGACTACCTCTCAGAGGTAGGGTAGGGTGGCAAGTAAGCTTTATTTTTGCTTATTATATATATTGCAAGTCTGCAATATTTGATAGAGGGGAAACAAATTTTTACTTAAAAAATTTTATCTTTTGGAAACAGTTGTTCAAAGGCAATAATCCAAAAGGTAAAACGTTATAAACACAATAAATTTTAATTAAGCAATAACTTATATAAGATTGAAAATAATGTGAGTTGACTAAATATCCGAGTGTAAATTATTTTTTTAAATGATTGTTCACTTGATAAAATGCTTTGAAATTTAAAAAAGTAATCACTATGAAGAATATATTCTAACACAATAATAGAAATAGATGCAGGAGGAGGAGTGGAAGGAAAGCTAACGTTTTAACTTTTATTGCTGATTATATGTCAGACACGGAGCTAAGCACATGTACAGAATGTGGGGAAAGCCTGTGGTATCCATTATGTGAAAACAACAGAATTCAGTACACTATATATCCATCATCATTATAACTTAACCAAGTATTTACTTTAAGTTCTCTTATAGTTCCCGACCTCTATGCTCATGGTTGGGAACTATAAGAGAAATTAAAATAAATACTTGATTTTCTAAGACGGAGAGGTGAATTGTTTTCTTTCTTCTGTTTCCTTTCTGTTTGTTTAATATTGGTTTTGTAATAAAAGAAAATTATACTCTAATCTAAGAAGAAATTTATAATGAAAAGCCATAATTTCCAGTTTGAAAGAGAACAACTGAAAGGTTTTCCAGTTTTCCAAAAATGCCTGATAAACAGACTGTTGAAAATAAACCCTTTATAATAGAAAATATTTTGTCATTGTTATTTTTTTTAATTCATAGAGGCACACCAATTCCGAGACTCCAAATAGAAACTGAGAATTACAATAGCCTCCCAGCTTCCATGTCTGTCCTCCTCCACTCAATTCCACTTAGCAACCAGAGTGATCTTTTTAAAATCAGATTGTACCATTCCCCTGATAAAAATTTCCAAAGGCTTCCCCTTGCACTTATAGAATAATCTGAGCTCCTTACCATGACCCATGGGGCCCTACCTGACTTAGTCCTCATCTCTCTCTTTAGATTTCTCTTTCCCATCCTCCTTTGGGTTCTCCATATTGTAGCCACATTGATCTTCATTCTTCTTTCTCAAGATGAATCTACCTCAGGGCCTTTGCATTTGCTCTTCCATTGTCTTGAACATTTTTCCTCCTAAGATTTTCTCCAAATGAGACCCTTTTCATTTTTTAGATCTCCTATCAATAATCACTGAACTGTTGGACTCTTACAATGTACCAGGCTCTGTATTCAGTGCTAGTGGTCAGCAGCTCACAGGGCCAGACCCAGCACTTAAGGAGATCAGGACTTTGTGGAGCACTCAGGAGGTAAACTTGCAAGCACAATTCACTGTGATATGTGCAGTGGGTGCTGAGAAAACAGAGGAAACATGGCAGGGAAGTTGGAGTTGCAGAACCAAGGCTTGAAGGATCAGGAAAACAAATTCCAAAAGAAGTTATATCTAAGCTGAAAGATGAGCAAGAGAAAGCAAGAGAAGTGGTAAACAAATTGTCCCAGCTACAGGGACCAAAGGAAAAGATGTCTCATTCAGGAACTGTGAGTACTTTACTCGAGACTCTAGAGCCTAGTGGGTTCACCCAGAACTCTGCATACACAGGTAGAGGAGTTCTTAGTCATCTTATTTAAGAGGTAAGAATTCTTGGATCTCAACCAATTCACCCAAGGGTCAATTGCCAAAAAAAGAAATGATGTGCTACTGTCCTCATAGCTCTACAAATACGCAGTGCTGACCTGACTTTCCTCCCATTCAGGTTTCTCAGGAGAGTGGTGGTGGATCCTAAATTTTCTGTATGGGATCCTAACAGCCTCCCTTCTCCTTCTAGATTAATCAAGGGTATCTGGGTCAGTCCGCTCACCCAAACTGCCTCAGAGATAAGAAAGCCCAGAAGCCCCAAGGAGATTAGAGTTTATGCGTAACACCCAGGACCCCACGGGAAAAGAGGACAAAGGCTTGACCATGGACTTTGAAAGGCACTTCATCCCACCATGCTCAGCTGCATCTTCTGAGCTGTGTGCAGATGGGGACTATAAAGAAGGACTGAATGTGTTTTTCTTGTTTTCTCACCAGTATAGGCTAATACTAAAATAAGGGTCAGATTGGGGTGAAGTGGAGAACAGAAATAACCCACATCCCAACAATAAACGACCCTTGGAAAGAGTCTGAAATGCCAATAACCTGGTTCCTACCCTTCTATTATATCTGAAACTGCTATAACAAAATACCATAGACTGGGAGGCTTAAACAACAGACATTTGTTTCTCACAGTTTTGGAGGCTGGAAAGTCTGTGATCAGGGTGCCAGCATGGTCAGACCCTGATGAGAGCTCTCTTCTTAGCTCGCAGACAGATGCCTTCTTGCTTTATCTTCACATGACTTAGAGAGGGGCAGTAAACTCTTTGGTCTCTTCTTTTAGGGCACTAATCCCATCCTATGGACACCACCCTCATGATCTCATCTAAACCTGTGTATCTCCTAATGGTCCCATCTCAAAATACATCACCTTGGGGGATTAGACCTGCAACATATGAATTTTGGGGACACACAATTCAGTCCATAGCACCTGCTGACTCTCACTTTTTTGGGCGTTCTCTGTTTCTTCCCTTTTCTGTTCTTTCCATCCCCTCCCCCTGTCAAATAAACAGTACAACACCAACAACAGCTACTTATAGTTATAAAATACAGTATGCCAGATACTGTTCTAGAAGCTTGATGTGTATTAACTCTTTTAATCCATGCATAAGTCAAAGAGGCCGGAACCACTATTATCCTAGTTTTACAGATTGTAAAACTGAGAGAGAGAGGTTAAGAAACTCCAACAAGGTCAACCAAACAACCCTTCCACAGAAGGAATCCTAAAGATGTAAGGGACAGCTGGATTTGAGAGATCCAGACTGAAATGAGGAGGGTGTTGCAGGCAGGGGGAGAGGTGGTGAGAGGGGGTGTGGCCATAGGGAGTCACAAAGCAGGTTCAGAGGAGCATGAGAATGCACTAAGCACTCTGGACCGCACCTCCTCTGACTGTGCATCCCTTCACAGTGCTTTGCATGGGCTCAGCCCACAGCACTCAAATGATTAGGTCATCCGTTATGGAATCCAAACTCTACATTTTCAGAGCTCCTTCAGGAGGTCCATGTTTCCGTGTCCTGAAAATAATTTTTGACTCCTCTAATTTTTAAAGTATCTGAAAAGAGAAACCTATTAATAAAATGGATAAGGAGGAAGACAGGTCAACTTGAAGCTAATGTCTAAGGAAGTTTATTCATTCAGCTTTCGGAGAGGGTGTATCCATATTTGTGGAAAGGAAATTTGATGGCAGCAGTTCTGGGAATTGTTTTCTAAAACATAATTGGCAAAGGAGCGTTTTGTGAATGCTGCTCTAAGCAGAATTGTCAGGGGAGGAGCCCCTGCAATTATGGCCACTGTAGATGAAGGATCTATATTCAAAGGCGTCATTGTGAAGATGCAGGCGAAGGGGTAGAATTAGTGAAATATAGAAGTTAATTTCTATTTTCCTCTATCTGAGTGAATGAGGCATATAATTAAGTCAAATCACCTTCACCCACTTACACGTATGCTGAGCACGTGTGCACATGCACACACACTCACACAGAGCCTCTTCTGTGTCTATATTCACAGTCACTCACACCAGAGGAGCATCAACACAAAAATAATCAGTTTTCTGTAAAAAGAGCCCCACAATGATGATTGTTAAATCACTCCTGATGATTTAGATAGCAGATGTAGATTTCAGTCCCGACTACATCAAAAGGAACTGTATAAGCTTATCCTGGTCCTCAATTTCCTCACCATACACCTGCAATGATAATATGGAAAGGGGCAGTGTGTTTTTTTTTACCTAAATGATGCAGATTTTCCTGATAAAGAACCTGAGAGCTAATGTAAATGAAGACACCATATTTCCTTGCTGCAGAATTGCCTAGACTAAAACACCTTTCCCATGGGAAAAATTTCCTTCTTCTCTGCACATTTGTTCAGCTGGACGTTCAGTCCCTGCACATTCCTGAACCAAAACATCTGGCGAAGCTACCAGATACTGAGCCCCAAGGGGTTGATGAATATCATGAACTCTGCCAAGGGCAACTCATGTTCCTCTCCTTCTCAGGTCTGGCACTAGGGTGAGGCAAGTGAGGCACATTGGGGGGCAACATTTAAGGAGATGCCTGCCTACTGTCAGGTCATCCAAGTGCCAGGTCCTTGCATTTTATACCCCAGCTACCTCACTTACCTTACCCTTGTCTCAGTCCTGGTCTTTCTCCAGGTTTTGAAACTCCCAAGCCTTGAATCATACTTCTCACTGTGACATCCCTAGTGCTTTGGGAGAACATGCTACTAGTCCACCATTTCCCCCTACAATGTCCCTCATCCTTCCCAAAATGTTTGGCTAACTTCCAGCAATTTAACCCACATCTTAGGCAGGTCCTTCTTCTTCTCTTAAAAGACACTGTTGGATATAAGCACCTTCCTTTCTCTTTTTTGCTGACCTCACAGCTTTCTGGAGAAAGAACCAAACTGCACACTTGTGGTCCCTGGAGGATACACCTCTTACTCAAGATTAGTATTAAGACAGTGTCTATCAGCCTTTTAAAATTATTACCATCATCTTCTGGGCCAGCTCCCTAACACACACATTATCAATAGGGGCAATACAACTTCCCCCAGGAGCTTTTTAGACATTTTTTTTGTCCTGCTTGATCCTCCCCTCATAGAATTTTAATAGTACAGGTATACTAAATACCTGTTTATATTGTCAGGTAGAGTTCAGCTTTGGAGGGCAACAAACTGTTGTGTTACTTAAGATTTTTTCACCCTCATCACCCTAAGGATGGCTCTTAGAGGTGATATTGTCCCCATTGAGAGTGAAAGTATTCAGGAGCTGGCCCAGGAAGATGGTAGCCAGATTCTCCTTATGTGCTGTTCATCTCTTACAAGGGATCACAGTGTAACCCTTATTCTCACAGTGTAATCCCTGGTTGATTACAGACTTAGTGGTTAAGCTCCTTAGGTTGAGAGAACTAAATTTTCAGGAAAGTTTTAGGCAGTGGGGGCCTTCACTTTTCCATATTTTCTCCCAATCTTGTGGTTTCATGTGGGTGTTTCCCTGGTTTTTCTCCCCAGCTGGTAGAGGAGATCAGGAGGGTTTAGTAGTCACTGGTCCACATTTCTTTCTTGGTGTAGCTAATCTATTAAGAATCTACAGGTCTTGGGGGTTCATTCTCCCATTTCCTTTCTACCCAGATCTGGCATAAGGTGATGATCCTGCATAGCTGTGTCTGTCTGGTGGACCTAAACTTTCCTTCAAGAAATCGTCCTAAAGTCTAGACTTGAGGCAGAGTAAATGAGCATGCTCATTCGGCCACAGTTCTAAAGCCACGTTCTCCAATTATTCACCGGTAGTAAAACTAATCATTTGACCTCCATCTTTTCCATGCCTTATTGTCTTAATGCTCATTAGGTTCTAAATTCAGGAAGGGAAAAAAAGAGGTGTAATTTGTATGTTTCCTAACACTCTAACACATAACTTCCTCATGTAGGTTGTAGGCTTTCAAGAGTACAAATCATGAGTTATATTCCATCCACTGTCCTGGAGTCTAATATAATATATTGAAGATAGTATGTTTCATTAAATATGTTTGGATAATTGACTGATGAATAAATTATTTCTTTGAACTTTGAACTGGTGCTCAGAAATATTTATTTCATATGTATGGAAATATGTTAATATAAATGTTTCAGACATTACATGAAATTTCTAAAAATCTTATATTTGTACTTGTATGGAAATATGTATGGAAATATGTTAATATAAATGTTTCAGACATTACATGAAATTTCTAAAAATCTTATATGTTCTGGTATAATGTTATAAGTAATAATCCTAGTTATTACTTTAAAATGTATATCTCAGAAATAACTAATTTTCTTGTCAACTGCATTATTATGAACTGTCATCAAATCTTTAACCGTGGTCATTTTTAAGTCTTTTGTCATTTACAGACAGTTCTGGGTGTACTCTGATGATTTTGCAAATATGTTCCTATAAAAGGGTTTCATCTTCAAGAAATACATGGAAAAGACTCTGACAAGTACAGGTTTCTGGTAACGGACTGTACTGCTGAACTGAATGAATAAGCATTTTCAGAACTCTAATGAAAAACTGATGAACTCATAAAAGTGCTAACAAAAGATCAAGATGAAAAAAAAAATTAATTACATGGGACTGAGTGAACTGATGAGGATGAGTATAATTTTTGTGACTTTCTGTCTGAATTAAAAAAAAAAAAAAAATTCCACAAGGACTCAGAGGCAAAGAATATACAAATCAATTTTCACTGCAAAGTAAAGGAGCTGTTACAGTGGAGGATTACTGGACTGAATGTCAATACTATGACATAGTATGAGTGTGTTTCATGTTTGGTAATTGCAATCATTGTTGCTTTTGTTGTGGTCATCCATGTACAATGCTTGGTGTCAGTCGATTTATCTCTTGTAAAAATAAAATACAGTGTGTGTGTGTGAAAAAAAAAAAAAAAAAAAAAGAAATATTTATTTCAGCCTTGATTCTGAGATAAATAGGCTGTGTGCTCCTGAATAAGTCACGTTTGTCGTCCTCAGTTTCTCCACATGAGAAATGAAGATCGGTGCTCTATGTATCTGAAGGTCCTTTCAGCTCTGCTTTTCTAGGCTGCTGTGGCACAAACGCATAGATATGATGTAAACTAAAAATTTAAGGGGATGGGATATCAGGCAAGGAAAGAAATCCCATGGTATGTCCATAGTCCTAAACTATAATTGTTTAGTAGGACAATATTGCTTCTTCTCAATTTCTTAGGACCTGGATAAGAGCTATTCAACCTTTCCCAGGAATCCTGGAGCAACTAGGAAAGGAGAACAAGGTGGGAGGAAAGGGATGAATGAGAGAGGGAAGGAAGGAGAGAGAATGAGGGAGAGACCAGAGAGATGGTCAGAGAGACAGAGGCAGAGGGGGAACCACAGAGAGGCAGAGAGAAAGAAACCTAGAGGGAAATGGAGACAGAAGCAGAGAGTGAGATAGAGGAAGAGAGAGAATCAGAGAATCTGAGAGATAAAGACTGATAAACAAAGACATACAGAAACAGGCAAGGGAGAGAAAAAATAGAGAGGAAGACCAAAAGACAGACTCAGACAGAGATAGAAGCACAGAGAGAGTCACAGAGAGAATCAGGGAAAGAGACAGAGAGGAAGAGATTGAGATAGAGACAGAAAGAGAGAGTGAGCTCAGGGCCTGCTGGTGAGACATAGCCACTGAGATTTCCAGGGACAAAAAGGAGAAAAAGAAAAAAAGCATTTTATAACCTTTTCAAATGATCACCGTTACTAAGATTTTTCCTTGCAGGTACCCTGGGAGTGGGTGGGAACCTTGGCTCTCTCCTCATCCAATGCTCTGCTTATGCACAAAAGACAAAGTTACTTGAGTCCTGGGTGCTGTTAAATGCTCTCTTGCCTTTATTTACAATGTGCTAGAACATGATGTTCCTCAGGAGATCTCGTGTAGGAGAAAAGTCCCCGTAGCCAAGAATATCAAGGGCCTCCAGCCTTCCTCCCCAACCACGGCACCACCAAGAGCAGGAGCGTGTTCACACTTCAACTTCATGAGTTTGCAACCTCAGTTTAATAGGCCCAGCAGTGCCAACACCAAACAAATCCCTCCCTGGCCCAAAAGCAACCCCACCCCCAGGCTGAGCGCCTAAGAAAGCACTTGCTTAAAGTAGGAAGCTGCAATTCTGGTAAGGAGTCCACTTGCTGCAGGGACTTGTTGATTCGCGTGTTCCCTCCAAGGAGCCTGTGAGTTCTTGATTCATCTCTGCTTTTCTGGACTTCAGGGGCTGTCAACTTGAATGGTACGGTACCTTCAGTCATTTGTCTCAATTCGTGTTCAAGCATCAATAGCAGTCCACACATGACTCTGCTTTTCTGTTTGCCTTTTTAGCCCCATCCTACTTCTCAATCTTTCCTTTCTCTTCTGGATCCATTCTGCTGATTAGTGGAGATTAGGAAAAACCAAAAACAAACTGAAAAATCACCCTCCGTGCATTGACTTTTATCATGTGCCCTCATGAACACAGATTGTATTATTCTGCAGGGACTGTCACATTTCTACTTAAGTGATACTATGCTATACATTGTGCTCATTGCATGTCTGTAGTAAAAGAACCTAGCATGGTGCCTGCCACTTAGTAGACACTCCACAAATATTTTGAATAAAGTAATGAGCTTTGATCTACATTTTATCATTCTTCCTTACAATAACTCATGGCCAATGAGTGAGGTTCACACTGAAGCAGGGCTTCAGTGGGCTTCCTACAGGAGGTAGGAGGGTTTTAATTCCCTTCTGACTTCTTGGATGTGCCAAAGAGGAGTTGAATCATCTGGGACCACCAGGGTACAATATAAAGACCATGGGAATTGGAATATGGAGAGGTGGGATATCCTCCGGGTGCTACACATTTGTTACTTGATGGATATCAATTCCATTATTTCTAAAATATGGGTAACAAAACCTACCTTGCTTACCTCTCATGAGGGTCTAATGAGTTAAACATGAAAAGGTTTGTGTAAATGGTAAGAACTTAATCTCCTGCCCTTGTTTTAGGTTGTCTCCAGTGTCATTTACTCAAGGCCAATAAAAATGATTTCATTTTAAGTTCCATGGAGAATAGTGCCTGGTTACATAGGAGGCACTTAATCAATATGTATTGAATAAGGGAATGTTCTTAGTCCCCTCCCTCAACTCTCTTTTAGTCTGTCCATTCTATACCTACCTGACTTCTGGATGTACGGCTTTCTCTTCCTTTTCAATCCAGACCCTTGTGTCCTTGACTAAAGGATAAAAGAATTCCCTCACTTCTCGTGATGGTCAGTGTTCCACTGGACGTGGACAGTATTTAACCTCTGATCTCATCAACACCACTATCTCTAGAACTCATGTTCTTTGGAGGATTTTGACCACATTATCTTCCTCACTTCAAACTCACATTTCATATCAAATCAATAGCCAATAAAAATAACCTCTCTCTGTGTGAAACAGGCCATGAGAGAGGAAGGAATTTCTAACCCACATTGGTATCAGAGATTTAAAGGGAAACACTCTGCCCCTGGGGTCTTAGAGAAGTGGGAGGAAAAGGAGTTAGAGGGCCTGCCCCAAAAGGAAGGGGTAGAATTGAAGTCACTTGATCAATCACCCATTCTACCTAGTAGTGTCCCTCTCAGTCCTTTTAAACTCAAACCTGGGTCTCAGAGGTCAGTCTCTTATACTCTCCAAGGAGTCCAGCAATGCCCCACCTGTGAGGATGAAGAGGCTTTCTAAATATCTAGAAAATTTCTACGGAGAAACAGCACTGCTTTTGTGCTCTCTGACCACTTCCCCAGTCATAGCCCGCTAATAAAAACAGCCTCAAAATTCAGGCTACATCTGAGTCCAAATTTTCAAGCCTTCACTGTTAATCCTTTTTTAATTGACATGGAATGTATCCCCAACTATTAATGGAAAGTGTACTTTCTGGAGTCTAATTAAATGCTCTAATCACATTTCTACCATTAAAAATTGTTTTAGGTTTTGTTGGGTTTTTTTTTTTTTTTCTAATGAGCTGTTTACTCTGCTGATAACTACAGTGTGGATGAAAGGGGAAGATTCAAAAACAGCTCCAAAAACTCAAAAAGAAATAACTTTGCTATTGATAAAAATAATAACGTCCTGGAAAGCAGGGGATGGTAAGAAATCCTAAATTTATTGCTGCTGTATTGAATGCACAAATGTCACTTCCTTAAAGAGAGAAAATTAGTTTTTAAGCCTGGTTTAACAGCCAGAATCTCGGGCTGTCTGCATAATATTGGATTTTCCAAGGCTTCTATGATGCCCCGACGTGGGGTGTTTTGCATGCAAATTGCAAATTATATAATGCTAAAGATGTTATATAAGGAAAAAATGAAGACTGTGTTTTCATTCCTTTTTTTTTTTCCAGTCTCCTCTTCAACCTTTCTGGTCCTTTGACTCCAGCTGACATTTATTGAGCACTTACTGTGTCTTAGGTGCTCTTATATCATTTAAAATTTGTGACGATTATTTGAAAGAGTTAGATTTATTCCTCTTTGGTGGATGAAAAAACTGAGGCTCAGAGAGATTAAGCCATCCCCTAAGGAAGAGGTATTGCTCATTCTCTACACTAGAGCTTTTCAAATTTAGGCATGTATGAAAATCCTCCGAAACACAGTTTCCTGGGCACCCCCCCCTGAGCTTATGATTCAGTAAGTCTGGGGTGGAGCCCAAAATGTGCATTTCCAACAAGTTCCCAGGTGATGCTGATGCTTCTGGTCTGGGGACCCACTTTGAAAAGCACTGCTCTCCAGCATGCTACCTCTTCCTCAGGTGCATTGACCTTGCAGCAAGAAGGGATTCCAAGAGGTCATTCAATCCATGTCTCTGCTTTAGATAGGTAAAATATTAATTAGACCTATTTTATAAATGCGTCATTAGAGAATTGTTGAGAGCAGAAAAGAATGTCCTATGCAGAGTCAGCCAGTTAGTAAGAACCAAGTTACTAACATTTATCATTAGGTTAACATTTAGCAGATAGGACATTTTTAAAGTAGGCAGTCATCTAATAAACTAATTCCCCATTCTACCCCCTATCCTGTGAGCCAAACCCCAGTGAGAAGTCAGTCAGGTGGTTAGAACCAGTTCCTTCCAGACACCATGATCCAAGCCTGTCACCCATGATGGGGGTGTGGGGAGTGAATGAGGCTAGGGGTGGTAGGCAAGAAGGGTCCCTTAGTCCAGGCCTGGACCTCAACTTCTCTAAGGCCTTCATCCATTCCAGAAGGGGCTGTTCAGGTTCCTCACACAGTCCCAGTGAGAGACTGGGAGGTTGAAGGAAAACATTCATCATTTTATCATAAACTTGTATATGCCCCCTGTAATACACTATGAACTAGTTTTTTAGTAATGTCTTAAGCTATTTTCTCTTAAGCTATTTGTACTCTTGCCCTTGCAAAAAGTTTAATTGAAGAAAAGGCTTAAATATTTCAATATAAACATTTAAATAAGGTACAATTTTTGTAACCCTATTATATTTCTTCAAAAAAGAGTGAGCTGGGCCTCTCTCTCATTGTTGAAGAGATTCTAATCACGGTACCTGTGGGTGTGCAGCAATCACACTTCACAAAGCAGCATTTATCAATGTCTAAAGGAGAGAAGAACTGCAGAAAAATCCTGGATATGTGTGCAAGCCCACACCTCTCAGGACAGCCCCCGCCTGCCCTGGTGAAGTAGGAGGAGCATGGCCTCGTACATTGCCTGGCTATGAGATCAGGGAAATCTCTGTCTGCAGAGCCTCCAATCACTCTCCCCCCATCCTCCCGAAACCTATGCTCCACACTGCACCAGGGTTGCTGCAGTAAAAATCAGGTCTGAGGATTGCATTCCCCTTTGGCACCCTCCATGGGGACACTGGTGTAGGGCAAAGCCCTCATCCCTGAGCACAGGTTTCTCCTCTAATCGTCAGTGATTGAGAGTGCCAGCTTTGTTTGCAAGCCATCTCAAGGTTTTCATGAAAATAATTAGTGTATAAAGTCACAATCAAGAATAACATATATTACCATTTAGGATTTCACTTCTGTTTGGATATGACTGAAATGAAGAAGGGAAAGTTCAAATTTAATCACTATGTAAACATAAATACCTTTGCCTCTCCATACCCCTGGGTTCCACATTTGTGGATTCAACTAGCAGTGGATCAAAAATATTTGAAATAAAAATTCTAGAAAGTTCCCAAAAGGAAAACTTGGATTTGCCCCATATTTATATAACATTGGCATATTACTAGGTATTATATGCATTTTAGAGATGATTTAAAGTACATGGAGGTTGTGTGTAGGTTATATGCAAATATACACCATTTTCTTTCCTTTTTTTTTTAAACATTTTATTGGAGTATAATTGCTTTACAATGGTGTGTTAGTTTCTGCTTTATAGCAAAGTGAATCAGTTATACATATATATATATATATATATATATATATATATATATATATCCCTATATCTCTTCCCTCTTGCATCTCCCTCCCTCCCACCCTCCCTATCCCACTCCTCTAGGTGGTCACAAAGCACCGAGCTGATCTCCCTGTGCTATGCGGCTGCTTCCCACTAGCTATCTATTTTACATTTGATAGTGTATATATGTCCATGACACTCTCTCACTTTGTGCCAGCTTACCCTTCCCCCTCCCCGTATCATCAAGTCCATTCTCTAACAGCCACTGTGGAGAACAGTATGGAGGTTCCTTAAAAAACTAAAAATAGAACTACCATACGACCCAGCAATCCCACTACTGAGCATATACCCTGAGAAAACCATAATTCAAAGAGTCATGTACCACAATGTTCATTGCAGCTCTATTTACAATAGCCAGGACATGGAAGCAACCTAAGTGTCCATCGAAAGATGAATGGATAAAGAAGATGCGGCACATATATACAATGGAATATTACTCAGCCATAAAAAGAAATGAAATTGAGTTATTTGTAGTGAGGTGGATGGACCTAGAGTCTGTCATACAGAGTGAAGTAAGTCAGAAAGAGAAAAACAAATACCATATGCTAACACATATATATGGAATCTAAAAAACAAACAAACAAGAAATGGTCATGAAGAACCCAGGGGCAAGACGAGAATAAAGACGCAGACCTACTAGAGAATAGACCTGAGCACACCATTTTCTATAAAGGACTTGAGCATCCATCGATTTGGGTATGGAAGGGTTGGTCCTGGAACAAAGTCCCCATGGATACTGAGTAATGACTATAATTTTTTCTTCATCTTACTTTTTCAATAAAGTCCCAGTACTCCTCCCTTTGTGTTCATTGAATTTGAACTTGTACCTTTAAATGCCAGTATATCTCTAAGATTGTTAATGCTGAATCCAGAAATGTGAGTGATCCAGAAAACGGGGGAGTAGAGGCACTTACCAGAAGACATTCATGTGGGAAGGTACAGAATTGAGACCTGCCCCCATCCCTTTCATTTCAGCTTGTGCTCTTGATTCCCATGCCACATGTCTGCACCAGGTGGGACAAGGGGAAATTATATCAAGGCAGATCCTGGGACAAGGCCCCCGCCATTCACAAGTCCAGTGTGCTAAACTCACTGAACAAACCTGGTCGATCTCTTTGTCCATTTTGGGGCCTCAAACTCCTTATCCCTTAGTTTCTTTCCAGCTCTGAAATTCTGAATCAATAAAAACCATTTGTCTTTCTTCATCCTTACAGATTTCATAGTCAAGAGGTAAAGAAAATGAACCTTTTTTAAAATTCTTGCAGATCTAAAATACAACTTAATTTCTTTAATGTCATAGCTGTTCCCTCCCATTCTCTTTTTCTGTCCTTTCTTATTTTTCTTTTCTCCATTCTTGTCCCCTCTGCTTTCCATTTTCTCCCCTTTGCCTTCTGTGGGTGGCTAGCATCTTCCACCCCTCATTGTCCCTCAGACTGCAAAGTGGACAAAACTACTTGGTCAAATCTCACAAGTTTGCTGGGTGATCTAGGACAAGCTATGTACCTTTCTGGGAATCCTCATCTATAAACTGGGAGGTTTGGACCAAATAATCTTTTTGATTCTTTTGTCTATACAATAATTTTAGAATATTTCCCCCTCCACATGAGGACAGAAGAATTGTTGATGGCGCTCTTGTGCTCCTTCCTACCTCTTCCAATGTCACTATCTCTTTTACCTTCCATCTTGCTCTGTAGATGTGAGATTTCCCAGGACTGCTGAGTGCCCCAACTCTACCTGAGAGGAGAGTACATGAAGGCCTCAGACACTTCTTGGCAAGTGAGCAGAGCAGCTAAATGGTGCCACCGGTCACTGATGAGCAAGTTGCAATTCAGCAACCAGAGGAGTTTAAGGACACCTCAGTAGATCTCAGACAACGGACTCAAGAGCAATGAACAGTATGAATCTGTTAACGACAAACCATGTCATGGAAAATGGATGAACCTTGGGATGAGCTTTATAAATGAGGGCATGAAAGGGACAGAGTGGCTTTGATGTTGCGTAACTGAGGGACACTTCTGGCCAAGACTAATGAAATCATGGGATTGGCAGGCAACAGCTTAAAGGAGAACACAGTTCAGATGAAGACATAGTTGTGCAAAGAATAAAAATTAACCATAAGCTCAGAAGCACTGCATGTTATAGTCTATATTACTGCTTTAATATTGAATGATTTTTGGTAACCATGTTCCCTATCCTCAGAGTCTTGGTAAGTTCTTTGCTCAACAACAACTCCATTCATGGTGGAAAGAGTAGGCAGTGGTTGTTCTGATTCAACCTGGGTGTGATATGAAATGCAAAGCCTCAGATCACAACATGAACCCCTCTTTGTCTGGTCTTTACATTCTCCTCAGACCTAATCTCTATACGGGACAAATATTAAGCAGATATGCACTGATTCATACATTCCAGTTGGCAGAAAATTGAAATGTTTCATACTATTTGCTAAATAGTCATGGCCTGAGCTCCCAGAATGTCCCTACCACTTGCCTGGTCTTCCCCTTAGTAGTCCCCAGAATTTTCCAAGCTCCATTAACTAGAGTGATTGCCTGATTCTGCTATGCATCTCCTGTTCCTGTGTTATGTCTGCCCTCTGCTCCAGTTGGTTGGAGTTTGTGGCAGACAGAGATGGACGGCCCAAATCCTCTTTCATTGAAGCACTTACTATTTCTTTGCAAGAAATCTCTCCAGGACTTGCTTTGGCTGCCGAGAACAGGGGCCATACTCTTCCATATCAAATAAATAAGCAAGATGTGGTTTAAGGGCCTGGCCATTTCAGCTCAGTGGGGACCCTTCTGATACACAACATTTTCTCTAGACTTCCCTGTGGGATTGGCCAAATTTTTGTTGGACATGGATCTTGGTGCAGCATCTCTCCCTGCCCAATCTCCCTTCCTCCTTCTTCCTGTCACAATGAACACATAATAAACATTTGGCACAACTAATTTTGTTTCAGTATCTGCTTCCAGAGAACCCAGTCAAACACAATGTAGGGTTTTATGGGTTTTTGAATATTTTTACTACCAGCCCTGTTAACGTAAACTAAGTTGTTTTCAGTTCCTAAGCCACTTCATAGTCTCTCTAGCTTCTAAACCTTAGCATTTGCTATTCCTTCATTTTAATATATCCTCCCTGTCATCATTCTTCACCTGGATTATTCTACTCATTCTTTCAGAACTCATTCTCATAGTCGGAAAGTATTAGTCCTGGGAAGACTCTCAAGACCGCATTAGAGTTCACCTGCTCTGTAACAAACTATTACACACGTAGCAGCTTAAATGAATAAATTGACTGTATGAGTTGCTTATGGGCAGGAGTTAGTTGGATAGTCTGCTCATAATCTCACAGAGCTGAAATCAAGGTGCTGACCATGACTGAAATCTCATCCAAGGCTTAGGGTTCTCTTCTAAGCTCATTCAAGTTTTGTGGTAGAATTCAGCTCCTTATGATTAAGTGATCAATGTCTTCATTAGCTGTTTGCTTTCTTTCAGGTCAGCAAGGATGTGCCTCTCTAAGGCTTTACCTTCTTTGAAAGAGCTCACCTGATTAGGCCAGGCCCATTCAGGATAAACTCTCTTTTGATTAACTCAAAGTAGACTGATTAGTAATGTAATCAAAGGAGTCATATCCTATTATACTCACAGGTTTTATTCACACTCAAGGGGAGCAGACTATCTCCAGAACAGCCAGCCACTGTGGCAGAGGAAATATATAAAGCTTTGTACTAATAATGAAATGTTCTCACATGGAGTGATACAAGCACTTTTTTTCACAACTCATTGGCCAGAACTAGCCACATGACTCATCCAACCACACAGCAGCCAGGAAGTGCCCAGAAGGGGGACAACTGGAAATGTTTTAACAGTCACTAAAAACTATCACAGAGGGTAAAGATGTTGTCTTCTATTTCTGGATCCCTAGTACTTACCCAGTGAATGAAACATGCCAGCAAATATGGATGTCAAGACAGAACTTTACTAAGATATCTTTATGGACCTTCTTTCCTTCCCTTCTTCTACCATCTTGAAACTAGAAAATGACAATTCATTCAACTGTGTTTTCAAGACTGTTTTGTATTTATTATTGACTTGATAAAAGTTTTGCTATTGAAATTAAGACAAACAAAATCCATATTTTAGACATAGAAGGACATAAAAACACTTCAAAGTTATTATTTTTAGTGAAATATGGATCTTTAATAAGTATAAGATCCTTATCGAATTTTGGTCCTTAGGAGTCTTCAAGGGACTGCCTCCTTGCCCATGTATCAAGGGTAGCTATTCCCTCTACAATCCCGAAAAACAGATGTTAAAATATGGTTAGAAATTAGGTGTGGTGTGAGTTAAATATTCATAGCCAACATTTTCATTATCCTTATAAGAAAATGTCCTTGAAGAAGCAAATTCAGAACATTCCCTACATTGTGGTATTTTTTGATCTTGTTATCAGTATGATACAGATAAACCGCAGAGCAGTGATGCACAAAGGTTCATTCATGGAGCCCAGGGCATTGGAATGATGCATTTGGAAGGAACAATGAGCAGACTGAGGCTCTATCAGCCTTCCCCCAAATGACTGGTTTAAAATAGAACATTGCAGTTAGTACAACGTTTTGTCTGCATAAAATATGTCTAAAGAATCATCATCAGTGACTTCACTTTGATTCTTCTTGTACATTTGAAGATTTTAGACATAATTATCAAGTTAATGCATTTTAACATCCTGTACAATGGACAAAGTAGAGTAGCAGATAAGTAGATATGGAAAAGGTGGTGCTTCTAATACGAATATCCAACAGTCCCAGTCTGTCAACACACAAGTCCAATTCTTGTCCTGTAAAAGGAATACCAGTCATGGGGATGAGGGCAAGAGTTAGGAGGTCTGTCAAAAAACCTGTCTGCCTAGTGCCCATCCCTTGGTATTGAGCAACAGAAAGAAATGTTATTACCCAAAGTTCCAGTCACGGGAGTAAAAGATCCTTAAGTATTCAGATTCTAAAAGTTAGAGATCTCAGATCCAGGCTTAGGAGGGCAGGGAGAGATGAGTCAAGCCAGTCAGCACAGAATGTCTGAGTGAATAACACAAACCCAGGCTTGTAGGAGCTACACTCCATGTAGCAAGACCAAACCATGTGCAGGCAGGCTAAGGCAATAGATCTGGACAGATGTGGGCAAATAAAACAGACCATAGGGACAAGAATACAGCAGTTTGGGGCCAGGGCTCAGTGACTATTCCAGGAAAGAGAAGCTTATCAAAACTTAAGTGGAAAGAAGAGAAAAGAGAAAGAAGAGAAATAGAAATGGTGCAAAAGACACAGGATTAATGCTAAAAGGAATGATAAACAGGTATGCCAGGTATGCCATAGGACCTAGAATTCAGGTGGAAATCATATCAGTTTCCTGCAAAAGCACATTTTTCTCTGGTTCCCTTTTTGAAGATTCAGGGATTCTTTGCCCTTTTCTTGCCTTAAAGCTAACATCATTTCCAAAATTTATGCAGGAAGCAATGAACAGGTATAATAACCACCATAGAGTCTGAGGTTAGACCACTGTAGTTACATGGGAACAAGAGAGCATGGTGTCAATAATAACAAGTTGGAAGAGCGAGGACACCTGTGTAGGGCAGGCCCTCCTTGCATGCCGTTAACAATATTTTTGAGCATCACTTTTGGGTCATGCTCTGTGTGATGTGACAAAAAGATAGATTCAAGACAAACAGCAAGCAGGTGCTCAATGAATACTTTCTGAATGAAAACAAAGCCTATCTTTGCCCTCAAGGAGCTCACAAGCCAATAGAACAGAAAATTGAGCATAACTGTGTAGCATTTCATTGGTGTTCTCTCAGCTTCCTTGGTGAGTGGCAGTAGCTTCTTGACAATTGTCCACAAGATCTGTAACCCTGTTGTAATGATGGGAAGATTTCTGACAGAAGTATAGAAGTTTCTATGTATTGTCGGTGTGACACTGAGGAAGCTTTAGGGAGGTACCTTAGATTGCACATCGTAAAGAGTCCCACCGCATCCGCAGCCCCAATAAATTTCACAAGGGGAAACCCCCCAGAGCAGTAGAAACCACCTGATTCAACAGGATGATGGAGGCACTGTGGTCCACCCAGCAAAAATTTGAGCAAATAGTCACATGGGCTGTACATATCTGGTGGGCTGTTTGACAGATGCTTATTTTAAGAAAAGGAGATTCTTGAACTTGAGAAGAAAGGCCCTCCTTCCACTCTTCTTCCTTTGAAAAGAAATCCAGTTGTTACTCCAAACAGGCTACATAAGGCTTCCTCTGTCCCCAGTTTTCAAACGACCCAAGGGGCTTTATGGGGACTTGTTAATCATCAACACTGACAGAAGATTTCACAGCTTCATCTGATACTGTCTATTTGATCCCAAATTCAAGTCACCTTCACTTTGTTGATTGTTAATATAGAAACAAAAACCAACAATTACCAAAGACCCCCTGAAGTCAAGACTCTATTCTTGGGGCCCCAGACCATATAACATGACCTGTGGGTCATGCTGGGAGCTCTGGAATAAGATGAAGAGGGAATAAGATGAAATCCAGGATGAGAGAATCTGGGTGGTAGGAAAGTCAATCATTCAAATCATCAGGTCCTAGAGAGGTAAAGCAGCCTCAGATCCCATCTGAACCAGGGTTTGGTACCTTAGGGCAATTATCTGAGTGAGGTCTGGGGTGAAGGAGAATTATTTTTCATAATAGTGGCTCTCAACATTAAGATGAGGGTGGAGGACCAGACACCATGCAGTGGTCAGTAAACAGCCAAACTCATTACTCCAAGAGTTGATGCATGTGGAAAACACCGAAGCTCAAGGAGTTAGGAAAACAACAGTGTTGTCTTTTATTCCCATAATAGGCTGTTTGCAGTTAAAATCTGGAACAGTAAAAGACCTTTCCCAAAGCTGGTACTATAGGTAAGTAGAAAAGCAATGTTGGCTATAATCCCTTTATAGTCTGATTCTTCTCTAAGGAGACCAAATCTAAGGAATATTGGGCTACAGGTGTCCCTTGTATGGTGATGCGCTTGACCTATATTTCTTGCCTCTTCCCCAGGCACTCTGTACCTGACTTAGGCTTTGGCCAAAAGGAACTTACTTGATGAATAAACCATTCTCTGGCTCCCAGGTTCCTTTGCTTATGCTGCCCTTGATTTTTTTTGAATGCCTCTACCTGGATTACTCCTGATTATCCTTCAAAATACAGCCTGAAAGTTTTCTCCTCTATTTATACTTCCCCAATCCTCCAAAATGTTAGCATATCCCTTCTCTGTTTTCCAGAGTGTCTTGGGCTTACTCTGCATACATTTTTATTCCTTTGTTATTGATATATACTTGTCTGTGCCACTAAGCTGTGAGCTCCTCAAGTCTGGACTGTGACCTCTATCTTCAAGCCACAGTATTAGGATTAATGACTGAAATATTAGTAGTTGCTGAATAAATATTTGTTGTGTGTATAAATAAAAGAATAAATGAAAAATTACAGGGGCTGAGATCTTTGAAACATTAAGAAATTTTTTTAACATCTTTATTGGAGTATAATTGCTTTACAATGTTTGTTAGTTTCTGCTGTATAACAAACTGAATCAGCTATATATATACATATATCCCCATAACTCCTCCTTCTTGCATCTCCCTCACACCCTTCCTATCCCACTGCTCTAGGTGGTCACAAAGCACCGAACTGATCTCCCTGTGCTATGCAGCTGATTCCACTAGCTATCTATTTTACATTTGGTAGTATATATAGGTCCATGCCACTCTTCCACTTTGTCCCAGCTTACTCTTCCCCCTCTCCGTGTCCTCAAGTCCATTCTCTACGTCTGTGTCTTTATTCCTGTCCTGCCCTTAGGTTCTTCAGAACCATTTTTATTTATTTATTTTTTTAGATTCCATGTATATGTATTAGCATAAGGTATTTGTTTTACTCTTTCTGACTTACTTCACTCTGTATGACCGTCTCTAACTCCATCTACCTCACTACAAATAACTCAATTTCGCTTGTTTTTAAGGCTGAGTAATATTCCATTGTATATATGTGCCACATCTTCTTTATCCATTCATCTTTCAATGGACACTTAAGTTGCTTCCATGTCCTGGCTATTGTAAATAGAGCTGCAATGAACATTTTGGTACATGACTCCTTTTGAATTATGGTTTTCTCAGGGTATACGCCCAGTAGTGGGATTGCTGGGTCATATGGCAGTTCTATTTTTAGTTTTTTAAGGAACCTCCATACTGTTCTCCATAGTGGCTGTATCAATTTACATTCCCACCTCAGTGCAAGAGGGTTCCCTTTTCTCCACACCCTCTCCAGCATTTATTTTTGTAGATTTTTGATGATGGCATTCTGACCAGGGTGAGGTGATACCTCACTGTAGTTTTGATTTGCATTTCTCTAGTGATTAGTGATGGTGAGCATCCTTTCATGTGTTTGTTGGCAATCTGTATATCTTCTTTGTAGAAATGTCTATTGAGGCCTTCTACACATTTTTGGATTGGGTTGTGTGTTTTTTTGATATTTAGCTGCATGAGCTGCTTGTAAATTTTGGACATTAATCCTTTATCAGTTGCTTCGTTTGCAAATATTTTCTCCCATTCTGAGGATTGTCTCTTTCATCCTGTTTAAGGTTTCGTTTGCTGTGCAAAAGCTTTTAAGTTTCATTAGGTCCCATATGTTTATTTTTGTTTTTATTTCCATTTCTCTAGGAGGTGGGTCAAAAAGGATCTTGCTGTGATTTATGTCATAGAGTGTTCTGCCTATGTTTTCCTCTAAGAGTTTTATAGTGTCTGGCCTTACATTTAGGTCTTTAATCCATTTTGAGTTTATTTTTTTGTATGGGATTAGGGAGTGTTCTAATTTCATTCTTTTACATGTAGCTGTCCAGTTTTCCCAGCACCACTTACTGAAGAGGCTGTCTTTTCTCTATTGTATATTCTTGCCTCATATCAAAAATAATGTGACAATATGTGTGTTGGTTTATCTCTGGGCTTTCTATCCTGTTCCATTGATCTATATTTCTGTTTTTGTGCCAATACCATGCTGTCTTGATTACTGTAGCTTTGTAGTATAATCTGAAGACAGAGAGCCTGATTCCTCCAGCTCCATTTTTCTTTCTCAAGATTGCTTTTGCTATTTGGGGTCTTTTGTGTTTCCATACAAATTGTGAAGTTTTTTGTTCTAGTTCTGTGGAAAATGCCATTGGTAGTTTGATAGGGATTGCATTGAATCTGTAGTTTGCTATATGTAGTATAATCATTTTCACAATGTTGATTCTTCCAATCCAAGAACATGGTATATCTCTCCATCTGTTTGTATCATCTTTAATTTCTCTCATCAGTGTCATATAGTTTACTGCATACAGGTCTTTTGTCTCCTTAGGTAGGTTTATTCCTGGGTATTTTATTCTTTTTGTTGCAGTGGTAAATGGGAGGGTTTCCTTAATTTTCCTTTCAGATTTTTCATCATTAATGTATAGGAATGCAAGACATTTCTGTGCATTAATTTTGTATCCTGCTACTTTACCAAATTAACTGATTAGCTCATACTAATTCGTTGATTAGTAGTTTTTTGGTAGCATCTTTAGGGTTCTCTATGTATAGCATCATGTCATCTGCAGAGTGACAGTTTTACTTCTTGTTTTCGGATTTGAATTCGTTTTATTTCTTTTTCTTCTCTTATTGCTGTGGCTAAAACTTCCAAAACAATGTTGAATAATAGTGGTGAAAGTGGACAGCCTTGTCTTGTTCCTGATCTTAGAGGAAATGGTTTCAGTTTTTCGCCAATGAGAACAATGTTGGCTGTGAGTTTTTCGTATATGGCCTTTATTATGTTGAGGTAGGTTCCCACTATACCTATTTTCTGGAGGGTTTTTATCATAAATTGGTGTTAAATTTTGTTGAAAGTTTTTCTGCATCTATTGAGATGGTCATATGACTTTTCTCCTTCAATTTGTTATTATGGTTTTTCACATTGACTGATTTGCATATATTGAAGAATCCTTGCACTCCTGGGATAAGCCCCACTTGATCATGGTGTACAATCCTTTTAATATGCTGTTGGATTCTATTTATTAGTATCTTGTTGAGGATTTTTGCATCTCTGTTCATCAGTGATATTGACCTGAAGTTTCCTTTTTTGTGACATCTTTGATGTTGGTATCAGGGTGATGGTGGCCTCATAGAATGAGTTTGGGAGTGTTCCTCCCTCTGCTATATTTTGGAAGAGTTTGAGAAGGATACATGTTAGCTCTTCTGTAAATGTTTGATAGAATTTGCCTGTGAATCCATCTGGTCCTGGGCTTTTGTGTGTTTGAATATTTTTAATCACAGTTTCAATTCCGGTGCTTATGATTGCTCTGTTTATATATTTTGTTTCTTCCTGGTTCAGTCTCAGAAGGTTGTGCTTTTCTAAGTTTGTCCATTTCCTCCAGGTTGTCCATTTTACTGGCATATAGTTGCCTGTAGTAAACTCTCATGATCCTTTGTTTTTCTGCAGTGTCAGTTGTTACTTCTCCCTTTTCATTTCTAATTCTATTGATTTGAGTCTTCTCCCTTTTTTTCTTGTTGAGGATGGCTAATGGTTTATCAATTTTGTTTATCTTCTCAATGAACCGGCTTTTAGTTTTATTGATCTTTGCTTTTGTTTCCTCCATTTATTTCTGATCTTATCTTTATGATTTCTTTCCTTCTGCTAACTTTGAGGGTTTTTTGTTTTTCTTTCTCTGCTTGCTTTAGGTGTATGTTTAGGTTGTTTATTTGAGATGTTTCTTGTTTCTTAAGGTAGGATTGTATTGTTATAAACTTCCCTCTTAGAACTGCTTTTGCTGCATCCCATAGGTTTTGGGACATTGTGTTTTCAGTGTCATTTGTTTCTAGGTATTTTTTGATTTCCTCATTGATTTCTTCATTGATGTCTTGGTTATTTAGCAGTGTATTGTTTAGCCTCCATGGGTTTTTTATTACTTACAGATTTGTTTCCTGTAAATGATATCTAGTCTCATAGTGTTGTAGTTGGAAAAGATACTTGATACAATTTCAATTTACTTAAATTTACCAAGACTTGATTTGTGACCCAAGATATGATCTATCCTGGAGAATGTTCCATGAGCACTTGAGAAGAAAGTGTATTCTGTGTTTTAGATGGACTGTCCTATGGTCAATTAAGTCCATCTTGTTTTATGTATCATTTAAAGCTTGTGTTTCCTTATTTAATTTCATTTTGGATGATCTGTCCATTGGTCAAAGTAGGGTGTTAAAGTCCCTTACTATGATTGTGTTACTGTCAATCTCCCCTTTTATGGCTGTTAGCATTTGCCTTATGTATTGATGTGCTCCTAGGTTGGGTGCATCAATATTAACAATTGTTATATCTTCTTCTTGGATTCATCCCTTGATCATTATGTAGTGTCCTTCTTTGTCTCTTGTAATAGTCTTTTCTTTTAAGTGTATTTTGTCTGATATGAGAATTGCTACTTCAGCTTTCTTTTGATATCTATTTGCATGGAATATCTTTTTTCATCTCCTCACTTTCAGTCTGTATGTGTCCCTAGGTCTGAAGTGGGTCTCCTGTAGATGGCATATATACAGGTCTTGTTTTTGTATCCATTCAGCCAGTCTATGTCTTTTGGTTGGAGCATTTAATCCATTTACATTTAAGGTAATTATCGATATGTATGTTCCTATTACCATTTTCTTAATTATTTTGGGTTTGCTATTGTATTTGTATTTGTTATTTGTTATTTTTCTCTTGTTTTTCCTGCCTAGAGAAGTTCCTTTTGTATTTGTTGTAAAGCTAGTTTGTGGTGCCGAATTCTCTTAGCTTTTGCTTGTCTGTAAAGGTTTTAATTTCTCCATCGAATCTGAATGAGATCCTTGCTGGGTAGAGTAATCTTGGTTGTAGGTTTTTCCCTTTCATCACTTTAAATATGTCCTGCCACTCCCTTCTGGCTTGCAGAGTTTCTGCTGAAAGAACAGCTGCTAACCTTATGGGGATTCCCTTGTATATTATTTGTTGCTTTTCCCTTGCTGCTTTTAATATTTTTTCTTTTTACTTAAATTTTGATAGTTTGATTAATATGTGTCTTGGCATGTTTCTCCTTGGATTTATCCTGTATTGGGACTCTCTGCACTTCCTGGACTTGATTGACTATTTCCTTTCCCATATTAGGGAAGTTTTCAACTATAATCTCTTCAAATATTTTCTCAGTCTTTTTTTATTCTCTTCTTCTTCTGGCACCCCTATAATTTGCAAGTTTTTGCATTAAATGTTGTACCAGAAGTCTCTGAGACTGTCCTCAATTCTTTTCATCCTTTTTTCTTTACTCAGCTCTGCAGTAGTTATTTCCACTATTTTATCTTCCAGGTCATTTATTCATTCTTCTGCCTCAGTTATTCTGCTATTGCTTCCTTCTAGAGAATTTTTAATTTCATTTATTGTGTTGTTCATCATTGTTTTTTTGCTCTTATATCTTCTAGGTCCTTGTTAATCATATCTTGTATTTTCTCCATTCTATTTCCAAGATTTTGGATCATCTTTACTATCATTACTCTGAATTCCTTCTCAGGTAGACTGCCTATTTCCTCTTCTTTTGTTTGGTCTGGTGGGTTTTTACCTTGCTCCTTCATCTGCTGTGTATTTCTTTGTCTTCTCATCTTGCTTAACTTACTCTGTTTGGGGTCTCCTTTTTGCAGGCTGTGGGTTCATAGTTGCCTTTGTTTTTGGTGTCTGCCCCCAGTTGGTAAATTTTGTTCAGTTGGTTGTGTAGGCTTCCTGGTGGAGGGGACTGGTACCTGTGTTCTGGTGGATGAGGCTAGATCTTGTCTTTCTGGTGGGCAAGACCACATCCAGTGGTGTGTTTTGGGGTGTCTGTGAACTTTTTATGATTTTAAGCAGCCTGTTTGCTAATGTGTGGGGTTGTGTTCCTGTCTTGCTAGTTGTTTGGCATAGAGTGTCCAGCACTGTACCTTGCTAGTCATTGAGTGGAGCTGAGTCTTATCGTTGAGATGGAGATCTCTGGGAGAGCTATTGCCGTTTGATATTACGTGCAGCCGGGAGGTCTCTGGTTGACCAATGTCCTGAACATGGCTCTTCTGCCTCTGAGGCTCTGGCCTGGCATCCTGCCAGAACACCAAACCCTGTCAGCCACATTGCTCAGAAGAAAAGGGAGGGGAAAAAAAAGAAAGAAAGAAAAAATTAAATTAAAAACTATAAATAAATTTATTAAAATAAAAAATATATTAATAAAAATTAAAAATTTAAAAGTAATAAAAATTTAAAGAAAGAAAGAAAGAAGAGAGCAACGAAACCAATAAACAAATCCACCAATGATAACAAGGGCTAAAAAGTATACAAAAATTTTTAAAAAAGAAACAAAAAAAACCGGAGAGACAGAACTCTAGTTCAAATGGTAAAAGCAAAGCTATACAGACAAAATCACACAAAGAAGCATATACAAATACACTCACAAAAAGAGAAAAAGGAAATATATATATATATATATATATGTATATAAAAGGAAGAGAGCAACCAAATCAATAAAGAAATCTACCAGTGATAATAAGCTCTAAATACTAAACTAAGATAAACGTAAAACCAGAAACAAATTAGATGCAGAAAGCAAATCTCAAGTCTACAGTTGCTCCCAATGCCCACAACCTTAATTTTGGGATGATTCATTGTCTTTTCAGGTATTCCACAGATGCAGAGTACATCAAGTTGACTGTAGAGATTTAATCCACTGCTCCTGAGGCTGCTGGGAGAAATTTCCCTTTCTCTTCTTTGTTCACACAGCTCCTTGGGTTCAGCTTTGGGTTTTGCCCCACCTCTGCATGTAGGTCTCCTGAGGGCTTCTCTTCCCCACCCAGTCAGGATGGGGTTAAAGTAGTAGCTGATTAGGGGGCTCTGGCTCACTCAGGCCAGACACATTATGAAATTTTGAATCTAGAAAAGATTTTTTAAATTCTTCATTTTACAGCTGTGGGACAAGTTTTTGATAATCTTCAGAATTTTTTTTATAATCCGTGTATTTCAGATGTGAATGCAGTTCATCCAAGTTGTTTTCACTGATGTAAGACCTGTTTCTCAGCAACAATCATTTGGAAAACTACATTGATTTGGATGCTATGTTTCCTGAAACCAGGTTCATTATTTAGACACTTTCTTCTCTGTGAGTTTGTTTAGTTTCAACTACTATACAAGTAGTGAATAAACTGTGAGATCTCCAAAATTATATAACCACAGGTCTATTGGTAGTTTGGTTGGACCCTGATAAGAAGAGGAAGGGACTTCCTTTCCTACAACCAAGGATATAGACCTAAGAGATAGATCTATCTCATCATTATTTTTGTGTTGTTATATACTTTGAACTTTCTAAAGTGATGTATAAGCAACATAGAGGAGGAAAAATGGTGTGGATACCATGCTCTATATAACTTCTGTAAATCTCTTTCAACCATTTCCTCATCAAAGAGTCCATTACATTTTGGGTCTAGCCAATCTTGCAGACTCCCCAGGAGACCTAAGTTTCATCATGGAAAGGGTCAGCAATATGTCCCAAGGTTCAGAACCTCAATTTTTACCCAAGGTCCCAGGAACAATTTTTTATGACTCCCATGACTTCCATTTACTTGTGACTTGGGAATCAGAGAACCAAGTTCAAGCTCTTTCTAAATTTATCCTGTCAGAATATTTTCCTGACAGATCCAGATCTGAAGTCCAAAATCTTTCTTTAAAATAATTTATTCCTTCTAAAGTTAAATTTCAAAACTTGAAAAACTATTTCCTAATTAGCCATGTTATTAGAAAGATACAATTAAGAAAATAATATAAAAGAGCGGAAAACTCCAAAACAACTTTATTTTTCTTCATCCCTAGCAACCAATCTTCATGTTTTTGTCTGACTAACACTTATAAGAGAGTGAGCTTGTATTTAGTGACTGCATGGTACCCTGGGGCAGGAGAGTAGGAAAGAGATTCTAAAATATATTCATAAAGATAATGATGATGCAGTATGTTTAAGTAGGTTTCAGAATTCATAACATGTTTTCATTTTCTTTAATTTTCACAACTGCCCTGTAAGGGTTGGCTAGGTGGATAAGCAAGATTATTTTCCTGCTTATAAAAGTATAAAATTAGAAAACCTAGCCTCCAATTCCAGCAGTACCATTCATTAGCTCTGTGATCTTCATCTGGTGGCTTGTTCTATCCCAGCATATTTCTTTATAGCTAAGATAATGATACCAATCTCACATCTACATCATTCACTCAAATAAGCACTTACTGAACGTCTATCATGTTCCAGGTGTCTGTATAAGTTTGGGGATGCAATGATGAAAGGTTACATTCATAAAAATTTTTAAAGAGGAGTAAATTAACTAACCAACATGAAGTGCCTTGCATATGACAGATGCTTGTTAAATATGGTGTTCCCCTACAATTCTATTTTATAGGTAAAGATATTATTAAGTTAAGAATAGTTATATGATTTGTCCTTGGTCATACACCTAGTAAGTGACCAAAAGCAGCTCTTAAGACAACATATCATTCAAGGTTCTGGCAGGAAACCAAACCTTCAACTGGAATTTTGGAAGAGATATTATAAGGATGTAACTATTCACAGAATTTTTGGTCAGGTAAGGTCCCAAAAGCAACGTTGAGCCACCCAGAGACTAATATCAGCTGGAGGTCCTTAATAGCCCCTAGTCCTAAATGGGAAGGGGGGAGGGGTGTAAAATAGAATGTCCACCTGTAGAGCTGTAGCTATGGAAGAACACTGCCACCACCAAAACCACTGTGAAGCAGGGAGGGAACAGAAAGAATAAAGCCTTAGTCTTGCTCACCTCCTGCTCTCTGGTCTCATAGTGGCACCTCCCACTGGCCAAACTTAAGGAAAGTCAGAGGACAAAGAATCCCTTGTGCTGCTGCCTGCAGAGCTCAGCCTTGTGATGCACAGAGAAGTACAGACAAAGGAAGCATTTGCCCTTTTGCCCCACTGATTCACACCCCCTGACATACAAACTACACCTATCCTCTCTCAAGAAACGCTCCCCCCACCCCCAAATCCCATCAGTCCATGATCTCATGCTCTGTCTCAAGTACTGATGTGGATGAGGATACTTGGGGCCAGATCCTTGTGTGAAGGTCCTCTTGAACTAGAGACCTATAAACTAAAATAGCAAGTTACCTTTTCCCCAAACACCCAACATGCAAAAATGAGACAGTGTCTTAGTCCATTTGGGCTTCTATAACCAAAATATTGGGTTGGCCAAAAAGTTTGTTTGGGTTTTTCCTTAAGATATTACAGAAAAAACCCTAATGAACGTTTTAACCAACCCAATATTATAAACTGGGTGGCTTACTAACAACATCAATTTATTTCTCACAGTTCTGAAAGCTGTAAAGTCCAAGATCAAGGCAGTAGCAGATTCAGTGTCTGGTGATAGCCCACTTTCTAGATGTCTGTTTTTTTTGCTGTAACCTAACATGATGGAATGGACAAAGAATCTCTCCAGGGTCTCTTATATAAGGGTGCTAATGCCATTTATGAGGACTCTGCCCTCATGATCTAATCTCTTCCCAAAAGTTCCACCTCAAAATAACCCTCACATTGAGGATTAGGTTACAATGTATAAATTTTGGGTTAAACACAAATATTCAGTCTACAGCAAATAAGAACAAAATAATAGCAATATACAGATTAAAAAGGAAGGAACAGGAGATTCATAGCAATTTTTGGTCCATAGCAATTCTGAAATCCAGCTAGGAACATGTCAAGTCCTCTGTTCTAAGGCCAGGGAATTTTCTTTAATTAGAAAATCAGCTTTGTAACCTGAGAGTGATTCCCTAGGCCACTGTTCTTTTCAACTCTTGGCTCCACCCTTTTCAATAAATGAAAATGAGAGTGGTTTATCTCACTATAACTTTCAAAGAGCCACTAAAATTTGTGTCCTCCTGTACCACCATCTTGAGCTCAGCTGGTCTTAGTTCTCTATGGATAATGCTTCTATCGGGGAATACAACTATAATACCATTACACAAGAAGCAGAAAAACTACTGCCTGGCCATTTGGAGTTCCTCATACCATTGAAACTATAGGCAAAAGGGAAAGAATACTGAACAGACTGAGGTTACTGATTCTAACTATCAAAGAGGTAATAGTTCGCAGTAACCCAGGAGTCAGGGAAGAGTATGTCTGGAATACAGGAACTCCTCTGGGGTACTTTTTGTATTCTTGTGTGTTGTGATAAAAGTTAATGGAAAACTACAACAACCCAATATAGACAGAACAGCAAATAGTACAGGTCCTCCTGAATGAAGGTTTGAAGAAAGAACACAAGGAATCATGATCACTTGAGGTGATTACTGAGAGCAAAAGGAATGAGAAATGAGTAATGGAAAAAGTTGTAAATACCAAGTATGATCATGTCACCATTTGCAGATCTGAGGACTGTGCAGTTTCTTCCTTGCTTTGGTATATTTATTAATATTTTTTGTATAATAAGTAATTATTTTGCTCTTTTTCTTTTTCCCTATCGTTACCCTACTATCTGATAAAAAGTGTTTTTATAGTAGTTAACTTTATATCTCATTATTTAACATACTAGAGACTAAAGGGAGAGTGTGATTCAGCTAGGAGAAGAATGAGCACCACAAAAAGGAGAATAAAGTGACATAGAAGACTTTTGCATCTTATTTGGGGGCTAGACAACATATTTTTCGTTATAAAAGGGATAGATGTTACTATGTAAAATTGAAATATGATTTTGCTATTACTTAATTTAAAAGTTCAATATTACAAAAAAAAGAAAAGAAAACGAGGGTTGTATGCACTATTTCATAGTTTACATGTAGTCGTGCCAAAAGGCAGAAGGATGATATGACATTTAGAGACATCTTTTCTGAGCTATGAGCTATGTCTAGTCTTCGTACAAGTTTCTCATATGTGTGCTAAGTAGCATACACTAGTTAAGGTTTGTTAAAGCAACTAATTTGATAAACCACACATGTAACACTGGCAGAATAATACATTGTTATAATAGCAAGTGTGATTTTTTGACTTTCTAAATGATTTAGGACAGCTTGCTATACATGTATAAACAAATGTGACTGTACATTGTGATCATTTGCTTAATATGCTATGTTTTAATAAAAATGGGGAAATATTTTTAAAAAAGAAAGAAAAGAAAAGGAAAGAAAAGAAAAGAAAAGAAAAGAAAAGAAAAGAAAAGAAAAGAAAAGAAAAAAAAGAAAAAGAGAGTTGTATGGATGCCGCACGGGCAAGGGGTGGACTCTGCTACATTTTGCTGCTCCATCAGCTAAGCTAGGAAATGTATTTCCTCAAATCACCTTCCCGGTGTGGTACTATGTTAGAATTGGCCAAAAGAGGATCTTGTATGGGATTTGGGAGGCCTCTGATTTGTAAATTCTTTGTGACCAGACACAGTGACAAACAAATGCAGAGAAGGTTGGTGGATTCCATGTTGTCCTCACCCTCTGCTCCTCCACATCTCACTCCTCTTCCTGCCTGTTGGCCTAAGTAAGAGTCAACACTAACTGCCAGATATCCAAGGCCATCGTAGATCATCCAGCACAAATCAAGCATCCAGATGACTGCCACCTCATGAGGGGCTCCATATGAGACCAGCAGAAGAACCACCCATATAAGCCCAAACAAAATTGCAGACCCACCAGGTTTGTAAGTAAATAAAATGTTTGTTTTTGTTTTCATGTTTAAACCACTAAGCTTTGGGGGGTGGTTTGTTGTATAGCAATAGATAAATAATACATTTGGTATTCATAATGGCAGATGTCATTAAATAGATATTTTAAACAGATAAAAGAAATGTTTAAATACAGATTTGAAATGTGCTTCTGAGCCAGTGACGTAAGTAACTAAATTTATTAATGGACACTATAAACCCCAAAGGATCTTTTTTCCACCAGCTCAGTGAAAATGTTCTTTACATGACGCTTCAAATGTTTATTTCTCTTCTTTCCTTTTCCCTTTCCCAGAGGTTTGAGACTTCACCAAAGCAGAGACTTGCATGCTGCTGAAGAGAAAGTGGGGCTCTCGCCAAAGCATCCATCTCTAGGGCAAATGGCTAGTTTAAATACTTGGCCTGTGCCTCAGTGTGTTCATCTGCAAAGGGAGGATTCTAGAAGACCTAGAGCATCAGATGGTTTTGGATGAATTTGATTGGGAGGAACACCACAGAACTAGAGGTGCAGCAGAATAATGCAGAAACCGAGCTCTGGTCACATCACTCCTCTGTTCCAAACTCCTCAGTGTCCCCTCATTGGGGAAGGGCAGAGGACAAATTCTTTAAAGCCTGCCTTCTAATGACTTCTGCAATCTAGAAAAGACACATGGTCAGCCCAAGTTCGTCCCAAACACTACATTCTTCCTCAGTACCAGAATACCTGCTATTTTCTCAGTGTGTTCTGGACTTCCAATTTTTCAGGTCTTAGTGAAATGTCTTACTTTACTCCTGAAGACTTTTCCCTGAGATTTTTCTCCTGTGGGAAATCTCCTATTGAAGTCTTCATGATACCCCAGTTAAAAGGTTGTGAGTCCCTCCTATTTACTCCCATTATACCTAGTTTGTGCCACCATATTAATACTAATTAAATTTTATCAGGGATTAAAATGCAAGGGAAGCTTCTCCTCTACTTGCCCATTTATTTTTTGAGAGAGGGGTGATATCTTACTCATTTTTTTTTTTTACTCATTTTTGACATTCCTTATTGCAGTTAGTGTTATTGCCTTGCACATATTATATGTTAAATAAATATTTCTCTATGAAAAGATAAATAAATCAATGGGTTTGAAGAGAGATCTCACATATAAGGAATAATTGTGTTTGGGAAGAAAAATGTTAAGTCATAAGCAATTTCAAAACTTGCTTTAAAAGAGTTAAAGTCTAGAACTTAATCCAGTTACAGAAAAATGGATTCAATAGAAAATGATAAATGATTAAACAAGGGCTTTAATTTTGTTTTCAGATTGTCTGGTTACAACTTGACCATTATGGACGAATAAACAATTACTGTCAGGCTTGGTAAATTGTAAATGCTAACTAAACATAGCAATTTGAATGTGATTGCACTATGTAAATAGTATTGATTTTTTTGTGTGTTTGTATTAGAGTAAATCACTGTTAGAAAATAGCCTTCCTAGTCGATCATTCTAATTTAAACCTAATTATTTTAAGTATTCCCCAGAGCAATCACATTATATTCTATCCACATATTCCAGGAGAGTATACTGAGCATATGTACATATACACACACACTAGAATCCAGACAGTTTGCAACTCATCCTCTCTCATTGTATAAACTCTTCTTAGGTCAAACCCCACCCCTTCTTTAAAACCCCACTGTTCATGCCCACTCAAGTTCTCTTGTAGAACACTTCCTGTCACTACCACAGGTTGGACCCAGTATCTGTATTTGCATCATCATTTGATTCCTGTGAACTAATTCCTGGTTCAAGTAAAGGTGAGAAAATGTGATAGTGATGGGCCTGGAAAACTTGTTCTATGTACTGGGGTGGGGGTTCCAACTTGAGGACAGATGGCATATATATATGTATATATACATATATATATGTATATATACACGTATATATGCAGAAGGGACTGCACACATATATATGGATGGATGGATATATATGTATATATGTGTGTGTGTGTGTGTGTGTGTGTGTGTGTGTATATACACACACACAAAAGGGTGGGGCAACAAAAAGCAACCCTTATGAACAAAACTAGGAAAATATTTTTGCATATGCATTTGGGGGGTGGTTCAGGAACAGGAGGGAATGCTCTTTGCAGTTATTCAGCCACCAGCCCCATGGACTTGTGGCAGCCCTGAAGAGAGAGGCTGTTTTCACTTAGCCTTGAGATACAGGGACACAGCATCACTGGTTCAGTGTTTAGGGGAAATGATATTGGGGAGTGAGGCTTCCACAAGGGGCTCAAAGTGCTCTGATGTTCTGTGGTGGGAGCAAATGCCCCATGGACCCCACAATGCTGACAGCTTCTGGAGAAGCAGCAGCCTTGGCAGAGACTTCAGTGTTCTGTACCCAGCTGTGGCAGAAGAAAGTGTAGCCCTCAGTGGGTGGATACTGTGGATACTGACAAAGGAGAAGTAGAGCAGATGAATGACCAAAGGAAGAACTGGAGAACTCATGTGACACAAAATATGTTTTTAATTTTTTTTTTTATAGAAGTATAGTTGATTTACAAAGTTGTGTTAGTTCCAAGTGTATGGCAAAGTGACTCAGTTATATATATATATATCACATATATATATTCTTTTTCAGATTCTTTTCCATTATAGGTTATTGCAAGTTATTGAATATAGTCCCTTGTGCTATACAGTAAGTAGGTCCTTGTTTTTTATCTATTTTATATATAACAGTGTGTATCTGTTAATCCCAAACTCCTAATTTATCCCTCCCTGTTCCTTCCCCCTTGGTAACCATAGGATTGTTTTCTATGTCTGTGAGTCTATTTCTATTTTGTAAATAAGTTCATTTGTATCTTTTTGTTTTAGATTCCACATATAAGTGATGTTGTATGATATTTGTCTTTGTCTGGCTTACTATACTTAGTAAGATAATCTCTAGGTCCATCCATGTTGCTGCAAATGGCATTATTTCATTATTTTTTATGGCTGAGTAGTATTCTATTGTGTATATATACCACATCTTCTTTATCCATTCATCTGTCAATGGACACTTAGGTTGCCTCTATACTTGGTTATTGTAAATAGTGCTGCTATGAACATTGGGGTGCATCAATCCTTTCTAATTAGAGTTTTCATCTAATTTTGTCAAAAATTCTTAAGGTCTCCAAGAATGCAGGCATAGGGTTAAACTAGAGAAACTGTCATTACATGGCTGTATTTGGACAGGCCAAATGATAAATCCTGGAGAAATTCTTCACATAAGAAACAGTTGAAAGAACCATTAACCTGGGGAAAAGAAGGATTTTATTACTTTACTTATTTTATTATCTTTTATTATCTTAAAGACCATTTACAGAAGGGGAATTGGAATTTTAAGCAACTCTAGGGAAGTCACTGGTGCAAGTTCAATGAAAAGCCAGTCAGTTTGGCTTCAGCATTGACCAACATCAGCATTGACCAACAATCAGAAAAACTGCCTCAGGAAGTAGTGAGCTCACTCCCATTGGAAGTAAGTAAGCAAGGAGACAAATCCCATGAACAATGTAGAGCTAATTCTTTTTTTTTTAACATCTTTATTGGAGTATAATTGCTTTATAATGGTGTGTTAGTTTCTGCTTTATAACAAAGTGAATCAGCTATACATATACATATATCCCCATATCTCCTCCCTCTTGCGTGTCCCTCCCACCCTCCCTATCCCATCCCTCTAGGTGTTCACAAAACACTGAGCTGATCTCCCTGTGCTATGCAGCTGCTTCCCACTAGCTACTTATTTTATATTTGGTAGTATATATAAGTCCATGCCACTCTTCCACTTCATCCCAGCTTACCCTTCCCCCTCCCCGTGTCCTCAAGTCCATTCTTGTAGAGCTAATTCTTGAACCATGTGGAAGAGTAGCTGTCATATGGAAGTAAAAGAGACTCATTCAGCATGATTCGAGAGAGGAGGAAAAGGGCTAGTCAGTTGAAGCTACAAGGAAATAGATTTTAGCTCATTAGCAAGAGCTTATTACCAACAAACAGGCGGCCTTACAAGTTGGTGCAATAGCTCTTTATCACCAGGCATGTTCAAGCAGAGTTTAGCTGACTACATAACAAGGTTGCTTTGTTCTGGATAAAATTAGAAAAATACCAGAGTATCTTTGTAAAGTATTTTCTTAACAGCTAACCCCTCTCATCAGATGAAGTGATGTGTAGATGATGATGTGATGTAGACATTATTAATAATAACAGAAAAAACTTCATAGCCCTTACCGTATGCCTTCCACCATTCTAAGCACTTTAAATGTACTCACTCATTCAATTCTCACACAATTCTATGAAGTAAGCATTTTTTTTTATTATTACTTCTGCCTTACAGATGAGTAATTGGGGCACACAGAGGTTAAGTAATTTGCTCTAGGTCTCATTGCTAATAACCAGGATCACACCTAGCAAACCCAGCTCTACTATCCACCCTCTTAACTAACATGCTATGTTAGCTAAAGTGGGATTGGGAGACTAAGAGACCCACCCATCAGCCTCAGCAACCTTGAGGTACCTTCAATAATCTAGTTCACCTTAGAGCACAATTTGGACAATCACTGAACTAAAAAGACTATTAGTGCTCTTCTGACTCTAGTTTCTATATGAAAGGATTCACAAATGCAAAGCTCAGAAGACTTGGACTCTGTAGAGCAAAATGGATTTTTTCCTTCTTTACCTGGACCGTGTTCCCCAGAAGGGGTCAACCCTCAGCAGAGAGAAGACTCTGAGCCAGCTACAGAGAAAACCACATTGCCTGTGGCCTCTGTGTTTTCCAAGTTTCCAGTAGATAGAACATGTCTCATAGAAAAATCTCTCTTCATCTTGGGGTCACAGGTTAGCAAAAAGGAGAGGGAACGAAGGAGGGAAGGAAGGAAGGAAGGAAGGAAGGAAAGAAGGGAGGGAGGAAAGGAGGGATGGAGGAAGGGAGGGAAGGAAAGAAGGAAGGGAGTGATGGAGGGAAGGAGGGAGGACACAAAGGAGGAAGGCTCAAGAAAGATACAATGAAAAAAAAAAAAAAAAAAGAAAGATACAATGACAGACAGATACAAAGAACAGGAAGTGAAGCATGATTCTGAATGCTAAATGTCAACCTCCTCAGAGGGTGGAGAAAAGCAGACTTCACTTATGTAATACCCCTAACTAGAATAGTCCCCTAATTCTACTCTCTCTTGTGTTATTTGCTAGAACTGGGAAGGCACATGAGCCAAGGAACTTAACAAGAATCCACACTTTATTTCAAAGCTACCATATGCTAGGCTTGAAACCAAACTCTCTAGCATATGTGCCCAAGAGCAACTGAATGCGAACAATTACACTGAAACATCAAGCACAGAATGGCTTTATGCATTTGTCTTCAGGAATTCCCAGAGACTTTCTGAGCATTGTAAATCCTGTCAGCTTACTTTGGTCCTCTTTGGGCCACTACTCAATTCATAGACCCTGGGGCTGTAAATGCTTTAAACTCTCTAGGAATTCCTCATAAATTAATACAACCCACCAGCTTTACCAACATTAAACAAACACACAAGAGAGAATAGGGTAAGATATGAGAGCTGAAAGGGAGGAATTTAAGAGACCATTAAATATAACTACCATTTTTCAGATGAGCCTTAAGGATAAAAAGACACTAGGGCAGAAACTTGAATTTCTGGCCTCTATTCCAGCATTTACGGTTGAGTTTATTTCCCCTGTCATTATTCCACATGATAGATGTCTTTCCAGAGCATTGCATGCCTCCTTTTTCTTTAATCCCTCTCTAATCTAAGGCTCACAGAGGATATTCAGTCAATGTTGCTTATCAGCCCTACGTTCCATCTATTTTGAAATAAGACAAAATCTACAAGAGTTCTATTTGGCCAGAGATAAATTTCATCACAGAGGAATCCTCAATTCTTGCTCATTTTTTGTATGTTATAAGTTTGCTGAAGGTCTAAGAATGATCTCTCAGGATAATAGGTATTGACTCCAGAATAGCATAGATGGTCTCTGATGCCTACCTCTATTCAGTAAGCAGTTCTAGACAAAGCTGACCCTGTTCTCTCTCCTTCCTAGTTGCATGTGGCCTCTTAATACTCTCATTCTGTCTCTCTTCCTCCCTCCCAACCTCCCTCCTTCATGTTCTTATCCTCTGTGCTTTATCTCAGTATCCACAAGCAGACCTGAATATGCTGATACAAGTATTTTGATATAGTGGAGGACAAGACTCAGCTTAGACCTTGAGCTTAAATTGTTCCTGCAGTCATCTTTTCCCATTCTCTTTCTAATGCAGTCAGGGCAACTGTGAAGAGAGTGCTGCTTATACAGATAAATAATGGTATTATTGGATTTTAACCCATAGAAATGTACAAGTATCCATGAATTTTACTGGTATAATAACGTCAAATCTTAAATAAACACATAGATAAATAAATGCATACATACATACATAAATGGATAGCTCTTTCTCACCGTAGAATTCCAATTAATAAGTGTAGAAGGGAAGGTGGAAATCTAGAATCACCAGTAAGCAAGCAGTAAAAAGTATTACAGATAAGATCCACGAGTTAGAGGGTGAGAGTTTGAGGAGAAATAGGATTTGCATAATCTCAAAATATCTCACCCAAGATGTTTTTCAACAACAAAAGAAAAGATAATAATTTTACAGTGGGAAAACTTGGCAGATGCTAAGTTAACCAAGTGATTGAGGTAATCATCACCCATGATGAGATATATCGACAACATGAACCCCTCGATATGGTGCATGGAGGACACCGCAACATTTTTGTGGCATTCTTGGTAAAAATACATAACCATTCCAATGTCAAGAAAACATTGCACAAATTCACAGTGAGGGACATTCTACAAAATAATTCATCAGTACTCTTTAGAAGTGCCAAGGTCATGAAAGACAATGAAAGAATGAGGAACTGCTACATTGGAGGGGGCTAAGGAGACACAACAACTAATTGCAATGTGATCTTGAATTGGATCTTAGAAGGGAAGAATGATATTGGAAAATTTGGTGAATTTTGAAAAAACTCTGTAATTTAGTTAATAATATTGTACCAGTGTTAACTCCCTGGTTTTCATAATTGCCCTATAGTTATATAAGATGTTAACATTGTTAACATTTGGGGAAGCCTGCCTGGTAAGGCATATAAGGAAACTCTTTGTTTTTTTATTTTTGCAACTTTCCTCTAAGTCTAAAATTAGTTCAAATTAAAACGTTAAAAAAAGAAAAAAAAAGAGCATGCTACTTTGATTTTCATTCTGCTCTTGTACCTTGCATGTGTCTTCCAGAAGTATGACTGTCCCTGGTCATGATACTAACAAAATAGCAACCAATCCCAACATTGATTCCTTGTAGAGTTCATAAGAAAATTGATGGGAAGGTTTGATTCTAATTCTTCAACCCAAACTACTATTTATAGATGCCATGAAGGAAGATGAAACAAGTAATGGGATTTATACTTGCCTCCCTAAGCCTCAGTTTTTTATGACTGTGATAACAGCAATGTTTACAAAAGGAAGAGAAAGAATTTAATCTTGACAAATCAGTTGTGATTTGGAGTTAGATGTCCTCTATAACATTTATTTGCTTTTAAAATACATGTAATGTTATTTTATTGTTTATCCCTTTAAACCCATAGTTTTTGTTATATCTTGATTTCACTAGCAACAATCTTTACCAACAATAACATTTTCCAGGAGTGTAATCCCTATGGTTGGCAAGAGTTATTATTTCTAGAAAGATGGACTAACACGTGCAGATGAGTTGTTTCTACAATAAGCTACATTTAGGATCATATTGTAAAAAAGAGGTTTTACACATGCATCATGGGAACTCAACTGCCATTTCTTAGAAAAAAATCCAAGAATGTCCGACAAGGACAGACAAACTTATGATAACTACTGTTCATTGAGTGTCTTCTGGATCCCAGGGACATGCTTGATACTTGACCTATATTATCATAGTTAATCTCATATTGGACCTTCAAGATAGCTATTATTATACCCATTTTAAAAAATGAGAAAATTTCACCAAGGGGGGAAAGCAGGGGAGGGGGGAGGTGGTGTGATGAATTGGGAGATTGGGATGGACATATATACACCAATATGTATAAAATAGATAACTAATGAGAACCTGCTGTATAAAAAAATAATGAAATAAAATTCAAAAAATAAAAAATGAGAAAATTGAGATTCAGTTTTCACACAGCTAATAGGTAGTGGGAACCAACAGCCAAATCCTGATTCCTCTGCCTCCAAACCACACAAGTCTCTTCCTCATAACAGGAAGTCCAAGACATCAAAAGTCTATCATCTTTAGCAATAGGGTCAAGAGGATTTAGCCAAGGAATGCCTTAAAAATATACAGTGGCTTTTTGTCTGAGAGCATTGATGACACTGTTTGTGCTGGCTGTGTCAGAATTATCTGAGCACTTGCTGTTCCCTAGCTGATGTCACAGGGAACAGTTCTGCTTCCTGTCCAAGAAATCCTGAGGGCATCAAGAAGGGAAACTTAACCAGTGCTCCATTGACACCTTCCAGAGGAGGTGACATTTAAGCTTAGTCTTGAGAAATGAGTCATACAGCCAGAAAAGTGTGGGAACTGGATTCCAAGCAGAGAAAACCACACTCACAAATGTACAAAAGCATAAACTGGGAAGAACTGCACGTAGACAAGTATAGATAGAGTAGAGGGACTTCACATGGTGCCTATGTGCATGTAAGAAACACAGAGAGAGTTCAATCACTATTGGTACCTTTATAAAACTTGCAATCTCGCCAGGGAAACCCAACTTCTACACAGGAAGCTGGTGAATTTTCGAATGAGCAGTAAAAATTCATCTCTTAATACCCTGCAAAATGCCTCTCAAACATCTGACCTTCTCCTCACTCTTTTCTACCTCTACCTGTACAGTACAATGTAATTTGAAAAACAAAAAGCTGTCTACTTCTCAACACTTATTAGGTCGAAAACTTAATGGTATACTTTTTTTTTTTTTTTTAGTGAAGATAGCATATAAAGCTGTTATTCTTGCCAATCAACTTCCTTGATATAGGAGTCTGATTCAGGTGAATAGATTTGCCAATTTTACTCTGAAAACACTACTAGGACACCTTACTCAAGTGTTATGCCACCTTAAGCAATGACAGAACAAATACCAAGCAGTGGGAAACAGGATTGCTATTTATCATCAGCTACTGTGTCTTAAGCACTGAGCATAGTCAGTGAACATTTATTGAATGCTCACTCTGTGTCAGACTTACTGCTTCACAGGGATCTTCTTGTTTAATCTTCACAATCAATCCAAGAGGAAGGTTCTAGATTTATTGTCCTCAGTTTAGAAAAAGAAAGTGAGGCAAAAAATGGTTAAGAAAACTGTCCAAGAGCACCAATAAGTAGGTAGCAGAACCAAGAATTTACGTGAACTATACCTGACAATATAGAGCCTCATGTGATCTATCTGAAAGCAGTACAATTTACTGAATGATTATCCTGGGGCACAGGTGTGACCCTGGACTCCCCAGACCTCACTAGTTATAGGCAAAGCTGAGGATGACTGTTATAAATCTACTATGCTCTAGCCCCCATCCAATTTTTATTATGGGTACTCTAACTTCCTCTGTGAAGAAATGTGATCAGTAAGCAGCAGCCATGGGTACTTGGAGCTTTCATAAAAAGAGAACTAGGTGTGCTAATGGCACATCTTCTCAACATAAAGAGGCCATCTGGCTGGTGGCACAAATCCTCTAGGACTCAGGCATCTCTACATGCTGGGAAAGAAAGCTAGATCTCATGTCTCTCAAGGATATCACAGGAGGAACACTGTGTTCCTCACAGGAGGAACAAACTGAATGTAGGGCAAAGGAAACATTTCAAGTGAAATGCCTTAATTCTATTTGTCTTCTACTGAGTGTCCAACTTTATACTCCTGCACTCCAGTGGTGCTAAGATTTAAAGAGTTTGAATAATTTGCCCAAGATACACATAGTTGATAAGTGGCAGAACAAATGCTCCAAAAAGCCTTCTGTTTCCTTGTCTGTTGTTCTAATGTCAGAATTGTGCTGCTTTTCATTTGATGCTTGCAACCTTACGAGAAAAATGAGAGGGATGGTCAGAAGCCATCCTGCCGTGAGAAAGTTCTATCGTGCTCCAAACCTCATTTTCTCTCCTCTCTTCCCTCTCATAATAGGGGCATAATCTCTCCTTCTAAAGGGTTTGAGGAGATTAAATGAGGTGATATATGTATTAGCATGATAAACAACACAGGGCAAGTTCATGGCAAAAGAGGCTCAAACTGATGTTTAGATTCTAATAGAGACTCATTTGTCTTCATCTTGGAAAAAGGACAAGAGTGGTAATAAAAAGATAAGGAAGAAGAAGAGGATAGAAGGTAAGGAAAATAATAAGGAAAGAAGGAAAGAGAAAAAGTAAGTGCATTGACCAAGGAACTTCCAACCAGCTGAAGCTCTCCCAAGACCTGTGATTCTCCTTCATATTATTACACCCTCTTCTCCTCTCTGAGGTGAATCTAAAACCAGTTCTCTAGAGAGTTTCAAGAGCCATCTTTACTAATTGCATGAAATAGTTAAATAAAGCATTGTTGAGATAATGGTTTAGCAAAAGTTTGGAAAGTATGGGTTATACTTTGACAATCTATTGTTTTTAAAAAGGAGAATGGGCCAGAACTAAAGTTACTTGAAGCCAGACTATGTAGTAGCACTGTGAAGCTACTTGCACATGACGCTGGTGAAATACTATATTGATCAGAGTTCTCAGGTACAAAGAGCAGAACCCGACTCTGGTCGCTTAAAGTAGAAAATGAACTTATTAAAAAGCTATTGGGGGAGATCAGCTTGGTGCTTTGTGACCACCTAGAGGGGTGCGATAGGGAGGGTGGGAGGGAGGGAGACGCAAAAGGGAAGTGATATGGGGATATATGTATATGTATAGCTGATTCACTTTGTTATAAAGCAGAAACTAACACACCATTGTAAAGCAATTATACTCCAATAAAGATGATAAATAAATAAATAAATAAATAAATAAATAAATAAATAAATAAATAAATAATTGGAAAGATCACAGACTCGTCAGGAGTCTGGACAACCAAAGTTTGAAAATGAACAAGAACAATAGATTGTAACTCTCATCACTGCCATCAGAAGTCTTGTGAGTGAGAATCTTGCTGCCTAAGAAGCCAAGTGGGCTTGGCAAGAGATTTAAAGATCAGCAAAAGCAGAATATCAAGTTCAGACCATTCTCATCTTCTTTGGCACAGGTTGGAACCAAAAATGGCAGCTCCCACTAGTGTGACCTCTTTTATGTTCTAAAGGACAGATCACAAAGCTCCAGCTGTGGAATCAGATACCCTAAGTTTCAGCTGCATCGTGGTCACTAACCAGATGGGTGGTGACCTTTGGAATCACATAACCTTCCTCCAGTCCAAGTTCTGCATTTTCCAGGTGGGGATAGTAACCCCCAACTTGTTCCTGCACAGGGCTGCTGTGAGAAGTAAATGGGAAGGGAGATATAAATGGTCTTGAAAACTCTTAAGTCCCTGCAAAATGCTAAGAATCTTCCTCATGATCATTAATTTTTAATTATTACTAGAAGGTGATATAGCACATGTCAAAAGCAGTCCCCAGGGACAGTCACCCCAGGGTCAAACTCTGGCTCCACCTCTTACCACCTTAGTGGCCTTAGAAAAGTCTAGTTGACTTTCTGAGTCTCAGTTTCCTCATTTAGAAATGGGAATAAGATTGACTATTTCACAGGATTAGTGTAAAGATCAAAAGAGATATTACATGTGATGCAGAGTGCCTGAGACTTAAAAAAAGTGGTAGGTAGTAATCATCAAAATATGCATTAGTAATAGTAATAAGAATAGATCAAGCCTCATCTTCCCCTGGTTGCTACTAACCCTCTCATTACCTATAACAATTAATCATGTATGATTTTATAACATCTTTGAATTACTGTTTGGAACTAATAAATAAATTTTTATTTATATTTTGTTGCTGTTGTTGTCACTAACTTTCCATCTATTAGAGATCTGTTTGATTAGACTGATTTTCACCCCAACCAAGAAAGATAAAAAGCCTTCAAGAATCCCTGCATTTCTTCTGTATCAATCACAGCAAGTAAGGGGTTACTGGGGATTTGGAGCACTTGCTAAAGCATAAGGCATCTGACCTTGTCAGGAACCCTCGGGCTTTTGCCAGTACTTCTGCTCTTCTCTGCACACAGCCCTCTGTGGAAAAGTACTGCCAGACTCTGAATTATTAATCTCATCATGACATCAAATACCCACTAGATAAAAGGAACCAGTGGCCTCCACAATGAGAATCTCAGAGGAAACCAAGAGTCAGTGATACCCTTTTGACCACAATCAAGATTTTTTCTGCTCCCCTCTGGGGTGGAGGACACCTCACTTATTCTCAGCTCCTTCATACACATAAGTTGAGGGCCATCAGGTGTTATAAAATACAACTGATTCCTTTTGGGGGCTGATCTGTAGGAAAAGTCTTTAAGTGACCCTCCCTTCAGTTGATGATGCCACACCAACTTTAAATGTTTCAGTTTTGAGTTCATGAGAACTGGAGCATAAGTAGGGACTTGACGTCTTTTCAATTGTCTGTTTTCCCTTCAAGGACCAGTTGCTGGATCTAACCAGATCAAAATCACCAGAGAATAGAAAATTATTGACACATGGAAAATTCCAGTAGTAAAAGGTAATACATCTGTCATATTCCACATTACTTGACAAGGCTTTGAGCCAAGTTCTTAGTACGGCTAACCTTTGAAAGAATGCATTTATTTTTAAGTCAGAGAGAAAATGTCAGGACAGAAAGATCACGGCTCAAGAGATTTGGACTCTGTAGCTTTGAGCTTTCTTTCAAACGCATTTACTGAGCACAGGTACTCTGGAGTATACAGACATGCCCATCAGTGAAAACTATCTACCACTTATGCAACACCAAGTGTATATCAGACTCCACCAGGTGGTTTACTCATAGCATCTAATTTACCCTCACAACAACCAAAGGATATAGGGTTTGTGACCCTTTTGCTTTAGAAGAAATTGATGCTTAATAAGACATGCACTGACTAGGGTCAGCTGAAATTTAAGCCTAGATTCATCTGGATCTAGAACTCCTTAATAAACATAATTTAGCAGGAGAGCCTGATGAGTAAACAGCTAGTGCCAGAGCAATACACAATTAGCAAGATAGAATTAAACCTGTAAAAGCTAGAGAGGGTCGAAAGCTGTAGGGAGGTGGTAGAATGAACAACTGCCCTGGTTTGTCCAGGACTGAGGGGTTTCACAGGGTGCAAACTTTCAGTGCTAAAGCTGGGACCATCTTGGATAAACTAAGACAATTAATCACCCCAGAGGTAGGAGGCCAGGTACTAAAGGACAATTTGTACCCAGGTGAAGAGTTTGACCTTTGTCCTATAAAGAACAAGATGACTGATACGGGTACATGACTGTTTTAAAAGAGGAGGGGACAGAGAGAACTCTGGCTGCTGGGTGTATAATGAATTAGAGATGGTGAGGCTTGTAGGGCTTGAATAAAGAGGGAAGACTGGGAGAGCGGCATAAGGAGGAAGGAAGTGAAATAAATGACATATTTCCTTTTTGCTTGAACACTGCAATTCTAAGATTAGATTTCTCAAATGATGAAATCTAATCTAATCAAAACAGAAATCTATATGATATACTGACTAAATAGACTAGAATATTTTTAGCATATAATTCTCTACTTATTGTTATGGGTTGTATTGTGTTCTCCACCATCCCCCCCCCACCCAATAGAAATATATATTGAAGTCCTAACCCCTAGTACCTCAGTATGTGACCTTATTTGGAAATAGGATCAATTCATTGCACATATAATTAGTTAAGATAAGGTCATATAGGCATAGAGTGGACCCCTAATCCAATATGACTAGGGTCTTTATAATAAGACTGCTATGCGAGGACAGAGAGACACAGGGAAAGTGTCATGTGATGACAAAGTAAACATTGGAATTATGCAGCTGAAAGCCAAGGAAAGCCAAAGACTGTCAGCAAACCACCAAAAGCTAAGAAGAGGCAAGGAAGGATTCCGCTACAGGTTCCAAAGGGAACATGGCCCTGCTGACACCTTGATTTAGAACTTCTGGCCTCTAGAACTGTAAGACAATAAATTTATGTTCTTTTAAGGCACGCATTTTGTGGTAATTTGGTATGGCTGCCCTAGGAAGCTAATACACTAGCCCAAATATGTACAAACTTTGTTTTACCAAAAAGGGATAGAATGGAGATAGGGCAGAATATCAATAATCTGCTAAGAAACGTCTAGGAAGCAGGCACCAAGCTGAATGCTTTCTTGGGACTTTTTCAGTGAATCATGTCAACAGTCCTATAAAAATCCAGGCACAGGTGGGAAACTCAGAAAGAGGTGGCAGCTCATCCACAAGTACATAGCTAGGAAGCGGCAGACCCAGGGTTTGAACTCATTATCTATCTGACTTCAAATTCCTCCCTTGAATTTCCTAAAAGGAGTGACAGGGAAGCCAAGGCAGTGAGCCAGATGGCTCTGAGAACCTGGCAGAGCTCTAAGCAATTTACAAAACATGAGAAAACACAGTTTTGAGGGTACTGGGATTGGGGCTGGGGAAGGGCAAGCAGAAGTAGGACTTCTTGCCCCACAGCTCCGGAACACCAACAACATGGTGACATCCTTATCATCAGGACTTGCCTTTCATCTTCCCTTTGGGCTCTGGAACACAGAGGGAGGTAAAGACAAAGCATGTTAAGAGAGAGCTGAGAATAAAGAAGTCTTTTTAGAAGCCCTGGGCCTTATAAGGAAGACGCTTTCTTAATTACTTTCTGGATGAACATCTGATTAGAAATATCATTTGCAAGCCCCACCTGCCGTGATGTCTCCTGTTTTTAAAGTTGATGTTCAGAGAAGGTTAAAATGCTAATATATAACTTCATTTCCCATGGAAAACAGAACAGTGATTATTTTTGGCCTTGGGAAGTTAGGATCCAGTCACGGAATTCATCATTACCCTTATATAATCTAGGAGAGCAGTGAACAGAGCCGATGAGAAATCTCAAAGGAAAACATGCCGCCTGCAGAATTAGCCTGAGTCATTTCTCGAAGTAAGAAGCTGTGTTTAAATCAGGAATTATTTTTAAATTTCAACCAATGACCCCTTCACCCTGACAATGAGGCTGTCATCTTTGGAAATGAGCCAGTATATTTTTGTCTGTGTGTTAAAGATGTTCTTGCCACAATATTCATAATATAGAGGAAAGGCCCAGGGCCCAAGGCCAGGAAACTGAATTCCAGTCTGCACTGTGCAACTTAGTACATCATGTTCCTCTCTGTGTCTCAGCTTCCTCATCTATAAAATTTTTGATTCCAACATGTTTCTTTCTCTCCTGGCTCCACTTCCCTGTCACGCCCTCCTTCATCTCATCTCCTTTCCTTCTCAACCTACACTTTACCCTTGCCATGATGAAGAGAGAATGTAAGTTGAGGGTTTAGTGACAAGACACAGGAAGGGCCCATATAATGAATTCATTAATTCATTTATTTCACTGAGCACCCACTACATGTCTCAGTCAAGTACTAGGCTTGGGACTAAGAGAATAGAACATCATCCCTGGCCACTAGGATCCTACAGTCCTGGTGAGAAGAGAGAGAGATAGATAAATAGTTAATTATAAATGAGTGATATAGGTAAGAAAACACTCAAATGCAATGGAAGCAGGTATTACAGGGCTTTAGCCAGACCATTTGGGACGTGGAAAGCTTTCCAGAGGAAGCAAATCTGGGAGAGAGAGTGAGAAAAATAATATTCTAGAAATAAGGAGCACTGAGAATAAGAAAAAATTCAGGAAGTTCAGTATATCTGCAGTTTTACGGCACGTGGCTAAAGCAGAGAATGAAGGGTCAAATGACAAAATGCCTTATGGGTCTTGTTAAGGAAAACAATTGCCTTACCCATCATGGTCCACATAATCACTTTGCTGGTGCTGGCATTTCCAGCACTGAGTCCAGAACTATCAGATCCCTGAGCATGAAGGACATCGCTTAGAAGAGTGATAAGAACTATTGTGTGGGGGGCTTCCCTGGTGGCGCAGTGGTTGAGAATCTGCCTGCCAATGCAGGGGACACGGGTTCGAGCCCTGGTCTGGGAAGATCCCACATGCCGCGGAGCAACTAGGCCCGTGAGCCACAACTACTGAGCCTGCGCGTCTGGAGCCTGTGCTCCGCAACAAGAGAGGCCGCGATAGTGAGAGGCCCGCGCACCGCGATGAAGAGTGGCCCCCGCTCGCCGCAACTAGAGAAAGCCCTCGCACAGAAACGAAGACCCAACACAGCCAAAAATAAATAAATAAATAAAAATTAAAAAAAAAAAAAAATTAAAAAAAAAAAAAAACTATTGTGTGATGTTCCAAAGGACTAGAATTGAAGAATAGAAACTACAGAAAAGCAGGAATTTTAAACAATCAATGCTATTACATTGTAAGAGGATGCCCAGCACAGCGATAAATTCTCCATCAATGACTGGTCTATCACTAGGTAGAAATGTATCATAGTTGGGCAACATAAGCTTTAAAATCTCTTCCAAACCAGTGAAGCTTATTTTGTGTCCATTTTTCCTCCCAGTGGACATCCACTGAATCATTTATAAAAGAGAACACAGACCAAATTGGTGATATTTCTGAGAGTTTTCACCAACCAATGTTTAAATAAATTCTTTCTTCCTCACTTACCCAATATGGCCCCAATCTTCAGAAGCTTTCTATCTATTAGACCAATTGTATTTATCAAGCAGTTAATTAACCTTATGTTTCAGTAGTACAAACCCAACAACAGTATTGTGATTTAACTAGAGATTTCTGAATATTGAAACTAGCTTGAAGTCTAACCAACTGGGGACTCAAGATTGGAAAACTCCAAAGAATATAATCTCCAAGATCCCCTCCAGCAATGACAGTATATGACTCTAGGGATTAGAGTGAGAGAGGAGTGAGAAATTGGATCCCCTCAAGATTTTGAAGACATGCTCTGAGAAGAGAAAGGAAAAGTGAGTATGTATGTACCTCAGTGAGGAGGGAAAGCCATTGGTAGGGAACATGTCAAGAACAGTCTAGAGTAGCAGGGAATCATGGAATACTGTGGATAGAGCATGGGGTGCATGGATATGCAGATCTGGCTATGGGTTGGCTACTTATTGACTCATTAGAGGCAAGTATTTCACCACTCTGAGTGTCATTTCCTCTTTTGTATATCGGGCCAATGATTCTTAGCTTGACAGTGTCATTGTAAAGATTAAACAAAATATTGTATGTAAAACAACTAACTATCCTCAGCACACAGTAGGTTTTCAAAGGACAGTAGTCATCATAAGACAGTGATGCTTTAATCAAGAAGTTTAGACACCAAGGAGCAGCTTAATTTGTTTACTGTGCAGAAAGATGAGAATCTTTATTGCTCTAATGACAGTTAGATGCCTTTAGAAGCTGCCTAGGGATACTGTGCAGTTGTCATTCTGATAATAAAAGCAGAAATGAGAGGAGAATTAATGAGGAAACCAGACAAATCCAAAATGCTGGGCCATCATCTGTCTGGATCGCATCAATGCAGGGGAGGGAAGGGATGACGTAAGTGTTTATTTCTAACTCTCCCTCTCTGAGAATGTTGAGTGTTTTCAGTCTGGCTTCTGCATTTAGAGCTCCCAACACACCTTGACTCCAAACTGCATTCCTTTTTAAATCTTTTGCTGCTGTTCTTGTTGGCCTGGATCCCTAAAGCACCTGTGTGCATGATTATATTCCTGGTATGTGGGTAGGAAGGTAATAAAGATATACTCCCCAAGAACTAGGAAATATGGCAAAGAGATTGTCCTCCTAAGAGTTAAACCAAAAGGTCAGTACTGTTAAAATGAGATATGCAAAGTCACCTCCCAAAGACGAGCCAGCAGGATGGGGGCTAAGCTCGATGAATATAGTAAGGTATCTACAGAAAAATTATTTGGTCAGAAGGAAACTGACTAGCATGGAAACAGAGAACCACAGAAGCAATGGGTGCAGTGTGGTCCTCGCCCTGTCCGAGGTCGTGCCACTTACCAAATGCATTGGAATCTCATGGACGCCAATCACCTTGAGGACAAACCCCCAAATTCCTTACTTGGCTCATGAGACCCTACATCATTTAGCCCCAACACGTCTCCCCCATCTCACTTCTCTTCACTCAGTTCACTCTCTCCCTGGCCTTCTTGTTGCTTATGCAACGTCTGTTCTCTTGCCCGGGGATTCTTTTTTTCCCAAACTTTGCATGGCTCCTCCGACCCCTCACTTCATTGCTCAAATTTAACTCCACCTATCCTTCCTGACCACCTATCTGAAATCCAGCCCACAAAGAGCCAGGGTCCCACAACATGTCTGTAGCTTGTGAAATGGCCAGACATTGTCCTGAGACCTATGAAAGCAGTGCAAAAAGAAAAAATTCAAGTGCAAAAGCCAACAAATATCATGCCAGGAAGAGCTGGTTTTAAAGCTGAAAGAGAGGTTCACTCTGCACAACAGAAAGCTGGTGAAATATTCAGTCTCACAGATTGTGAAACTGCAGCAATATTTCCTGAACAGGGAAGAAAGTCATCCAGAAGAAGCTTATTTATTGGAGCAGGGTTTCATAGTTATGAATCTGGCTCGCTAAAGCAAGTGAATGTCTTCTAGAATACTTATCCACTGTGTCATTTAAATATATTTAGTAAATTTTTTAAATTACTTTTCCCCAATCCCTCATTTTCTGAGACTTTAATTTTACCAAATGAGGTCTGTGAAATCATGGGTCTTTAAGAAAGGGAAAGTGATAACTCGGTTTCATTCCAATTTGGCAAAAGCATCCCAAATGGAAGTTGGAGATATCAGACGATCCTATGTCTTTCAAATCCAATAAATGCCCTTTGTTCTGATTGCATTCTCACTAAGAAATGTTCTGATTATGACTTGGCTGTTCCCATGGCTCTGCTAGGGAAAGAAAGATCTAGTAATTTGGACCTGAACTTTCTGTCTTCCTATGTCAATTTGTGTTTCTCACGGTTAATCAATATATATCCCAAATGCCCTACTGAGTAGTTAACTTGTGCTTTTGTATTTGTTTGTTTGTGTCTGTAATATTGTAGCAAGAAGTTTACTTGAGCACTCTGATGGGAATGAAAAGGATAAGCCTGTGGACCTTTACATCAGGGAAAAATTGAAGGAGAGGGGAGGATAAGGACTTTTTGGTTACCAGCTTCTGGGCGCCTCCTAATTACCATCTAGTTCTATGTGGACCATCTGGGGAAACATAAAGAATGTGGGATATGTGTGTGTGTGTCTGTGTGTGTGTGTGTGTGTGTGTGTGTGTGTGTGTGTGTGTGTGTTACTGTTCCAAAATATTATTTGGGAAGGCAGAGGTGGGAGGAAACTATGGTTGGAATTCTGGTGGATCCCATTAGACTTAGAGAAGAAAAAGAGCAATCCATATTCCAGTATGGTTCCTCTGAGGAACTGAGGTTTGGAGAAGAATGGTTCTGAGAACCAGACTCCTGGGATCCAAAGTCCAAGGCACCCATGGTCAAGCTTGGTACAGGGGGAATAAAGCCATCCTCCTCTAAAGGACACTGAGAGACTGAACAGGAACCTGGACAAGTGAAACAATCCAGTAGGAGAAGCTTGAGTCAATTCTAATAATTCAAAGGTCACAAATGAATGGTGATGTGAACATCTGAGAATCTAAAGATCTTTACATTTGTTGCAAATGAATTGGCATCTCATATACCCTTCTCTGCTCTCACTCAGCATGCAGACCAATGAGGATTCTGACTTTGCACACTGAGTGTCACATAATGCTACTTTCCCTTGCCAAAAAACAGTGACCTGGGAAAATTATAATGGTGGAATCATTTTTGTTTCTTCAGTATTAGGACCCTGCCCTCCTTTCTTTCAACCCATGTTTATTGAGCATGTACTGTATGCAAGGATATTTCAGGAATTTTATAGAAGTAAAAATAAGAGACTCCTGCTGTAAAGTGAATTCACATAAGTAGAAGGAATGCATCATGACTGGATGATGATAAGAATTCAGTCCATGTTCAAAGGTAATTTCCTAACAGAACTATAATGTTATGCACCCCCAACCCTCCCAGTTGTGGTGTGCACACGTGTGTGCACACACACACACACACACACTTTCCCCTTCCTTTACAGATCAGGAAAGAGTATAAAGATACAGAGATGAGAATTTTGTCGGCTGACAGATAGATGGAAGATGCTGTCTCTAAAAATGACCTTCAGGGAAGCAGAAGAAAAAAGATCCAGACTGATATTTGTAAGGAGGATACATTTGCATAATAGCAAAATGGTGTAGACACCTTCCTAATCTTACGGAATGCAATATCCTGGGTGTTTGGCTATCTTGCCTTTCAGCATGTTTTGGTATGGCAGAGGCCATGGGCTTCAGAACATACTAGTAAGCTTGTTAAAATGCAGGTCCCTGGGCCCCAGACCAGACCTCCACTGAATCAGAATAGCTACAGTGCCCAGGAATCTTTCATTTCATCCAGCCTTCCCAGGGGATTCTCATCCAGGTCATAGTTTGAGAACCACTATTGGAACTTTTGTTTTGGTAGATTGGTCAGAGCTGATAACATACCAGGAACTTTATTCTGATTCTCTGTTGATGGTTAAGAGTGTTTATTTTACTAAAATAAAATGAATTATTAAAAAAAAAGATAAAAGAATTCAGTCCATGTTGAATTCTATATGGAAGAGTTTTATAAGGGGGGAAAAGCATAAGGGCAAGTTTCAGGAGGAAGAGGTAAGAGAAGATGATGTACAACTTCAGGAATAAAAACAGAATGTCGAGTCCTTGGGACTTCTAGTAACATCCCAGAATAAGGACAGGATCTAAAGTCAACAACCAAACTCTAAGAAATCTAAAATTCTCAAACTTCAGTTGCTTCTCTAATGTTGGGGGTCTCATTATTTCCATCAGTTTCCTTGTAGGAAGTGAAATTAAAATCCTTAATTCAAAAGAGATCCTGTGGGCTCATCCTTGGCAGCACAAAAAAAGGGAGCTGAATAGATTTTTTTAACTGATTCAGAGAACAAACTGGTACATGGCAGTGAACATTCTGAAGAAGATCAGAAAGAAACTGAGTCTCTTGGACCTGTGATAAGAAACCAACATGAGCACAGGAAGTAGCTCTGGCTTGAGAGGAAGCCCTGGGGATGAACAGTGGATAAGCCCAGGGGCTCCTGGATAAATAAAAATAACTCCTACTAAGTCCACTCCTAGGGCCACTATAGAGCTCCAAAGAAATACTAGGAGTGAAATCACTACCCCTGTGTTCTGATGATGTTCTCTGCTAGGCTCTGGACCAGGCACTTGGGAATCCTGCCATGAAACCCCTACCTCTGAATGTTCATGCTTTGTTTTCTCCAACATTTTTAAAGACTTTCATCTGTATTTCTGGACTCAACTTATTGCTGTAGCAGAGCCTTGTTGGCTGTTTAATGACAGTCTAATGAGGTCTCCGAGTGTCCTAAAGGAATGATTCTGGCCTGCAGCTTTCCCTTTAAGGAGGGGCCTTTGAATCTAGGTCTGCATTAAGTATGAATGAAGCTTTCTGTCTGTGTCTGGTGCACACATGAGTGAAATCCACCTCCATATCACTTGTTCCTGGAGGGGATTTTCTCTCTGCATTACACCTGCAGAATGCTATCCTCTTTTCTCTGGCAAGCTTGGATACATGATTAATATTTTAAGCCTCCCAGGTCCCACTTTCCCTAGTTTCAAAAGTACCTGAATGTTGGACTTTTAAAAAATGTATTTATCTCCTTATCCAGACTGTTGAGGAGGAATTGCAAGGAGAAGGCACAGCCAAGGGGGCCAAAGCAAATCCGGGCAAATCTTTAAATTGCTTCTGCAGTCATCTGGGTTTTCTTTCATTACCATCGCAGATGCTACTTCTCTCCCCTGCTGACCTTCATTTTGCAAAGGAAGAGAGAACAGTTTTAAGAAGGCATTAGATCTTTTCCTTCTAAACAGACTTGAAATATATGGTGAGTGTTGTCAGTTCAGAGAGAACTCTGTCTGGCTTCCCCTCCTGACCTGGGCACCACCATCCTCCCCAGCTCAGCTCCCAGGAGATTCCTCTAATTTATCCCTCCTTCTCTCCAGGAAGCACTGCTGAAGTTTCCCCCACAAGGCTTCTTGCATTCACCTCACGGATGGCTGCAGGCACCTGGTTATCTCCCAATCCACAGTCTCCTTACAGCATGGCTCTTTTTGCTCAAGAAGCAGAAAAAAACCTTAGATACAGAGGCAGGAAGGGCTGGCCACACACCCCAGAATCCAGGATATGAGTGTTTTTGTTCAGATTCAGCTCTGACCCTTACTCCTAAACTGGGGCACATAGGCTGATCACGTTACGCTTCAATTTATTTACCTGTAAAACTGAAGGTGGCAATAAAGGAAATAAATAATAAAGAGTAAATAAATAATAAATGACGATACAGGAAAGACTCAAATGTTACAAAATTTGTACAATCTACTACACAGATCCATTGTTTGCATCTGCAGTACAGGTGAATGGAGCTTGGGAAACTGTGGTCTGGAAAGATGCTTGCTAAATTCCCCTCCCTCTCTAAATTTGTAAGGGTTGATGCACATAATAGATAACTATTTATTGAGGTACCATGTCTGTGTTGGATAGTAGAGACACAAAGAAAAATGAGGGACAGTGTTTGCTTTTGTGGTGTTCATAGTCTAGTGAGTCAGACAAAGCTACACACAGCTACAGGAGAAGCTCTGGCCACTGCCCTCCACTTAGCCAAGTAGCTGGGACAATGGAAGGTGTCCCTTCACTGGGCAAAGTATACTGACTCATTCCCAGAACATGCTGAATGTTTGCAAACAATAGAGTCCTCTCTATTACACAGTTACACTGTGTGCTTCTGCCTCCACCAGCTTTTGATTGAACACCACTTGTCCTGATTGCACCGAATCAGAGATCTCTGTATTGGCAATATATTATGATAAGCTGAAATGAAAACGGGTGCAAAGTAGCAGAGGCACCTGCCTTCAAAGAGCAGTGCTGCAGAGCAAGGCAATGACAAGACTTGAAGCCAAGGACACAGCACCAGCTGTGGCTCTCCCTGGTACTGTGACTTTGGGCAATGCACTTGACCATTTGAGCCTGTGTCCCCACTTGTAAGATGGAGATGCATCTACCTGCCTGTCAACAGTGTTGTGAGAAATAAATGAGGTAATACATGTGAAAGTGTTTTTTAGATTGTCAACCTTCTTACAGTGTTATTTTCAGAGCCTGGCATAAAGAAGAAGCTAAAGAAAATTCATGGAAGGAATAATGGAAAGACATGAAGGAGGAAGGGAAGGAGGAAAGAGATAAGATACACAGATGGCATTTTTAAAAACTATAAAATAGAGAAACACCTGCCAAGGACTGATAGGTTATAGGAGTTCAGAGCAGGAAGAGATGACAGAAGAGTAATAGGATCATGTTTGCATTTTAGTATTAATTTAAAATTATTTTAGTAACATTAAATATGATAGATTTGTGAGGAGCAATATCAGAGATAAGGAGACCAGTTGAAAAACAGCTGGAATAGTCACTAATAATTAACTGAGGCAGTGTCAACTGGGGTGAACTCAATATATTGAAGCCAGTCTAAGGCGGAAGACATTTCAAGATGCAGTGAGGAAGGTGTTAGAAATAATTTCCAGATTTCTCACTGGGGTAGGTGGCTGGATGAATATGTCATTTCACTGGGACAGGGAATATCTGAGAGAAAGAAGGTTTGGGCAGGAAATGGTGAATTCAGTTATAGACATGTTGAATTGAAGTTGCTATAGGACAGCCAACCTAAGACAGCAGATAGCTGGATATAGAGAGCTGAAGCTTAGATTCACAAATGTGGGACTGATGCAAAGAAAATGACTGAGATCATCCCCTGATAACTGTGTAGGGTGAGAATAACAAAAGTGGTCTCAAGAGAGTACGCTGAGAGTTCCATATTTATAAGGTTTAAAAATTTGTTGTCAAGGTTAGACAATTCATATGCAATGGTCAATGACAGTTTAAAAGCACCGAATCTGGAGTCAGACTAAATGGTCTCCAATCCCAGATCCATCACTTACTGACCTGGGTAAGTCAGTTCAACTCTCTGAGCCTTGGTTTTCCCGTCAGTAAAATGGGAATACAAGTGGAATCACCTGTTGGGAGGTTTAAACAAGATAATGTGGGTAAAGTGTTTATCCCAGTGCCTAATTCATAAATACATACATACATTTAAAATGTTAGATGTTTTAAGGGACTTTGGAGAAAAGAATTTTATTTGTTTGTGTTTTTAGATTTTTTTCTAGTCTCTGAATGAGAGCTGTTTTCCAGGCCACCAGTGTAGGAAAAGACCACTGAAAGATCTGTCATTTTTTTCTCAATTGGCCATTGAGCAGCCTCCAGCATCCCTGATTCCCTTTCTCTCCCCTCGGCAACCTTAAACCCCACCTCAGGCATCAACACTTTTTCTCCTTGCTCTCAGAATGCATGACCTCTGTGCATGCTGGTCTTGAAAGCCCATGGCTGTGCCCCTGGGGGTCCCAGGCTGGAGCATCTGCAGCCCACCATGCAGCCCACTGGTTGCCAAAACCCCCATCATCACAGACTCCGGTCCCAGAGAGCCATACTCTTCACCCACCCTGTCCAGGCTACTCTGCCACTTCCTGCTGCTGTTGCTTCATCTCTGCCCCAGATGCTACTTATTGCAAGCAGTGGCCTTGTTACCATTGCCTCTGTCTCCCAGCACCCCAGGAATTTGGTGATTCATTCATTCATTCATTCAAGAAATAATTATCGAGTTCCCACTATGATCCAGACACTGAGCTAGGCATTGAAGATACTGAGGTAAATAATACCTGTCCTCTTGGAGTTTATCACCTGGGAAAAATATAATAATCAATCAAACACATAAATCAAACAATAAGATAATTTCAAATAGTGATGAATGTGATAAAGAAAATAAACAGAGAGATATGATAGGAATAGGGTAGGTTTGAGATGGATCTTTGGTAGCGACATTTAATTGAAACCTGGACCCTAAAAATATTGTGAATATGAATGTGAGTGGATGCATGGAGGGGAGAGCTTAGAGACTAGATTTTCTTATTTGAGAAATTATTAAAGCCAGGCACGTTGCTGAATATCTTCTTAAATTTGCATTTCTCATTTGCAACTTTCTTTCTCCTCGAAGCAAGCCCAATGAAAGAAATGCTCTCCACACACTTTCCAATGAGCTACAGAGAAGAGGATGTTTTGAATTAGGTGGTAGATTTTTCTGTTCCTGCCACTCTAGGTGCCTCCATATTTTAAGGTGTTTGATGAGTGAGAACATGAGGGTCAAAGATGTTACCACATAGAACATGTACTAGAAGAATTTCTTTCCACCAACTAAAATCCACAGGAGATCCAACCAGTTGGAAATAACCACCTCTCAAACCTGTGCAGGGCTTGATAGTTTGCAAAGTACTTTTATAGACTTGATTATATTTAAGATCTACAGCCAGCATGTGAAATAGTATTTTTTCTAATTTACAGATGAGGAAACTGAGGCTTGGAGAAACCATGTGACTCTAAAAATATGCCACTTGTAAGTGATGAAGCTGAGATTTTAAAGCCGTCACCCAACAGTCTTTGGGTATGTTTTCTACCACTGTTATTCCATGGCTTCTGAAATAGTCTCAGGTCAATTTATGACATTGGGTCTGTCCAATTTGCTACTGTTGGCTTGTATTCAGCCATAACTTATGTTGTCCATGTTTCCTGTGGTTTTGCTGTTGTGAGGGTGAAAATAGACACCACTGTTTTTCTGGCTCATTTAAAGCTCCCACGGACACTTTATTCTTGCTTCCCATACCCAAAAGCTAGCTCCATCTGACTCTTCCCCTGCTGGTCCAACGAATGCAGCAGCTGGGAGGTGAGGGCACCGCCACCTCTATTGGCACCATCTATCAGACCCTCCCCTCCATGCCCACCTAAGATCCCAAAGCGTCAATGCAAGTTACCCTGGGGTGAATTGGATTCTTCTCCTCCTTACATCACTGCATTTAGGCCTTTCTGCTGCAATCTGGTGTGGTCTTACTCTGAGCGTCTCTCTGTTACAGGTGAGGAAGCCAAAACACAACAAGGTTGAGTCATTTGTTCAAATCCACACGGGTAGTAAGTGGTAGAAGGGGTATTAACCCCTATTCTCCCCTTTCTCCCTAAGAGAAATCACTCAGCCTCAGAGAACAGATGCAATCACACAAGCTTTGTCTAGCAACAGTGCCTCTGCCATCTAATAAGGTACATCACTCAGAGTTGTCCCTTATCTGTCCTCATGGACTCAGGTCAAAATGCCTGGGATAAAGATGTTGCAGATTAAAAAATCAAAAGAAACAAGCAAACAGTCCTTGGTCATCAAAATATGATGAATCTATCTTCACACACACACCAATGGGATGTTTGGTGCACTTTACCTGTCTGCCCCACCCTGCCCAATAGTTTGATAGTGTGTCTAAAGAGCCAGCATCTCTCCAGCTCCTAGCTCAGTGCATGGTACATAGTAGTCACTCAAAACTTTTTTTTCAGTGAATAAACAGAACATGGAGTGTCTAGATATTAGTGACTTCTTATTGAAGCTTTTGAACTAATTATTTTTGATAACATATATTTTAATAAAGGAGCAAAGTTACAAAGGCAAGAGCCAAGTTTAGCATAGACCTGGGTTTAATTGTGACCTTTTATAAGCTATTTTGTTTTCCGAATGGCAGCATACCAAGCTGCAGTAAAGGGCTGATAATGTGATGAGGATTATGAATGTATTGATAGCTAAGTCCCTCAGCACTGTGCTCCCTGGGCACAGCGGACACTGGGTAAATGCTTGTTCCCTTCTTTCAACTTCTTTATTGGTAAGTTCAACCCTCAGTGACTGCTTCTTATCTGACCCTTCAAGGTGTGAACAAAGAGAAATGGTCTTAGGAATCAGGATAGCTGATCTTCATTCTGAATCTCTGGAAGTCAAACTATTCAGATCTGCCTCATCTCACATTCCTAATCAAAGAATAGGTATCTTCACATGTATTCATGAAGAGGAAATTGGACTATACCTTGAAAAGGAGGTACAACAAATCACTTTTATCAACCTCAGCACTATTGACATTTTGGGCTGAACAGTTCTTTGTTTTGGGGGCTGACCTGTGCATTGCAGGATGTTTAGCAGCAACCCTAGCCTTTACCTACTGGATACGAGTAGCACTTCCCCTCCCAGTTGTGACAACCAAAAATGTCCCTAGACATTGTTACATGTCCCAGGGGGAGGGGGAGTAGACAGGTGGTGGGTGTTATTATTGGTCTTTTTCTGGCATAGAATTAGAATAAGAAGTGTGTGACTGTCAGTGTGGAATTAAGTAAAACTCCCACTTGGACACGCTTTCTCTTCAAGAGAAAAGCTCACCCCATTACAGGTGGGGTTTAAGACAGGAATGCTTTACTTATTATTTTTCTCTATTTTTTTTAATTGAAGTATAGTTGATTTAAAATGTGCTAATTTCTGTTGGACAAAACTATAATTCAAAAAGATACATACATCCCTATGTTCATAGCAGCAATATTCACAATAGCCAAGACATAGAAACAACCTAAATGTCCATCAACAGACGAATGGTTAAAGAAGATGTGTTACAAATATACAAAGGAACGCCTTACTTCTAATATGTGTGTGATAGACTCTTGTTTTCAGTGAACCATATATGTCTTGGCTCTTCCCCTCTTTGTGTTAAACAAAAGATCGTATATTGATACATCTTTAACCTTACCTTTCACATACAAGCAAATGTACACTCCATTTAGAATAAGAATTAAAAGCAAAGCACACTCCTGGGTACAAATTGAGTCCTCACCACCTTTGATTCCCTTTCCATCTGAGAACAGGCAGGAATCTCCTCCCTCTTACTCTCACACCCACCCAAAGCTCCAGGCTCATTCCATAGCCTCTGGCATCTCTTCAGTGTCATGAGAACCTCATTGCCTTCCATATAACTTTGTTTGTCACAGTTCAAAAGCTCAGTCGTGTCTCTCACCCTCTGGAAAGGCAGCTTTTCAATCCTACCAGCCCCAGAAGACATTCTTACTCTGCAGACCTGTAGATTTCTGATCTCTGACTTCTATCTAATCTCCTTAACAATATCAGGCTTTCCTTTGTCAAAACTAAGAAGCCCTGATCCAGCATTTCCACTTCATGATATATACCCAAAAGAACTGAAAGAAAGGTCTCTAAAAGACATTTGCACACCGATGTTTATAGCAGCATTATTCACAACAGCCAAAAGGTGGAAGCAACCCAAATGCCCATCGTCAGGTAAATTAATAAACAATGGAATGTTATTCAGCCTTAAAAAGGAAGAGAATTCCGACACATGCTATAACATGGATAAACTCTGAGGACATTATGCTAAGCAAAATAAGCCAGTTAGATATAGATATAGATATAGACATAGACATAGATGAGAGAGAGAGAGAGAGAGAGAATGATTCTGCTTATATGAGGTGCCTAGAGTAATCAAATTCAGAGGCAGAAAGTAGAATGGTGGTTGTCAGGATCTGAGGAAAGGGGGAATGGGAATTTAGTATTTAATGGGTACAGAATTTCAGTTTTGCAAGATAAAAAGTTTCTAGAGATTAGCTGCACAACAGTGGGACTATACTGGACACTAGTGAATTCTACACTTAAAAAATGTTTAAGATGGTAAATCGCATGTTTTGTGTACTTTGGGACAATTAAAAATAAAATTAAAACAAGCAAAAAATACTGAGAGACCTATGTCCCCTCCCCATCTCTGCAGCGTGGATTCCATTTCCTCAATAGTTTCATGTGTCTACATCTTTTCTTCCTCTTTGCATGATCCTTCCTTGGCCCTTTAGGAGGGTTCATCCTCTCCACGTCCTTCTATCCAGTTCTCACCAGGAGGCAAGACTTATTTACTAGAGAGTTAAGGCAATGAGTCTCTCCTCCTCTTCTCCCTCTCTTTTCTGACACCTCACTCTCTCTCTACTTTCATCTTCATTGGGGTCACACTTGCTCTATTTCCTACATCCTGCCTCATGGAATATAATTTTTCCAAACCCCACATTGGGTAGTTTAGCTCATTTCAGCCACTGGAGTTAAGCTCCATTGCCCAATTCAAGTTTTACCTGCAATAAATCTGACTTCTTTTTCATCATTATCTGGCTCCTGGGGCTATTTTTCCATTGGTTCAGAGCCCACAGAAGAGGGGCTGTGATTAATTAGTGCCCTCAACTTGATCCAAATGTCCATAGACTCCTAGAGAATTTTTTTTGTTTTGTGTCAACCTTGAACTACATGAAAAGCAATGGACCAAATTTGATCCCCAAATTATATAATATATTCCACTATATAAAGCCCTTATTCAACAATTTTACAGGTGGTTGCCCATTTTCTTAGCATCATTTGAAGTTAGTACCTCACTGAGAACATTGTAGGCCCCCTTCACAGCTCTGAACTCTGTGTCAGGTGCTGAGTAGAGCTCCTGTCTGTTTGCTGATTGGCTGAGTGTTGTTACAACACAAGAGAGAAATGACTCTCTAAACACTGCCCGTTTGGGTCATTCTTGACTTGGACAGATATTATTCTCAGTAGTTTGCAGCATGATAGGGCAAAAGGAATGGGTGACTGAGGATAAAAAATGTCTTATCTTACTGATTTAGATAAAACATACGTCTAAATTTGATGAATTTAGGCAACAAATATCTTGCTCTTTTGAGTCTCCATTCCCTTGTCTATAAAATTAGGGCCTTTTCATTGATTTCTAAGCTCTCTTCTATTTCAAACACACTCTTAACTCTATAGTTCAATTGTAGATTTAGCCCAGTATTAACAGATTAAGGCAGAAATGCTCCACCCTTCGCTCCCCACTGACTCTGGCCTGCAGAAGCGTCCAGCAAGCATTTTTTGCCCCCGCGGGCACTGCAGGATCCATCAGGCTGTTGAACCATACTATCAAACTCCAGTCAGATGATCCCCCACTGGGTTTTTAAATCCACATGGAATGGTTCTGGCCCAGTGTGAGGGTGGCTGAAATTGACAATCCAAGGGTGGGTGTGGGAGGTGTCCCAAGGAGCACTCTTGATAATCAAAGCGAACAAAGTTGTTTCTTTCATCAAGATATTAAAAATAAATCTAAACCATAGGTTGTTTTTGTAGGAACACCATCCAACGCTAATCTTATTCATCCCTACATTCCACTGTTCTTCCCACCCTGGCTTGGCAGCTTGCCATAGGGGGGAAGTGAGCTGTTAGACTCTGCATTTAAATATTACTCACCCAGCTCAGTTCAAGGTACAGGTCAGCCCATAGGATTAAGTTAAGTACACTGCGAAAGACATTATCTTTTGGGTCACTGGGATACAATTCAGTGAACAGCAACAGGATTTCCTGGTTGATATATGATTTCACAAGAGGTTATAGCTTGTCTGCCTTATAAATAATAGTAAAAATCCCTTACATTCATATTCCACTCTGGAGTTTGTGAAGGATTTTTTACATCCATTACTGACTAGGACATTCTCAGTGGAGTCAGCCCAGCCCAAGAGAGAGTTAGACACAGGCTCAAGTGCCTGTTTCCCACTTTCCAAGCTGTGTTACCTTGAGTAAGTCACATCATCTCTGAGAGCTTCAATTCTCTTACTATAATTAGGAAATGCCAATCATATCTGCCTTGTAGGGGAATCAAGGAGATCAAATGAGGTGATGTTTGTGCATAGCATATGTTTCTTTTAATTATATCACAGAAAATAACCTGTTAGATATGCTCCTTAGAAGCAAAATTAATAATCATGAAAAGAGGTCTCAATTTACCTTCTAAAGCCTTAAAAACATAAACACAGTAGAGCTAAAATAGTTTTTAAATGGCCTTCTCTATTTTTCTTTTGATTGTCATTCATTCATTGGGTACATTAGCACAATAGTTGTAAAACTCAATCTCTGCCTTCCAGGAACTTGTAAAATTAAGACATATACAGATATAGCTACTGCTATGACTTTAGGTAGAGAACAGAAATGGAGAAGTGAGGTCAGTCTAGCGAAGGCTAGATGTCAATGACTGCAAATGATATGATGCCATTAAAGGATTCCCAAGGAAAGAGATTACACTGGACCATGGTATTGATATAAAAGCATTATCAACTGTCTTATTTTTAAATAAGAAAAATAATTTAAAAATCCATCTTTTATGTGACTAGACATCACAGCATGTGAGTAATTCGGCTTTTTTTTAACCTACAAATGTAAAGTCAATGTGTCAGAAGTAAGATGTCAAATTTAAATTACATATGAAATTTGGATGAACTTTAATAAAAAGGACCTAAAAAATGAGGAAAGTGCTGGTCCTGCTTTTCCCTGTGCTGGTCAGACTTTACTTCAACTTAGTACAACATTTAGTTAAGCATATGCTACATGTCAAAACCTTGGAGTAATGTACACAGATTTTAAAAGAGATCCAGCACACAATATCCTGGAATAGAAACAAGATTATGAATGGGTTTGAAAAATATGACATATGGGAAATGGTTAAAAGGATGGGGTCATCTGGACTGAATTCACAGAATTAGGTACATATAATTGTATGCAACTCTACTTGAGGCAGAGCCCTCTTCCTGAAAAGGAGAGAAAATTTCCAGCAAATATATTGTAGCTTTTGGAAGAGAAGTCTTTGAGACCAGGGCAACAGAGTGACTTGGGCACAGCTTGTTTTGTCATTAGCTAGAACATCAACTGTGCTGTATCTTTCACAAAAGAACCCCAAGGTACCTTGTCCTTGGAATGGGAAGATTAAAAACTCTTGCCTAATATCTCCACCACTTTCCAAGGAGTGAGTTTTCTTCTAAACTAGAACGAGAAGAGAGAATACGAAGGACGAATGTGGACAAAACACATACTCAAGCCTCTCCATGTGGTCTGGGCTCCCTCACAGCATGGCAGCTCAGTCCGCAGGCAAGAGTCCCAAGAGACAGCCAGGTGGAACTACATAGCCTTTTATGATCTAATATCGGAAGACATGGAGGGTCACTGCTTCAGCGTTGTATTCATTGGAATGGAGTCCCTAAGGCCAGCCCATATCCAAGGAGAGAGGAATCAGAATCCACCCCTCAATGAGAAAAATGTCAAAGAATTTGCAGACTGTTGTGAAGAAAAACACCACAGTACAGCCTCTAACTGCAAGTGTTTAAATTCCTCCCATATGAAAATTACCTTCATCCTCTCCTCAGACATCTCCCACTCCAAGCAGTTTCATTTATCATTGCATTAGGCTCAAGCTCCAGGCCTGGGATCTAATCACCAAATTTCTATGTAATGGAAATTATACCTTCTCCAACAACATAACATGACTATACTAAGGATCACATTACAAATATGTGTACAAACACACATGTACACACACACCATTCATACACACACATAAAATCATGATGCTTTTTTCAAAATAGAAACTTAATTATACAGAAATCACCTCCATTCATGCAATTTTTATGACTTCCTCCAGATAATTAATTTTATGGAAATTTATAATCCTTGTCCTCCTGCTTGCACCCCTCCCCACACACACAGAACCCCTAGTACTCTTGGGAATATTGGGCAAACACTCTCACTAAGATATTACATTAAGAAGTCAAATTACCATTAAACATTGTATGACTCATGCATCAAACAGGATATTGTTTTAGACACTGAGATTTTCTAGACAACCTCCAAATGCTAATATGTTTAACCTCAACCATTGATTCCTTGTTCTGAGATGGCACTTAAGACATTGAGATATACCTCCTTCTGAATTCACCCTTCCAGCACTTATGGAATTTCACTGTATTTTGCTGAGTTTGGGCAGTAGCCAGAAAAATGTCTCCTATGAGACAAAGATGGCTTGTTATTTCTCCAGTATCTATTCTGCTCTTCTCCTGAATAATAAGCATTTTAGCTGGGCACATGGCCATCTAGATAAAGAGTTCATTTCCCAATTTCCCTTGAAGGTAGCTATAGCCACGTGACTATATTCTGGTCAACATTATGTGGGTTCAAGTGCTGAGTTGTAACTTCTGGGTCAGGCCCTTAACATACAATGAGCATAGTCTTCCTTTCTCTTTTCTATTCCTGTTGACTGGAATGTAGATGTGATAGCAGAGCTACAGCAGCCATCTTAGACCACAAGGTGAAAGCTACATGTTGAGGTTGGCAGAGTAATAAAAAAGTCCACATCAGCTTAACCTGATATGGCTGACTGCTTATACTCAGACAGGTACCTAAGAGAGAAAGAGCTTTTATCTTGCTTGACAACATTATAGCAGGAAAAGAGAATGTTAACTGGTAGACCCACTCAGACTACAATCATCTTCCAGATATGACCAGCATTGGCCCTACCCCATTCTTTACATTATGATGTCTTATCTTCCTGCCCTCCAGGAAGTCATGGGCCACCCAGTGACTGTTGCCTGCCTGATCTACACTCTACCTGACCCACATTTGCCACTAAAACTCTCTCAGAATCCCCAGAGGGAAGGAGCTTAGAAACTCTGTTGATCAACACTTTGCTTGTAGTCGTCTCATGTGTCTAACAGGTCCTCCAAAGTACTGTTGACAGACATAAGAGTGAAAATACAACTAGAAAGTTGCAGGCAATGAGCAATCAGAACGGACACCACTCACAAGCAATCACTTAGGACACTGTCCTGGGCAGTAGCATGACCATCAAATACATACCTGCTGATTTCTGCAAGATGATCTCTCCTGCCTCCAGGCCTGCTCAGTTCTTCAGCATCCATCCCTCTGCATACTACAACACTGTTGTAGAGACTTGTTACAAACAAAAAAAAAGACATTTCAATTAGAAGATAGATGTCATCTGTGATTAAAAATTAAAAGGCGTGTGACCTTAAAATGGGCTACAAGACAGAATATCTCTTCTGGGTTTTTATTTATACCTATGGAGTCCCCAGACAAGTATTAACATTCGCATAAACTCAGACTTGCTCCAGCCCACAAACTATAGCCCTTGTACTCTTGGTTTTAAATTGTTACTGGCATATCAAGAAACAGCACACTGTGACCACAAGCAATCCTGAATTAGCAAAATATTTCAACATTCAAGTGGGAGTACAGTGTTTGTACAAATGAGGCACATTGATATTCCAAGCAGCAACTGTCACAGCAAAACAAGAGACCAGCATCATAAGGAATGGGTATTTCAGGCTCAATGACATGATAGCTGTTTTCAATACCTCAATTTAATCCAACTAAATATTCACCAAGTGCTTCTCTGTACCAGGCACTGACTCCACCAGGTGTTGGGGAAACAAAGGTGATGAAGACAGGGTCCCAACTCTCAAATGAACAAATTGATAAACAAAAAGCCTGTAATTTTCTGTAGGTATCATAGTAGGTAATGTCTAGAAAATATTATGGGAACACAGATGAGGCAGCAATCACCTCTGCCTGGCATTAGGCTGCCTAGAAATGTTCAGAAAGGTCACACTTGAGTCAGGCTATATGGAGTGAATTGGTACTCAGAAAGACAAAGAAAGAAGAACATATCTGATAGTGGGAATAACAGAGGCAAATGCTGTGCAGACAGGAAAAGGTACAATGTGACGGGGAGGGCACCAGCAGGTTAGGTGATAAAGCTGTGAGATGTAGTTCTCAAATACTGGTGCAATTAGAACCCCAGGAAGCTTATAGGATGTCAGCATGCCAGCACCAATCAAGACTATTAAATCAGAATTTCCATCCCTAGGCATCAGAATTTTGTAAAAGCTCCCCAGGGGATGCAAGCATGCAGTCAAGGTTAAAAACCATTGCCCTGGTTCTGACCAAGAAGGTCAGAATGTCATCCTGAAGAACTACCTGCCCTCCAGGCTATGGGAATCCTAAGTAGTCCTGTCTACAGCATCTTCAGATTTTAGATGACCTGTATAAGGTTGTGTACTCTCATATCACTAGGTGAGGGGCAGCTGATGGGTGGCCAAGGAATTCATCTCCTGGAGGAAATCCAAGTATCTCAGTTATAGACAGAGTCAAGTTCCCCTAGGAGGGATGAATGCTCCATCCCAGTCCTGTGAAACTGTCCTACTTCTATCAGAGTAGAGTCTACATCCCTTAGATTGACCTAAAACACACATATCTTTCCTGTGTCTTAGTCAATTACTTACCTTCTCCTAAGAAGATGGAGAATTCTTTGTGGAACCATTAAAATAAATAGCTAGCTCTTTGATGGTGTTTACTCTGTGTTGGAAGGAGCTGGAGGAAAAAGTAACTCTAATTCTCATAACCTCAGGAGGTAGACACTAGAGTTAATTCCATATTCTAGATAAGGCATTTGAAATAAAGACAGGTCTGGGACTAGAGTGTCTCACTCACCTCACCTTAGTCCCAGCCCTACCGAGGGAAGGACTGAGAGCAGGAAGGAAGAGGAAGCAAGAGTCAAGCCAGGCAACTGAACTCAGAACTTCCACTCATAACAACCCACCATTAGTCTTTCTTGTGGACCCTCACCCTAGAGTTGCAGAGAGGAACTGTGAGAGCACCTGGGAGTTCAGAGGGTCCCAAGACCACCCTCAGGTTCAGTAATTCACTGGAAGGATTTACAGAACCCAACAAAGCTGTTGTACACAGGTTATGGTTTATTACAACAGAAGGACAGATTAAAATCAGGAACAGAAAGAAGCACATAGGGCCGGGTCCAGGAGAGTTCCAGACACAAACCTCCAGCTGTCCTCTCCCAGTGGAGTCGCAGCCAGAGCTACTTCTCCTAGCAACAGTATGAGGCAACACACGTGGAGTATTACCAACCAGGGAAGCTCCCCCGAGCCTTAGTGTCTAAGAATTTTACTGGGAGTTTGTCACATAGACATGACTGGCTGCCCACATGGCTGACCTTAGTCTTCAGCCTCTCCAAAAGGTCAAGCTGAAACTGCCTGGCCCAAGACCCCCATGATAAATCACGCTGTTAGCATAGACTACTTGGTATGGCCCAAGACCTCAGGTAAATAGAGAGGGTATTCCAAGTGCTTAGAGGTTACATCCCAGGAGCAGTCAAGGGTCAAACTTTTCTATGGGCAAGGTTAATCCTTCACTGCCCAGAACCAGTCCCATCTTGGAGTTCCATAAAGAGGATTTGCATCCAACCGTTATCACTTCCTGGCTGAGTGGCCTGCGGAAGATTCCTCAAGTTCTCTGAGCCTTTTTTGTTTCACTTGTAAAATGACTATAACATCTCAGGTGACTGTTGAAAGGCTAATATGAGGTTAAGTATAACCAGGATGTTAGAAACTATAAAAGTAATGAAAGTTAATTATATCCTGCCTCAGTCTAAAGTGAACCAGTGGTTATTCTTGGGAGAAAGTCCTAGAAGTTGCAATACTTGGGACATGGGCCTCAACTAAGAGACATTCCATTTCTACAGGAACACAATCATCATTTCATTCAACAGGCATTTCTGGGGTATCTATGGGCCAAGTCCTGGAGATGCAAGGATGAGGAGGCTACATTTCTAAGCAAGCTGCTGTGATTTGGAAAGTAATGAATGGAAGGGAGTTAGTTAGCATGCAGATTAGCTCAGGTCCAAGGAGACAAGAAGCAACACGCCTCCCTGAACTTCTCAAACTCCCACAGTCAGTTCTTCTCACGAGCGCATCATACTGTTGGGCCCAGTGTGCTGGAACAATCTATGAGATATTAATACTTTTTTTCTCCTTAACTATAGCTTTTTAAAAAAATACTCTAAATAATGTACTAGCAGCACATACACGCCCTCTTTTCTGATACACTAAGGACACAGCTGTCAGTATACTGCAACACTTGGCATCAGACAACTCGGAGGAGGTGTTTTAAATACCTTATGCTCCCTTGCAGATGTTTTGAAAGCTGCTGGATTCTAAAATTTTAAAGAAGCAGATTTTTCTTTGATGTTTTATATTTTATTGAACTTAAAAATCTCTAGTCCTCAAGACTTAAGGCCTAGAGAGTTCAGCGGTATTAACTCACAGATCCAACCAATTTTTATCAAGCACCTACTATGTGTCTTCAGTGTTGTAGGCACATAGGAAAGAAATCAATGAGAAAACAAGGCTTTTTTTTAAATATCTCTGCCTCTGTGGAACTTACATCCTTGTAGACTCTGACAGAGTATCAGCTTTGGAAAGTTATGAACTGAGCACAAATCACTTATCTGCTGAGGGACCCTGGACACCTGACCAAACCCACCTGAGTTTGTTTCATCATCTTGAAATGGAACTTATCAATACCAACTTTCTAAGGTTGTTGTGAAAATAAATTAAACAACCACGGCAAAGCACCTAGGACAATTTTGTCTCGTAGAAGCTACGTATATATGTTAGGTCTCCTTTCCTTTCTACCTTTTTTTCCCAGGACCCCATACAATCTCAGTTATAAAACCAAGGGAAGAGAAGGCACTATTAGGTAATAGATTAACTAGAAGCACTAAATGATCATCACTGGAAAAACTCAGAAATAAAATCCAAGTCTGGTATTTTAATCAGATTGCCTGCTACTTCACCCTTCCCTGTACAAATTTAAAGAAGACAGTATGAGGTAGAGGGAAATACTCCAGGCCAGGTTAAGAGACCTGGTTTTAATCCTAGCTTCTCCAACAATAGCTGTGTGTCTTTGGACAACTCACTTTCCCTCTCTGAGTCTCCGTTCCCTGAGTTGCAAAATGAGGTGCTGCACTAGATCAGTGCTCTCCATCCAAGCTACACTTCAGAATCCCCTGTGGAGCTTTTACAACATCCAGATGCCCAGAAAATTAAACCAGAATACCTGAAGGGATTTTTTTTAACTTCCCTGTTATGAAGCCCAGGACTCAGAACTTCTGGGCTCCTCTTTCAGCTCTGACACCCAAGACAGAGCTTGCAAACTCAAATACCTGCAGAGACCAAGCAGGTAATGTAAGTGCATGAAACCAGACAGGCACATCTGCCACATGTAAGAATAGTGGGGCTGTGCTGACTGGTAGACACCCTGTGGGAAGGGCAGCACGTGACCCCTGCCAGACCATTGTTTCCCTGTGGGGCGCTGGAGGTGGGGATCAGGTTAGAGGTCCAGGGCTGCCAAATATTCCATTATGCAAGAGAAGCTGGCTATCTTGTGTATGTGTGTGTGTGTGTGTGTGTGTGTGTGTGTGTGTGTGTGTGTGTACACATGCACGCACACACGCAAAATCTCCAAAATTTAAAATGGTGACTCAGCTTGGACTGTTTTCAAGCTGAGTTCCTTCTTAATGTTGTTTAAGCAAAAACGAAAAAACAAATAAACAAAATCAAAAAGTCATTGTGTATCCTGGTAGTGCTAAGGTCTACCAGTTGCTGACGCATTCTCCAAGACTTTGGACAGATTCAATTCTTGGAATATGGAGGTCATGATGAAAATCTGGGGCTTAGAGATTCCTTTTCTTCCTTTCTTTATATTCTCTCCTACCTTTTTTTCATTATTTCTCCTCCTCTAGAAACCATATTTGACATTTTTCTCCCTAATCACACTTTCCATTAAATTTCAATACTACAGATATGCTGTGTATCTGCTTATGTACTCCATGTGCTTATATATAAAAAGAGTATGATTTCTTCACCACTGCTTCCAAGAATCAATTTTTGCAAGGTGCCCCCATTGAGAATGCATGCTTTTTATAAGTGAATTGAGACATCTTGACCTGTCTGCAGGTAACTAAAGTCTGGGTTTGGTCTTGTGTTCTCTATTGTGTCCACCTTCCCCCCACATATCACACCCCCTACCTTTCTAAGAGAGAGACTGACTGAAACAGGAGAGCTGAGGTCTGGGTTTGCAAGCACAGAGGATCAGTTAGGTATGCAGCCTTCAGTAAGCTTCTTACCTTCTGCAAGACATTTCTCACACCCACACTGATGTCACAGAATTGTTTTAAGTGTGAAGTGAAACCAGGGCTGGGGCGGAGACTGGGGGTTGCTGAACACTGTGTTCTGCCATCCAGACGCTCCTTCTCTGTACACATTGTTGCTGGGGGTGGACAGCCTTCATCTGTCTGTCCCTTGGGGGATGGCTTCAGGTTGCCCACCTCCAGTGATCAATGAGGGAGCATAAAGGCCTAATCATCTCAGCCCAACAGTGAACAACCCTGAAACGCCACTCTAGCTAGCTCCAGGGTGTCCCTTGGGTCAGGCCAAAGTTGTTCCTGGGCCATCATCTCAACTCATCTCCCTCTGCCTACTCCTGCTTTATTCTGCCTCTTCTACCAATCCGGGGTCCGAGGATGCACCTGTACAAATATCCTACACACAAGACTCCATTTCAGAATCTGCTTAGCAGGGAAATTAAACTGCCACAAGTGGTAATATAAAGGCAATGCAGTAATACTACTGTTGACATTGTTCACGAATATAACTTCTGAAGCTTCAAGTATTTGCACACAAAGCTGTCAACTGAATTTGCAGCTGGAATTTTGCACAGTCCAATCTGGACATGCTTAACACCAGGTTTCCTGGTATCAGAGATGCTGTGAAACATGAAAGTGACCACAGCAAAAAGCTCACCATTCTGGGCCAACCAGAGACTTGACCTCAGTAGAGTAGAGGGCCTTGTTTAGTGTATTTTCTTCTTTTTTTTTTTTTTTTTTTTTTGGTGATCTATCCAGCCCGTTTTATTCTTGTTCCGGGAGACCTGCATAACTTCCATATAAGTGATGTGTCTCTCCCTTGACAGGCAAGTAAATAAATTCAACTTCACTTTGGATCACTGTTTGATATCTTTGTTCTTACTATTGAACATCACAAATCACTGGGGGAGGGAGGGCTCACAGGCTTCACATCCCATTACCTCATGCCAGGAGGCCAGCGTCCTGAGGAAGATGCTGAAATGGACAATCACACAAAGGGCAGTGAATGCTGAGATGGGGGGGCTGAGTCATCAGACTGAAGTCACTCTTGGTCCAGAACTGAGGGGAAATGCCCAGTCCAGGGAGAGGACTAGGCCCACAGTTCTGAATTTGGGATGATTTTATGTCTCCATCCCAGAATCCAGCAGTTCTCAGCTAAGGGGGCCCTGGGTCCTGTGCAAGAGACTGTCCCTCTGCCCTGGCCAGCCCTACGTTGGAACTGGAGTCTCCTATGCAGGGCTGGTGGGGAGGAAATCCACCCCATTCTCAGAGGAACCCCGTTAGAGTGAGGCACTGAACATGAGTCACTTTCCTTTAATATTTAGTGTTCCTCAATGCCAAACGCACTACTTTTTGACTGAAGTTTCTGAGACTTGAACTTTTCATTTTTAAGACACCCAGTATGTAGACATTCATTATTTTATTCCAACTGTGCCTATCAAGGGCTTTTTAAAAGCCAGCATAAAGGACCAAATAATAGGTTTTACTTTGCAAAGGGTTATGTAAATGGCCCATTGACACATCTCCTGAGCCTGGCAAAGCTGGTGGCCAAGCTCCAGCAGAGCCTGAAAATGAATGTCCCTGTACTCTGGTTCCAGGGCTGCAAGACACAATTTCCCCCCACTTGGCAGTCAAGTGACTCCCTAAGCCTACCCCCTTTCTTTCTACACCAATTCCCTCATCTGGAGGATAAGGAAGGAAAGGTAACATTTCAACCTTTGGCTTCCTCCAGGTGTGACTATGGATAGGACTCTTGTCCTAGATTTACTAGCACAGACAGCCCATTTGTCACTTAACTCATTATACGTAAGCTCTTACAGGGTGCAGTAACTGAAAGTGAGAATGAACTTTGTGTTCACACAGATGTCTCATTTTCAGTTTTGCTGGGTGTCCTTAGCAAATTTCTTGACTTCTCAGGATGTTCATTTTTCCTCTAGATGTTGAAATATTAAGAAAACCTGTTTTTTGTGTGTATCATTGAAAAGATTAAATAAGTTAGCATGTGAGAAGTGTCTAGAAGCTTCACATGGACTGATAGCTGCTGGGAGAGGAGGTGCTGGTGCTGGTATCAAAATAACAATGGAGGGACTTCCTTGGCAGTCCAGTGGTAAGGCTCCGTGATTCCACTGCAAAGGGCATGAGTTCGATCCCTGGTCAGGGAACTAAGATCCTGCATTCCGTGCAGCATGGCCAAAAAATAAAAATCAAAAAAAAATTTTTTTAATTAAAAAACATGAAATAACAATGGAAACAATCATGTGTGGGAGTTCGTTTCCCCCTTAGACAGAGAGTCTACACTAAATCCCTGATCTTTTCTGACCCTGGGGAGCTAGGTCAGCCTAAAAGGAAACATTTGTTTGCTAGCGCTCCCTCTTGAGATTAGAGTTTTCCTTTTGACTCAGTCTTGAGCACCTGGTTCCCTGTTCCCTCTTGCCTGAGAGGTCCCTATAAAATTACAGGAAGTTCCCAAGAAGCAAGTACTCCAAACAGCATGCAGAGATTTAACCCAAAAGTCTGCCACAATGAACCTGAAACTACCTTCCAAAATGTGTCACACACACACACAAAAATCAACAAAAATTAAACTCCACTTCTTTCTGGCTCCGGGGGAGAGTTCTGCCTCTGCTTTGGGGGTGGGAGTGGAGGTGGTTCCTCTGTCTCCTCTGAATACCATCAACATTGCTTTGAACTTGTCTGAAAGCAAGAAATAAAACATTAATTGAGAACTTGTCACTTACTTTTTGTTTAATCCACATGAAAATCATATGAGCTGAGGATTATTATTCTCATCCCAATTTCCATACTGAAAAAACTAAAGCTCAGAGCAACAAAGTAAATACCCCCCAAGCAGTGTCAAAATGTGTATTCCAAACCCCACCCCTAGTTTAAATTTCAGTATTCTTTCTGTGATGTCATATTGCCTTTCAATCGTGTTTCTCTCAAGTCTATTTAACACTGATTTAACAGGGCTTGAAAGTGGAGAGGCTTGCCTGGTGCAAGAGGCTGGATTTTGTCATGGACTGGATGGGGAATTTCATGTTAGGTATTGTGACACCTGCCTGAAAATAACTAGAGGTTTTGTTTTTGTCTTTGTTTTTAAGACACTGCAGGCACAAAGTTCACAAAGGAAAAACTAAACAATGTCAACGAAAAAGCAGATGAGTTTTTTTCCCTTACCAGAATACAGCTTAACCTCCTCCCAGTCCATTGGCCTCACATCTTTCGCCAACACTTGATTTCCTATTTCATTCCTTTCGTTGTACATCTCTCTTCTCCTCCTTCTCTGAGCCTTAATTGGCTTTGAATTGCAAGTGTCAGATACCCAACTCAGACTAGTTGTGAAAAGGGAGTTCCTTGGCTCACATGACTAGGAAGTCCATGGATAGGTCTTGGGATCTGTCTTTCACTCCATGTATCTACCTTGGTTGGCTTTGTCTGCTGAAAGGTTCTCATATGCTTACTCCCATCTCTAAACCCACATCTTCTTAGTTTGGCAATGCCAATGGAAAAAGAACTCAACTCCCAAATCCCACATATTAATCCTGGGAAAGATGCTGGCTGACCCTGCTTGGGTCATGCATACCTAGCTGTAAGCAGTCATTCTACCCAGGGGGGATGGGGTGCTCTGCCCAGTCAGGGTCAAATGTTCCCTCTTCAACTGGGGGTAGAGCAGAATGATTTCCACACACTAACAAGACCACACAGATTGAGGGAGGGGTTTTCCAAAGGAATCAAAAGAAAAGAGATTGGAAACAAACAAACAAACAAAAAATTTGACTACAACTATCTGATATAGCAATAAAGAGAACAATTTTAAGATCTTTACAACTTAGTTACATGCACCCCAATGTTCATTGCAACACTGTTTACAATAGCCAAGTCCTTCCTGCCCTGCAGCCTCCCTGCTATCTGTGAACATTTGGAAACCTGGGAACAGTCCAATTTCTTCTTCCCACAGTCCCCTGAGCAAGGTGCTGCCAGGTATTATCCCTTATTGTGTCTGCCTCATCCTGTGGCCCAATGTCAAGCTATAAGATATGGGTTTTATATAATGCTGCTACTTACTCATGAAGTTTCTATTGAGGGCTTCCTGGTTGGTGATAAACAATAAAGCATTTCTGCTACGTCCCTATTTCTTTTTCTGGTCTAAAATAATCACAAAATGTAGATCTGCAAACTTTTGCCCAAGATAAGTTGAGTTGATGCTGAATGATAAAGTGCAAAAATCAGAGTGGTATTACTGTATAAAACCCACTCCTTTAGAGTTGATTCTTGTGAGAATTATTTTAACATGAGTCATGATGAGCAGGATGTGAGAAATGAAGTGAGGTGATGAAGAAAGTCCAATTACTGTGGAGAGTACTGAGGGAAGAGTCAGTCCTATTATTCCAAGAAGGCAGTGATTAATGAAACTGTACAAAAGAAGCATCCAGCCCATTGCTATTGTAATAGAAAGAACAACATTTCAACCCAAGCTTCTCAGGGACTTCATATTTGCTATCATAAAATATGATGCCCAGGTAATGTGAAAGATAACATGAATGCAGATTCAGTTACACTGTTATACTTGATCTGTTAAACTTAGTTTTTCAAATACATATTGAAAGTCCCAGTGAAAATGCCATTCCTCAATGGATGGTGTTAACTCTAAAGAGTCCCAGAACCAGTCAAGGAAAACTGAATTGTTCATTGTCTCCTTCTTTGCTTTGGCTACCAGGGGCCAAAATGTTGCCCTCAACTTTTCAAACTTTACATGCAAGTGCTTTTACATTCATCATGTCAATCTTCATCACAGATATAAGGTGCTTGTTCTTATCCAGAATGTATAGATGTAGAACTGAGAGACTCAGAGGGATGAAGATCCTTTGGTGGCAGATCCACAGCTAGACTCCGGTCTGGTAAAGTCCAATTTCAGTGCCCTTTTCTGAAACCTCTATTATGAGCCCAATTTGAGTTGGCCTCTGCCCTGGCCTCCCCCAGATTGGTAGACATGCTACATACAGTAGGCTACCACATGGATGAATACCAATGGGTCACCACATTAAGTCCATATTTTTAGAGGTTTTTAACAACACTGATGTACTTAGTTGTTTAAGTATTAAGCATGTCTTCTAATGTTATAAAGCCTCTATGCTTCAATTCTATTCAACCTTCCAAACATTTATTGCATCTGGGTAAATAAGCCAAACTTATGTTTTTCAGGAACATGAGTTTTATGTTACTAATATTGGAGGCTCAGAGGCAGCTCCAATTTTAATGCTGAGAGTACATCAAAGAAATGACTCTTTGGACACTGTGCCAGTTGCATGCTCATTATCATACTAATGTTGCCCCTGCAAAGCTTTTGGTGACATCCTCAGATATATGCAAATATGCATTGGGAAAAATGGAAATGTATGTAAATGACACAGAGGTTATACTGGACTATTAACATCACAAATCCCCTTTACAGCCCACTTTTAATTTAAGTGATCTTTCTATTAGGAGGACCACTTATGAAGTTAATCTGGAACGGAATCACAGCATGTCAATTAAAATGGTGTGACAGTGAGACTACCATCAATTGGTAACTCTTAGCAGATGTCTTAATTAAGCTTCTCAGTGGCAGGTTGACCGATGACACTCTGTGAAAGTCATTTTCAAATTTGCATCTGAGGTCTCTCTTCTCCTTCAAACTTTTCCTCTTTTTCTTCTTTCTGTTTAAATCTTAGCTATTATGAGGTTTTCCCTTAGTGCATTTTTTCCCAAAGACGTGATTATTTTTCTCATTTCTTCTTACTGTGAGTAAGAATATTCCAGAGAGAATATTCCACCCCCAGGGGCTGAGGCACTACAAGCTTTATTTTATTTGAAGTCTTTTGTTTTATCTTAAATATTCGTATGAAATTTGCATTTTCTTTCTTAAAATATCCAGCCTTATTTTAATATAAAAATTTGCTTCAAATCGTATACTGTCTAGTAAAATTGAAGCCATGTAATTCTGTATTTCTGTATATTCTTGCCTCATGCTAATGCTACTTGGGGAGTATTAAGGGTGGGGTTGCACATCCCTCAATTTGGAAAGCACAAGTTTCATGTAAAGGGAGTTTTGGAACCATTCAGATCTGAGTTTAAAACCTGGCACTGCTATTTATTAAGTGTATGACTTGGGAAATGTTATTCAATCCAGACTGACCTCTCCCAGGCTAGGAATTCTTTTCTTTTTTCTCCCCCAGCTTTACTGAAATATAATTGACATATAACGTTATGTGGTTATCAGGTGTATGATGTGTTGAATTGCTGCACTTATATATTGCAAAATGATTACCACCATGTCTTTAGCTAACATCTGCATCAGGTCAATTTAAGATCTACTCTCTTAGAAATTTTCAAGTATATAATACAGTATTGTTAACTATAATCACCATGCTGTACATTTGACTCTCAGAGCTTATTCATCGTATAACTAGAAGTTTATACCCTTTGATCAACAGCTCATTCTCCCCAACCCTTAGTCCCTGGTAAACAGCATTCTACTCTGCTTTTATGAGTTCAAATTTTTCAGATTCCACATACAAATGAGATCATACAATATTTATCTTTCTCTGTCTGACTAACTTATAATGCCCTGAAGTTTTATCCGTGTTGTCACAAATGGCAGGATGTCCTTCTTTCTCATGGCTGAATAACATTCCATTATATATACATCTTTTTTATCCATTATCAGCTGACAGACACTTAGGTTGTTTCTGTATCTTGGCTATTCTGAATAATGCCGCAATGAACATGGGAGTGCAGAGATCTCTGAGATCTTGATTTCATTTCCTTTAGATATATAACCAGAAGTGGGATTGCTGGATCATATGGTAGTTCTATTTTTAATTTTTTGAGGAACCTCCATACCGTTTTCCATACTCACTGCACCAATTTACATCCCCACCAACAGTGCACAAATATCCCTTTTCTCCACATCCTTGCCAACACTTTTTATTTCTCGTCTTTTTGATGATAGCCATTCTAACAAGTGAGAGGTGATAGCTCATTGTGGTTTTGGTTTGTATTTCCCTGATGATTAGAAGTGTTGAGCATCTTTTCATGAACCCATTGACCATTTGTATGCCTTCTTTGGAAAAATGTCTGTTCAGTTCCGCTGCCCATTTTTACCTTGAATTGTTTGGGGTTTTTTGTTTTTGTTTTTTTGTGTGTGCGCTGTTGAGTCATATGAGTTCTTCATGTATTTTAGATATTAACCCCTTTTAGATATATGATTTGCAAATATTTTCTCTCATCCTGTAGGTTGACTTTTCTTTTTGTTGATTGGTTTTTTGCTGTACAAAAGCTTTTCAGTTTGATATAGTCCCACTGATTAATGTTTTTCTTCTGTTGCTTGTCCTTTGGGGGTCATACCCAAAAATATATTGCCAAGACCAATGTCAAAGAGATTTTTTCCCCTATGTTTTCTTCTGGGAGTTTTATTGTTTTAGTTCTTACATTTAAGTTTTTAATCCATTTCAGGTTTTTTTGAAAGTTGTGTAAGTTAGAGATCCAATTTCATTCTTCTGCATGTAGTTGCCCACTTTTCCCAGCACAATTTGTTGAAGAAACTGTTCTTTCCCAGTGAGTATTCTTGGCTCCCTTATCAAATATCAGTTGACCATATATGCAAGTGTTTATTTCTGGGTTCTCAATTCTGTTCCATTGGCCTGTGTGTCTATTTTTACGCCAGTACCATGCTGTTTCGATTACTTTAGAGAGTCTGTCTCCCCTGCTTCCCTTCCATCCCTAACACCTAGCTGAGGACTTGACATCATAACAGGCATCCAGATATTTTTTTTGAAAAATGAATGCTGTCTCTATGCTTAAATATGTTTTCTTTCTAAAATGGAGGTAAGAACATCACAGTGTTTTGGTGAGCACTTTAAAGAAATGTTCCCCTTCTTAAAAAAAATAATTTCCCTGTAGAAGTAAATAAGTATTTTGTGATGAGGAAATGCCTAAGCAAATTAAGATACTATCAGATAAGACAAATGTTTTATGGTTTCTCTTGAGAAAGACAGGATGAAATGGCATGTGTAGGACCTAATTAGAAAGGTAAGATTGAAGTAACTCCTGTTGTCATAGACCAGGAGTCAGCAAACATTTACTGAAAAGGATCAGATAGTAAATATTTTTAGCTTTGCAGGCCATACTGTCTTTGCTGCAACTACTCAACTCTGCCATATATTGCAAAAATAGCCAGAGGAAATACTAAAAGAATAGGTGTGGGTAGCTATGTTTCAAGAAAACTTTATTTACAAAAATAGGTGATGATTTGGTTTTGGCCCCAAACCCTATAGACTGCATAGACCCCTGTATAGATTATGCAAATATTTTGACCTTGAAATTGTATTAGACATATATAAATTGTTGTTTGTGATTTTAAAAATAAAGATAGCAGATAAGCTTAAAAATAAATGTAAAACATAAAATACAATTCAGAATACATGATAGGTTATCTCTAATACTGACTGACCATATTTTTTCCGTCTATAAGACATGGTATCATCCTGCCTTCTTTAAATAAACTTGATCCTAGAACATTTTTCATTGACTTTAGCAATGTCTAGTGTGAAGTTGCAGTACTGTTTCTACACAGATTTGAAGCCCTAATCAAAAATGGTTTCAGGGTGTGGGATTGTTGTCTAATGGTGAGGAGAGACAGCCAGATCAGGCAAAGGCTTGGCTCTTTGGTGACCTTGTTTAAGTCACTAATCCATTGCCCCAAAGATGGTAACAAAGATAGAATAAAAAATGTTTCTCTTGGGCATTCAGAGAGCCAGGGTAGAAAGTGCTTTGTCAAGAGAAAAAGCAATGGCCTTAATTTCCCTGCAGTGATGTAGTGTTTCAACATAAACCACAGGTAGCAATTTAGTGGAATAGAAAAAACATGGACTTTGCAGACAAAGATCCAATTTCAGATCTTATTTTTGTGTCTTAGCTTGTGAGGACAAAGTTCTTTAATCTCTCTAAGCCTCAGTTTCTTCATGTGCAAAGTACAGATGAAAAAACCTGTCCTTAAAGGGTGTGGTTTGTTGGGAGATTTCAATGAGCTGGATGTATGAGCTAATATTTGTTCTTCACACAGTTGATGATGTACAGTGTGAGCTCCATAAAAGTTCATTTCTTTGCTTTCCCATCTCCTTTCCCCAACAACACATAATATAAGACCTTTCCACTGCTCTCAACCAGACCATCCATTTCCCCTGCTAATAAATGAGTTTTATCGCTCTTTCCCAGATGTGGAATTATACTATTGATATCATGCCGACTGTATCTTAATCCCTTTGCTAATGTACCATTTTACCTTGAACTGTTACACAGTGCTTTACCCTTCCTACTCCTCTCCTAGCTTACTACAAAGTCATGAGTCAATTCTTTTCAAATATTATTGTTCTAATAATAGCACTCTCACAAACCATCTCAATCATCCTCATCTCATCATACTATACAATTCTTAAATCATCTAGTTATCTGTTTCTAATTGTTCCTTTTCCTTATATAGTTGCAGCAATCCATGTAAAATCCTCAGTTCAGTGTGTGTGTGCATACACACACAGGTATACCTTTATATATATCTTCTTATATATATATATCTTCTTATATATATATATATATATATCTTCTTTATACATAAACATATATATATATATATATATATATATATATATATATTTCTTTCCTCTACTCTTTTGAGTCTTCTTTTTGGCAAATAAGTTATTAGCAAATGAGATATGAGAGAAATGCATTAATATATGTAAGAAATTACTAGCTTTTAAGGCATGGTTAAAAGTGTGCTTTAGCTGCAACATCTGCATCCTCCTGATGCTTTAAATTCCAATTGTTTCTTATCTATTCATTAAAGCAGATCAAATAAGACTTGATTTTAACAAATTCTAACTTTTCTACTTCCTTTACAGCATATAGTAAAAGCTTAATATCTAAGGATTTCACCTTCAATGTTGATATCACATACAAGCATAAATTTGAAACCATTGGGCTAAAGGCCTGATATGCCAAAGAGAATCCTTCAGCTGGGATATGAGATTAGTTGAGTGAAAATTCCATTTTGAATATATTTAAGTACTCACACAAGTGGACAGAAATATCTGGAGTGTGTGTCAAGAGTCCACTGAATTCTTAGAAGTGGTAATTATCCCAAGAATGACTAAATGAGTTTGGAGATGAGCAGACCTCAACAAAATGTTTATCTCGCAAAAAACAATTTTAGTTTAGCTTCTACTTTTCACATTACTATTGAATGAGATTAGGGGCAATCTAGGATGAGAGATTTCTTGTTTAAGAGTGAGGTCCAATGTGGACAGCTTAGGGAACATTTCTACACTTGCTTAAATGCAGCAAAATGGATGCAAAAACATGTATGTCTTGCAATATCTCCTCCTCCTGGAAACATCAGCTTGGAGAATGGCAGAATCATTGACCTGGTCATTCAAACCAGAAGTGGGGAGGAGGGGTAAGGGCATTCTGAAGTCTCTCTTCTCTCTCACCTCCTTCATTCAACATCTTCTCAAACTTTGCCAAGTGATGTTAGTGTCACCTCTCCATCTCTCTACTGCTGCTTAAATCAAGTGCCCATCTGGTCCTGCTGCCTCTGGTTCTGTTCTTCTGTCATACAGTATTCTCACTGTGGCCAGAATTAGCTTCACAAATTTCAAACCCAATCTTGTTTCCTTGCATAACATATTTCAATGGCTCTCTATTACAGGCAGCAAGACATTCAAATTTTAAAGATGATTTATAAAATTTTACAGTCCCTGCTTATATTTATAACCCCATTTCCTAATATTCCTTATGCATAGGTTTGCCAGACATAGCAAAAAGGGGGAAAAAATTGTATATGTATGCCCCATGCAATATTTGGATGTACTTACACTAGAAAATTATTGTTTATCTGAAATTCAAATTTAACTAGTTGCTCTGTGTTTCATCTGGCAACCTCACTTACATAGATACCAAAATCAACCGAGTTGAAATACTTTTGCATTTTTTTAAATGTACTCTTCTATCTCACTCAACTTGAAGTTTTGTGAGGGTAGGACCATGCACTCTATCCCACATGCTTGACATATGATTGATATAGACACTCAAATGTGTGTTAAAGGAAGGAAGACAAGGAAGGAAAGAAGGAAAGAAAGAGATAAAGGGAGAGAGGGAAGGGTGGGGTGAGAAAAACTATCTTTAATATGACAGACATATTCTCTTTAAAGTAAAAACCTTGTACTTCTAAGTTCCTCTGGAAATCCTTTCCTAACTCCTCTTGATGGAGTTAAATGTTTCTTCTTCTGAGCTTCTGTAGCATCATGGACATACAGCTGTAAAAGCATTCATCATAATCTTGCTATTATTATTTAGGCATCAAGGATTCCGAGTAGACCATGAGTTCATAAAGTAGCAGAGAGTAAATTTTCCTTATTATTTACCCATCCCATGGTGCCTGGAACATTGTAGGCATTCAACAAATTCTTGGTTAAATGCCTGGTTAAATGAAAAGTATGTAAAAATAACTAGCAAAACCTGTGATTTAAAAGAAAAATAGGTTCAGAAAAATCTCAGGCCATTTTTGAAAAGAATCCAGGAACAATTGAGAGAGTTTTCTTAGTCCTTCAAAGTCAAAATGGAGCGTTGATAAAGCCTCCCTGGTCCTACCCCATAGGAAAACAAGTACTTTGGGAGATTCAGGGCAAGGAGACTGCCAAGGCTGGCACTACTTTGAGTGTTTCTCCATAAGTGGATCAATTCAAGGCCACCAGACACCATTAGTGGCTGATGTTTTCTTGTCAACAGCATTCAGGTGTGCTGCATGGAATGCAGCCAAGATGACATGGAGACTGCCATCTGGAAATACAAGTACCTCTCATAGAGTTTCCCATGACAGATTTCCTCTGCGGGCAAAAACCTCTTCTTGAGGTGTTGTGAGTGGTCCAATTCCTGAGGCTTTTTCTCCCTTGGACTACTCTGCACATCTAGTTTATGGACATCTGGAGTCCCAAGTCCAGTGTCATTGGCCCTAGCCTGAAGCTGAGGATTGCCTGTATCTATATGCGCAATAGAGATTGCACCAACAAGTCCTAAATGAGCAGCAGCTGCCAGACTGGTCCTATTAACATGTGATTCTGATATTATCACTCTTTTGCTCAACACCATCTTGTGGATCTCCATCCTACTGTTACCAAGCTCAGACCCAGCTGCTTGTTGCTCAAAAGCCAATACTCAAGAGGCAAGTGTTTGTAGAAAGGAAAGGTTGTTTTATTCAGGGGGTCTGCAACCAGGGGAGAAGGTGGACTTATGTCCAAAGGCCATCTCCCCACTGTTGATCAGTGGGCAAGAGCTTTTAAAGGAGAATGTCAGGGGTGTATTGGTGAAGGGAGGGGGCTACATGCAGAACAGCACAGTTAGCTCTGACAATTACCTTGAAATTAGTCATGCAGTGGTCTGATCAGTGTCATCTTGATTGTTTTAAGTACAGTAAATCTTTAGTTCCAGGGTTGATTTGTCCCCATTTCCTTGAGGTCAATTCTCGGAATTGTGGCAGCTTATGTCATGGCTACAATCTGGTCATCGTGTAGTTAACTTCTTCCACTTTGTGGGGGTTTCAGTATCTACAAGACAGCTCAAACAATGTGGATCATAATATTATCTATAGCTCTTGAAGAGGAACAGAAAGTCCTTGACTTTGTTTAATGTCTCAACTATTATTATTTGGTCTTGTTTGACTGCTTTCCTTTGCTTCTGCATTTTCTCACTTATTTGATTAAATTTATTTTTTGGCTAAAGTTTTTCTACAGACAAAATGCTACAGGAAAAGGACATGGGGAGTGGGGGTGTCTGTCCTGGGAAGGATCCATCGGGTCCTGCTTCATTTCACTACCCAGAATAAAACCAAAGTACCAAAAGGACATACATGACTGACACTTTGCCACCTCTCCACATCCTGCTCTCACACTGTTCCAACCACAGTGACTTCCTACTCTTCCTGAAACTCTGCAGCACCTCCAGCAAATGCCCATCTCAAGGCCCTTGAACTGGCTGTGCCCTGGGCCTAGGACATTCCTTCCCAACAAATGCATATGGTTGGCTCCCTTACCTCTGTCAGGTCTTTCCTCAATGTCACCTTCTCAGCCAAGCCCCTCCCTGTACCCCTACCTCTTTATATTTCTTCATAGACATTACCACATCCTATCTTACTATATTATAATATATTTTGTTCGTTGTCTTCTTTTAGGATGTAAGCTCCATGAGGGTGAGATTTTTGTCAGCTATATTTATATTCCCAGAGCCTAGAAAAATTCTTGGCCATAAGCTCACTTAATATTTGTTGCATGAAAAAGCACCTGCATTTATTTTGACTATTGGTTTTAATCAACAACAGCAAAAGTATGGAAAAGTAAAAAAGGATGATAGGTATCAAAATTCAGAGAAAGATCAGGTCAGCTTGGCTTTTCCTCTCGTGTTGGGTGCCCAGAGACTTTGTGAGTCTCAATTTCTTCCTCAGTGAAATGGAAACATTTCCTGCTTTACCTAACTTAATTGTAGTTCTGCCTGTCCCAGCCCATCAAAGCTGTAGGTTATAGATGGTTCTCCAATCTAGATTCTGAAGCAGCTCTGAATCTTGGAGTGGGGTCTTCCCTGAAGGTAGAGTCTACACTTTGTCTGGCAGCTGTTAGCACAGTGACTAATGTGGCTGAGGTGAGTTGCTGGAAACCACCAGGTTGAAGACTCTCAGTGGCCCTTTTGCACACACTCAGTTTGTAGGATTTGGCGTTAGTCACAGTGAATAGACCTGAAGCCCATCCCAGCTCAAGGCCTAAAATCCTGCTCAGATATGTCAAGTTCTTCTCTCTAGAAACTTAACCCTAACCCTACAAATCTATATATTGGACAACCTCAATCCCAAAGAGACCAGGATGCCTTTCTACTCCTGGGAAGGGATGAAACATGAGGTAGAGTCAGACACACTTCAGTCCAAGCCTTGTCCTCTTCATCTGCCATCAGGATCATCCTGAGCAAGTCACCCCCCTCAGTCTTTGTTTCCTCAGTTGTTAATGGAAATATTATCCAGATCTCAGGGGGATTGTAAGGATTAACTAAGGTACTACAAGAAAATTTCTCAACACAGTGCAAGCACAGAGCAGGCATTCAGCAAATATGAGGTCTTTTCTCCTACTTTTAGGAAAGGCAAGCTATTCTTCCCTGTCCCTCCTCCTCTACCACCTCCTGGTTGACCCTTGCTCATCAATCCCAGCCTTCTTGCTCTGTACAAAGTTCAACATGCCTCACTCAAACCTCAGATTGAGCCTGCTGGTTGCCCCTCTCGGGAACACAATTTGTGTCCTACTGAGCTGTCATTTGATCCTCGTGAGACCTCCTTACATGCTCCCGATACCTGAGACATTTTGTGAGAAATATAGGGTATGTGAGATTGAGTTGAAAACTGAAGTATTGCACCAAATATGATGGACAATCATTTTTGATGTAAACTTTTAATCTTGCAGATAAAGACAAAAAGAAGAGAAATATCCATGTATCAGGAACCTCTACAAAGTTATTGTGATATGCATTTTCTCACACTATCCTTGATTCACAATGACTTAGCCAGTTCAATACTAATCTCCACATTTTAAAAATGGGACAACTGAGACCTGGATAATTTAATGCCTGGGTTTACATGGCAAAAATGGAGTAAAGAAGGATTCAAATCTAAATAGGTCTGACTTTGGGAATTCCCTGGTGGTCCAGTGGTTAGGACTCCACACTTCCACTGCAGGGGCATGGGTTCAATCCCTGGTAGGGGAACTAAGATCTTACAAGCCACATAGCATGGCCAAAATAAATAATTTAAATTAAAAATAAAAACAAACAAGTGCTTATATAAATTAAGGATTGGATATTCTAGAGCTCTCAAAAATATTGAAATTAACCCAAAAGTTTAAAAAAAAAATAGGTCTGACTTTATATAGATCATGCCTTTTGAACTTCACCATGCTTCCTGCCAGGATATGTTTAATAGACCGAATATTATTCCAAGTCAATTCAGATTGACCAAAGAGCCCATCTTACTGCTGCTCTCTTTCAGTGAGAAGTGATTCCTCCCTACATTTTTATGTGGACAATTAAGAAAACAATAGTTCATGGAATGGAAACCACTGGAATAAAGGTGCTGTGACTCACTCATGTGTCTAAGCACAGCAATCCTGTCACCTATAAGTTACCATAAAATTCTTGTTGAATGTAGTCTTTATATCTAAAATTTTAAGTTGTTTTTCATAATTAAAAATAGTAAGGTTTTTATAACATATGAGGAAAGGAAAAAACAAAACCACTCCTCTTTTTACTATCCAGATATAACTACTGTTAATATTTTAGGGTATTTTCTTCTAGTTTGAATGATGTGCATGTTTTTAATTATGATGTTAGGGTATATTAAAATTAAATGTATTGTCTACTTTCTTTTCATTTTAAGAGAGCAAATTTCATTCTTGTAGAAAAATTGAAATTTCAAAAAGTACAAAAAAGAATAAAATACAGTGTGACTTTTTAAAAACAATGATAATCACCTATATAACTAATGATAACCAGAGATTGCTACTTTTGTTTATGTACTCCACTTTTTCTATGTATTTTAATGTGTTTGAAGTAATGGCATACATATTGCTTTTAAGCATAAAGAACTCAGACATAGTTCATAGTTGCTATATGAAAAATAAAGAGTGACTTATTGACAGATAATATCTGCCAGTGGGTGGTATATTTCTTTCCAAAAACTCAGGCGCTTCATATAAATTTTAAAGATGCAGAAAATCACTATTCAGTTTCTGTAATGTTGAAAATGGCCATATGTCACTCTCTGCAGCTCCACTTTTGTAGGGATGAAATGGATTTTTTGTTGTTTTTTATTAATCCTCTCAGAGGTGCTTTAAACAACCAATATTTTATCAATAATTACTAAGTGTTTGAACAGAAAATAAGAATTATTATTTAAATGAGCATCAATCACAGACACAGAATCATATTCATTGAATTCACTGCTCTTACCATGTTCCAGACCATTCTGAAGCAGCTGGCTTAATAGAACAGTGGAATGACCTTTTGAGGTCTCAGTTGCAATGCCAGCTAGGTGGCAATACTTTGCAGGGCTTGGGTAAGGTTCAACAGGAATCTGTACATGCTCTGATTTACTGTCCCATATGTGGTTCTGTTTCTTCCATATCCAAGATTCACGGGTCCAGGAATTAAGAGGTGGAAATGGGAGTAGCATCATATTGCTCCTAGTGATCCACTAGCAAAATTTTTGCTTCCTGTTTCTGTAACCCTAGCTCGGTTGGCATAGACATCTTAGTTCCAGAGGGAAGAATGCTTCCACCAGGAGACACAAAGGTGAATCCATTGAAATGGAAGTTAAGATTGCCACCAGGTTACTTTGGGCTCCTCATGACACTGAATCAATAGGCTGACAGTAAAAGAGAGTTACTATGCTGGCTGGGGTAATTGATCCTGACTGCCAAGAGGAAACTGGATTACTACTCCACAGAGGAAGTAAGGGATAATATGTCTGGAAAACAGAAAATCCCTTAAGGGGTCTCTTAGTATTACCACATCCTATGATGGAAGTCAATGGAAAACTACAACAACTCAAATTAGGCAGAACTAATAATAGCACAGACTCTTCTGGAATGAAGGTTTGGATCACCCTACCAGGTAAAGATCATGACTGGCTGAGGTGCTTGCTGAGGGCAAAGGGAATGCAGAATGGGTACTGGAATAAGATAGTTATAAATACTAACTATGACTATATGACCAGTTACAGAAACTAGGGCTGTAATTGTCAGAAGTATTTCCTCCTTATTTTGTTATGCTTTTATGTGTGTGTGTGTGTGTGTATATACACACACACACACACACACACACACACATATATACACTTACTTAACATAAAAAAGTATTTTCTTTTATATTTAAACAAAATATATAAACTTGTTTACTTTGTTTGCTTTGTTTGCTTTTCTACCTGATTCCTTTATCATGTAACACAAGAAGTATTGACTTTATATCATAATATTTAAGTATTGTTAATTTTACATCATAGTACTTAAGTTATGAGATATCAAGGAAAAGAGTAAACATTACTCAAGGACTTTACTTCTTTTTTGGAAAAGTTAGTACATTTTTGGTTGTACTCAGGATAGTTGTTTCATGCTAGGCAGAATTATGACCTTGTTATTGTCTTTATTTGCAAATTAAGTATGGTTTAAGGAGATGCATGTGGGTGCCAAGTTGATAAGGGTTGGATCTGTGATGGTTAATGTTATGTGCCAAATTGACTGGACCATGGAGTGCCCAGATTAAACACTATCTCTGGGTTTATCTGTGATGGTATTTCACATGAGATTGTATTTGAATGAGTAAACAGAGTAAAGCAAATTGTCCTCCCCAATGTAGGTGGGTATTGTACAAAGTGTTGAGAACCTGAATAGAAAAAAGACAGAGGAATGGGGAGCTGTCTCTCTCTGTCTGATTCTTTGAGCAGGGACATGGGTCTTGTCCAGTCCTTGATTGGGACACTAACATTTAGACCTCCAGTTTTCAGCACAACATATTGGACACCATGGGCTTCCCTGGGTCTCCTTTTGCACATAGCACATCAAGGGAATTCTCAGCCTCCATACCATGTTAGACAATCCTTATAATAAATCATATATTAAATTATATAATAAATCATATATATATACCCTATTGGTTCTGTTTGTCTGGAGAATCCTATTATACTGCACAGTATCTTTTTCCACTTAAAAATGTACAGATGCAATTCTATTAAAAGACACTTTGGGGGGGACCTTCAAGATGGTGGAGGAGTAAGACGTGGAGATCAACTTCCTCCCCATAGATACATCAAAAATACATCTACATGTGGAATAACTCCTACAGAACACCTACTGAATGCTGGCAGAAGACCTCAGACTTCCCAAAAGGCAAGAAACTCCCCACGTACCTGGGTACGGCAAAAGAAAAAAGGAAAAACAGAGACAAAAAATTGGGACGGGACCAGCACCTCGGGGAGTGAGCAGTGAAGAAGGAAAAGTTTCCACACACTAGGAAGCCCCGTCACTGGTGCACACGGGGGGTGGGCGGGGAGGGAGCTTCAGAGCCACGGAAGAGAGCACAGCAACAGGGGTGCAGAGGGCAAAGTGGAGAGATTCCCGCACAGAGGATCAGTGCCGACCAGCACTCACCAGCCAAAGAGGCTTGTCTGCTCACCCGCCGGGGCAGGTGGGGGCTGAGAGCTGAGGCTCAGGCTTCAGAGGTCAGATCCCAGGGAGAAGAATGGGGTTGGCTGCATGAAAACAGCCTGAAGGGGGATAGTGTGCCACAGCTAGCTGGGAGGGAGTCCGGGAAAAAGTCTGGAACTGCCTAAGAGGCAAGAGACCATTGTTTTGGGGTGCGTGAGGAGAGGGAATTCAGAACACTGCCTAAACGAGCTCCAGAGATGGGCACGAGCCACGGCTATCAGCACAGACCCCAGAGACAGGCATGAGATGCTAAGGCTGCTACTGCAGCAACAAAAAAGCCTGTGTGCAAGCACAGGTCACTATCCACACCTCCCATCCTGGGATACTATGCAGCCCACCACTGCCAGTGTCCCGTGATCCAGGGACATATTCGCTGGGAGAACAAATGGCACACCTCAGGCTGATGCAATGTCATGCCAGCCTCTGCCGCCACAGGCTCGCCCCGCATTCCGTACCCCTGCCTCCCCCTGGCCTGAGTGAGCCAAAGCCACCTAATCAGCTGCTACTTTAACCCCATCCTGTTAGGGTGAGCAACAGACGCCCTCAGGTGACCTATGTGCAGAGGAGGGGCCAAATCCAAAGGTGAATTCCAGGAGTTGTGCCAACAAAGAAGAGAAAAGGAAATTTCTCCCAGCAACCTCAGGAGCAGTGGATTAAACCTTCAAAATCAACTTGATGTACCCTGCATGTCTGGAATACCTGAATAAACAATGAATCATCCCAAAATTGAGGCAGTGAACTTTGAGAGCAAATGTAGGCTTAGGGTTGGCTTTTTGCATCTAATTTGTTTCTGATTTTAAGTTTATCTTAGTTTAGTATTTAGAGCTTATTATCATAGGTAAATTTGTTTATTGATTTGGTTGCTCTCTTCCTTTATATATATATATATATATATATATATATATATATATATATATATATTTCATTTTTCTCTTTTCATGAGTGTGTATGTGTATGCTTTTTTGCGTGATTTTGTCTGTATACCTTCACTTTTACCATTTGTCCTAGGGTTCTGTCTGTCTTTTTTCTTTTTCTTTTTTTTTAGTATCATTTTTAGCACTTGTTATAATTGGCGGATTTGTTTTTTGATTTGGTCTCTTCTTTCTTTCTTTTTATTACTTTTTCATTTTTCTATTTTTAATAATTTATTTTTATTTTTTATTTAATAACTATTTTATTTATTTATTTTTTCCTTTCTTTCTTTTTCTCCCTTTTCTTCTGAGCTGTGTGCCTCACAGGGTCTTGGTGTCCCGGCTGGGTGTCAAGACTGAGCCTCTGAGGTGGGAGAGCCAAGTTCAGGACATTGGTCCACCAGACACCTCCCAGCTGCACATAATATCAAATAGTGAAAGCTCTCCCAGAGATCTTCATCTCAACACTAAGACCCAGCTCCACTCAAAGAACAGCAAGCTACAGTGCTGGACACCCTATGCCGAACAACTAACAGGACAGGAATACAGCCCCACACATTACCAGAGAGGCGGCCTAAAATCATGAGGTCACAGACATCCCAAAACACACCACTGGACACAGTCCTACCCACCAGAAAGACAAGATCCAGCCTCATCCACCAGACCACAAGTACCAGCCCCCTCCCCCAGGAAGCCAACACAACCCATTGAAACAACCTTAACCACTGGGGGGAGACAACAAAAACAACGGGAACTACAAATCTGCAGCCTGTGAAAAGGAGACCCAAAAAACATTAAGTTAAGCAAAATGAGGAGACAGAGAACCACACAGCAGATGAAGGAGCAAGGTAAAAACCCAAGACACCAAAAAACAAAGAGGAAATAGGCAGTCTACCTGAAAAAAATTCAGAATAATGATAGTAAAGATGATCCAAAATCTTGGAAATAGAATGGAGAAAATACAAGAAACATTTAACAAGGACATAGAAGAACTAAAGAGTAAACGAACAATGATGAACAACACAATAAATGAAATTAAAAATTCTCTAGAAGGAATCAATAGCAGAATAACTGAGGCAGAAGAATGGATAAGTGACCTGGAAGATAAAATAGTGGAAATAATTGCCAGAGAGCCGAATAAAGAAAAAAATGAAAAGAATTGAGGACAGTCTCAGAGACCTCTGGGACAACATTAAACGCTCCAACATTCGAATTATAGGGGTCCCAAAAGAAGAAGAGAAAAAAAAAAAAAGGGATTGAGAAAATATTTGAAGAGATTATAGTTCAAAACTTCCCTAATATGGGAAAGGAAATCATCAATCAAGTGCACAAAGTGCAGAGTCCCATACAGGATAAATCCAAGGAGAAACATACCAAGACACATATTAATCAAACTATCAAAAATTAAATGCAAAGAAAAAATATTAAAAGCTGCAAGGGGAAAACAACAAATAACATTCAAGGGAACCCCCATAAGGTTAATAGCTGATCTTTCAGCAGAAACTATGCAAGCCAGAAGGGAGTGGCAGGACATATTTAAAGTGATGAAAGGGAAAAACCTACAACCAAGATTACTCTACCCAGCAAGGATCTCATTCAGATTTGATGGAGAAATTAAAACCTTTACAGACAAGCAAAAGCTACGAGAATTTAGCACCACTAAACCAGCTTTACAACAAACGCTAAAGGAACTTCTCTAGGCAGGAAACACAAGAGAAGGAAAAGACATAGAGTAACAAACCAAAACAAGAAAATGGTAATATGAACATATGTATCGATAATCACCTTTAATGTAAATGGATTAAATGCTCCAACCAAAAGACATAGACTGGCTGAATGGATACAAAAACAAGACCTGTATATATGCTGTCTACAAGAGACCAACTTCAGACCTAGGGACACATACGGACTGAAAGTGAGAGAATGAAAAAGATATTCCATGTAAATGGAAATCAAAAGAAAGCTGCAGTAACAATTCTTATATCGGACAAAATAGACTTTAAAATAAAGACTATTACAAGAGACAAAAAAGACACTACACAATGATCAAGGGATCAATCCAAGAAGAAGATATAACAATTGTAAATATTTATGCACCCAACATAGGAGCATCTCAATACAGAAGGCAAATTCTACCAGCCGTAAAAGGGGAAATCGACAGCAACACAATCATAGTAGGGGACTTTAACACCTCACTTTCACCAACAGACAGATCATACAAAATGAAAATAAATAAGGAAACACAAGCTTTAAATGATACATTAAAGAAGATGGACTTAATTGATATTTATAGGACATTCCATCCAAAAACAGCAGAATACATTTTCTTCTGAAGTGCTCATGGAACATTATCCAGGATAGATCATATCTTGGGTCACAAATCAAGCCTTGGTAAATTTAAGTAAATTGAAATCATTTCAAGCACCCTTTCTGGCCACAACGCTATGAGACTACATATCAATTACAGGAAAAAATCTTTGAAAAATACAAACACATGGAGGCTAAACAATACACTACAAAGTAACCAAGACATCACTGAAGAAATCAAAGAGGAAATCAAAAATACCTAGAAATAAATGACAATGGAAACACGATGACCCAAAACCTATGGAATGCAGCAAAAACAGTTCTAAGAGGGAAGTTTATAGCAATACAATCCTACCTCAAGAAACAAGAAACATCTCAAATAAACAACCTAAACTTACACCTAAACCAATTAGAGAAAGAAGAACAAAAAAACCTCACAGTTAGCAGAAGGAAAGAAATCATAAAGATCAGATCAGTAATAAATGAAAAAGAAATGAAGGAAACAATAGCAAAGATCAATAAAACTAAAAGATGGTTCTTTGAGAAGATAAACAAAATTGTTAAACCATTAGACAGACTCATCAAGAAAAAAAGGGAAAAGACTCAAATCAATAAAATTAGAAATGAAAATGGAGTAGTAACAGCTGCAGAAGTACAAAGGATCATGAGCGATTACTACAAGTAACTATACTCCAATAAAATGGACAACCTGGAAGAAATGGACAAATCCTTAGAAAAGCACAACCTTCTGAGACTGAACCAGGAAGAAATAGAAAATATAAAGAGACCAATCACAAGCACTGAAATAGAAACTGTGACTTAAAATCTTCCAACAAACAAAAGCCCAGGACCAGATGGTTTCACTGGTGAATTCTATCAAACATTTAGAGAAGAGCTAACACCTAGCCTTCTCAAACTCTTCCAAAATATGGCAGAGGGAGGAACACTCCCAAATTTATTCTACGAGGCCATCATCACCTTGATACCAAAACCAGACAAAGATGTCACAAAAAAAGAAAACTACAGACCAATATCACTGATGAACAGACATTCAAAAATCCTCAGCAAAATACTAGCAAACAGAATCCAACAGCACATTAAAAGGATCATACACCATGATCAAGTGGGATTTATCCCAGGAATGCAAGGATTCCTCAATATATGCAGATCAATCAATGTGATAAACCATATTAACAAACGGAAGTGTAAAAATCATATGATAATCTCAATGGTTGCAGAAAAAGCTTTCAACAAAATTCAACATCCCTTTATGATAAAAACTCTCCAGAAAGTAGGGATAGGGAACCTACCTCAACATAATAAAGGCTTCATATGACAAACCCACAGCCAGCATCATTCTCAGTGCTGCAAAACTGAAACAATTTCCCCTACGATCAGGAACAAGACAAGGTTGCCCACTCTCACCACTATTATTCAACATAGTTTTGGAAGTTTTAGCCACAGCAATCAGAGAAGAAAAAGAAATAAAAGGAATCCAAATTGGAAAAGAAAAAGCAAAACTGTCACTGTTTGCAGATGACATATTATACATAGAGAATGCTAAAGATGCTTCCAGAAAACTACTAGAGCTAATCAATGAATTTGGTAAAGTACAGGATACAAAATTAATGCACAGAAATCTCTTGTATTCCTATGCAATAATGATCAAAAATCTGAAAGAGAAATTAAGGAAACACTCCCATTTACCATTGCAGCAAAAAGAATAAAATACCTAGGTATAAATCTACCTAAGGAGACAAAAGGCCTGTATGCAGAAAACTATAAGACACTGATGAAAGAAATTAAAGATGACACAAACAGATGGAGAGATATACCATGTTCTTGGATTGGAAGAATCAGCATTGTGAAAATGACTATACTACCCAAAGCCATCTACAGATTCAATTCAATCTGTATCAAACTACCAATGACATTTTTCACAGAACTAGAACAAAAAAATTCACAATTGTATGGAAAGACAAAAGAACCCGAATAGCCAAAGCAATCTTGAGAAAGAAAAACGGAGCTGGAGGAATCAGGCTCCCGGACTTCAGACTATACTACAAAGCTACAGTAATCAAGACTGTATGGTACTGGCACAAAAACAGAAATATAGATCAATGGAACAGAGAGAAAACCCAGAGATAAACCCACACACATATGGTCACCTAATCTATGACAAACGAGGCAAGAATATACAATGGAGAAAAGAGAACCTCTTCAATAAGTGGTGCTGGGAAAACTGGACAGTACATATAAAAGAATGAAATTAGAAAACTCCCTAACACCATACACAAAAATAAACTCATAACGGATTAAAGACCTAAATGTAAGGCCAGACACCATCAATCTCTTAGAGGAAAACATAGGCAGAACACTCTATGACATAAATCACAGCAAGATCCTTTTTGACCCAACTCCTAAAGAAATGGAAATAAAAACAAAAATAAACAAATGGGACCTAATGAAACTTAAAAGCTTTTGCACAGCAAAGAAACCATGAACAAGATGAAAAGACAACGCTCAGAATGGGAGAAAATAATTGCAAATGAAGCAACTGACAAAGAATTTATCTCCAATATATACAAGCAACTCATGCAGCTCAATATCAGAAAAACAAACAACTCAATCCAAAAATGGGCAGAAGATCTAAATGGACATTTCTCCAAAGAATATATACAGATTGCCAACAAACACATGAAAGGATGCTCAACATCACTAATCATTAGAGAAATGCAAATCACAACTACAATGAGGTATCACCTCACAGCAGTCAGAATGGCCATCATCAAAAAAATCTACAAACAATAAATGCTGGAGAGGGTGTGGAGAAAAGGGAACCCTCTTGCACTGTTGGTGGGAATGTAAATTGATACAGCCACTATGGAGAACAGTATGGAGGTTCCTTAAAAAACTAAAAATAGAACTACCATATGACCCAGCAATCCCATTACTGGGCATATGCCCTGCGAAAACCATAATTCAAAAGCAGTCATGTGCCACAATGTTCTTTACAGTTCTATTTACAATAGCCAAGACATGGAAGCAACCTAAGTGTCCATCAACAGATGAATGGATAAAGAAGATGTGGCACATATATGCAATGGAATATTACTCAGCCATAAAAAAACGAAATTGAGTTATTTGTAGTGAGGTGGATGGACTTAGAGTCTGTCACACAGAGTGAAGTAAGTTAAAAAGAGAAAAACAAATACTGTATGCTAACACATATATATGGAATCTAAAAAAAAAAAAAAATGGTTCTGAAGAACCTAGGGGCAGGACGGGAATAAAGATGCTGATGCAGAGAATGGACTTGAGGACATGGAGAGGGAGAATGTTAAGTTGGGACGAAGTGAGAGAGTCAATGGACATATATACACTACCAAATGTAAAATAAATAGGTAGTGGGAAGCAGCCGCATAGCACAGGGAGATCAGCTCGGTGCTTTGTGTTCACCTAGAGGGGTGGGATGGGGAGGGTGGGAGGGAGACGCAAGAGGGAGTATATATGGTGATATATGTATACATATAGCTGATTCACTTTGTTATACAGCAGAAATTAACACACAATTGTAAAGCAATTGTACTCCAATAAAGATGTTAAAAAAATAAGATGGACTTAACTGATATTTATAGGACATTCCATCAAAACAAAAAAGACACTTTGATATTCAATACTCCAGAATTTCTAAATTTTGTCTCTCATAACACAATATAATTTTCTGTAACCTCAGTTATGTTTTTAACTGCTTCTTAATGCTCACTGTACCTTTGCAGTTGACTTTTAGTTTCCTAGAATTTCTTCCTCATCTCATCCAGCTCTTTTTCTATGTCATTTTATTGTTCTTTCTTTATGATATCTGCCCTATTTTTACGAGGTGGTCATTTCTTGCATCTCATCTAATGTTGTCAAAAAATCTCCTAAAAAAAGAAAATCCATTTCCTGCAGCAGATCTTTGTCAAAGGTTATTTTTCCTTTGTGTTTTCATGATAATCTTTGATAATCATTGTTCAAAGTTCCTGCACTATGATTGTTGTCATTGTTGGGGCTCATATTCTTTGTGTTTTGCGGTTTTTTCATCTTTAAATAAAAGAAGATATATCAAAGCCCAGTATTTGCCAGAAGACCTCAAGGATGAATGCTTCCTGACCTCACTTCCTTCTGGTCAATTCCTCTTTTCCAAAGTACAACTACCCACTAGTTGAATGGTCACAATTCCAAGATAAATTCCACCTACCAGCAGGCTTTATTAACTGTGGCTCCATGAGACTGAAATGGAATTCTCTCCACATTCCTTCTGGATTCCTGGTGAATCCAACCATTATTGAGTATGAAAATAATCATCAGCTCCCCCACCACATGTACTGCTATTAGGGTCTCCCTAGTTCTCCTCCCCACCAAAGGGGCAGAAATTACATTTTTCCACCTCAGGTGGCTGTGCATCACTGCCATTAAAGCTCTCCTTTTCTTTTGTCTTTGGAGATTGGACATCTGTGAAGTAGTAAAATGAATAATTGGAGAGGAGAGACCAGAACTTGCCTCAAAAAGAAATGGAAGAGCCACACAGGAAAAGGATGGTTACCAAGTACAGACAGGAGGCAGCAAACCAGCCGCCCATGGGAGGAATCTGACGCTTAGACACGTTAAAAATGGTTAGCACCATTTTTAAAGTAAATATTGGTGCAATACGAAAAATAAATAAATAAGAGCATACAAATAAAATCTAGACTTCCAGCTTCTCTTAAACTATGGGAAGATGTGGTAAATTTGTTTCTGTGTTCTTGCAAGACAACAGTTGGTTGTCTTTACATAAAGCACATCTTCTCCAGTTTGCCTCAGTCTTTACCCTGGTCAACCCACTCATTTTTGTTACCTTAGGTGTTTGAATTTTCAACTCCTGATATAAAGTGAGCTTTCCAGTATGTATTAGTTTCCCAGGACTGCCTTCACAGATTACCACAAATTTGGAGGCTTAAAATAACAGAAATTTATTCTCTCACAGTTGTGGAGGTCAGAAGTCCACATCAAGATGTCAGCAGGGCCATGCTGCCTCTGGGGGCTCCAGAGGAGAAAGCTTTCTTGCTTCCTCCAGCTTATGATGGCTTCTGGCATTCTTGGCTTGTGACCATATCACCCCAATCTCTGCCTTAGTCTTCACATAGCCAACATCTCTCTGTGTGGCTCTGTGTGTCCTTTTCTGTCCCCTATAAGAGCACTTTAATTGTATTTAGAACTTACCTGAATCCAGATGATCTCATCTGGATCCTTATCTTAATTATATCTGCAGAGACCCTATTTCCAAATAAGGTCACATTCTAAGATTATAGGTAGACTTGAATTTTCACCTGGGAATCCATTCAGGGATATATAAAATGGGGGATACACAACAGAGAAGGATAATCGTCCTATCCACCTTTTTTTCTATAGAATAACCACCCAAAAGCATACCCAAGCCATGGAATGCGCTCTTCTCTCCAGTTCCATTGACCTTAAAGGTGGCAAAAAAAAAAAAAAAAATCCTCCTGGATCCAACTTTTAGTTAATTGTCAGTCCAAGTTTATGGCTGTGTTTTGAGTTTACATCTTCTTCTAAACCTTATTGCACATTACAGAGAAGCTCTGCCAGGAGCTGTTGGCAGATACCGTTTTAAACCAGCAGTCTGTGAATCAACTTTATAAGCTGCAATTTAGAAAATAAGAAAAGGATGAAGCATTTCTCCCCTCCAAGTACAGTCCTCATTTTCTTCATACTCTCACCCCTCCTAATTCTTCTCCCCAAATGCATCAATCACATGGGTGACTTTCAAGTAATATAGGAAGAGGGATACAGTAATTGCCATCTGAGTGTACAGCAAAAGACTAGATGAGACCGAGTGAGACATTGTGATACAACTGCTAAGATCTTTAAATTCTGAGCTCTGAAGCTTTCATTTGTTAATGTTGATTAAATAATGAAAACAATTCCAGGTTAGGAAAATGTTAGTAATCAGCTCTGCACAATAGCTATTGTCACTGATTTGTATATTAAATGAAAAAATGAATTACTGTATATTCATTATTTTATTTTGGTTAATATACCATAGCAAATGTGGAAAAATGAAAGTCTTTAAGAACAAGAAAAATGTCTCACTCTTAGGAAGACTAAAGGAAAAAAACATAAAAAAAAAAGAACAAGTACCTTACCTGTTCTATAGCTCAGCTCTGTAAACTGAGGTCTAGAGTGGTAAAAGGACTTGCCCTAAGTCACCCAGCTAATTGGCAATGAAACTGGAACCATAGTCCAGGCCTCCTGCCATCCAGGTTACTGTTCTCTACAGAAATAGTACAGTTAAATCATTTAAAGCAATCTAAGAATATATCATTTTCTATACTAATTCCATTCATTCATATATTACTTTGCAGTTTCCAAATGCTTTTACAAAGGACATGTGTCATTTGATTTCCACCAAAATCCTGTGATATAAGAACAGTAAGTATTACCATTCTAGTCTATATGTAAGGGGATTTGTATTTCTTCTCTTATCCACTTGGTGAACAAAGAGTAGATGTTCACCAAGTGGATAAGACAAGAAATCCATTCCAGTTGGAAGGAGAGAATTACAGAGGGTGAGAGACATGGGTGTAAAACATGGTATATCCTTTTAGATGGCTTCTGGGAAGGGCATAGTTTAGGAAAGAGATCCCCAGAAAGATTTAGATCAGGTTATGAAGACCTTTCAATGCTAGTGTGAAGAGTTAATATGCCAGATAAGAAGGCTGGTGAAGGTTTTGAAAGCAAGAGTGTGACGTGATCAGAATTGTGTTTTAGAAAAGTACATCTGTAAAGTAATACCTTCAAATTCAAATACTCTCCCCACCACCACCCCAGGTTCAGGCAGGTAACAAAAAAGTAGAGTATAAAATAATAGTAAGGCAGAAAGATTATGACAAACTGGAGAGAAATATGATGCTCGAGCTAAAAGGAACGGCCACTATTCAGCCTCACCCAGCTGCCGCTCCAAGTGGACCAGTGAGGTAAGATCGTGCGAGTCTTCAAGAGACACTGGAAATGTGGATGTTTATATAAAATCATCTGATTTTTCAATTTTGACATCTTATTCCAAAAAGTGTTTTGGACAAAAGAGAAAAATAAAATGCATCGGTGAGCTGCCTTTATCCAGCAAGTCATCATTTTGTCACTTGACCTGTGTACAGTATGGGAGAGTGGTTTGAAATCTATTTCAAAAGTATAAACCTAAGGCAGGGCCTGTGTGGAATGAAAAGAAAGGGGACGGCTGACTGTCAGAATATAGAATCCAGAAGAAAGCTACTAGGTGATAGATGAAGCAATCTGACCAGTTGTTTGGACTCTGTGATTTTAGTCCTTGGTGTCACTGTTGTGATTGCAGATACAGGTTTTACTTTTTTGTTGTTACTGTTAACACAGAAAGGAGTAGCAAAGAATGGGTTCTGTAAAACAAGCCTCCAATACTACCCGAAACTGACTTCCCCTGAGCCCTCCAAGTTCAAAATGGTGCACAGCGGTTCCAGTTTGGATTCAGAGCCAAGTTGAGAAGGAAGACAAGTGTTCTCTCTGTTTCTTTGCTTCAGCCTCTGAGGTATTCAGTTAATGTTCTCTGCCATAAAAAAAGAAATGGTTGGTCTCCTTTCCCTAACTGCTCTCTCTGATTTAAGTACTTTTCACCTGTGAATGTCCTTGGTTACTTCTGAACTGTATTCTGTCCTATAAAAGGCATGAAATTAAAGACTGCTTTGGCTCTATGTTTTAGTGAAGTGATTTTTGGAAAGTGCTATAACACTGCTCCTCCCTTCAGAAAGCCAGTGAAGTTCACCTTAAATGTCACCTTCTTTCTGCAACTTGACCCAAAAACCCACCCCTTTAATACTCAGCTCAGGTGACTTCTCCCCCACAAAGCCTTTTCTCACCACACCAGCACCACCTTGCCACCCCCAATAGGCTCAGTGCACCTAGACTGCATAAATCACCATCATATGTCACCATCTAATTCACTTCCACTCTTCAAAACCTATACTCCATGCTCTATGCAGCAGCCAGAGCAGTCTTCTTAAAATATGAGCTCAGATCATATCACTGCCCAACTTAATTGTCCACTGGCTTTCCTTTGAAGTTAGAATAAAATCTAAACAACTCTTTAAAATGATTTGCAGAATCCTGGATTAACATCCTGTCTACAACTTCAGCCACTCTTCTCTTTTTCTGATAACATTCCAGTCACACTGGCCCTCGAGGACCCTTGGATACCGCCATAGGGCCTTTGCACAACTGTTTCTCTATTTAAATGCTTTCCCCAGACGTTTCATATAGCTGCATCTTTCTCATTTTTCTGCTCTTAGGTTAAATATCATCTCCTCAGAGAGACCATCCATCTCTGATCATTTAAATGCTCACTTTCCCAGGTTATTGTCTCTCAGCATCTGGATGGCTTACTTCATTGTTGTGACAGCTATAATAATCGCCTTGCAGACCTCCAAATGCTGGAGTACAATTGTCCAAGGGCCTCCACTGTTGCTTTCTGAAATCCACCCATACACATGCTCTGATGTCACACTTCCCATTGGCTGCTCTCAGCCAACAGCTGAGCAGGGCAGGGCCACTAAGGCAGTCTGTTTCTGGGAGACATGGGACTCCTCTGACCAGTGACTTTGGTTTGGGGACTCCCATTGGTTTGCTGAAACTTTCTTAGACTCCATGGCAGTCTGAGGCTTTCCCTACCTGACCAAATTTTCTTCCTTATTTCTTTCCTTTTTCTTTCTTTCTTCCTTCCTTCCTGTCTTTTTTTCTCTTTCTTTCTTTCTGTCTTTCTTTTCTTTCTTTCTTTCTTTCTTTTTCTTTCTTTCTTTCTCTTTCTTTCTTTTCTTTCTTTCCTTCTTTCTTTCTCTTTCTTTCTTTCTTTCTCTCTCTTTCTCTCTTTATTTCTTCTTTCTTTTTCTTTCTTTCTTTCTCTTTCTTCTTTCTTTTCTTTCTTTCTCTCTTTCTTTCTTTTTCTTTCTTTCTTTCTTTTTCTTTCTTTCTTTCTCTTTCTTCTTTCTTTTCTTTCTTTTTCTTTCTTTCTTTCTTTCTCTTTCTTTCTTCCCCCCTCCCTCCCTCCCTCCCTCCCTCCCTCTCTCTCTCTCTTTCTTTCTTTCTTTCTTTCTTTCTTTCTTTCTTTCTTTCTTTCTTTCTTTCTTACTTATTGAGTTTCTCCAATAAAACACTATCTCCTTGAAGGAAAGGCTCTCATTGGACTCACTCACTACCATGTCTGCAGCACTAGAACCACCCTGGCATAGAATAGGTGCTGTTCAAAATTTGTCCAATTTTGTACATAGGTCTATCAACACACTGACACTTATATTGAAATTATCTATGTGCCCACCTTCATCTCTCACTAGATTGTAGAATTTCTTGAGACTATTCTATGATTGGGGTTTGTTCCCAGCAGATAGCCCAGAGTCTAAGGCACAGTAGCAGCTCAGTGTTTGTTGAATTGATTCAACATTTCCTCCTTCCTCACTCACTCCCTCCTACCTAATGCTCCTCACACACCCCAGGCAATACACTCTGAATCCCTATCTGTCTTCCATAATGCAGTCTACTTTACCCCAAGCAGTTCCTCCTACTCTGTCCTATATCTCTGTGAATGTCCTCACTGTTATGTCAGGTTTCCATGAATTCTTCTGCATCGCTGGCCTTCTACCTCCCCCCAGCATCTCAGGTTATCCAAACAATTACTAAGTCCCACCCTTTCACCTCCTAAGTAATTTCTCATTTAAGGAGCTTCCCTCTATTTCTACTGCAACCACCTGGGTCCATCATCTCTTCCCTTGACCAATACAAACACTGCCTTAATAGGTTCCTCTTCCTCCACATTTGCATCCCTACTACACAACCCTTATCCAACAGCAAGAATGTTCTTCCTAAAATGTAAATTTGACCAGGCCACACCCTGCTTAGAGCCCTTCAAGTTGTACCAGTATGTTGAAGAGGCCTCTCGGGGCCTGCTGTACAGTTCACTCATCCCTGCCTCGCCTTTACCCTCACCCTACACACGTCTCACCCAGTGCCCCAGTCACACAGAGCACTTTGCTATGCCCCAAGCCTGTCTCCCTCCTTCTTGGAGAGCTGTCTTCCTCTAATGCACCCCCACCTTCATTATGCTAATTTTGCTCATGTCACTTTTTCCAAGAAGTCTTCAGTAGACAGGTTCAGTCTGGATAAAGCAGTTTTCCTTTAAATTCCTACAGGAACCCAACTACTACTCCGTCACAGTACTTGTCTTAGTCAAATTGGGCTGCTATAACAAAAATACCATAAACTGGATGTCTATAACAACAAATATTTATTTCTCACAGATACAGAGACCGTAAAGTCCAACATCAAGGTGCAGGCAGATTGGATGTCTGGTGAGGGTCCTCTTCCTGGTTCATAGATGGTGTCTTCTTGCTGTGTCCTCATGTGGCAGAGAGAGAGAAAGAAGGTCCTCTGGGGTCCTAATTTTATAAGGACACTGAGGACACTATTTTATAAGGACACTAATCTCACCTATTCATGAGAGTGCTACCCTCATGACCTAATTATTGATACTTCCCAAAGGCCCCAGTTCCTAACACCATCACATTGGGTTAGGATTTCAACATAGTAATTTGGAAGAGGACACAAAGATTCAGTTCATAAGAGTACTTATTACATGGGCTTGTTTAATTATCTGTGCCCCAATGAAACCATGTGAACCTTGTTTCTAAAACAAATATTTGACCAAGTCATCCCGTTTCATCAAATCCTTGAAAGATTTCCTCATAGCCTCCAGGTGTGAACATGACCAGCTACCTCTCTAGCCTCACCTCTTTTCACTCCCCAAAGCTCTCACCATTCCCTGTTATAAACAGAACCTCACCCATGGGGCACTAGCTCACAAATCTTTGCATATATTGCTTCTTTTGCCTGGTCTACCTTTCCTCATCTTCCTTCTGGTCAATTAGTCTCCATCCTCCAATGCCTATCTTGAGTATTCTCTCTTCCATGAAGTCTTTCAGATCACTCTGTCCTCTAGGTAGGTTTGACCACTTCTTCAACCATGGCCTCATGTTATTCATACAGATTTCTATTACTTATCTCCTAACATTTCTTGGGTTATAATTCAAAATCTGTGTCTGCACTTGACTGCAAACTTTTCAAGGGTACTGACAAGGTCTTATTCAGCTTTCTTTCCCCAGTGCCTGCTACATGTAAAGAAGGTGTTCTATACATATTTATTGAATGAACAATGAAAGACTCCATGCTTTCTTCAGGGTTCTACAACTGTCGCCTCTCCAGTTATTCTGTCTCCCATGAACTGCAATCGATCAGATAGACCTATTTTCTGAGCTTTGTACATGCATAGCCATACGATCTTTTTTAGTAGATTCTGAGTATCTAAAGAGCAGGGACAAAGCTTTAGTCTCTTTGTCTCTACCTCTAAGCCTTGCAGATAGAAGAACTCAATATTCTTTTGCTAATTGATTGTTATTGTTCAATCTACTATGTCTTTTTGATTCAGCAACTTACTGAAAAAATTTTAAAAGAGAGTCTTCTCAGAAATCAAACAACTAAAATCACAAAATGTTCTTTTCTAAAAATAACATATCCCCAAAACACTCAAGGCAGAAACTCTTTTCTCCTCTCCCATTAATGAGAGAAAGATGAGACTTCTTCCGTTTTTATTTTATCTGTGTCATGTCTGTGTTGCCTGGAGATTTGTGGCTGTTGTTTCAAAAAAGATCAAATGACAACGGGAGAAGGATCATCTTCTTGATTAAAAAGTGGCACTCGGAAACATCGTCTTCCTCAAATTCAATGAGGAGAGAGTTATTTCACAGCTAGTGCCTCCTTCAGAGACAAGAATCCCCGGGAGCAGCTGAGGCTGGCCGCAGCCCATTCAGATCTGCTCACACAAATCTCAAGGGCTTAGAATTTACCATTGATTAACTCAAGATCATCTTCTGAGAGATAAAAGAATTGGTATGGCATAGTCAGACCAACCTGTTTTCAAATCCGTCTCTGACAGTTACTAGTAGCCTTGCTAAGCTTTGGTTTTATCATGTGGAGAGTGGGGGTGATAATAACTTACCAGTGGAGGTGCTGGTGTGGTTGAATGAGATAACACAAAGTGTTTATTCTGTTCCTTAGTGATCATTAATAGTAACCACTATCATTAAGTAGCCAGAAGTCCATCGGTCAAGATAGCTACCAATGTTGAATGCTTACTGGGTGCTATACACTATGCTAGTTGTTTTTATATTGATTTTTTTACTTATAAATCTCATAACAGCTCTTTAAGCAGATATTATCCTCATTTTTTTAGTTAGAGAAGTTAAATTTTTAGGAGGCTAAGTAACTTATCCAATATCACCCAACTACTGAAGTGGTCTTTTTAGCAAAATAATTTGTCCCTTTTTCCATTGTCCCATGCCTCTGTTTTCTATCCTAAAGAGAGTAAGATGTGGTCAGGACCTCAAATCCCATCCATATCCCACAACTTCCAGAGGGATTTGTGACAAAGGGGCAGGCTTGCCCAGTGAATTCTTATTAATACCACTAATTTAGGTTTTAACCCCTAATTTCTCTTACACTGGACCCACATATGAGCTTCAATAGCCCCTTTAATCACTTTAGCTCAAGAGCACTGTTCCTCAGATCTTCCTACTTCGATGGAGGAAAAAGAACAGAGCTGAAAATCCCCCCACAACATCACCACCAACCTAGAAGAGAACTCATCTGTCCCCTCCTCACCCCTTTTCCCATGTACAGCATCCTGCCCATAGGTTTCCAAGGACAAAACTGTCTGCCAAGTAGGAAAGATCCCTAGGTCCTGTCTTGTCCCCATTGGACTCATAGATAAAGAGTGAACCACTAGCCTTTCCCCCCTCAACAAAACCTGTCCTCCTTTTTTCTTCCCACTAAATATTCCCATCCACCTAGCACTGTGGCTTTTTGTTTTCATCATTTAATCCTTACTCCATCAGAGCATCTTCTTCCTTGGGCAGAAGTTGTGGGAGATGGAAACAGGCTTTGAGCTCCCTCTAGAGGTTTCAATGCAACCAATATACAGGACCTTGCAAGGGAAATGGCCAGGGGCAATGTCACATTCATCTGTGTGTGCCAAGAGCCCAAAAGGAGTGTATTCAAACCGGCATACCCTCCCCTGGAAAAGTGAACTGGGGCCAAAGTAGTAAACCCAACAATCCCCTCCAAGTGAGCAGATACAGAGACAACTGTCCACTCCAATGAGAAGACAGATGACTTCAGCCCCTGGAGCCTCCTGCATCACAGCAGAAAAAAAAATGGGAAGCAACAGATGGGCCAGCCAGGCCCCAGGTCTGAGCTCTGAGGCCCTACCTGGCCTCCAGAGACAGGAAATGAGAGACAGGTCCTTCCTCCTGGCACCAAACGCTGACTAGTGAGATGTACCCAAGGTAACAGCCTGCCCAGTGCCAAGCCCTGGAGGTGGACAGAGGCTGCCTGCCTCAGATTAAAAAAACAAACAAACAACAACAAAAAAAAACAGCTATAGAATAAAGCAAGCTGGTATCTTGAGAATCACTGGCTGTATTTCCTGCCCCTGTGCTCAGTCCATGCATAGAAAATATTTGGTGCTTAGTAAATTCATTTTGGAATAATGCCGAATGAATACACACCTAACAGCTGTCTAGGGTCTGCCTAACTAGGGGCTGCTCTCTCTATCTAGTAAAAAGTGCATTTGTTGTGGGTAGAAACATATACCCCAAGAGAGATATATTCCATTCTTAACTCCTAGTACCTATGAATGTGACCTCATTTGGAAATAGGGTCTTTGTAGATATAACCAAGTTAAGAGGAGGTCATACTGGATTAAGGTGGGCCTTAATCCAAAGACAGGTATCCTTCTAAGAAAAGGAAAATTTAGACACAAATACACAGAGACACATGGGAGAACACCCATTTGTGACTGCAGAAGCAAAGATTGGAGTGATGTGTCTAAAAGCCTAGGCACACCAAAAATTTCTGGTAACCATCAGAAGAGGGGAGAAAGGCAAGAAAGGATCCTTCCCTAGAGTCTTTGGAGGGACATGGCCCTGCAGACACCTTAGATGCAGACTTCTAGCTTCCGTTACTGTGAGTGAATAAATTCCTGTTCATTTAAATCATCCAGCTTATGATAATTTGATATGGCAGCCCTAGCAAACTAATACAACACTTCACTCTTTTTTTAGCACAGTGAAATAAAAATTTCAGGGCACTAAGAGAGAGGGTTTTTTACTCATTTTTTTCCCCCAAAAAGCCAAATGACACCCAGTTATTTCACAGCTTCCAGTCCTCTGCCTGAAGATAAAAGTTTTCAATCATGTAATGGTTCTGGGACTCAGAATTCAAGGGCACACCATGGAGGGGTTGCTGGTAACTTCTGCTAAGCTCTGCAGGCCCCACAGGGCTTCTGTTCTAAGCAGTAGGTGAGAGGAGAGAAAGCAGACGTTATGGGCACACCTCAATTGCTTCATGTAGGACACTGAACAGCAGTTTTCTCTCTAATCTTTTTGTAAAAGTGTATTTTGAAAAAGCAGGCATATTTTCCAACACCATGACACCATGACACCTGTATAGGTCACTTTAGACATTACATGCTCTCTTACCTAGTTGCAGAAATAGCTTATCCTGTGCTTGAGGACAATAAAAAAATCATCAAGATTAATCTCATCTGCTTCCCAGGAGAAGGGAAAATCATCACATGGAAGTGACAGAGGGTCTCAACACACCCCCCAAAAGGGATTATTCTCAGGGGCTTCCCTACAAAGGACCCTGGAGCTTCAAGAGAGAAGAACAGTCTGTTTTTGTCTTTAAATCCATGATAGCCAGCACCAGGTCAGCATCTTGCAGGTTCTCTGAGAAAGTCTGGAGATGGGAAGGATGGAGATGGAAAGGGTCCTCTCAGTTGGCAGGATCTGAGCCCTGAAAAGTCTCCTGTTCCATGCCCTTCTTACCAAAGTCTGTAAAGAGAACTTTTCATCTGAATTTTCTTTATCAGTCAGCATTAATTTAGGGTTAAATCCTCTATAAAACCCCATTCATACAATGACTGGGCTTCAATCAAGCCAGCTGTACAGCCCAAGACCACATGTTTGAAAAAAATCTTCCTGTTTAAGGGGACAAAGTAAGGTGAACGCAGCATTGTTAAATCTACCCAGGTCCAGGAAAGTCGCTGCTAATCAGCCTGACTCCTAGCAATCTCTTCTGTCAGCACTGACCTTGGGTCTCTGCACCTGCTGACTCTCTAGACTGCCTGATATGTTTTCTTCCCAACAGGGCTCCTGGAAAGCCCCCATTTGGTCCAAGCTCCAAATTCCCTCTCATCAGCTCTCTCAGCACTCATCCTTCTGAGTATGACATCTGCTGACATGGGATGGCTACCCCACTCCCCATCCTGATTCTGGAAACTGAAGTCTCTACTTTGACTCAGGAGGGAAGGAGTCCCAGGAGAGCAGCTCTCCCTAACTTGTGGCTTCTCCAAAGGTCTTCCTTGGATGGAGTCTTTGACCAGCCAAACAAGCAGTGACGCTCAGGTAACTCTCCAGAAATGTTCTCTTTTCATTGCATCGTTTAGGTTTTCAAAAGAATATGAGCCTTTAGGAGACCTGACTGGGCCAGACTACAGAGAAATGTTTTATATGATCTTGGATAAACTTGGCGATGGCTAGAAGAAGATAATCAGAATGAAAAAAGAAAAAGAAAAAAGAGGGAAATCAGGCGGGAATGTAGGAATAACTGCTTTTGCAAATCAGCCTGTGGAAAGAGTGAAGAACTGCATTTTCTATCTGTTGGGGAGATGGATTTCTGATTCCAGTGGGGACAGGGGTAGGTGGTAGCAGGTCCAAGTACCCTGAAGTGCTCTCATGGAGCGTGAATAAAGATCTACATGCACACACAAATGCACACACACACATGCACACACACATTCCCTAGCTTAAGCATCCAGGCTCTTTGGATCTCTGGGTTCTAGAAGATGGGAGCCAGCCTAACAACCTGGAAAGGAGGCAGACCTGAGGTTACTGGTAGGAGCACAGCGGAGCAATCGCAGATGGAATTGGTGAAGACAGTTTGTGAGGGCAAGTGAGAGGGTCACCAGAATTCACCAACAGCGTACATCAATCATCCTATTACCATGATGATGACATCAAGGTCCCAGGAGGATCCAGGAGGAGGCTGTTTCTGAACCTAAGGCAATTCACTTGCAAAACGAGTTGATAATGACAGCTTTCCGTCTACTGAGAGGCACTTGGCAGGATTACATAAGACAATGCTTGTTAGGAAGCTTTGAAAAGTACTAATTCCAAACAAGTAGAGAAGCTTATGAAATTCTCATGACAAATTCCTCCTCACTGGCTGAAGGCATAAAGCTTGCTTATGGGGGGAAATGGAGCATTACAAATTTGAGGTGTGGTCTGGGTTAACCAAGGTGCTTAGAGAGTGAATCACCTCACAGTCAGATAACCTCGTTATACAGTTTCAGGTGAAACTGTATTTGGTGACATCAGTAGAATTTCCCTTAAATCATGGGACTGTCAGCAAGAAAAGCACACAGTGAAAACTCAGAGTGGAATCAGGTGAAGAGCCATCAACGAGAATCAGGAGAACTGAATTATCATACCAGGTGTGACAAAGCAAGGGCCTGTGTGGACCGTCACTGTGCCTCTTTGCTCCCCTGAGATAAAAGTGGCATCTCTTAGTCGCCTCCACTTGTGGCATTTCGTGTGTGCAAGTGGGCATGTGTTATAATGTATATGGGAGAGGCAGGGCCTAACTCATGCTACACCCTAGATTTTGTTTTACTCTATCCCAACAGCGACACATTTTCATGAAATTCTTAGTGTGTTGTCTTCTCTTTTGAGTTTACAAGAGCAGGCTCCAGCCAAATGAAGAGCAACTCTACAAGCCTTCATTCAAGTGCTCATGTATTCATTGAACACGTGCTGATTGATTAGTCCTCTGACCTTATCCAGGTCCACTGGCAGCTGTACATTCTCTGACCAACCAGAAGAGAATGTACATTTGAAGTTCAAGGTCTTGCACTGGGGGAAAAGTGTGGGCCTCCATTTAGTTTCCAGCAACCTGTACATGGCTAATGAGAGACCTATGCTGGGAGCTCTAAGAATGGGTCTGTTCTCTCCCTGGAGGATGTGTATTAGGCAGGGGTGTGGGGGGAGATGTCACCTGGAGGGAAGGCCATGAAGACGCAGAAGTTATTAAGAAAACATTTAGGCTTAGGGTCTTTACTAGTTCAAAAATAAGCCCATAGTGGATTGGGAGGGAAATTGATTCAAGTAGACATGGTGGGATAACTCGAAACACTTTTAGAACACAAACTTGCTTATTTCTCTACAGAAAATTTTCTCCAGAAAACTTCTGTAGTCAGATTCCTCAGCAAAGGCAACCAGAAATAAGATAAACCATAGAGGGCCTTTGTGTGTGTGTGTGTGTGTGTGTGTGTGTGTGTGTGTGTGTGTGTGTACAAGGTCCTGCGTATGTCAGTGCAACAACTTGGAAAAGACTAATTTTCCTTCCACAGCATATACTCACTCTGACCTTCATTCAACTCACCAATCTCTGCAGCTCTGCGTTTCATGCAAAGGGATGTGAAGTATGGAGATATGATCCTGATTGCCCAAGGAAGTGCATCCCTTCCCCCATACTCCACCGGTATGGACTGTGTAAACTTGGCTAAGTTACCTACCCTCTCTGGGCCTCAGTTTCTTCATTTGTAAAACAAAGATGGTAATTGCATGTAGTCTACAGGAGTAGGATGAGAATTCAATAAGATACTTCATGTAAATCATTTAGTACAGTGCCTGAATTTTAGAAAAGGTGAAAACAATGTTATCCCAGAAATAAATAGTATCACTATTATTATTATTATTATTAAAACTCTTATAGTGTTTTATACCCCCCACATCAATACACATCCCACTAAATTATTTACAGTTTGTATTTACTTGTGAACTTCTTGTGTATTTACTTGTTGGAATCTCCCACTAAATGGAGAACTCCATGAAGGCAAGGACCGAGCCTGTCTCCTTCATCACTCTATTCCCAGTTCTTTGCTGAGTACCTGGCTTACAACAGGTGACTGGTACACATCTTACTGGATGAATGAAGGGTTTGAAGCAGTGGTTCTCAACCCTATTGCCCACCAGAGTCACCTGGATAGCTTTAAAAATCTTGACCTCCAGCCCCAGCTCCAGAAATTCTGATTTAATTGATCAGGATTGAGGTCCTGACATGAACAGTTTTTAAAAGCTCCCAGGGATTCTCCTAGGCAGCTTGAGTTGAGGCCGCTTCAGTCTCAAAGATCATCCAGGCCAGTGATTTCCAAACTTTTAACTTTATTTTATAGTAAAAATATTTTTTTTTCACTATAACCCCTTAGGTTGAAACCTAATGCATAAAAGAGAATGAAGCAGGGTGTCCCGGTACTGTTGGGGAAGGTGTGCCCTGAGGCTCTCCCTCCAGCCACTTGGCTCTGAGGTGGTTCACCAAGCCAGCAAGCACCTAGGGACACAATTTGCTGGCATTAGAAGCATCCTGCCCTGAATTCTACACAATATCTTCCCACCACACAGCACTGTTGGCCCCACTGCAGCCCCGTGGAACATAATGCAATCGTCACCCTAAAACTTGTCCTAAGACAAACTGTAACTGTTTTCCTCTTATAGCCAAATTCAGGCACTCTCAGCCCTCCATGAAAATCATTTGCAGGCCTTGAAGAATAGGAGAGGGAAAATAACACCTAAAATATATAAATAATTGAAGGCTGAGTTTATTCATGACGTTGTGTTTTCTCCAGGCAGTGGTTTGTATAATCTCTCTTACACTACCAGTTGGGCTGCCTCCATAGCATTTATTACTGCAGACAACCTGTTAGAAGCTGTTTTGATGCACCTACATTCTATTATGGAGGTAAGTTTTTGTAGCACACAGCGGTTTCTGCTGTTGACATCGTAGGAAGAGGGTGGGGGAAAAAGACAGTAGAGGAAAGAATTGGGAACAGTCAGTCTGCCAGTCTAAGGAGGGCAAGAGAAATGCACCTATATACCTGTATAAAATATTCAGTTAGTTACTGATAAACATACACACACACACACACACATGCCTGCATAAGACAAAAAATGTTTATGGAACATCTACTAAGTGCCAGCTTACTCTTCTTGGTGATGGGGACATATTGGTGAATTAACTAACAGAATCCCTGCACTTATATAACATATTCTTGTTCCTGCCAACATGCTCCTGGTGAAATGTTACCACCACCTTTGTCTCCCCAAACAATGTTTAGCACAGTGTTGACAGATGGTAGATACCCTATATTTGTTGAATGAATGAGTGAATCCAAGGTGAGGAATAAAGTGAATTTATGTTGCAAGGTCACTTTTCAGTTACCTCTCTTCACAGTAATGCTACATAAGAAAAACTAAACAAAACCTCATACAATCATAAGTATTTATTGCTCATGTCTCTAGGATGTTAGGCTGGATGGCTCTGTTCATCTTTGCTTGGCTCACTTAAAGAGTGTGGAGATGGCTGGCTGTCCACTAACCAGGTTAGGCTCTTCTGGGACAAATGGGATGATTCAGCTCTGCTCCATGGTCTCTCTTCATCCAGTAATCTACAGGATGCCCTTATGGGCATGTCACGAAAAACAGAGAGTAAGTAGAAACTCACAGGCCTCTTGAAGTCTAAGCTTGAAACTGGGGAACCATTACTTCTAACAGATTTTATTAGCAAAAACAAGTCACAAGGCCAGCACAAATTCAAGGTGTAAAACATTCCATCTCTAGTGAGAGGATCTGCAAAATGACATAGTAAAGGACAAGGCTAAAGGGGTGAAGAATTGAAATCACTATTTCAACATGCCATTGGCACCCAACAAATTAGCAAAAGCTATGCCTGAAACCAACCTCCTAAGAAAAGTCTACTGTCCTTTCCAGTAGTGCCCAGATACATTCTGACTCAGGCCCTGAACCAGGCTCCCTGGTAAGTTTAGGAAGAAAGTATGTATGCGTCGGAAAACAGTCCAATGTGTCCTGAGTATCCCCCCACCTTTGTCACTGGTCTCTTCACCTGGGCCGCACCTAGGTTTAGCACCAGCCTCTGATGCCCTCTCCTTAACCCCACTTGTTCTTCCTGCTCCCTTCTTAACCCATCACCTGAGGAGATAGGATGTGCTTATAGTAAAATAATGAGACAGAATTTTAGCTACAATGTATTGAGGGCTTACCAAGTCCCAGGTAAGAACTTTGCACATATTAGCTCATTTAATCCTTACAAAGACTCTATGAATTAGTTATAATTATCCCTCGTTTTACCATTAAAAAAAAGAAAAATACTAAGAGAGATAAAGTCATTGTCCAAGGTTTTACAGCTAGTAAATAATCAAGTCAGATTTCAAATCTAGTTTGTCTGAATCAGAGCCCATGTTTCTAACCACTAGTATGCACCCCGTTCCTTAAACCCAGAGGGTCTCCATCACTAAACCATGATACCCTGGCAAATAATAACTACTTTCTCAAAGCAAAAAAACATTATCTTCTGCCCTGCATCTTCTCATCAGACACTGGAAAGGAAGGATCCAAGTTCATATAGCTTCTTGGGTTATTTTCCTCTAGGGACAAGGGGTTTAGGGATGTGGGGGCAGGTTGTTGAACTTCCCATCCTGTATAATTTCCACCAGCTCCCATCAGAATATCCCAGGCTTTGTTAGAGTGACTGCAAATGAGACCATAGATTCCATTCTTCTTTGGGCCAGTTGGATTCCATGCAATGCATGGTGTAATTTTCTCGCTCACATGGGCACCAATAAGTCTTTGTGTAATTCCCTAGAGTTGGTCAGAAAAAAAGGCTGGTTGTGAACCGGAGAGAAGGTATGAGAATCCCATCCATATTACTGCAAAATTATTGAGTTCCTACAGAAGTACCTTGATGTGGATCAATGGGTGTGTGTGACCAGGGGAATGAATGGCAGCTCATTCCAAAGTCGAGCTGTGGAAAAACACTGAGTTCCCCTAAATAGCCTCTCTGTCCAATATCTACCTTCTTTAGGGTGTGTCCGGCGGCCTCCCTTCTCACCTCCATTTGACATTTACACACAAAGGGCAATGGACAAATGGAAACCTACCTCTGGAGCCATAGGTCTCCAGGCTTGTGATTGTTCTAATGCAGAACCCAAGTGAAACCTGGATTCAAGATCATGGCTTAGACTGGAAGCCCTGAGAGGAGCATGCTCAGGGATGCTAGAGAAGAAAGGAATATATACAAATGGTCAACAAAAAGAATTGATGCATTTAGCCAGCCGACTGTGTAGGTGAGAAAAACAGGCCTGCTTCACTCCACTGCTCAAAGGAGAGAATTCAGTAGGCACAGCTTGCATTGGGGAGGAAAGATAATCCTTAATAGGGGTTGCTTACTACATTAGAGAAAAATGTGGAAGAGGGCATATTATGCCCCAGCACAAGGAAGAGTGGAGATTGAAACCCTGTCTTTAAGGCACAGTGAACTCGTCCACTAGTAAACATGCTTAGACCAGTCACACTGGCCATTCCTCTCCCTGTGGGATAAAGTGAGTGAGGGATTAGGGAGAGGATTAGGGAAAGGATTAGGGAGAGAGGCATATTCCCCCTTCTTAGTGTTCCTCACATGGGAAAATGGACAGAAGTCACTTAACCTTTGAAAAAAATATAAAGAAATGGACATCAGCATACCTTCTCTCTGTGGCCGAGTAGAGGGAGGTTAACTTTGAGGACTGGTCAAGAAAACAGCAGGGAATGTGAGAACATGGTCAGAGAAAAGCTAGAAAGATTGAGGGACAGCCAGTTCAGTGTGGCCTTTGCCTCCTGGGAAGTTGACCTGTCTCTTAGGCACAGCTGTGGTGTGTGGATCAGAGTTGGGTCCATGAGAGAATACAGAGGCATTATCAGAGGAGCAGATGCTAAATGGTTCTTAGAACGAGGCAGGAGCTGAGGTGTGAGTCAAGTGGGAGGCAGGGGACCAGAAAAAGGAGGGAGGAGACCACCAGAGAGGACAAAAGGAAGGTGGCGGGAACTCACTCTGGACATGGCCGCCTTCCCTTGCAGGCGAACTACTACCTCCCCCAGAGGGCTCAGGCTAGGGTGGGATGGACAGTGTCCAAGGGAGGCTTAATGACATCCTTATTTTGGTTTCTTTGTTCTATAAAGGCATGTACAACTGCATTAGTATGCTCAGGAAAAGGTCTCCTTTTGTTGTGGCAGGTGCTGTAGGAATTCAGAGCAGCTGATGTTTTATCAAATCACGAGCCTGCAGGGAGCCCTGGGAGGTCAGAAAGCCCAGGCCCCTGCCCCTCACATCTGCTTCATCAGTTGAACGGTGCTGCAGCTCAGAAATAGTTTTAAAATCCTGTTTATTGTACTTCATCTTCTTATTTCAAGAGTGATATAACTTCATTGGAGAAAATGGGGAGCATGGCAGTAAAGCACAGAGGGAAAAACAATAATTATCTCTAATCTGACCACCACCCAGTGGGAGCTGCTGTTAACATTTTGGTGGAGAACTTACTGCTGTCTTGTTCACTCTCTCTTGATCTCTCACCTGTGGGGTACAGGTATCAGTGTATGTCTGTATGTGTGTTGTAAATATATAAAAAGTAAGTGGGATTTTTCTTATTACTCCAGAATTAGCAAATAAAAATGTGAACAGAGAAATAGTAAGTGCCATATAGTCTAAATAGAGCCAAACACCTCTCTCAAGCCTTACCAAGAAGTGGCTAAATTGACATTGCTCCCATTAGCCATCACCCAACACCATCAGCACCTCCCTTCCCATCAATAAAGGAAGCCTGAAGAGAAAGAGGCAATATGACTGCTGAGTGGAAATGTTGGGCTCTAGCATATTCAAGAGCTAAATAGGGAGTCTGTGAGATATGGAAGAGACTTTCCAAGGAAATAACTCATAAATATTGAGAACACTTGCAAGAAGGGACTACTAACACCACATTCCTTGGTTGGCCAACTCATGAGACAGCAGCTTTGTTGATTTGTTCTGTTCCTGCCTAAGTAGAAAAACAGAATAGTGAGAGAGCAGGGCAGAGAGAGGACATCTGTGGAGCAGCCCATTCCTCCAGTTGTCATGGCAAAGATGCATCAACTTTCTGAAGGTCAAATGGACACTATAAAATATAGCTTTGACCCAACTTTCTAGCCCTCCACCCAAAAGAATGGGTTGCCAAGAAAGAGAACCTGAGAAGCAGGAGGCTGAGGGTGAACCTCCAAGCGGGGCATCTAAGGGAGAGTTGGAAGTTGTCATCTGGCATTAGATTCTCAGAGGAACCTGAGAAAATTGACAATGCACCCACCAGTAGTGAGCCATGAAGAGGGGACTCTGCTATGGAGAGGGCCCTGAGGTCCCATCAGTGTGAACCAAAGAAACTATGATAACCAACAGAGTGAACTGCAATAGCAGCCAGCTCAATACTCAGTGTTTGTCCTTGCCCTCTCTTTCCACCACTCCCCCCATACCAGCAGACTTGTCCCCTATCTGAAGAGCAAAGAGAACTCTTCTCAGAGAAATGAAGGAGGAAGAGTAAAGAGAAATCAGACAGGAAAAAGAAAAAGGATCCAAATTGGAAAGGAAGAAGGAAAACTGTCACTGATTGCAGATGACATGATACTGTATATAGAAAACCTAAAGACTCCACCAAAAAACTATTAGAACTAATAAATGAATTCAATAAAGTTGCAGGATACAAAATTAATGTGTTGAATTTCTATACTCTAATAACTATCAGAAAGAAAAATTTGAAAACCAGTCCCCTCTACAATTACGTCAAAAAGAAAGAAAGAAAAAAAAAAATACACAGGAATAAATCTAACCAAGAAGGTGAAAGACCTGTACTCTGAAAACTATAAGAAATTGATGAAACAGATTGAAGATTACACAGATGGAAAGATATACTGTCCTTGTGGATTGAAAGAATTAATATTGTTAAAATGTCCATACTATCCAAGGCAATCTACAGATTCAACACCATTTCTATGAAAATACCAATGGCATTTTTCACAGAACAAATAATCCTAAAATTTGTATGGGACCACAGAAGAGTCCAAATAGCCAAAGCAATCTTAAGAAAGAAGAACAAATCTGCTGGTAACATGCTTCCTGATTTCAAACTATATTACAAAGCTACAGTTATCAAAACAGTATGGTTCTGGCACAAAAAGAGACCTATATAAATGGAACAAAGTAGAAAGTCCAGAAATAAACCCATATTTATATGGTCAATTAATCTATAACAAAGGAGGTAAGAATATACAATGGGAAATTAAAAACAGCCTCTTTAATAAATGGTGTTGGGAAAACTGGACAGCTACATGCAAAAGAATGAACTAGACCAGTTTCTCATACCATATAGAAAAAATAAACTCAGAATGGATTAAAGTCTTAAATGTAAGACTTGAAACCATACATTTCTGGAAGGAAATATAGGCAGTATGTTTTTTGATGTTGATCTTAGTGATATTTTTTGGATCTGTCTCCTCGGGCAAGGGCAACAAAAGCAAAAATATACAAATGGGACTACATCAAACTAAAAAGCTTTTGCACAGTGAAGGAAACCATCAACAAAATGAAAAGGCAGTCTAATGAATGAGAGAATATATTTGCAATCGACATGTCCAATAAGGCATTAATACCCAAAATATATAAAGAACTTATTATATACTTTTGACATAAATTGCAGCATTTTTTTGATCCATCTCCTAAAGCAAAGGAAACAAAAGCAAAAATAAACAAATGAGATCTAATTAAGCTTAAAAACTTTCACACAGCAAAGGAAACCATCAACAAAATGAAAAGACAACCTACTGCATGGGAGAAGATATTTGCAAGTGATATGACCAATAGGGATTAATATACATATATAACATACATACATAAATAACTTATACAACTCAGCATCAAAAATGAGAAAAAAGCAACCTTATTAAAAAGAACTGAATAGCCATTTTTCCAAAGAGGAAATACAGATGGCCAACAGGCACATGAAAAATGCTTAACTTCGTTAATCAGCAGGGAAATGCAAATCAAAACCACAATGAAATATCACCTCACATCTGTCAGAATGGCTATCATCAAAAAGACAAGAAATAACAAGTGTTGGTGAAGATGTGGAGGAAAGGGAACTCTCATACACTGTTGACGGGATTGTCAATTGATGCAGCCACTATGGAAAACAGTATGGAGGCTCCTCAAAAAATTAAAAATAGAACTACCATATGACCCCGCAATTTCAACTCTGGGTACTTACCTGAGGAAAACAAAAACACTAATTTGAAAAGATATAAGCACTCTTATGTTCACTGCAGCATTATTTACAATAGCCAAGATATGGAAACAACCTAAGTGTCGATGGCTGAATGTATAAAGAAGATGTGGTATATGTTATAAAGAATACTACTCAGCCATTAAAAAAAGAAGGAAATTTTACCATTTATAAAAACATGCATGGAACTTGAGGGCATTATGCTAAGTAAAATAAGTCAGACTGAGAAAGACAAATACTATATGTTATCACTTACATGTTGAATCTAAAAAATAAAACAAACAAATAAATATAACAAAACAGAAACAGACTCATGGATACAGAGAACAAACTAGTGGTTATCAGTGAGGAAAGGGAAAAGGGGAGGGGCAAGATATAGGTAGAGGATTAAGAGGTACAAACTACTATGAATAAAATAAATAAAATAAGGATACACTACAGGGATATTGACAGAGGATAGAGTCAATAGTTTATAATAACTTTAAATGGAGCATAATCTATAAAAATATTGAATCATGATGTTGTACACCTGAAACTAATATAACATTGCAAGTCAACTATACAACTCTCTCTCTTAAATTAATTAATTTTAAAAAAGATCAGGCTAGGTCCTTCCCACTCACACTGCCCCAAGTCTCAGGCCTGGATAGCACTGAAGGAAGAAGAGATGAGGGTGATTTTTTAAACTAGAAAAACTCATTATAACAAAAGGGAATAGGAAATTATGGAATCTGCTACCCATTGGATAAGAGAGATTTGACACACATCATTGGGAAGCATAACTGGGGGCACAGTGGCTAGAGGGAAAATCCTTTGATGTTTGTAATTCAGCAAGTTGGTATGCTTCCATAAACCTAAAACACAGGCACACACATGTGTATATCTATATATATATAATATATATTATATATATGAAATATATATATTATATATAATGTATATATAAAATATATATATTATATATATATATACATACATAATATGGACAAAGCAAAATACAACAAAAAGCAACTTAATTTTTTCAACACCCCCTACCATTTTTCCCTGATCTTGTGGCCCTCCCTTCCCAACACCTGTGAAATCTCATGCGGTTTTCATCATTTCTCTATTCACTTTCACATATAACAAAAACCAGTCTAGCCTCATACAATGTCTCATGTAATTTAAAGTTTCTCTCCTCCCTGCAGCTCACACCCGCCTCCGGCTGGGAAACCTGGATGAGGAAGGACATAGTGGTTACAAGGTCAGTTTCTTCACTCTGACTTGCTACCTTGATCTCATTCTCCTTCACTTTCTAACTGCTGTTTAGGACCCTATAAAGAGATTAGAGGGTTGGTGGCTTTATTTGTCAACTTAGCTAAGTGGAAAGTCAATTTCCAAAATTCGTGTGAGGTTGGAGAGCTATAAGAGAAACGTACATGAGATATATTGGGTTGGCCAAAAGTTCATTCAGGTTTTTCCATAACATGGTAAGGAAAACCCAAACGAACTTTTTGGCCAACCCAATAAAAGGCTGCAGTGAAGCATCGACCAATTTTTGCTCCTTGAAGTTTGGGCACAGGGGACTATGGCAGCTTGCACACATTGTCACTGCAGCTCACCTTGTTGGTGTGAAGCAGAACCAGGGCCTGCAGCTCCTCTAGCTCCTTGGATTTCTTCCTTCAGCTTCTCTAAGTCCTGAATAAGAAGCATTCACAGCTCCATGGCAAATTTTCTCCAAATGTTCTATGTCCCTATCTTTGTCTTTGGTTTTCTCCAAACATGCAGAGTTCTTCAGGTTGAAGGGTGTCTACATGAAAACGCATAGCTATTCTCAAAGGATTTTTTAAACCTACATATAATTGGCCATAAAGCATCCCAGAACCCTCTGGAATAAATGTTAATAAGCATAATGTAAGTAGAATTGATGGCCTCGAGTGTGTACCTTTCTACACTGATCTTTAGGAATGATAGTGGGGAAGCACAAACTTCCTTCAACAGTTACCACACCATCATGATTAATGTTAACAATAACAGCTATCAATGCTTGATCAATTATTCAAGATAGACATGGTTTTACCATTTAACTCTTACTACCAACAGCATTCTGTGAGAGGTACTTTTAATATCTGCACCCTACAGATGAAGAAACAGGATCAGGACAGTTTAATGACTTTCCCAAGAGTCCCCAGATGGTAAATGATGGATCCTGCTCTTGCCCTGACTCCAGAATCCACACTCTTATCTGCCTTTTATGCCTCAAACCCCATCTCACTGGCAGACAAGAGTAAAAACAGTATTGGCTATCATTCATTAAGCCCTGCTGATTAGGCCTTATCATCCTTGATGCTTATAGATGTGTGCAATGTTAATTTATATCACACTAGCATACAAGAAATGCCATATCATTTTGTTTGTCTAAATCAAGTGAAGTCTACCTGGGAGCCCCCAATGGACAGAGTGGCAGGGAGCTCAACAGCAGTTATTATTGGGGAGCCCTCCTCTTCTCTAATGCTGTACATGTGCCTTATCATACTTCTTGGTCTAGAACATTTGGGGACGGGACCTCTAGTCTTCACTCTGTCTGTGTCATCCCTAAACTGTGCTGACATCCCTAAACTGTGCTGACCTCCCTAGGGGCCATTTCCAAGCCTCTGCCATTTCCAGAAGCCCCAAAATCCTTTTCTTCTCCAAGTCAGAGAAATACCCAGTGCCAGTGTATAAGCCAGTGTTTAGAATCATTCTTCTGGGGCTAGTGCTTAAGAACAATAGCTTTCCACTTTAAGGATCTCTGAGAGAAGCTTCAGGAGGTTGGACACACCAAGGGACTCTTCAGTCAACCATGGATAGAGAAAGGAAAAAAATATGTGTTGAGCAGCTACACTGTGCCAGACACTTTGCCATATCTTGTTCTATTTCCCCTACAACTGCAAGGTAGAAATTATTATAATTGGTTTTTAAGATGAAAAAACAAATGATCAGAGAAAAGTTCCCAAATCATACAGCTATTTCATTCTTGGGAGATGGCCTGGGGAAATCTTGTAGCTCATCTTAATAATAAGTATCATTTCTTGAGCTCTCACTCTGTACCAAGGCATTGCACCAAGCACTTTATATCTGCCGGTTCCCATAACAACTCTATAACTTATTTCTTTATCTCAACCTAAGTTATGAGAATCACTGGAGCTGAGAGAAGCCAAGTTGTTTGCCCAAGGTTGTCACACATCTGGGGCATGTTGGAGCCTGGATGTGAAGCTGCTGTATTAAATCCAAAGTCTGATTTTCCCCCGTGCACGTCACAGATTTCCTCAAGCCTTTAACATGGAGCTGCAGCCTCAGTGGGGCTGGGGCATTGTGGGAAGGGTGAATGGATAAAGTAAGCAGGGAGGAAGAGCAAGGAGAACTGACTGGTGTCCTGATGCTCTCTCTCGGCCTTCCCACTGAGTATCTCACAGGAGTGAATCACAGAACAAAAGGGCAGAGGCCTTGCTTACATTGTTTCACAAACCACACACTGCAGAATGAGAAAAATTATTAGTCATCTGTGAGCTTTGTGATGCTGGTGGCTTAGTCATTCAATAAGTATTCTAGATCACGTATTCCTAATCCTCTAAGTAGAGCCTCAGCCACCTATAGAATCCTTAAACAAGCACCAACTTCTCAGATTCCCCTGGGGCAGGGGGTGGCTGCAGACACACTCTGCAGAAGCTGTGCATTCTTCTTATTAAAAGATGAAAACATTTTGGTCAATAGCATTGTGAGAAGTTGCTCAGCAGAATGCACAAGATTTCCTTCCCTGTTTTCAACAAAGTTCCTTTCCAGCAAGACAGATACTCCAATCGGTTTTAAGTCTCCCTTAGGGCACAGGAATTTCAATCTCAGCTATGTTTACTTGAGATTTATGAGAGATCCTATGTATGTGAAAGAGATGGGAGAAGAAAATACAACAGGCATATAAATGGGTAAGGATACCCAAAAAAAGCACTGGAGTTGATGGAAGACAGAAAAGCACACATAACCTTTAATCTGGTAGCACCACTCCTGGAAATTCATCCCATAGATATCATTTAAACTGTCAGTAAATCTTTAAGCACATAGATACTCATCAAAATGTTACTTATCAACATCAAAACCTGCATATGAAACTCCAACACCTGCATATGAAACTCCAAGGCCTTGTTTAGGTAAAGTGTGCTATGTCCAATCAGTGGATTATAGCCTTTAAAGTGTATGTTTTTAAAGGCCTTATAACATGTAAAAAAAAAAAAAAAAAAAGTTACTGAACAACCCCATCTTTTGAAGGGAAGGAAAAAAAGACTGAAAGGAAATAGACCCAATGTGCACAGTAGTTGCTTTGGAAAGTGACTCAAAGGTCAACTCTTTTTCTTTCTATTTTTGGGCATTTTCCAAAATGTTTATGAAGAGCACATAGTGCTCTTACAATGGAGAAAAACAATAAAAAACACCAATGTATTATTTGATTGATTATTCTTATTAACTCAGTTCTACCTATAATTAATCCATATTACAGTTGGTGACAGCAATAATCCAAGTGTTTAAGAATGAACCCTGTTGGCATAGTTTGGTATTCCAAGCCTCACTTCATCTTATCAAGTCTACCTACCAATCCAAACTTCTCTCTTGTTATGGTCCAAAGGACAATGACACAGAAGTCTTTGCAGAACCTGACCTGGCCTTTCTGTCTCCCTGTTTTTGTTGTACCAATTCCTCTTCCCAATGGGCCTCACCTCCTTTACACCATCTCTCTCTGGCAGCTAATATCAAAGAGCTCAGCCCAAACATCATGTCTTCATGAGTGATCTAAGGCATCTAATTGTGCCAGCTATCTCAGTGCCTGGCATATAGAAATCACTTGGTTATTGGATTAAAACAGGTATTATTTGTGATGATAGCAGACTCTGGCAGATAAGAACCTGTTGCTATATGATTTTAGATAACTTGTCTCCATAAGAAAGCACAAATTAAGAAGGTAGTCAAAAAAGAAAACATTCTTCCTACATAGGAGAAGAGCTTTATCAACTTTGATCAGAAAGAGGCTTTGGAAAACCACCTGCAGGCAACACTGGAAATCTTCCCATACAGAGCAAAGAATAGCAGAAAATAATATGGACATTTTCCTCATCCTCTCCCTCCCCTATCTCAAAAGGAGGATTTGGCTGTGTTTTTAAATAGGCTTTTGCAGTTTTTCAAGAATCAGCTAGATACCAGTGCATCCCCACAGCTGAATAAGCACAATTACGATGAAAGATATATCCTGGGGGCAGTATAAACTGTGATCCAGCTGCCCCTCAAGTTGTGTAACTTCTCTTGTTTGCTGAGAACAGAGGAGGGAGCAGAATGTCCCCGTATCCTACATCATGAAGGGTTAGCGGCTTCAAAGTTCATTTTAAAAGGAGAGCCACGACGCCTAGGAACCTTCCTGTATTTCATCTGGGTCTTGTTTACTTAGAAAATCCATGATTCTAATGATAGCGAAGATTCTTCGGCTCAGCTTTTATAGAGAAACCAGCCTGATCCACAGGCAAACAAAGAAATCCTTTTCTTTCCATCTGCAAAACTTGATGCAGCTCTTTAGCATAAAGTAGTCACTCTTAAACAAATAAAATAAAATATTATACCTGATGTATCATCTTATTGTTAGATGGTTCTAAGGGAAGGGTGCTTAACGGAATAATGTTTCGAGGAGAGACCCAGGAGAAGGTTGAGCATAGCATTTGTAGAATATCTTTTGGTTCAGTGAAAAGCAGGATGCTTGACAAATTTTCTTCCAAATCTATTAAATTATTCATTCATTTAGCAAACACTCAACAGCAAACTACATTTCGTTTGCTTTTTCATTTATTCATTCAATAAACATTCACTGAGCACAGAACGGATACCACGTATTGTCCTGTGTGTTATGAAGAATATAAATAGTAAATGGGAACATTTGTTGAGTGATTACAATATGTCAGGAATCAGCTAAGATCACACAGTTGTTCAGTAGAAACTCTCAGTTTGTATCCAGGATCCTGACCTACAACCCATACCCCCTGACCATATGCTATATTGCCTTCTAAAGATGTAAGATATCCAGATGTTAAGATGCAAGTCCTGACCTCAAGAAGCTTAGATTTTAGGAAAGCTGAGTCCTATAAGTGCTTTAAGAGAGACTCAGGAAGAACTACCAGGAACATGTGGAGAAAGAAGAAACTACTTCTTTACTGGAGAAAGAGAGAAGTCTCCTTAGAAATAGTGGAATTTGAGGTTACTCTTAATGGACAAGTAAAATTTGAATAAGCAACACTGGGAAAAGATATTCTAAGCTAAGGGAACATCATCAGCAAATTACAAAGGAAGGAAAATAGGAGATGTGGAAGAGGGCTCATTGCTCAGTTTGCCTGGAGCATCAATGCCTGTGAAGAGCGGTATGTGGGGAAAGAGCAGGAGGTTAAGGCAAGTGTGTATGTGAAATTTGCCTTTTCTGGGTATCTTCCCAGATAACATTCATTCTGCTAAAATATATTCTGCAAGCAGTTATTGACCCCTACTGATGGTATTTGCTTCTTTAGGATGAGTAATAAGGTATTACTCTAAAAATTCCATGAGAAAGTTTTCCATTTTAAAAGTTAGCTAACAGACTCAAGCAAGACAGTTATGCTGGAGTTTCTAAGTCCTTCTGTCCATCTTGGGAACCTGTTAATATGATAACAGGTCTGCAAGTCTGGATAAGAAATTTGAGGAAAGGCTCCTCTTTCACTGAAAAATTTGCCTACAGGGTCTGACCCAGTGGAAGGAACTGTTGGGTTCCTTCCCAGAACAGAGAAGGAAAATTGTGCTGTCCACACCTAATATCCAGTCTACTGCCTCTTGCTTTGTGCTCATCAGCAACGTTCAGAGACCAATTTGACCCTCCTGGAGCATCTGTGTTGGACAGGGGAAAGATGCTCAGAGAATCAGTGTTTTATTTATCAGTACACATGAGAGAATTGTCCTTTGAGTTTGTTCAGCTTTGGTCAGTCCCCTCCTGGCACCATTCTACCCAATCTTTGCTCCAACTTAAAGGGAGGGAAGCAGACTTTATATGGGGAAGGAATGCACATCCAGTTATATGATCAATAATCATGTTCACTCTGTATAAGAGAAGACTAAAGAGGGGAGGGGGCAAGAGGTATCTTCAAATGTTTAAAATATGATCGTATGTAAAGAAGGAGTCTATGTGATTCTAAGAGACAGAACTTCAGCTAATAGGTGGACTGAAATTTGGAGGTATTATGTACTAGGCATTGATAAATAATTATATATGCAATCTTATCTAATTATTACAAAAACTCTACACTATTATGGGTATTAATATTCTCATTTTTTTCAACTAAAACTTCACATTATTCAGGAGTCTCAGAAAGATTGAGAAACTCACTTGAGGTCCCACAGATAACAGGTGATGAAGTTGGAACTCAAACCCATATCAGCCTAACTCTGTCCTCCAGCTCCCCAGGTTGTGCCCTCACTATAACATGCCTTAAGGCTCTTTTCTGTAAATTACAATAGGGAATAAACAGGAAGGAACTACAGCGAGGCAAATTTTAGATCAACATAAGTAACTCTGTCACACTTAACTGAATGCCTTTGGGCAGGAATATGTCCACACTCTAGATCTCAGATTCCCTTTCCAATAATCAGAGTAGTACACATGAGCCCATTACATTGTTTCTTGCAGTAGCTCTTCATAATCTATAAGATGCTCTTGAATAGATACCTACCTTCCTAGTAGTTCTCCATGATCTATAATACATACCCTACTGGATAAATAAAGAAGACTTGAGTAGCTCTCCATATCGGCAAGACCCTACTAGGATAAACAGAATCCTCACTACAAGGCATTCAAACACCTTCATGATCCAGCTCCTTCCCATCTCTCCTCAATCACCTTCCACCCATTCTAGACACTTGTCTTCTCTTCCAACTCCCCCAGATCACTCACTAGTCCCTAAATGCAGAGCCACACCTCTCAGGCTTCAGACATCTTACTCCCTCCACTTGGATAAAACTAGGCAGTTGGCCTTCCTACAAGCTGATATTCCTTTTTTTTTTTCCTTTAAATATTTTCAGGTGAAGTTTAATTTTTTTTAATTTATTTATTTTATTTATTTATTTTTGGCTGCGTTGGGTCTTCGTTGTTGCACGGGCTTTCTCTAGTTGCAATGAGCGGGGACTACTCTTCGTTGCAGTGCGAGGGCTTCTCATTGCGGTGGCTTCTCTTGTTGCAGAACACAGGCTCTAGGCTCATGGGCTTCAGTAGTTGTGGCATGCGGGCTCGGTAGTTGTTGCGCAGGGGCTTAGCTGCTCCGCAGCATGTGGGATCTTCCCGGACCAGGGTTTGAACCCGTGTCCCCTGCACTGGCAGGCAGATTCTTAACTACGGCACCACCAGGGAAGCCCCAAGCTGATATTCTTAAACATTTTTCAATATTTATTGGCATCGGTGGAGAGAAAATACTTTTCTATCAATTAAGATGTTAAGTACATTCTTCTTTAGGTCAGTTAATAATGTATCACTTACCACTTCACTTTCTTCTTTAAACTCCTTTAAAACAAAATGCCACTCCTGTAAGTATATGAGTGAGTGACCAAGGTGAATCTACTCAACATTTCATAGAGAAGATGGAGGGGGGCATTTATAGCACACAGAACGTAGCACGTTATGGGAAACGGCACCATGCTACAAGTCTTGGCTTAGAGGCATCTTTTCTTAGCCACAGTAGGACTGGGTCTTCTCCCGGCTCTTCCCCATCCCCATTCCCAATATAACAGCTCCCCAAATCACATACCCCCTTCTACAACGATGATGAAAATTATGTTTATAAGTAGCAAAGAGGAACTCTAATTTTTTATAATATATTAAATTCAAACTAAGGGTTTTATTATAAAGAGGGAGACCAAGTTACTTTCCTCCAAACACAGCAGGAACCACATGTAGAAATATAAGTCAATCGGCACCTTATTCCAATTTATTCTACAGATATTTTGTGCCCGTCATATAGAGTAGGGCCCTGCTTAGTTGCCCTGTATCTTTATCCAGATCCGTGCTGGCAAGCTCCTGCACACTACAAGATTTAGCTGAACAAAGCATTGCCTCTCTGTGAAGACTGGCTTGACTCTACCCATCCTTAACCACCCTCCAGTCTCCCTTTGATGTTCTCCCAATTTCATGTAGGCTTCAGTACCACAGTTATTTATAGCATCTACCAATATTGAGGCATTTATCAATTTATTGGTGTGTCTGCCTCAGCTAGGCTGTGAAATCCTAGGACAAAGATTTTGTCTAATTCAGCTATGATTCTGCATAGTCCTAGAATAGAGACTAAAATAGGGCTTGTTTTAAAAAATGTTTGTTATATTAAATTGAACAATTAACTCTCTGCCAACTGCTATTTAGATAGATGTATACATACATACATGCACATATACATGTATATATACATACATATATGTGTATACACACACACACACACGATCTTGATTCTAGGCCAAGTTGACAGCAAATTGACTTTGATGACAAAGCCTGACCAGTATTTCCCTCTTTTAACCCAAGAAAAAAGAAGCTGTCTTGACCCAGTCCTAAGAACAGAATTCTCTGTAGGTGGGAGAAATATGATGGCGAGAAAACAGGAGGTGATTTGTAAGGGAAAATGAAGCACACGGCAAGTTAGATTCCCCAAGGTTCCTAACCTGTAGTTAATTGAATCCAGTGTTCCAAGACCTTAATTTCAAACAAGGTCTTTGGGAAAAACAGTCAGTTGTTCTCCCTCAGGCAAAATGAAAGAGCTTTTCCTTAACTCTGAGACATAACAAAGCTCTCAACTCCTGCCTTAATCCTTGTGCACCCGGGGTAAGGCTGCACCCTCGGGAACCTTCGAAGGCAAGCCCTGAGCTTCACTTACTCTTGCTGCTCCTGCACCCCAGCTTACCTGCAAACCCCTATAAGTATTCTTTAATTCAAAGCTCTCTGCATAAAAACACCAGACTTCCAGGATGCGAGTCCTTGCCAACCTGGCCCAGGCCGTATGTGGCCCCGAGATCTTGATTTGGAGCCAAGGTCCAGACTGAATCTCTCCATTTCCTATAGCAATATGCTTTGTCCTTTATTATCATTCCCTTGTTCCCTCTTGCATTAGACTGACCTCATTCATTCATTCATTCCTTTGAAAGTAATATTTATTGAATGTTTACTATGTGTTAGGGCTGAAGAGACACAGAATAATAATAACAGCTGACATGTATTGAATTTATTATGCCCTGTAACAAAAAATAGGTAAAAAGAAAACACAATTGCTATCATTCTCCATCTCATTTAATTCTCACAGAAATCCTGTGGGGTAGGGACTAGAAGCCTTGCTACTTTAGAAATGAGGAAACAAGGAACAGAGAGAGTGAATGACTTGCTAAATCAGTTTAGAATAATTTTATCTGAAAGTAACAGAAAAATCAACTCGGTGTGTTTTAAACAATGAGGGAACCATACTATCTAACACAACAGGAAAAACAGAAAGAAGCAACTCCAAGACTGGTCAGTTCTGTAACTTCATACCTGGGTTATTTGTAACCTTTCACTCTGTCAGTCCCTTAGTCGTCAGGTAGGATCTCCTCAGAGCTGCAGCAAAGTTTCAATGATTCATCGAGACACAATAATCCAGTGATGATACTGAGAGCACATCTTTTCTTAGCTTCTGTTAGTTTCCTGGAGCTGCTATAACTAAGTACCGCATACCAGGTAACTTAAAACAACAGAAACGTATTCTCTCACTGTTCTGGAAGCCAAAAGTCTGAAATCAAGGTGTCAGCAGGGCTATGCTTTCTCGGAAGGCTCTAGAAAAGGAAATTTTCTTGCCTCTTCCTGACTTCTGGTGGTTGCCAGCAATCCTTGGTTCTCATTGGCTTGTAGACACATCACTCTAAACTTTGCCTCTGAGAGACCGTTTTCCCTGTGTGTGTGTTCCTCTGTCTCTTTTCCCCTTCTTATAAGGACGCTAGTCATGTTGGATTTAAGGCCCATCCCACTCAGTATGACCTCATCTTAACTTGATTACATTTGCAAAGACCCTATTGCCAAATAAGGTCACATTCTCAGGTATGGGGGCTAGGAGGACAAAATCCAACCCACAGCAGTGTCTTATTTTAAGAGCTAGAAAACCTTTCCTGAAAGCCCACTTGTCAACTTCTTATATCTCATTGCTCAGAATTGCATCATATGCCCAAGCCTAAGCCAATCACTACCAAAGGGAATGGGCACCACCATGATCAGCTTAGACCAATCAGGACCTACCCTAGAGCATGGGAAAGGGACCAATCTCCCCAAAGCAGCATGTGGCTAGAAGAGGAGAGTAAATACCTGAACATCACTGAGGAAGAAACAAGTGAAAATTGATGAAGTTGATGTCTCTAGGAAAAACAACCAACAGTGTCTGCTATACTTGCCCATGGCTCCACACGAATATCTGATCCCAGTACCTAAAGTCTATGAGCTTTCAAACCTCCATTTGAACACCTGCTATAGCACCATTCCTTACATTCTGCAAGGCTCTGTGCTGTGGGGTTTATAGATATCTTCTCCTTTAACCCATATCATTATCCAATGAGGTATACACCATCATTATCCCTATTTTAGAGATGATAAACTGAGTCATCAAGCCCAAGGATGCACAGCCCTTGGTAGTAGATGTTTATGAAATGCAGCAGTCCATGAGAAATTCAAAGCCAAAAACCACATTGAACTCATTTTTGTAAACCCCTCACCCAGTACCATGCCTGATATAGAAAAAATGTTTGGTAAATGTTTGCTGCATGAAGATCTGGCCGTTCCCTCCCAGAAAATCCTTTGTTAATTTTCAAAAGGTTATTTGAATTTTAATTTCTGCAAAGCGTTCATTTCTCATTCATCAGGTCCACCACGATACCTAAGAAACTCTTATTTGCACACCTAAATGGAACGTTGTTCTTTTGATCAGAGGAAATTAATGTTTGAGTTGAGGTCCTTTGCTCCTCCTAAATTGTTTGAGCCTTTAAAAATGTCCCCTGCCTCATAGATGCACAGTCAGTTGTTTTTCTTGGGGAAGGAACGGCCACTGTGTAATTCATCTCCCAAATTCCTTATGATGAGTGCTGTAACTGAAAAGCCATGTGTTCCATGATCAGGAAAGAGGCAGGAAAGCATAGAGGGCAAAACCTGAAAGGGAAGCTTCAGATGATTCTTTTGTCAAGGAAGTTGAGAGAATGAGCACTGGTCTTAGACAGACTGGATCATTTCATAGTTCGGCAGCTAATTAACCTGGCTCATGACCTTGGGCAAGTCACTTTCTTCTTCAGGACTCAGTTCCCTCATTCTACAAAATGAAGGGGTTAAACTACATTATGTTTAAGTTCTCTTTAGACATGATATTCAAAGCTTGGAAATCATGTCTCCCTAGGTTTACCGTGAGCATTTCAACTCTGCTTCTCCCTCTGCCTTTCTTCTTAGGTCTATTTGTTGATTCATGGATCTGTATGGTGACAATGATATGAAGGATAATAAGTTAAAATTATGTTTCCACTGAACAGCTTGGTTTAAAATTGCTTTCATGTTCACTATCTTGATTCATTCTTATGATAGCCCTGTGAAGGTACTGATTTTCCCATTTTTAAAAATCAATAAATTGGAAAATAATAGGGTTTGCCAAAAGTTACTCAGCTAATAAGTAACAAATCCAGACCTGCAGTCATGTGTTTAGCTACCAGTTAGTACCTTAGAGTATGACTCTTCAGCACACACAGAATCTCACTGCACACAGGACACCCCTGCTTCACCAATGCTGGGAAAACCCTGACTCAACATTTATCCTGAGGAGATAAAATAGTGTAGATAAAATCACTAACTTGGATCACAAATACCTTTGCTATTTTAGAATTAAGCTGTAACTCATCCACAAGGAATCCAGTACAAAGAAAAACTGTCTAAAAGCAAAGTTGTCTGAAAGACAATGAGTTGCTTTGTGAGATAGTGAGCTGCCTATCACAGACAATATTCAAGCATAGGATAAATAAACTCCTAATGGGACTATAGGAATCAGACTTTGGTTAAAAAATTATCTTCTGTGAGATGTCATTTGCACTGAGATGATTTGGAGACTTGTTCTGAGCCTACCTGGAGATTTTTTTCTGATAAAAGTAAAAAAATCTATATACAAGCAATGAACAGTTGGAATTTGAAACTGAAAGCACAACACCATTTACATTAACACCAAAAATATATTGAATTCTTAAGTACACATCCAACAAAGTATGTATAAGATCTATATGAGGAAAACCACAAAATTCTGATAAAAGAAATCAATGAGAATCTAAATAGATGGAGAGATATTCCATATTCATGGATAGGAGGACTCAATATTGTCAATACGTCAGTTCTTCCCAACTTGATCTACAGATTCAACATAATCCAATCAAAATCTCAGCAAGTTATTTTATAGGTATCAACAAACTGATTCTAAAATTTATGTGGAAAGGTAGAAGATTCAGAATAGCCACCTTTGTTCTTCTTCAACGAGAATTTTTAGAGCAGTGAAACTACTCTATATATGACACTAAAATAGTGGATACTTGACAATAAATGTTTGTCAAAAACCCATAGAATGTACAACATCAAGAATAAATCCTAATGTAAACTGTGGACTTGTGGACTTGTTAACTGTGTTAATAATAAATTATCAATATTGGTTCCTTAATTTTAACAAATGCACCATGCTAATGCAAGTTAATTCTAGGGGAAACTGAATAGAGCCAGGAGAGGGAGAAGGTACTTCATATGTGCTGGGATGTTCTAGCTGAAACTGCATGTAAACATGTTGTGAAATTTTGACAGTTAGAAACATGCCTCTGACATTTGAAAACTGCCAGTAATTCTTCTGCTTCTTTGGAGATGGAGGCTCAAATTTTCCATGAGGGAAGATAATGCCTTTGTTTAGGGAAAAATACAGGGCATTTTAAATAGACAAGGGTAAAGTAAGATCCTCTTCTGAAATAAAAATGAAAAAACAGTTACATCTGTGAGACGTTTTGGGGCCAAAGTTTTAGAAGGAGGCTTGGTGAGTCTCCCTCAAGGCCTCCAGAGGGTTGAGGGCTGGGCTCAGGTTAGGAGAAATCCACCTATTCAGGGCTCTCCCTCTCAAGGCTCAGGAGAGCACAGCAGCGCAGGGCTCCTCTACGGAGAAACTTGGGCTTAGGCCGTACCTCATAATATTCACCTGTATTGTAATTTCTTTCTTATTTCACAAGCTTTCAGTTAATGTTCTAGAACTTGCACTCTAGAGAATTAAAGGACAGACCTAGCTTGTGTTTACGGAAAAGCAATATTGAGGGGGTCACAGCTTCAAGGAAAGGCAGACTTGTGTAAACCAGAGGCAACCTGAAAATACTCACAATCCCAGGAAAGCAGGGCACTTTGTGTTTGATTAAAGGCACAGACAATAAGCGTTTTGCAGGTCCTGAAAAGGGAGAGAATGCTGCATGATGGAAGGACCAAGGAAGACAGACTGGTTGCACCCTGAAATATGTACGATTGGGAAGCTGGAGGCAGAGAAGGCTTTCCTGGCAGAGGCCCCATGTGAGCAAAAGTGTCACAGTGACCCATTTCATAAAAAGTAACTTCCTTCTGAAAACATCATTTGATACATTTTTCCTGCCAATTTGGTAGCAAAATATTGCCTCCTTGTGAAAATTTTGGAACCAGTTTGTCAGCCAGAAGATGACCGCCCCCACACCACACACACACACACACACACACACACACACACACACACACACTCACACACACACACACACACACACATGCTGAGTAGTCACTCAAGGAGTCACAGAGTATGTCCAGCTCACTCTGAAGTTATTTTTTCTTCACAGACTTGAACACAAAATTGTGCTTTCATATTTCTTTCAATCCAGGTCCTGTGGATCTGCTTAACAAGATTCAGATTTTCATTTTTTCCATCTCGGAAACTGAAGAAAGAGAAGTCTCCAGGGGTTGGCGCTGCTTGAATTCTCAGCAGACTTGACAATGGAAAAGTTCAAACTTCATTGCCTCCAGTCATTTTCTAAAACAAACAAAACCAAAGCAAGCCTCGTAGGTTCTTTCATGACTTACATGACTAAAATCCTCTCCCTCTCATTTTCCCTGGTTTAATTTTTCCTTTCCTCCCTCTTCCACATATTCTTCAAAAACATGTGAGTCATGCAAACACTTGGAACTCGATTGACAATTCCCCATTTATCAGTGTGAAATGTCAGTAAGCAAATTAAGCAAAAGTTCTGGCTGGGGAGATAACTGGAGGTGACGAGCTGCAGGAGCTGCTTTTTCAGATCTAGTTTCCCCTGGGGAGAGAGGACAGGAAGGAGACTGAGACCAGAGAGAGAGGCAATTGTCAAGGACAAAACTCAGGGCTAAGGCTGGCCAGAAGACAACATGGGGAGAGGCAGGAAGTTGCAGCAAAGCCAAAGCCGTCAGCACTCCCATGAGGCATGCAAGACCTTGGTGGTGGAGGGAGGAGAGTGGATGAGATGAGACAGGCAGCCACCCTGGGGACTGATCCAGAAAAGGTGTTACCCTGTGCAGTCTTTGCAATGCAGTTAACCAACCTCCACACACCTACAACCTCTTCCCCAAGCATCCCCATCACTTCCTTGCCTTAACTGAGAACCGGCTTTCCCCTGGTAACATGATTTCCTTGCAGTCATCTCAGATGGAACCTGCCCATTCTTAACATGTCCCTATACATTCCTCAGAGTTGTGGTCAGCATGCTGGCTCCCAGTGCTACCACCAGCTGCATATGTACTTATGCCAAAGTCCCCCCTCCTCTTGAAGCTCAGGTGTTCCAGCTACCTCAGCCTCTGCCCCCACCATGCTGTCCCTAACCACCACTTGGACATTACTCATTCGCCAGTGCTCTAAATGATGTTCTAATGGTGATGGTGGTATCCAGCCTATAGACTCCCCTTCATCCCACATCATCCCACGTCACTTCCACATTCACAATGATAAGCCTGTATGATCACCAGACTTCTCAGGTCCATGGCTCCCTCATCTCAAAGTCTCTCCTCCCCTCTCCATGCAGCATTCACTTCCATTCATCATTCCACAAACAATAACCAGCATCTACCATTCCCTGTGCACTGGGCATGGTGTTGAGGATACCAAAGTGAATACGGTCCCTGCCTTCAAGGAGCTTATGAGGAGAGAATCACATAGAAGAAGGACACATAGGAACTCAATCTGGTAAGGGGGATGCAGCAACAGGGCCCCTCTCTGCGGAAGGGCAGGACTTACAGTGTTGAGATGTAGGATAACTCACCTGGGCTCTAGCAGGAACCCATCAGTGGACCCCATCAGAGGAGTCCAACTCCAGTAGAAGTTGGGGGAGATTAGCATTAGCTACAGAGAGTCTCACAAACACTGTTCAGGTTAAGTTTTCAAATGAGGATAAAAGCTGAAATCAATGCAGAAGCCCAATCATAAGCACAGGATCTTATTTATCTGTATAATCTGGCATCTAATGCCATGCTAGCTCATGGCAGGTGCTCAATAAATGATTTTGAGACAGAACTCATCTATGATGAACATAATAAGCATGATAAGGGCTTAAGAGGAAAGCTACAGAGCAATCTACAGAGCACCAAGCAGACAGACTGGATACCTAAGCAAGACCAGTTCTAGATCCTACTTACCCTTGTGGATGGGACTCCTAAAGTACTCCAGAATTTGGTTTTCATCCTGGTTGAGACTACAAGTGGGAAATGGTCAGCATCAGAAGCTGAATGGGCTCAGGACCATCAGGGCTAACTCAGAGTCACCCTAGCTCAGAAGCAGTATGTGGCACCAAGAGGAACCCAAAACAGAAGCAAATCCATCTTCTGACTGAAGCCTCTTCTATGCTTTTTGTTGTAGTGGGAATGAACCAGCTTACTGGAATATGGACCACCAGACTCTAGAGCAGGAACTCTTAACCTGGGTCCCCAGCAGAGTCCCCTGACCCACAGGAGTCTTCAAAGGTGACCAAGGGATTCACAGGGCATTTCTATTATCCTTAGAATCTTAATAGGATTTAAAGCTGTACAGGTTAATCAAGATATCCTTGTTTCTCACTGAAATTAGCACCAACTCAGTGTGCTAACACAAGGCTTGTAAATCAGAAAATATGATTAGAGGTTATATATGCATTTGATTAAATTTAAATGGGAAAGTGAATTAAATATTTATTATTAAGTGCAGTTTGCTTGACAAAATCTTTCTAAACATGTTATACTTTGCAGGGAGTTAATAAAAGAGACCTCTTTGGTATAGAAAGTTTGAAAATCATTTGACAAGAAGCAAGAAAAAGTTGTATATTTCATCAGCTCATTACATGGAGCCAGAGGATCTCATTCCCTGCATGAGGAGATGCTGAAAATGTGTGTTAATCCTGGGCTCTTGTTCAGAAAACTGCATGGCTTTAGACAGGAGGAGACTGGTTTACAAATCAAGCATATATCCTGCCTTTTCTGTACAAAGCATATCTGAGGGTAATCAAAGAATTAATGAGGGTGTGCTCTTCATAGAAGTATTCAGCTGTATTCCTTGCTCATGGTTATACACATCATTTCATAAGAGAACACAAGCATCTGGATATTAACAAATCTGGATTTGAAACCCAGCTCTCCCACTTATTATGTACATGACTTTATACAAATGCATCATGGAAGACATGCAGCTGCAAAGACAAAAAATGCCAATAAATAGTGGCTAAAAAAACTGGGGATTGTTTTTCTCATATAAAAAGGAGTCAGAAACAATAATCTCAGAATGGAGCAATTCTGTGAGAAAATCATCAAGGAACTGGGTACCAATTCGGTTTTTGCTTCTACCTGAGTATGTATGTAAATGTTCATCCCCTCTGTGGCATGATCACTGCTACCCCTCCAGTCATTGCATCCACATCCCCGGTCAGAAGAAGAGGGAAGGGAGAAAGGCAGAAATTATGCACTAACTAAATCTGTCTATTTTATCAGGAAAATATTAGCTTATTTGGCAGCCTCATTTAGTGGATTTCTGCTTATGTTATATTCATTGGCGTACTACAGGGTGAATAGAGATAATAACCAATTGATGAAGAATTGACACTTAAAGTACATAAATATAATGATTTTCCTCAAATAGAAATAAAGGCTCTAAAAAGTAACAAATCCTATTGAAACCCATCAAATGTGTTAAAGTTAGTTAAGGTGTTTTAGTTATAAAATAGTTAAAAATATGTTTAAAAGAGTTAATAATGGGCAAGAAGGGAGGAAGGAAAAGGAGGGTGAAGAAGGAATAAAAGAATGCAGGGGATTAAAAAACTAAAAATAGAACTACCATACGACCCAGCAATCCCACTACTGGGCATGTACCCTGAGAAAACCATAATTCAAAAAGAGTCATGTACCACAATGTTCAGTGCAGCTCTATTTACAATAGCCAGGACATGGAAGCAACCTAAGTGTTCATCAACAGATGAGTGGATAAAGAAGATGTGGCACATATATACAATGGAATATTACTCAGCCATAAAAAGAAACGAAATTGAGTTATTTGTAGTGAGGTGGATAGACCTAGAGTCTGTCATACAGAGTGAAGTAAGTCAGAAAGAGAAAAACAAATACCATATGCTAACACATGTATATGGAATCTAAAAAAAAAAAATGGTTATGAAGAACCTAGGGGCAGGACAAGAATAAAGACGCAGACGTAGAGAATGGACTTGAGGACATGGGGAGGGGGAAGGGTAAGCTGGGACGAAGTGAGAGAGTGACATGGACTTATATATACTACCAAATGTAAAATAGATAGCTAGTGGGAAGCAGCCACATAGCACAGGGAGATCAGCTCTGTGCTTTATGACCACCTAGAGGGGTGGGATAGGGAGTAGGGAGGGTGGGAGGGAAACGCAGAGGGAGGAGATATGAGGATATATGTATATGTATAGCTGATTCACTATGTTATAAAGCAGAAACTAACACACCATTGTAAAGCAATTAAACTCCAATAAAGATTAAAAAAAAAAAATGAAGGGAAAAATCTCATTGATCACTTGTTGTTTGGAAAATTTGGTAAGTAGAAGTAAAAGTAACCAAGGCTTTTCTGTGACACATATCTGAGAGTATTCAAAGTCATAATGAGGGGATTCTCTTTAAAGCAGTACTCCAGCTTAAAATAAAAATGAAAAATAGTAAAATTAGAAACCCACATATTGTGAACCCTAAAGAAATAATGGATCTAGAAAGTGACCATGAATGGCTGCTAACATCACAAAGAGAGAGTCCATTAGACATGATGGAAAAATACACCATCATCTAAAGAGAGTAGTGTTCTTGCCAAAAACTCCAATCTGAATCTATCAAGCTTCAAGATCTAACTACCAATTTACAGGAAATAGAGGGGCAGAGGAACATGTGAAATGATATTACAGGGATTCAATCAGCAAAATCCAGAAAACAAGAAAGGTTACAGAACAAACAGGTAGCTTTTCAACAAATAAATTACAAGGGGGAAAAAAAGATTACAGGGAGAGAAAAGAGATTGAAAGAGACTCGAGGCATATCTAACAATTGCAGTGTATGAAACTGATTTGACTACTGATAGAAAAACTATAAAAATAATAGAAAATAATTAGAAACATTTGAACACTGAGTCAATATTTCATTACTCTAAGTAATTGTTTTTAATTACTCAGAGTAAAAATAGTATTGGCATCATGTTTCTTTAAAGAGTACTTACCTATTGAATACATGCTGAAATCTGTGTATTTTAAATTATATCATGTCTGGGATTCGCTCCAAAATAATTCAGAGGGGAGAGGGAAGTAGATGGAGACACAGACAAAATAATATTGGCCATGAGTTGATAATTGCTAAGTTGCATTATGGGTACACGGGGTTAATTTATTATACTATGCTCTCTACTCTTTCATGTGTTTGAAATTTTCCATAATAATTTTTAAAATACTAACCAACCTCAGAATGAATAGCATTAGACAAAAATACCATTGGACTTCACTCAAAGTGAAGAAGAAACCATTCTGAGTCAATCATTTCCCTCATGGAACAGGCAGAGTTCTCCCCAGTGCCCTAGTGAGATGAGTCTGAAGTTGATATCAGAACCAGAGGGTCCTTATGCAGAAAGTAACAGTCAACATAGTGTATGATTTCCATGAAAGCATTTTCCTTGTATCATCTTCACAAAGTTCTGACTTAAAAAGATCTCTTCAGATTTTACTATAAATAGCTACACAATATGATCCCACATTACCACAAAAATCAATGTATGACTGTCCCAAATGATCAAAAGCAGGCAAATAGCCCCTTGGAGAGTATTTTGACCTAGCAAAGATTCTTTTTTTTTCCTCTCCCCAGGTATGTTTCAAGTTACACATTCACATATATTTTCACATAATTAGAGGTTTTAAGGAAAATAAAATGTGACCATAGAGAAATAAGATAATCTTCAAGATATCCCAAATTAAATTTGTCCGTTCACTTAGTCAACAATTATTGAGTGTCTCTTCTCCACTGGACACTGTCCTGGGTTCTAAGAGAGAGTGTCAAGGGAAAACAAAAGGTGGGTTTTTGCCTGGTGGAACTCACAACATGGGGAGACCTCAGGAGACAGAGCACACACCAAAGACATCCACGAATACCTGTAAATGACAAATGAAGTTCATAGCAGAATTATTCTCAGATGTTGAAAAGTGGAAGCAACCCAAGTGTCTGATAGAAGAATGTATAAACAAAATGTGATAAATACATACAGTGGAATATTACTCAACCTTAAAAAGGAAAAACAAGAACATTCTGGCACATGCTACAACATGGTTGAACCTTGAGGATATTATGCTAAGGTAAATAAACCAGTCACAAAAGGACAACTACTGTATGAGTCCACTTATATGAAGTATCTAGAATAGTCAAGTTCATAAAGACAGAAAGTAGTACAGTGATTGTGAGGTGCTGGAGAAGGGGGAAATGGGGACTTATTGTTTAACAGACACAGAGTTTCAATTTTGTAAGATGCAAAGAGTTCTGTGGATGGATGTTGGTGGTGATGGTAGCACAACAATGTGAATATACCCAGTGCCACTCACATGTGCACTTAAAAATAGTTAAGATAAAAAAAATAGTTAAGATGTAAATTTTGTTATGTGTATTTTGCCACAATTAGAAAAAAATGTTTTAAATTACAAACTAGGGTAAATACTAACAAGGAGAGTTATACTGTTTAAGTGGACACAGTTAGTTGCCACTCAGTATCTATTCCCCACTCTCTCCTTCATAATATAACCCATATTTGTTTAGGGGTCCATTTCTCCCCCACAGAGTCAGGTGACTCAGGAGATACTAATATCTTTTCTACCTTTATCCGTGGATCCTGATTAGTCCAAGACAATCACATCATGACACCACTCTGACAACTATTATTGGTCTGAAGAGTGCTTTGGTACATGAAATATTTTGGATCAATCACATTGAACTAAAGCTTTAATATTCCATGGTTGGAAGAAATGGAAACAAGGAGAAGGCTGGCTCCATTGCTGCTGGCAGCCATTTTGTGAACATGAGGAGAACCTCATATTTTAGACTGAAGGTAATGCAGGGAACAAATTATGGAAAAACTCAAAGAACGTGGTCACAGAGAGGTCATTGCTATGGCTGAGCTACCAAAAACAACCAACTCTGTAGGCTTTTCTACCTCTGGACTTACTGTTATATGAGATAATGCATATCCTTATAATATAAGGCATTTTAAAGTGCCTTTCTGATAGTTCAGCCCAGGTCATCCTATCTGAAGTAATAATACCAAAGAAGCAATGAATAGGAGTAACTGTCCTAGTTGTAGCATTCATGACAAGTAGCATCCAGGCTGAGGCAACAGCAAAGGTCTGTGGCAAAGGGAATAAAGTTATCATCCAGGAAGTGAAAGAAATCATGTCCAGCAGAAGCTCAGGAAGGGGAAAAGTGAGCTATGTTACAAGATAAGGTTGAGAGATAGGAGGAGCCCATCCTATATGTAGGTCCTACTAAGACTTAGGTTTTAGTCTTAATGTCAGAAGCCAATGGAATGTTTTATAACATCATGAGGACATGATCAGATTTGATTTTTAGTAGATACTACAATGCAGAGAGCTGATTGGAGGGAAGTCAAAATGGAGACAGAGAAATGAGCATTTTAGGCAAAAGATGATGGTAACTCAGACTAAGGCTGTGGTTGTGGAGATGGAGAATAGATATGTGAGGTTTTAAAAAGCAATATCAGGGCTTCCATAGTGGCTCAGTGGTTAAGAATCCACTGCCAATGCAGGGGACATGGGTTCCAGCCCTGGTCTGGGAAGATCCAACATGCCGCGTAGCAACAAAGCCCTTGAGCCACAACTACTGAGCCTGCATGCTGCAACTACTGAAGCCCGCATGCCTAGAGCACGTGCTCCTCAACAAGAGAAGCCACTGCAATGAGAAGCCTGTGCACCACAATGAAGAGTAGCCCCCACTCACTGCAACAAGAGAAAGTCCACATGCAGCAACGAAGACCCAACGCAGCCAAAAATAAATAAATTAAAATTAAAAAAAGCCATATCAGTGGAACTTGGTGTTAAGTCAAATATATGTTGTGGAAGAAGAGGGAGGTGTCAGGGATGATTTCTAAGTGTCTGGATGTTACAGGATGAACAATAAGCCTTTATAGTAAGGGACACTGAAAGAAAACCAGATTTTAGGAGAAAGATCTTGAACTGTAAGCAAGGATAGAACTCATACCTAACTTAAGCTTGATTTAGATAGCACTTAATTATAATTAATAGAATAGTAATAGTTACCATTTACTAAGTTTTTATTATGTGACAGAATCTATGCAATGCACTGCAGTTTATATTCACCATTGCTGCAGACTTTATTTTCCCAAGAGCTTCACAACAATATGTCATACTCTTCTACAATGCCACCTCGCCACCTCTCCCATCAAGAAATTGTGTCAACTATTAGTGGGAATGCAAAGTGGTGAAGCCACTATGGAGAAGAGTATGGAGGTTCCTGAAAAAACTAAAAATAGAGTTACATATGATCCAGCAATCTCACTCTTGGGCATATATCCAGAAGAGATGAAAACTCTAATTTGAAAAGATACATGTACCCCAATGTCCATAGCAGCACTATATACAATAGCTAAGGTATGGAAGCAACTTAAATGTCCATCAACAGATGAATCAGAAGGGAGTCAAGGTCAAGATGGTGGAATAGGACGACCTGTGTTCACCTATCCCACACGTACATCAAGAATACATCTACAAATGGAAAAATTCACAGCTGAGCTCCTCACTCCTGTCCCTTCAGGCTGTCTCCATGCAGCCTACAGCAGCCCTCTCCCTGGGTTTGTTCTCCTAACACCATGCTTCAGCACCCAGCCCCAGCCAGCATCAGCAGACACCAGTCTCAGGCTGGGACGTGCAGGGCTGTGGCACAGACTGTCCGTGCAAGTCTCGCTCTGTCCTGCTTGCCATGGACCAGCCTCTGTACTTTCTTCTGCTAGCCCCCAAAGCCCACCCTCTATTTGAGCATATCTCGCTGCCAGTGAGGGGGTGTCTCCAGTTGCGGTAACCTCTCCTCTCCTTCAGCTACCCCCAGGAGTATGGATCCTATCCCATTTCCTATTTTCTTTTTCTTCCCTTTCTCTCTTTCATCCTACTTGTTTACACTGGGATCTTTTCTTGTCCTTTTAGGTGTCTGAGGTCCTCTGCTAATGTTCAGCAGGTGCTCAGTGGGAGGAACTATGACCCTGCAGCCTGCAGAAAGGAGACCACAAACACAGTAAGTTAGACAAAATGAGATGACAGAGAAATATGTTACAGATGAAGGAGCAAGGTAAAAACCCACAAGATCATATAAATGAAGAGGAAATAGGCAATCTACCTCAAAAAGAATTCAGAGTAATGATAGTAAAGATGATCCAGGATCTCAGAAAAAGAATGGAGGCCCAGATCGAGAAGATACAAGAAATGTTTAACAAGAACCTTAAAGAATTAAGAACAAACAAACAGTTATGAACAATACAATAACTGAAATGAAAAATACACCACAAGGGATCAATAGCAGAATAACTGAGGCAGAAGAATGGATAAGTGAGCTGGAATTTAGAATTGTGGAAATAACTGCTGCAGAGCAGAATAAAGACAAAAGAATGAAAAGAAATGAGGACAGTCTCAGAGACCACTGGGACAACATTAAATGCACCAACATTTGAATTATAGGGGTCCCAGAAGAAAAAGAGAAAGAGAAAGGGTCTGAGAAAATATTTGAAGAGATTATAGTTGAAAACTTCCCTAACATGGGAAAGGAAAGAGTCAATCAAGTACAGGAAGCACAGAGAGTTCCATAAGGGATAAACTCAAGGAGAAACACACCAAGACATATATTAATCAAACTAAGAAAAATTAAATACAGAGAAAAATATTAAAAGCAGCAAGGGAAAAGCAACAAATAACATACAAGGGACTCCCCATAAGATTATCAGCTGATTTTTCAGCAGAATCTCTGCAGGCCAGAAGGGAGTTGCATGATATATTTAAAGTAACGAAAGGGAAAAACCTACAAACAAGATTACTCTACTTAGCAAGGATTTCATTCAGATTCAACAGAGAAATCAAAAGCCTTACAGACAAGCAAAAGCTAAGAGAATTCAGCACCACCAAACCAGCTTTACAACAAGTGCTAAAGGAACTTCTCTAGGCAGAAAACACAAGAGAAGTAAAATACCCACAAAAAGTAACCCAAAACAATTAAGAAAAGGCAATAGGAACATGTGTATCAACAGTTACCTTAAATGTAAATAGATTAAATGCTCCAACCAAAAGACACAGACTGGCTGAATGGATATGAAAACAAGACCCATATATATGCTTTCTACAAGAGACCCCCCTTCAGACCTAGGGACACATTCAGACTGAAAATGAGGGGGTAGGAAAAGAAATTCCATGCAAATGGAAATCAAAAGAAACCTGGAATAACAATACTCAGACAAAATAGACTAAAATAAAGACTGCTATGAGAAAGGAAGGACACTACATAATGATCAAGGGATCAATTGAAGAAGAAGACATACAACTGTAAATATATATGCACTCAACATAGGTGCACCTCAATATATAAGGCAGATGCTGACAGCCATAAAAGGGGACGTCAACAGTAACACAATAATATTGGGGGACTTTAACACCCCAATTACACCAATGGATAGGTCACGCAGACAGAAAATTAATAAGGAAACACAAGCCTTAAATGACACATTAGACCACATAGATTGAATTGATATTTACAGGACGTTCCATCCAAAAGCATCAGAATACACTTTCTTCTCAAGTGCACATGGAACATTCTCCAGGATAGACCACATCTTGGGCCACAAATCAAGCCTCAGTAAATTTAAGAAAATTGAAATCATATCAAGCATCTTTTCCAACCACAATGCTGTGAGATTAGAAATCAATTACGGGGAAAAAACTATAAAAAACACAAATGTGTGGAGGCTAAACAAAATGTTACTAAATAATCAATGGATCACTGATGAAATCAAAGGGGAAGTCAAAAAATTCCTAGAGACAAATAACAATGAAAACATGACAATCCAAAACCTATGAGAAACAGCAAAAGCAGTTCTAAGAGGGAAGTTTATAGCAATACAATCCTACCTCAAGAAACAAGAAACATCTCAAATAAACAACCTATCCTTACACCTAAAGCAACTAGAGAAAGAAGAACAATCAAAACCCAAAGTTAGTAGAAAGAAAGAAATCATAAAGATCAGAGCAGAAATAAATGAAATAGAAACAAAGAAAACAAAGCACAGATCAAGGAAACTAAAAGGTGATTCTTTGAGAAGATAAACAAAATTGACAAAACTTTAGCTAGACTCATCAAGAAAAAAAGGGAGAAGATTCAAATCAATAAAATTAGAAATGAAAAAGGAGAAGTTACAAAGGACACCACAGAAATACAAAGGATCATAAGAGATTACTACAAGCAACTATACACCAATAAAATGGACAACCTAGAAGAAATGGACAAATTCTTAGAAAGATACAACCTTCCAAGACTGAACCAGGAAGAAATAGCAAATATGAACAGCCCAATCACAAGTACTGAAATTGAAACTGTGATTAAAAATCTTCCAACAAACAAAAGCCGAGGGCCAGATGGCTTCACAGTTGAATTCTATCAAACATTGAGAGAAGAGTTAACACCTAGCCTTCTGAAACTCTTCCAAAAAATTGCAGAAGGAACACTCCCAAGCTCATTCTATGAGGCCACCATCACCCTACTACCAAAACCAGACAAAGATATCACCTAAAAAAAGAAAATTACAGGCCAATATCACTGATGAACATAGATGCAAAAATCCTCAACAAAACACTAGCAAACAGAATCCAACAACACATTAAAAGGATCATACACTATGATCAAGTGGGATTTATCCCAAGAATGTAAGGAATCTTCAGTATACAGAAATCAATCAATGTGATTCACCACATTAACAAATTGAAGAATAAAAACCATATGATCATCTCAATAGATGCAAAAAAAAGTTTTGACAAAGTTAGAAAATGATTTATGATTTAAAAGCTCTCCAGAAAGTGGGGCTAGAGGGACCCTACCTCAACATAATAAAGCCCATATATGACAAACCTACAGCTAATATCATACTCAATGGTGAAAAGCTGAAAGAATTTCCTCTAAGATCAGGAACAAGACAAGGATGTCCACTCTGGCCACTTTTATTCAACATAGTTTTGGAAGTCCTAACCAAGGTTATCAGAGAGGAGAAAGAAATAAAAGGAATCCAAATTGGAAAAGAAGAAGTAAAATTGTCACTATTTGCAGATGACATGATACTATACATAGAAAATCCTAAATATGCTACCAGAAAACTACTAGAGCTCATCAATAAATTTGGTAAAGTTGCAGGATACAAAATTAATACACAGAAATTACTTGCATTCCTATAGGCTAACAATGAAATATGAGAAAGAGAGATTAAGGAAACCATTCCATTTACCACTGCATCAAAAAAAAAATAAAATACCTAGGAATAAACCAACCTAAGGAGACAAACGACCTGTACTCAGAAAACTGTAAGATACTGATGAAAGACATCAAAGACGACACAAACAGATGGAGAGATACACCATATTCTTGGATTCAAAGAATGAATATCATGAAAATGACTATACTACCCAAAGCAATCTACAGATTCAATGCAATCCCTATCAAATTACCAATGGCATTTTTCACAGAATTAGAACAAAAAAATTCACAATTTGTATGGAAACACAAAAGACCCCAAATAGCCAAAGCAATCTTGAGAAAGTAAAACAGAGCTGGAAGAATCAGGCTCCCTGACTTCAGACTACACTACAAAGCTACAGTAATCAAGACAGCATGGTACAGGCACAAAAACAGAAATATAGATCAATGGAACAGGATAGAAAGCCCAGAGATAAACCCACGCACATATGGTCAACTAATCTATGACAAAGGAGTCAAGAATATACAATGGAGAAAAGACAGTCTCTTCAATAAGTGGTGCTGGGGAAACTGGACAGCTACATGTAAAAGAATCAAATTAGTACACTCCTTAATGCCATACACAAAAATAGACTCAAAATGGATTAAAGACCTAAATGTAAGACCAGACACTATAAAACTCTTAGAGGAAAACATAGGCAGAACACTCTATGACATAAATCACAGCAAGATCATTTTGACCCACCTCCTAGCGTAATGAAAATAAAAACAAAAATAAACAAATGAGACCTAATTAAACGTAAAAGCTTTTGCACAGCAAAGGAAACCACAAACAAGATGAAAAGACAACCCTCAGAATGGAAGAAAATGTTTGCAAATGAAGCAACTGACACTAATCAAAATATATAAACAGCTCATGCAGCTCAGTATCAAAGAAACAAACAACCCAATCAAAAGTGGGCAGAAGGCCTAAATAGACATTTCTCCAAAGAAGACATACAGATGGCCAACAAACACATGAAAAGATGCTCAACATCACTAATTATTAGAGAAACACAAATCAAAACTATAATGAGGTATCACCTCACACCAGTCAGAATGGCCATCATCAAAAAATCTAGAAACAGTAACTGTTGAAGAGGGTGTGGAGTAAAGGGAACCCTCCAGCACTGTTGGTGGGAATGTAAATTGGTACAGCCACTATGGAGAACAGTGTGGAGGTTCCTTAAGAAACTAAAAATAGAGCTACCATATGACCCAGCCATCCTACTCCTAGGCATATATTGAAGAAAACCATAATTCAAAATATGCCCCAATAGTCATTGCAGCTCTATTTACAATAACCAGGACATGGAAGCAACCTGAATGTCCATCAACAGAGGAATGGGTAAATAAGATGTGGTACATATATTCAATGGAATATTACTCAGCCATAAAAAGAACGAAATAGTGCCATTTGCAGAGACATGGATGGACTTAGAGACTGTCATACAGAGTGAAGTAAGTCAGAAAGAGAAAAACAAATATTGTATAATATCACTTATATGTGGAATCTGGAACAATGGTACAGATTAACTTATTTACAAAGCAGAAATAGTCATAGATGTAGAGACAAACTTATGGTTACCAAGGGGGGGAAGGAGGGGTGGGACAAATTGTGAGAGTGGGATTGACATATAGACACCACTATGTATAAAATAGATAACTGATGAGAAGCTACCGTATAGCACAGGGAACTCTACTCAATGATCTGTGGTGACCTAACTGGGAAGGAAATCTAAAAAATAGTGGATATATGTATACATATAACTGATTCACTTCACTGTATAGCAGAAACTAACACAACATTGTAAAGCAACTATACTCCAATAAAAATTAATTTTAAAAAACAGATGAATGGATAAAGAAGATGTGGTACATATATACAATGGAATATTAGTCATAAAAACAAATGAAATAATGCCATTTTCAGCAACATGGATGGACCCAGAGATGACCTTACTAAGTGAAGTAAGTCAGAGAAAGACAAATATCATATGATATCACTTATATGTGGAATCTTTTAAAAAATCATACAAATGAACTTATTTACAAAACAGAAACAGGCTCACAGATATAGAAAACAAACTTATGGTTACCAAAGGGGAAAAAGGTTGGGGGGAGAGGGATAAATTAAGAGTTTGGGTTAACAGATATGTACTACCATATATAAAATAGAGAGACAGCAAGGACCTACTGCATAGCACAGGGAACTATGTTCAATATCTTGTAATAATCTATAATGGAAAAGAATCTTAAAAAGTATATAAATATGTGCATATATACGTATATATATGAATCTCTTTGCTGTACACCTGAATCACTGTAAATCAACTATTCTGCAATAAACAAAATAAAATTAAAGAAAAAGAAGTGGTGTCTATGTCCCCACCTTAAATTTGGGCAGGCTTGCAACTGCTTCAAACAATAGAATATGTCAGAAGTGACACTATTTGATTTCTGAGGTTAAGTCATAAAAAGCCACACAGCTCTGACTAGCTATATTGGGGCATTCATTCTGGGGGAAGTCTGACCATGTGAACAGCCCAGCTCTTCTGAGACCACCACACTGGGAAGCCACATATAGGCACTCTAGTTGTCCAACTTAGTTGTCAGAGCTCCTAGCCAACAGTCAGTGCCAACTTACCAGCCAGGTGAGTGGACCACCTTGAAAAAGCATCCTCCAACTCCAGTCTGTTCACTGCAGCTGCAACCATGAGAAGCAGAAAGAAGCCGTCCCCACTGAGCCCTGACTAAAAGAAAAAAATAACTGATTGAGCAAAATAACTGATTGTTGTTGACCTTTTATGGCACTAAATTTAGCGGGGGTGGAGGGGTAGTGATATGTTACACTCTCCCCCCCCCCAGTGTATAGGTGAACTGATGAAGACTGACAGAGATTAATATAACTTGCCCAGGATTACAGAGCTTGGAAGTACAGGAGCCAGAATTCAAGCAAAATCTCTCTAGTCCAGAACCTGTGCTATTTCTTCAGTCTCATTGTTTCTACCTTTTTGGTCACACCCCAAAATTAAATGGCAATTTCTAATCAAAATCTTGCACCTTATCCCACAACATGTCTTCAACTGCTAACCTCAAACACATACATTTTGAAAGTAACCTATTCCGCTTAAAAACAGCAACCCACCAGTAGAACATGGACAATTGCAAGTGCTGAAAAAAGGTTTTTGTATGTGTGTCTCCCATCCCTCTTCCCAGGCAGTCAGGAATTGATATGAAATTAAAACAGACAACTTTCATTTTCTTTCAAGAGAGATTTATGACCACTGTCTACAGAATTTCAAGCTGTGAAGAGAACTGTAAAACAAAATGTTTTAAAATATGTTTAAAGCAAAGTAGTGTTATATACAATTAATGTAAAAATGATCAGAAGTGATGGTTGCTAAGTAAAAATAAAAATAGAGAAATATGAGCTATAAGGGTAACAGCATTTCATGAAGCACAAATCTATCAGCAAGAAGCACAAATCCAGGGAATAATCGTGTATACTAATAATTTCAGAGTAACCTTCTCTTACTAATCAGACATCTTAAAGTGGAACTCGATCCCTTGGCCACTGCCTTAGTCCAGGCCCTTACTATTTCGACCCTATACCCCTGCAGCCTCTCTTCATTGCTCATCCCACACCCCAGCCTCACCCCCAGTGTTACACCAACATCCCATTTCCCATCCCACCTCCTCTTTTCCAGGGCCACTCACTCTTCCGGGGATGCCCACCCTCTACAACTGGTCAAGATAAAGCTTGCTGATGCTACAAGTTTCCACTCACATGCCACCTCCTCGGAGCTGCCTCCCTGGCTGTGTTTTCCAATCAGAGATGAGGTACTTTTCCTCTGAGTTCCTACAAAACAGCAAACCTCACTCTGCAGCCCCTCTCCAGCCAGCTCGTTAACCCACATTTACAAAGCGCTCACTATGTAACCACACTGCTCTAGGGGCTGGAGAAATGATAGAAAACAAGGCAGATTATGTGCCTGCTTCAGGACCCATACCTTCAAGAGACAGAGCTTCTCAACTGAGGGCAATTTTCCCCCAGGGAACATTTGGCAGTGTCTGGAAACATACTTTATTGTCGTGCCTGGGAGGATGCTACGGGCATCTAAGTGAGTAGAGTCCAGGGATTGTACTAAGCATCGTATACCTCACAGGACAGTCTTATAACAAAGAATGATCGGGCCCAAAATATGAATGCCAAGGTTGAGAAGGTTAACCCTCAAATTATACATAAATACACAATATCATTTTGGGAACTGCTGAGGGCCTTGAACACATAAATAGGAAAATGTGATCTAGCAGTGGGGTGAGACAGGAGAAAGGCTGCTCTAGACAGACAGTGAGTGGAGACTGGAGAAGCCATGATTCCAACTCCACCAATCTGTTTCGGGTCCATGAGCTTTCACTACTTCTCTTGGTGTTAATTATTCATGATAACACCTTCTGACCCTGAGTGCCTACCAGGTGCTAAGGACTGGCCCAGAGACTGTTTCTTCACCATCTCATCTCATTTAATCCATCATTTGATGTGAATTTGTTATTTCCCCAAATTGAAGTTAACTTGAGAACATGACTTGGGTTTGTATTTCTTGTAAAATACCTACCACAGCCATGCACGTGAATGAATGAATGGGAATCAATGATGGTTGCAGAACATTGATGAGACACTCAGGAGTTGACCTCTGCCAGCCTGAGGTGACTTAGGGTAATGTATTAGTTTCTTGCAGCTGCTGTAATGAAGTACTACAAATTGAGTGGCTTAAAGCAACAGAAATGTATTGTCTCATAATTCTGGAGGGCAGAAGTTCAAAATCAAGGTGTCAGCAAGGCCATGCTTCCTCGGAGACTCTGAGTAGAATCTTTTCTTGCCTTTTCTAGCTTCTGGTGGTGGCTGGCAGTCCTTGGCATTCCTTGGCTTGTAGCTGCATCACTCCAATCTCTGCCTGTGTCCCCACGTGCCTTCTCCCTGTGTGTCTCTGTCTCTTCCTCTTATAAGGACACATTGGGCTAGGACCCACCCTATGACCTTATCTTAACCTGATTACATCTGCAAAGACCCTGTTTCCAAATTAGGTCACATTCACAGATATTGGAGGTTAGGGCTTCAACATATTGGAGGAGGAGGGGGAAACACAATTCAGCCTATAATAGGTAGAAGGGATGAGATGGAGGTGACCTAGCACCTTCTCATACATCATCAAATGCAAGCTGCCCATTAATCCATGAGGAGGCAGAACCAGGACTGTCACCCCATCTCACAAAGCTCAGTTTCCTCATCTGTCAGGTGGTAATTGTAATACTAATCTTCACCTGCTAGGCTAGGATCCCATGAAATAACATATGTAAAAATCTGAAATAGTGGACGTTCAATATATCTTTTGTAAATCAGTAAACTACCTAGCACAAATGTAACTTCTATTTCTCCTTCTGGACTCACAGTTTCCTCTAATATTTAAATAGAGTGACTCATGTCCCCATCCTGCATATTTCTGCAGGAAAGGCAGGCCCCTCCTGAACGTGTCTGTGGAGTGGACTGGGGAGAAGGAATTTCTGATGTGTGTGGCCTCTCACTTCCCATTCCAAATGCCTCCAGCCTTGTAGTCATCTCATTTTAGCTTCTGCTGGTTGACCGCTATTCTCTCTATATATTTCTTCACCCCAATCATGGATGAAGCTGTCTCTCTTTCATTCCCCAAAGCCCTCACACACAATGCTGCTCTGTGAGACAGATTTTCCTGAAAGCTTTAGGATTTGCAGCATGAGATAGGAAAGAAATTTGCTTTCAGTCATCACTGTTTCTAAAGTTTATCAATCAATCCCTCCCAGGCCATTTCTCTCCTGGATATATACCTCCTACCCAGTCACTGGGACCTGCATTCTCACAACCGATCATCTCTCCCATCACCTGCTCCCAAGTCAATAACCAGGTGACAACCATCATCCTCATCTAATTCACTGTCTCCCACCCTCCAAGTCTCTATAATCTCCAGGAAGAACCTTAAAAATCCTATTATTGTATTATATAGGACAATTTTAGATCCCTTTGATCTATCTCTCCATTCTAAAGTAGGCTCAGGGGCCTTATCTTTTATAGCTTAAAGACTCATTGAATAATAATAAAAATCATGAATTCTGCCATTGACCCCTATATACCCAGAATGTAGAAATGACTGCAGCCTGATTTTATATAGATATTCTTCCCTCACACTACAAAGAGTAAGTTCTTAATACATATCATTTTCTCATGTACAGATGAGGACACTAAAGCTGGAGAGGTTGGTTGATTTTCCAGAGATGTTCAGTTGAACAAACACGCAGTATCCACCTAGCTAGAGCAAAGCTCAGGCAGGTGGCTCACCTAGATCAGAACCCAGGCCTAATGATCCAGCACCACTCCAGCTGTGTGTGCCTAAAAATGCCTAAAAGACACTTCCCAACACGGCAAAGTGTTGTCAGCATTTTGGAGAAACTGCAGTCCCAAGTAAATATCTCATCCTGGTTTTGATATGCTCATTCAGATGACAAACTCCCACTTTAGTCTGCCACACCAAGCTTTATCCTTCTCAGATTTGTCTTTGAGCTGACCTTACCGCTCATTACTGCATAATGTATTCATCAGAGTTCTTAGATGCCAGTAACAGAAGAGGCAACTGGTCACTTTAGACAGAAAAGGGATGTAGGAAACAATATTGACAACTAACAGAATCTTAAGGAGCACTGGAGAACCAGGCTTGGAGCTACACATCCCAAAAACTACACCCAAAAAATAGACCCTTAAGGAAACCTGGAGTTATTTGATCAAATATGGTGCAGGGTGGAACTAATGGAGAAGGGAATACTACCAGAAACCCAAGGGTCTGGTGTGAAAGTCCAAGCAAAAATGATGAAGGTCTGAACTAGGGCAGGCATTATAGAGGTAGAGTGAATAGATAGAAATAGTTGAAAGGATATTGATAATACCTGCAGACTTCTGAGATGGGAGTGAGGGAGTAGAGAATACTAGGACCACTCCCTAGTTGCTCTTTGGGTAATAAGGCTGATGGCAGTGCCACTGACAGCATAGGGAATGCAGTTGGGGAAGTGGGGAGGCGGATGGATGGCGGAGGGAGGGAATGAGAGCAGTCTGAGACACACTGAGGTAGAGATAACCGTGTATGTCTCAGTGAGTATGTCTGTCAGCAGATGGACTGAAGTTAAGGGGAGCTGTTGGAAAGAACACACAGAATGGGTGAAGATTTGGAAGTCAGTGGAATGAATACATGAGATTTTCCAAGGAGAGATTATAGAGAATAAAAATGGACTGGGGTGGCCAGCTCACCCCAGAGTGCTTGAAATTTTCTGGGCTGAAAGTCCCACATCATGGAAAACTCCTCAGACCCAGGCAAGTTAAAACCCACTATGTAGGGCAAAAGAAATAAAAGACAAGGGAGATGATTTGCCCAGTTGTCTGGAATACCGGCAGGTTGCAAAACCATGGCTAGAACCCAGACTTCCCAAGTCTCAGGCACTTTCTTCCTCTTCTGCCAAACAAGAACTAAATTGAATTAAATGAATAGGAAAGAGAAGTCCTAGGGTCCAAATCCTAGATTCCTGACTCACTTGGCAAAGAACCTCAAGTAAACCTGTTATTCTCTCTGAACCTCACTTCCCTTATCTAAAAAACAAAGGAAATATATGTATACTCCCTAATTCCAGGAAGAAATGTAAATCAAGTAAAAGCATAGAGGTGTTGAGAAATGAAGATTCTGCCCGCCAGCTGCCGAGAAAGGGAAAGACCCAGGAACACATGGACCGCTCCCTGATTTTGGAATCCAACCCCAAGGGTGGTGGATCACTCATGGCCCAGCCTTCACATTGGTTTGAAAAGTTTAACCCTCTCTAAAGCGCCCTCACCACTCCTTTAAAAACTATGGTCCTGCTACTAAAACTGTCAGAAGTAAAATATATTTCCCGTTGAAAATGCTAGTGGATTTATCACAACTGGGCCATTCATCTGTTAAAAAGCAGAATGGCATTTATTGCCAATTGCTCCCTTTATGGGAGAGAAGAAACTGGGAGCCTAATAAGCTTGGTTAATTTTTTTTCTTTTATGGCTCCAGCAACTGCACTAAATATTCCGTCTGCTTTTCTTACACAGTTTGGAGACAGCTCTGAACTTCAGAAGTGTTACAGGAGGATTCCAGCAGAACTGCGTGCTGCTGCTGCGGGAGGAGACGAGTAGAAAAGAGGTTCTGAGAACCAGGATAGAAAAGAGGCTCTGAGAACCACCTCCAGGAAATGTCCCTGGGACATTCACATGATCACTGATCAGTTTACAACATCAAGCATGTAACTTACAATCCAACAGTCAATGGGCAAGTTACCTGTAATGATTGGGCAGAACGATTTTGAAATACACTGGGTTTTTAAGTCAGCTAGAGAAGCAGAGTTGGTTTTTGAAGGGAAGGGTTGTGGAGTTGGACCCAGGTCTAAGCCCTGACACTGTTTAATGGTGTGAACTTGGTTTATATCTGGTGACATCCAGAAGCCTACTTTAAGTGCTCACCCCTCACTATCCCACAACACTCACATTTCCACCATGATACTCCTGCTAATCTCATTCATCCTACTTAAGCAGTTTGAGAGCATCTGCTGTAGATCTCACGTGACTTTCTCTGAAGTGCAACACTGCACAAAGAACATCAAAGGTGTGGTTTTCCAATCCCAGTTCTACCATTCAAATGACCTTCCAGGCCAGCACTATCCAAAAGGACTTCCTGAAATGATGGGAATATTCTAATATGCACTGTCCAGTATGGCAGCCACTAGCCATATGTGGCTAATGAGCTCTTGAAATGTGGCTAGGGCGATGAGGAACTGAATTTTTAAGTTTATTGAATTTTAATTTTTATAAATGTAAATCTATATTGCCACAGCTCAGATCCAGCCTGCTTGAGCCACAGCTCCTGCATCTGTAAAATGGCAGCTATAAAGTACATTCTCAGCAAGGTTGCTTTGAGGATTGAATGTTATAATGCATGGAAAACCCCAAGGCTTGTGCCCAGCATGGAGGCAAGGCTTGATAAGACAATAAAGTGGGACCCCTCATGGATCTGTCTTCATTTGGCCCTGGAATCAGTACTTCCAGGCTTGATGTTAACTGGGGGTGTCAGGCAGTATAAAGATTCTGACCAGCAGTTATCATAAGGGCACAGGAAAGCAATCCATCTTTTAGCAAACTTTTCCATTGGTGGCCAAGAATGTTCTGCATGAGGAAACCTATTAACTGCCTCATGTGTGTGAATATTTACAGGAAGTTAGAAAATGCTGACTTTAGCTAAAGAAAATGCCCCTCTGTGGAGTTTCATGGCCGATTAATGCTCTGGAATTTCATTGAAGGGATTTATAGATAAAGGTTACTAACTAACTACACAAGTGTATTTTTAAACACACTCACAAACTGGAGGTTCTATTCAAGGTGTAGCACTGGGTTTCCAATGGGCAAAGGAGAACTTTTTATACAATCCTGAATAAAAACAAACCTATAATGTTCCAAGGTTGTCAGCCATGGGCAGCATTTCACAAAGGCTTAGACTTTCAGCCTCAGAAGAATCTTAACGATCATCTCATCCCAGCCCCCCTCAAATGCTTAAATCCTCCCAACACATTAGCTTCAGTTTAAATGACTCCTGTGATGGGGATCTCCCTGTGTCCTAAGGCAATCACTGCCTTGTTGGACATATGATATTGTTAGCAAGAGCTTCCTGTGGTGAACAAAAACCCAGAGAAGGAACACTGTGCCTTAGAAGAGTTTTGAGCTCTGCCATTTTCAACTCTGTAAGCCTCAGAATCTTCAGACATAAAAGGGAGATAAGAAAACAGTAGTGTAGTGTTGCTGGGAAGACTAAGCTAGATAGACATGCAAGGTGGTGTGTTCCATTCCATTTCCTTTCACTGGCTCTCTTCTTTGGCTGTAGAAGTAAGCTGAAGACTGTTAAATTTTCACAGTGCCTGTCTTCACAGGTGTAATAGCAGTAGTAATAGAAGTAGATGCACAACAATTGTTATAGCATTATTTTTATTAATATTCCGAATTCCTCTTCCACAAACTTGAAAATATATGGATATATGCCACCTCCCTTCACCAGGCTCAGCTACCTAATTTCCTTTGATGTCTCTTCTGTGCTAGAGTTTCAAGTACTTCATGGTCTTAATAATTCAACAGGCATGGATTGATGTGCTGGTGCCTGGCTGACACAAGGAACTGCAGCATGAGTGACATCTAGAACTTGTCCATCACTCCAGCCTCACTTCCTTGATGGTGATGATAATTATGGTAATGGTGATGGTGGTGATCATATGACAAGTAATAGAGATAATATTGATTTTTGAGGATGGCTATAAGTCAGGTACTATGAGAAGGACTTAGCATAGATAATTGCATTTAATCTTCATAACAATCTACAGATAAGAAAATGAAGCAAGGTAAGTTAACTAACTTCCCCAAGAATATATAGTTGACACTGGAAATTAATCTGGACAAACCAGACTAATTAAAAGCTCTCCACTCTTTCCCATCACATAGTAGACATGTTGAGAATACAAGCTCTGAAGCCAGCCAGGAGGGGCTCCCATATCAAAGGTAAAGAGACTGGCAACAGATTATTACATAGTAACAGTTTCAAAGACAAAGTGATCTTGACCTGAAAGTGGAGAAAGAGAGAATCAGATGGATGGAAATGCTTTTGGAACATAAGATCCACAGAATTTGTGGCTTGATTAGTTAGAGATGGTGAAACTTTTCTCTTAGGGTGGGAATCGTAGATGGATAGCAAGGCCAGTGTCCACTGGGGGTAACAATAAAGTCCCTGCAAATCTGGAAAAGCTGGCCATTGGACAAGAAAACTCAAATGATTTTAAAAAGAAAGGATACAAAACTAAACACATTCTTAACATGAGATCCAACAATCATACTCTTTGGCATTTACCCAAGAAGTTAAAAACTTAAGTTCACATAAAAACCTACACATAGAGCTTCATAGCAGCTTAATTCATAATTGCCAAAACTTGGAAGCAACCAAGATATCCTTTAGTAGGTGAATGGATAAGTAAACTGTGATACATTCATACAATGGTATGAATTCAATGCTAAAAAGAAATGCACTATCAAGCCATGAAAAGACATGGAATCTTAAGCACATATTACTAAGTGAAACTTAAATGTATATTACTGAAAAGGCTACATAAGTATGATTGCAACTATATTATATTCTGGAAAAGGCAAAACCATTGAGAAAATAAAAAGATCAGTGGTTGAAGAGGGGGAGAGGGGAGGGAAGGAGGGAAGGGAATAGGTAGAGCATAGAGAACTTTTAGGGAGTGAAAATACTCTGCATGATTTTATAATCATGGATATATGTCATTATACTTTTGTCCAAACCCATACACTATATAGCAGCAAGAGTGAACCTTAAGGTAGACTATGGACTTTGGGTGATTATGATGTGTCAATGTGGGTTCATCCTTGGTAAAAAAGTACCACTCTGGTGAGTGATGTTGACAACAGGGGAGGCTATGCATGTGTGAGGGCAGGGGGTTTATGGGAAATCTCTGTACCTTCTTCTCAATTTTGTTGTAAACCTAAAAGTGCTCTAAAAAATTGTCTCTAACTTTTTTTAAAAGCACAGTTTCATTAAAATAAATTTGACCATTGGGATCATCAGAATGAGTAGTGTGGAGACCATTCTTCCTTGAAACCTGGTTCCCAAGCTCCAACATCTTGAGCCATCTTTCACTTGTTCGTTTTCCCTCTGCCCTTTAAGTATGCTCATCTCCCAAGTAAAGCTGCAACCTCTTCTAGTGTTCCAGAGACCTCCTTTTTGACCCCAGAATCTGGTTCTGTCCTCAGCTCAGTTCTAATTCAGACTTCAGTGTCTGATTTGGATTAATTGAAACCACGGGTACATATCAGATTTCTACATTCTGTGTGTAAGTATGTTCCAAACTTCTTAACCAGCTGGAATCAGCTGGCATCTTTTGAACACCTACTATGAGCCAGGCATTGCTCTAGTACTTTACATTTATTAACTTAAATTTACTCGTTGCCTGACCCTGTGAGATGAGTGCTGTCATCATCCCAAATGGGGATGTGGAAGCAGATCAAGCAACTTGCCAAGTAATAGTTAAGTCAGAATTTGAACATCAAACACCTTATGCCAGATCCTGTGATTTAAAGCAATTAGTATATTTTTAGTTCAGTTCTTCATGTCTTTATTGAGCTCCAAGCATGTGCCTTTCAATGTGTGAGGGGCTACACCTTCCATTTTAAATAAACAAAGAATCAAACATCATAGAAAAGCAGAGTTCAGGTCAGCTAATCCAGATCCCAAATCAGATAGGAAATCAATACCCAAGAAAGGACAGTGATTTATCTAAGGTGACTTCATCATGACAAAGCCTGGATTCAAATCTTGGTCTTCTATTTCACTGCTCTGTCAACGATACAATGCAGTACATGAAAGTACTCTGAAAAAAAAATCTGCTCTACAAGTTTATGATGTATTTATTATTGTTAGCATCATACCTCTCCCACCAGGCAAAATGTTTTTCATACAATCGGTGGCCGACAGACATGTTTAGGTTATAAAAAGTGGACCTAGGAATATAATTTAAAATTCAAGGTCTTCGATAAAAAGGTCTTTTTAGAAATATATATGAAAGGCATTTTTGCAGGGCCAACATTCCATTAGTACTTCAAATCATTAATCATATTTTGTGCTTCAAGTCAACCCAATGCCTTTGCCTGTAAACTTCTAACAGATTGGAAACAGGTGACTGGTTTCCTGGACTCTCCTTCATGAGGGAAGCACTTGGGAAAAACTGCATTGGTTAGCACCTCAGGTCCAGGCTATTGAGGACCTGGACTGCCAATGAAACTGAACTGTGGAATAGGCTGGGGTATCATGGGAGCTCATGGATCTTATTGAAGAAGTCGGTCGAGGAAACAAGACGACCAGTTTACTGAGCAGGAGACCAAGGTTCCCCAGGGGCTGTGTGCACAGTGACTGAACTAAGAACGGATGGAAATGGAAACCAAACTCACATCTTACAACTCCAAAATTCTAGAGCATTAATCAAATACTTTCACCCTAAAGATATAATTCCATTATGGAGGGGAAGTAATCAATAGCTAATTGAAACTTATATCTATTGAGCAAATGCCTTTTGCCTAAAACTAGACTGACTTGGGATTTCACGTGAACTGTTTGACATGATTTCAGCCCCTCAGAGTGTCTGTAGCAACAATTAACATTAGAAATGTTTGGAAGAAATCTCTAAGGATCTGTTCAATTTTTGCATGATTCTGGTTGATCCTAAAGCCACATGACAAAGTGGCTAAGAGCATGGACCCAGAGCCAAGTTACCAAATCTCTTCTAAGCCTCAGTTCCCCCCTCTGCAAAATGGGACAATATTAGTACCTATCCCATAGGGCTGTTGTAAAGGTTAAATGAGTTAGCATCAAAAAACCCTATGTCATGATTGAGCACGTAGTAAGCATTCTTTGAATATTCATTATGTCTCTATAGATAGGAAAGTCAGGGCTGACAAAGTGTCAAAGTCCCCAAAGGCAGTGCAGGCAACAGTGACAATATAAGAGTCGAAGTCGAAGGTCTGTTGTTATGATGATATGCGAGATGTGAGGCAAAGGCAATTGTTGAGCTACGCTGACAGTACTGGAAATGGACAATTCTACTCAAACTCCTTGGTGTAGGTACTTATTTGGATGTAATAATCTGTTTTTAATCTTGTGTATAAATGAATACAGAGGTTACTCGGTGGGTGCATATTAATCTAAAATAAATGAATATATTTGAATTAATCAGATCTTCAGTCTATGTAAATTGATGATTTATAATGATATTAGCACAAATTGCAATTATAAATCATTTTAAAATTAGATTTAGGGTTCCTTAAAGCTGAAATGACTCTGGAGATTTGAATATAACTTGAGACAACTTTAAGTTGTAAATTGGTCTTTCTGTAGCTTCATGGCAGAAGCAGGGGACGGGGAGACCAGAGGGCAATGTTGAACCACATTCTATGAAGGGGAGATGGTAACAGGACCTGCAAGGTCACGAAAATAAGAAAAGAACAAGAAAAAGTCAACGAAACAGAAATATTTTGAGTTTCACAGTTCATTTTCTGGCTTGGGACAGAAAACCTTAAGACTTTGATTCAACTCAATTCAACGAGGATGAATTAAATTGTGGCAGTTTGAAGAGGAAATGTTTCTGCTGGTTCCTCCACTTGTTGATGACCTTGGGGCAACTGACTTTGCTCAGGCTGGTGATTTCATCTGAAAAATGGGTTTTATCATCCCAACTTTAAAGTATTGTTATGAGAATTATATAATATTGGATGTAAAGTGAAATTTCCAGTTCATGCAGAACAGAGTAGTAATTAAAAGAATAAAGTTGGACTGCCTGGGTACAAATCCTGGCATTGCCATTTCCCAGCTGTAAGACATTGGGAAACTTACACAGCCTTTCTTTTTTTTTTAATTAATTAATTAATTAATTAATTTTGTCTGCGTTGGGTCCTCGTTTCTGTGCGAGGGCTTTCTCTAGTTGCGGCGAGCGGGGGCCACTCTTCATCGCGGTGCGCCGGCCTCTCACTATCGCGGCCTCCCTTGTTGCGGAGCACAGGCTCCAGACACGCAGGCTCAGTAGTTGTGGCTCACGGGCCTAGTTGCTCTGCGGCATGTGGGATCCTCCCAGACCAGGGCTCGAACCCGTGTCGCCTGCACTGGCAGGCAGATTCTCAACCACTGCGCCACCAGGGAAGCCCCTACACAGCCTTTCTGAGTCTCAGTTTTCTCAATTATAAAATAGGGATAATTTTAGGGCTAATCTCTTAGGATTGGTGTGAGAATTAAATGTAAACATGCAGGTCCTGTAACTAAGGAGTCACTTGGCAAATATTATCAGCATAAATGATTGTCATTAATGTTACCATGACTCCAGAGTAGTGATACTGTGAAACTGACTTAAGAGGAAAGAAAGGAGAGACAGAACTGTGATGAATATACCAATGGAAGAGAGAATATGTGGCCAGAGTGTCAAGAAGAAAAGGAAGAAGGTAACTGTGCAGGGAAGCTAATATATGGCAGCTGACCTCAATTCCTTTCCCTCATGCAAGAAATACTGCTAATCACATACATCTTCCCTGGACTTAACCTGATCATTTTTTTTTCATATGTATGAGGTTGGAGAACTACCTGCAGAAACAATCAGCTGAAGTTAAGAAATTGAGCAAGATAAAGAATAAAGGGTTAGGATTGCTCTGGGCTTCCTCTCCTGAGAATAGGTCCTGTGTAAAGAATAATGATGATCTGTGATAAGCCTATGATTAGGTAAGCAAATTTGCCCTGGTGTCTGTGATTCTTACCTGTAACTGTTTAGACATATAAATATCAATGCCCTGAGATCCAGTCAGAATTTATGAACCATCTGGCAATAACATCATTTTGGCATCTTAAGAAGGAAATCCCAAGATGGCTATAGAACACTGCTCCATAGCTATCTTGGGTGGGAGAAGAGAATGTATAAAAGAATAACTGCAGCAAGAAATCATCAACTACAAGTTTGTGACCCACAAGAAAATCTTTGTGCACATGTTATGAAAGGAAGTATCATTCTCCTAAGAGCTTGGGATGAAGATGAGGTAACCACTTTTTATGGGCTGAATATTTGTGTCTCCCCAAAATTCATATTTTGAAGTCCTAATGCCAGAGTTCTCTCTCTACCATGTGAGAACACAGTGAGAAGGTGGCCTCCCTCAAGCCAGGAATATGCTCACCAGGAACTGAATCAGCCAGCACCTTGATCTTAGACTTCCCAGCCTTCCAAACTTTGAGAAGTAAATGTCTGTTGTTGAAGCCTCCCTGTCTATGGCATTTTGTTAGAGCAGCCTGAGCTGACTAATACATACTTATTCTATGATTAACACTTGCCGGAGTTGGGAAAGAAACTTGTCAGGGTTGGGGAATATGATACCTCATATTTAAATAAAAATTATTCTATGTGTGTAAGCACACCTGCATGCAGACACATACATGTGTATGCACACACATGCACACATAAACACACATGCTCATATTTAAAACACACAAACAACTTGACTGTAAGTTGTAAAATCACAATATTAACTGTATTCATTCTCCCTAAAACTCTTACTTTCTGAATTATCGTATAACTTATAAAGAAAAATAGAATGTTTTCCTCTAGACAGAAATAAATGGTGGTCATCTGACAGCCAGCCCATTTACCAGCAAATTTTTCCGCATCATGACCTAGTGCATAATTGCTATAGCTTTTGGACTTTAGTCCTAAATTAACAAACCATCAATAAATTAACTATTTCTAGGAGAGTCAAATCAAATATTTAAAGGGACACGGGAATTTTCAGAGACACACAGATCTGTTGAAGGATATCCTCTCTAGAGAAACACTCCCACATGGGTCCAAAGAGTCATGCACAATACACAAGGATGCTTATTATATCATCATGTGAAACAATAACTAAAGTTAGGAAGCAATCTAATGTCCATCAATAGGGGAATGTATAAGCAGAAGTGTTTTGCCTTGTTTTGTTTCAATGAAGTAACTCTATAAATATTAGATCTCTAAAAAGTATTGCTGACTGAAAAAAAAAAAAAAAAAAAAACACTTCAGGTAGACATAGAGAGTGGGATAGGGAGGATGGGAGGGAGGCTCAAGAGGAAGGGGATATGAGGACATGTGTATGCATATGGCTGATTCGCTTTGTTGTGCCACAGAAAGTAACACGGTACTGTGAAACAATTATACTCCCATAAAGATCTATTAAAAAAAAACCATATACTAGGATGTGTGTTAAGTAGTTTACATACATTAATATACAACAGTGTTATTAGGATTTTGTGAGTTTACACAACTTAAATAACTTGCTGAAAGTCCCACAGCTATTGAGAGGCAAAATTTGAGTTTCAATCCAAAACTGTCTGACTCAAGATCCTAAGTTCTTACCCCGAAATTATGGAGCCCTTATCAATCCCCAATACTTTGATGAGGCTAAGAAGATAGGCAGAAACCACAATCACATGATGTTGGAGTGCCCAAGGGCTGTGTTGTAGTATAATTCTCCATGGGACAGGATACCACATCCCCCTCATTATTTGGTCTTTTTTATCCAGACTGCCTGGTTCTGAATTCCAATTTTACAGCCTATTAAATGTGGGTAGGTTGGATGATTTACTTGACAATTTTGTCTTACTTTCCTCATCTGTAAAAGGGGAATAAATTAAAATATCTACCTTAAGGGGTGTTATATTAAATTAAATAATTAAATAATGGGATAATTAATAATTATGTATAATAAGTCTACCTAACATTTATATAGGGTTTACTATGTGCCAGCCACTATTCAAACTACTTTTCATTAATTATCTCATTTAATCCTCACAGGGACCTTTAGACATAGTACTGTTACTCTTCTAAGTTTATATACAAAGAAAATGAGACAGGGATAGTTTAAGCTATGTTCCTGAGGTCACAGAGCTAATAAATAGCAGAAATGGAATCCTAGCTGGGCAATTTGCTTCTTGATATCTACTTTCAAATCAAGAATAGTCTGATTGCCGACAACAGCAGTGATTTTTTTTTTTTTTTTTATTGTGGTTGATGTGTTATTTAAGAGAATGTACTCAGGGATTATGCCCACACTAGGGTCCTACCACTGGGCTCATTTACCCCCTGCCTGTGAAAGGACAACCTAATGACTGGAACAGAACCAGATAATGTACAGAAGACTCTTAATAGACCGCTCCTAAAGAGAAAAGCTGAAACACCAGGGCTGCAGGGCTCTGACCCAGGCTGTTCATCTCACTGCAGATTAAAAACAAATAACTCTCAAGAGACCCACTTATGAAGCCTTAAACTAGATTTTCTGGCAAGGAAGCTGAGGAGGCACTTAACACTTAAAGTCATGTCCCTGAAGTGTTTGCTGCTTTTAGGATGATTGATCTAAGTGGTTCCAAATAAATAACAATGAGCTGGAGATGAAGGTGTCCTCAGCTTCCAGGCTTGAGACGTTGGATGCAAGCACCACATACACACAATCACCTACGGCCGCCTTATTGCTCAGACTCCTGTCTTTCCCAAAGGCAAACCTTGTCCTTTCTGCTGATTTTTTTTAAAATGGAGACTGGTGGATCACAATAACAGGGCTTCAGTTTCATCCCATCATCAGAACTAGGAACAGAAAAGCACAAAAAGATTGAGTAGCTCACCCAAGGTCATATTGCTGGATGTAGAAGAAGAAATGCCCATCCCATATTTTCCTGTCTCCCTTGTCTCTGCTCTTGTAGCTACAATAGTGTTTGGGAAGAGCTTGTTACCAAACCAGGTTCTTTTGCCCCACACGCAGCAAGCCAAATGCTGAGATACTGAGGTTTGCAGCAGAGAAAGAGTTTATTCACAAGGCAGCCAAGCAAGGAGATGGAAAAACAAATCTCAAATCCACCTCCCTGAATATGAGGGCCTTGGGATATTTACGGGATAAAGAAGTGGGGTGATCTGAGGCATGGGGAAAGGTGGATGGAGGTAAGAAAAAAGTAAAGTAATCAGTGTTATGTGCAGGTGTATCTGAGTTATATCCTTCTTCATAGGGACCATGTTGAGAAAATGATGGCATTAGCATGATCTGAGGTTGGAGTTTTTGGCCCTCTGATGTCAAAAGATCATCCGTCAGACACTCATGCAGGCCCAGTTCAATGGTCAGTGGCCTCTACCGTTTTGAACTGGGCAAGACTAGCTCCATGATCCTGAGAAATAACTTAAGCAACCTTTATTACAGTGACCCATACATCAGAGGTGTTATCCATAGGGGACAGTTAAAGGAGTCTTGTAATATATTGTTTAAGCTACATGAAGCTTGGAACGTATGAAATTTGCAGGAACATTTAAGGTTAGCTTGACTGGCAAAGGCAAGTTAGAGGGTATTATTTATTAAGCAAGTTGTAATTTAAGGAATCTAACTGATGACTGCCCTCAATTTCAAGTTTGCCTCAGTAAGTGTGATCATCTCTATGCAACAGTGAACCAGAGCCCCTTTGAACCCTTTCCATCCTCTACAGAAAGAAAACAAAGTATCACAGTAAGATGATAAGAGAACTAGATTCAGAAATTCAAAGCAAAACTGTCCTCTATTGAATTTCTATTACTTAATACATTTGTAAGAAGTCACAAATTAATCCTCTAAGCAAAAGATAGACCTTAAAAGATTTTAATTTATTGGTGAGTCTTGCTCAGTGGTATTTAAGGCTATCAAGTCAAGTAATAATGTAGTATATGGATTATAGAAGAAGAGTCTAGACTTAGAAAGATAACTTAGGAAGTAGTAGTAAAGACAATTCTGTGTCTGCCACAACATTTCCTCTTCCTGTACATAAAAAAAAAAAAATCTGAATTTTCCAGTTTACGCTGCAATTTGGCTGAAGCCATGAAGCTGAGTTCTGGCCAAAAAAAGATGGGCAAAGTGATATATGCCATGTCTAGCCGTTCACTATCAGCAATTTATCCTTAAGAAATGCTTGTACAGTTGCATGAAATTATATTACAAAAATGTTCATGCAGCATTATTCATAATAGTGCAAACTTAGAAAGAAACCAGAAGTCCAACAGGGTACTACTAAATAATTAATTGGCATATCCAAAACTTGGAACTGTATACAGCCTCCAAAATGAATAAAATAGTCTCAATTATTATGAGTAGCTTGTGACATACTAATCCTCCTGTTGAGAACAAACTAAAAGCTGGATTAAATACATTTTAAAAAGACACTTTTGAAGGCATCAGAGAGCAACCAGTGCAGATGAGAATCAAGGAGCTAGAACAGCAAAGAGAAAGTAAAGTACTAAGATGAGATTTACTCCATTGTTGATTTTGTCCTTTGGGGCTTTGCCAATCTGCAGCAAGGGGTACAAAGGGTAAACAGAAAGTAGTGACAGAGAGTTTGCAGTAGTTTCATTGAAAGAGGAAGACAAAAATTAGAAATAAGGGTGATTAAGGCAGCCAGGACTAGAGGGGCCCAGATCACATAGTAAAGAGCCACACAGAAAAGTGAGCCCAAAATTACTCATGCAATGTCCCCCAAATTACTCCCTGATCCTAAACTGTGCATTTATGGAGCTAGATAATGAAACTGATAGCAGAAATCAACTGCTAAGAGGTTACAATCTAAGCAAAGATTCAAGCAGTCTTATGGTGATGGGAGCAATAAATTGGAGTCCAGAGTCCATCATGGAAGAAGGCCCTGTAGAAACCTAAGCTTTCAGTTGAGAACATACAAACTTGTTCAAAAAGTAAGGGAACACATAAAAAGATAAGTCCTAATAAAACCAGAAACTCATGCTTAATTGGATCAATTCCCATACTTTACATAGCTGCCAATAGAAAAGTAAATCCTCTCTCCAGGAAATCAATGTCATCCAGAGCCTCTAAAATTTTCCATACACAATGTTGGGTATTTAATAAGAAATTAAAATCATGCCAGGACAAAATAACAAATGACCAGAACCAAAAGAAAAAAAACAGACAATAGGGTCTGGGCAAGATGGCGGAAGAGTAAGACACAGAGATCACCTTCCTCCCCACAGATACATCAGAAATACATCTACACGTGGAACTGCTCCTATAGAACACCCACTGAACGCTGGCAGAAGACGTCAGACCTCCCAAAAGGCAAGAAACTCCCCACGTACCTGGGTAGGGCAAAAGAAAAAAGAAGTAATAGAGACAAAAGAATAGGGACGGGACCTGCACCAGTGGGAGGGAGCTGTGAAGGAGGAAAGGTTTCCACACACTGGGAAGCCCCTTCGCGGGTGGAGACTGCGGGTGGCAGAGGGGGGAAGCTTCAGAGCCACGGAGGAGAGCGCAGCCACAGGGGTGCGGAGGGCAAAGCGGAGAGATTCCCACACAGAGGATCGGTGCCGACCAGCACTCACCAGCCCGAGAGGCTTGTCTGCTCACCCGCCGGTGCGGGCGGGGCTGGGAGCTGAGGCTCGAGCTTTGGTCAGATCGCAGGGAGAGGACGGGGGTTGGCGGCGTGAACACAGCCTGAAGGGGTTAGTGCACCACAGCTAGCCGGGAGGGAGTCCGGGAAAAAGTCTGGAGCTGCTGAAGAGACAAGAGACCTTTTCTTACCTCTTTGTTTCCTGGTGCACGAGGGAGGGGATAAAGAGCGCCGCTTAAACAAGCTCCAGAAACGGGCGTGAGCCGCGGCTATCAGCGCGGACCCCAGAGACAGGCATGAGATGCTAAGGCTGCTGCTGCCGCCACCAAGAAGCCTGTGTGCGAGCACAGGTCACTATCCACACCTCCCCTCCTGAGAGCCTGTGCAGCCCACCACTGCCAGGGTCCCGTGATCCAGGGATAACTTCCCTGGGAGAACGCACGGCGCACCTCAGGCTGCTGCAACGTCACGACGCCTCTGACGCCGCAGGCTCGCCCCGCCTCCTCCGTACCCCTCCCTCCCCCCAGCCTGAGTGAACCAGTGCCCCTGAAGCAGCTGCTTCTTTAACCCCGTCCTGTGTGAGCGAAGAACAGACGCCCTCAGGCGACCTACACGCAGAGGCGGGGCCAAATCCAAAGCTGAACCCTGGGAGCTGTGCGAACAAAGAAGAGAAAGGGAAATCTCTCCCAGCAGCCTCAGAAGCAGCAGATTAAAGCTCCACAAACAACTTGATGTACCTGCATCTGTTGAATACCTGAATGGACAACGAAGCATCCCAAATTGAGGAGGAGGACTTTGGGAGCAGGATATATTATTTTTTCCCCTTTTCCTCTTTTTGTGAGTGTGTATGTGTATGCTTCTGTGTGAGATTTTGTCTTTATAGCTTTGCTTTCACCATTTGTCCTAGGGTTCAGTCCATCCATTTGTTTTTTTTTTTTACTTAAAAAAATTTTTTTTCTTAATAAATTTTTTCTAAATAATTTTTTTCTTATTTTTTATTTTAAAAAATTAAAAAATTTATTTTAAAAAATTAAAATATTTTTTTCTTCATAATTTTTTATTTTTTATTTTAATAGCTTTATTTACTTTTATCTACTTTATTTTATTTTATTTTATCCTCTTTCTTTCTTTCTATTTTTTCTCCCTTTTATTCTGAGCCGTGTGGATGAAAGGATCTTGGTGTTCCAGCCAGGCATCAGGGCTGCACATCTGAGGTGGGAGAGCCAACTTCAGGACACTGGTCCACAAGAAACCTCCCAGCACCACATAATACCAAACGGCAAAAATCTCTCAGAGATCTCCATCTCAACACCAAGACCCAGCTTCACTCAGCAACCAGCAAGCTACAGTGCTGGACACCCTATGCCAAACAACTAGCAAGACAGGAACACAGCCCCATCCATTAGCAGAGAGGTTGCCTAAAATCATAATAAGGCCACAGACACCCCAAAACACACCACCACACGTGGACATGCCCACCAGAAAGACAAGATACAGCCTCATCCACCAGAACACAGGCACTAGTCCCCTCCACCAGGAAGCCTACACAACCCACTGAACCAACCTTAGCCACTGGGAACAGATACCAAAAACAACAGGAACTACAAACCTGCAGCCTGTGAAAAGGAGACCCCAAACACAGTAAGTTAAGCAAAATGAGAAGACAGAAAAACACCAGCAGATGAAGGAGCAAGGTAAAAACACACCAGACCTAACAAATGAAGAGGAAATAGGCAGTCTACCTGAAAAACAATTCAGAATAATGATAGTAAAGATGATCCAAAATCTTGGAAATAGAATAGATAAAATGCAAGAAACATTTAACAAGGACATAGAAGAACTAAAGAGGAACGAAGCAATGATGAAAAACACAATAAATGAAATAAAAAATACTCTAGAAGGGATCAATAGCAGAATAACTGAGGCAGAAGAACGGGTAAGTGACCTGGAAGATAAAATAGTGGAAATAACTACTGCAGAGCAGAAAAAAGAAAAAAGAATGAAAATAACTGAGGACAGTCTCAGAGACCTCTGAGACAACATTAAACACACCAACATTCGAATTATAGGGGTCCCAGAAGAAGAAGAGAAAAAGAAAGGGACTGAGAAAATATTTGAAGAGATTATAGTTGAAAACTTCCCTAATATGGGAAAAGAAATAGTTAATCAAGTCCTGGAAGCACAGAGTCCCATATAGGATAAATGCAAGGAGAAACATGCCAAGACACATATTAATCAAACTATCAAAAATTAAATATAAAGAAAACATATTAAAAGCAGTAAGGGAAAAAAAACAAATAACACACAAGGGAATCCCCATAAGGTTAACAGCTGATCTTTCAGCAGAAACTCTGCAAGCCAGAAGGGAGTGGCAGGATATACTTAAAGTGATGAAGGAGAAAAACCTACAACCAAGATTACTCTACCCAGCAAGGATCTCATTCAGATTTGATGGAGAAATTAATACCTTTAGAAACAAGCAAAAGCTGAGAGAGTTCAGCACCACCAAACCAGCTTTACAACAAATGCTAAAGGAACTTCTCTAGGCAAGAAACAAAAGAAAAGGAAAACACCTACAATAACAAAAACATCTAAGAAAATGGGAATAGGAACATACATATCGATAATTACCTTAAATGTAAATGAATTAAATGCTCCCACCAAAAGACACAGACTGGCTGAATGGATACAAAAACAAGACCCGTATATATGCTGTCTACAAGAGACCCACTTCAGACCTAGGGACACATACAGACTGAAAGTGAGGGGATGGAAAAAGATATTCCAAGCAAATGGAAATCAAAAGAAAGCTGGAGTAGCAATTCTCATATCAGACAAAATAGACTTTAAAATAAAGGCTATTACAAAAGACAGAGAAGGACATTACATAATGATCAAGGGATTGATCCAAGAAGAAGGTATAACAATTGTAAATATTTATGCACCCAATATAGGAGCAACTCAATATATAAGGCAAATACTAACAGCCATAAAAGGGGAAATCAACAGGAACACAATCATAGTAGGGGACTTTAACACCCCACTTTCACCAATGGACAGATCCTCCAAAATGAAAATAAATAAGGAAACACAAGCTTTAAATGATACATTAAACAAGATGGACTTAATTGATATTTATAGGACATTCCACCCAAAAACAACAGAATACACATTTTTCTCAAGTGCTCATGGAACATTCTTCAGGATAGACCATATCTTGGGTCACAAATCAAGCCTGGGTAAATTTAAGAAAATTGAAATCGTATCAAGTATCTTTTCCGACCACAATGCTATGAGACTAGATATCAATTACAGGAAAAGATCTGTAAAAAATATAAACACATGGAGGCTAAACAATACACTACTTAATAACGAAGTGATCACTGAAGAAATCAAAGGGGAAATCAAAAAATACCTAGAAACAAATGACAATGGAGACACGAAAACCCAAAACCTATGGGATGCAGCAAAAGCAGTTCTAAGAGGGAAGTTTATAGCAATACAAGCCTACCTCAAGAAACAGGAAACATCTCGAATAAACAACCTAACCTTGCACCTAAAGCAATTAGAGAAAAAAGAACAAAAAAAACCCCAAAGCTAGCAGAAGGAAAGAAATCATAAAGATCAGATCAGAAATAAATGAAAAAGAAATGAAGGAAACAATAGCAAAGATCAATAAAACTAAAAGCTTGTTCTTTGAAAAGATAAACAAAATTGATAAACCATTAGCCAGACTCATCAAGAGGAAAAGGGAGAAGACTCAGATCAATAGAATTAGAAATGAAAAAGGAGAAGTAACCACTGACACTGCAGAAATACAAACGGTCATGAGAGATTACTACAAGCAACTCTATGCCAATAAAATGGACAACCTGGAAGAAATGGACAGATCCTTAGAAATGCACAACCTGCCAAGACTGAACCAGGAAGAAATAGAAAATATGAACAGACCAATCACAAGCACTGAAATTGAAACTGTGATTAAAAATCTTCCAACAAACAAAAGCCCAGGACCAGATGGCTTCACAGGCGAATTCTATCAAACATTTAGAGAAGAGCTAACACCTATTCTTCTCAAACTCTTCCAAAATATTGCAGAGGAAAAAAAAAAAAATTGCAGAGGGAGGAACACTCCCCAACTCATTCTACGAGGCCACCATCACCCTGATACCAAAACCAGGCAAAGATGTCACAAAGAAAGAAAACTACAGGCCAATCACTGATGGAGATTAATCCTTTATGTATCACTGATGAACATAGATGCAAAAATCCTCAACAAAATACTAGCAATCAGAATCCAACAGCACATTAAAAGGATCATACACCATGATCAAGTGGGGTTTATCCCAGGAAGGCAAGGATTCTTCAATATATGCAAATCAATCAACGTGATACACCATATTAACAAATTGAAGGAGAAAAACCATATGATCATCTCAATAGATGCAGAGAAAGCTTTCGACAAAATTCAACACCAATTTATAATAAAAGCCTTGCAGAAAGTAGGCATAGAGGGAACTTTCTTCAACATAATAAAGGCCATGTATGACAAACCCACAGCCAACATTGTCCTCAATGGTGAAAAACTGAAACCATTTCCACTAAGATCAGGAACAAGACAAGGTTGCCCACTCTCACCGCTATTATTCAACATAGTTTTGGAAGTGTTAGCCACAGCAATCAGAGAAGAAAAAGAAATAAAAGGAATCCAAATTGGAAAAGAAGAAATAAAGCTGTCACTGTTTGCAGATGACATGATACTATACATAGAGAATCCTAAAGATGCTACCAGAAAACTCCTAGAGCTAATCAATGAATTTGGTAAAGTAGCAGGATACAAAATTAACGCACAGAAATCTCTTGCATTCCTCTACACTAATGATGAAAAATCTGAAAGAGAAATTAAGAAAACACTCCCATTTACCATTGCAACAAAAAGAATAAAATATCTAGGAAAAAACCTACCTAAGGAGACAAAAGACCTGTATGCAGAAAATTATAAGACACTGATGAAAGAAATTAAAGATGATACAAATACATGGAGAGATATGCCATGTTCTTGTATTGGAAGAATCAACATTGTGAAAATGATTCTACTACCCAAAGCAATCTACAGATTCAATGCAATCCCTATCAAACTACCACTGGCATTTTTCACAGAAATAGAACAAAAAATTTCACAATTTGTATGGAAACAAAAAAGACCCCGAATAGCCAAAACAATCTTGAGAACGAAAAATGGAGCTGGAGGAATCAGGCTCCCTGACTTCAGACTATACTACAAAGCTACAGTAATCAAGACAGTTTGGTACTGGCACAAAAACAGAAATATAGACCAATGGAACAGGATAGAAAGCCCAGAGATAAACACATGCACATATGGTCACCTTATCTTTGATAAAGGAGGCAAGCATATACAGTGGAGAAAAGACACCCTCTTCAATAAGTGGTGCTGGGAAAACTGGACAGGTCCATGTAAAAGTATGAAATTAGAACACTCCCTAACACCATACACAAAAATAAACTCAAAATGGATTAAAGACCTAAATGTAAGGCCAGACACTATCAAACTCTTAGAGGAAAACATAGGCAGAACACTCTATGAATCACAACAAGATCCTTTTTGACCCAGCTCCTAGAGAAATGGAAATAAAAATAAACAAATGGGACCTAATGAAACTTAAAAGCTTTTGCACAGCAAACAAAACCATAAACAAGACCAAAACACAACCCTCAGAATGGGAGAAAATATTTGCAAATGAAGCAACTGACAAAGGATTAATCTCCAAGATTTACAAGCAGCTCATGTAGGTCAATAACAAAAAAGCAAACAACCCAATCCAAAAATGGGCAGAAGACCTAAATAGACATTTCTCCAAAGAAGATATACAGATTGCCAACAAACACATGAAAGAATGCTCAACATCATTAATCATTAGAGAAATGCAAATCAAAACTACAATGAGATATCATCTCACACCGGTCAGAATGGCCATCGTCAAAAAATCTAGAAACAATAAATGATGGAGAGGGTGTGGAGAAAAGGGAACCCTCTTGCACTGTTGGTGGGAATGTAAATTGATACAGCCACTATGGAGAACAGTATGGAGGTTCCTTAAAAAACTAAAAATAGAACTACCATATGACCCAGCAATCCCACTACTGGGCATATACCCTGAGAAAACCATAATTCAAAAAGAGTCATGTACCAAAATGTTCATTGCATCTCTATTTACAATAGCCAGGACATGGAAGCAACCTAAGTGTCCATCATCAGATGAATGGATAAAGAAGATGTGGCACATATATACAATGGAATATTACTCAGCCATAAAAAGAAACGAAATGGAGTTATTTGTAGTGAGGTGGATGGAGTTAGAGTCTGTCATACAGAGTGAAGTAAGTCAGAAAGAGAAAAACAAATACAGTATGCTAACACATGTATATGGAATCTAAGGGAAAAAAACAGAATGTCATGAAGAACCTAGTGGCAAGACGGGAATAAAGACACAGACCTACTAGAGAACGGACTTGAGGATATGGGGAGGGGGAAGGGTAACATGTGACAAAGTGAGAGAGTGGCATGGACATATATACACTACCAAACGCAAAATAGATAGCTAGCGGGAAGCAACCACAGAGCACAGGGAGATCAGCTCTGTGCTTTGTGACCACCTAGAGGTGTGGGGTAGGGAGGGCAGGAGGGAGGGAGGTGCAAGAGGGAAGAGATATGGGAACATATGTATATGTATAACTGATTCACTTTGTTATAAAGCAGAGGGTAACAAAATATATATATATATATATATATATATATATAGTTCTTAGTACACACACACACACAAAAAAACAGAGAATAGAAACTTTCCCAAAGGTGATCTCACAATTGAATTATCAGACCAACTTTAAAGAAATTATAATTAATTAATTCAATAAAATATAGGATAAGGTGGAGAGTTTTACCATTTGTAAACTGGTATCTATAAAAATGGCCAAATACAAATTCTAAAATTGAAAATTATAATAACTGAAATTAGAATAAAATGTCATATTAAAGAAAACAAAGGAGAGAATTAATGAACTGAAACAGATCAATAAAAAAACATGTCCATATTGATGCACAGAGTAGAAAGATGAGTATAGAGAAAAAAGTGAAGGTTTCTGTAACATGGAGGAAACGTCTAATATATGTGTAAGAAGAGGAAAGAGCAGAGAAGAGAAAAGAAAATTGATCAGAAAAGTATTTAAAGACAGAATGGCTGAGATTTTCTGAAACTGGTGAAACAACAAACTAAAGATTCAAGAATATCTTGGAACCCAAACAACATGAATACAAGGAAATAAATCACAAAAGAAACGTCATTGAAAAACTGTTGAAAAACAGAAACAAAGTCAAAATCTTAAAAGAAGAAAGAGAAAAAAAAAAGAAAAACAACTCATCATTCTTAGGAAGAATTATGGAAGCCAAAGACAATATAATGAATTTTAAACTGATGCCAAAAACAAACAAACAAAAAACAAAACAAACAAACAAAGAAAAAAAACCTTACCAAGCTAGAATGTTTTCTCTAATAAAATAAATATATCTTTCGAAATGAATGCCAAGTACATTTTCAGAAAAATAAAAATGGAATTTGTGATCAGCAGATCTATAAGAAAGGAAATACTAAATGCAATTCTTTAGGCAGAAAAGTAATCCCAGATAGAAGCATATTAACATAAAAAGAAATGAAATACAACAGTAAAGGAAAATATGTGGAATGATAAATGAATATTTACTACATAAAACAAAATAATAAAACATTTGGGTGTTTAAAATATAGAGAGAATCAAAATACACAATAGCAATAGTACATGAGTTGGTAGAGAGCTAAAATGAATTAAAATATTCTTAGGTCCTTGTATTATCCATAAAATGGTAAACATACTAACTTGCATTAGACTTTAACAAGTCAAGGATGCATTTTGCAATCTCTAGGGTAATCACAAAAAGAATAATAAAATTTTATTGTGTATTATATGCATGTGTGTGCGTGTGTGTGTGTATCTATATATATATATATGAAATAAACTAATAGAGTAAAATATAATTTATGAAATATGCTTAATCCTACAGGAAAGAAAAAAATAGAAGTGAATAAGACAAATAGGCTAAGCAACTAATAAGAAGGCAAAATTAATTTAAATAAACAAACAACTTATATTAAATGTAAATAGACTAAATCTTTCCATTAAGAACAAAGATTGTCACACTGGGATAGTAAGGAAACATATCTTAAATATAGGTACAAAAATGTTTGAAAAATCAAAGAATAGAGAAATATATCAGGCAAAAAATTAATTAAAAGAAAACTAATATGGGGCTTCCCTGGTGGCGCAGTGGTTAAGAATCCACCTGCCAATGCAGGGGACACATGTTCGAGCCCTGGTCCAGGAAGCTCCCACATGCCACAGAACAACTAAGCCCATGTGCCACAACTACTGAGGCTGCACTCTAGAGCTGCACACCACAACTACTGAAGACCGCATGCCACAACTACTGAAGCCTGTGTGCCTAGAGCCTGTACTCCATAACAAGAGAAGCCACCATGTTGAGAAGCCCACGCACCACACCAAATAGTAGCCCCCGCTTGCCAAAACTAGCGAAAGCCCCCACGCAGCAATGAAGACCCATCGCAGCCAAAAATATAAATAAATAAATAAATAAATGAAAACTAATATATCTATATTGACCTTATATATAGCTTTAAGGTAAGAAGTATTACTAAAAATAGTTTTTATAATGATAAGGGAGTAAATCAAAAATAGATATAAAAATCCTAAATTTCCAAACATTAAAAAATGTAGTATCAACATATTTATGCTAAAAATTGACAAAAAGAAAAATCTATAAGTGTAGTTAGAGATTTTAACACAGCTCTCTCAGTGACTGTTACAACAAACAGCCCTCAAAAAATCAGTAAGGATGTCACAGATCTGAATATCATGATTAACCAATTTAACTAAATGATCCTGTATACAGTATGGCATCCAACAACTGCAGAATAACATGTTTTTCAAATATACATGGAATATTTACCAAATGATCTTATGCTGATCTATAAAACATATCAGTAAATTTCAAAGAATAATTATGACAAAATATGTTCCGTGACATCAATGGTATTAAGCTAGAAATCAATAACAAAAACAAAACTAGAAAGATCCACAAGTGTTGGGATTTAAGAAATCAAGCAATGCCCTTGTAAGCAACACAAGGGTAAAAAGAAAAAAAGCACAATGAAAAATTTTTTTAACATTTTGAACTGAATTATAATAAAACTACATTATTCCAAAGTTTGTGACGGATGGATAAATCAGTGTTTAGACCCTTGTCTTATTCCTCACCTTTCACTGTGATATTTTGCTGCAAGTTTCATATAGATATACTTTATTAAGTTAAAAGATCCCTATTTCTAACATTCTAAGATATTTTAAATAAATGTTGACCTTCTCAAAAAAAAAAAAAAAAGAAAAATGTATAGCTTTAAATGTTTATATTTTCCCCCTGCTCTCATTAACCTCAACATTTATTAGTGTAAATTTGAAACAGTAAATAATCAAGTGTGTTAATTGCCATGTGAGGATAGAAGTTCAGGCTGTCATAAGAGCATGTAGCAGAGGTGCTAATCCAGTCAGGGATTCAAGGAAAGCTTCGTGGATGAAATGACTTCTGAATTGGTATGAGGAGGAATCATTAGCTATTCAGGTAGATAGGGAGAGAAAGGGTACTCTAAATGGAGTGAATATTATTCCTAAAGACCCAGGACTGAGTCAGCATGGGACATATTTGGGCACATGAGACAGGTGGAATATGTATGATAAAATATGTCTGGTAGAATGGAAGGCAAACGCCTTCCACACCTAATTTATCACCCCTGCAAATTTCTAATTATTAAATTCCTTGCAAATTCAATTTTTCTAACCTCTCTGACGACACTCAGTCCAGCTAATTTGCCTCTCACCTGGATTCCTTAACCATCTTCCAAGTAGTCACACTCTATTTTAGTTTGCTACCTGTCCCCACTTACAAACCACTCTCTAGAGCATAAAACCCATCAGCCTTTCACTAATCTAGCTAAATTCTCAAGTTTATGTTACTTTATAAGCCTCTCTACACCCTTCATGATGTGGTCTTTGTATACCTGTCTACCTTCCTAATGTGAACATCCTCTTTCCTTCAGTTACCACAACTGCATATATTAAAAAATAATAATAAAGGCTAAAGATTCATGATTCAAACATTTATCTGAAGTAGCATGAAAAAGAACAGTAAATAAAACTCAAGGAAGTAGAAAAAGGAAAATCATAAATATAAAAGAAAAATCAGTAAAATAAAAACTGTAAAAAATCAGCAAAGTAAAAATTTGGTTATTTTTAAAGACTAATAAAATTTTTAAACTTCTCATAATTCTAAGGAAAAAAATGAAAGGGCACAAATAACATATATCAAAAAGCAAAAAAGAACATTATCACTGCTTGTACAGTGATTTAAAAGATAATAGAAAGATAATATTAACAACTTCTGCCAATAAGCTTAAAAGCTTAGAATAAATAGACAAATTCCTTAAAAGCACAGCTTACCAAAACTGACATAGAATAAATAAGAGATCTGAATATTCCTGCATCTCTTAGGAATTTAATCCATAAGTAAAAGCCCTACCACAGAGAAAACTTCAGTCCAAGATAGCTTAACCAGGGAATTCTTTTGAATATAGAAATAAGAAATCATGCCAAACTTACATCAATTCTTCCCAGGGATGAAAAAAAAAAAAAGTGTGGTATCTCTTGTTATGATATTGGCACAACCTCAACCCCAAAATCTGTCAATGAAATTACAAAACAAAATATTACAGATCAATCCTAATGAACACACACACACACACACACACACACACACACAAGTGTCTGAAACAAAGTAATAGCAAATCAAATGCAGTGATACCTAAAAGGACAATGCCTTGTAACAACGTAGGAATGTAGGGTTTATTCCAGCAATGCCAAGTTGGTTTAATATTTTTAAAAGTTAATCAGTGTTGTTCACCACATTCACAGAATGAATAAGAACTCCACATGAACATCTAAATTAGTATAGAGGAAGCATTTGATAAAATCCATCATGCATTCATGATTCTTAAAAAAGTACTCTAGAAAAGAAAAGATAGAAGGAAACTTTTCTAATCTGATAAATACTATCTGGTTTAAAAAAAAAAAAAGAAACCTACAGTAAGCATAATATTTGTGATGGAATATTAGAAACTTTTCCCCTAAGATCGGGAATGAAACAAGAATATCTGCAGACTGAGATTCTCTCTGCCGCCAAACTTTTAGTCAAGATCCGCTGAGCCTTTTGCTCACCTAGCCCAAACTGTGACCTTCCATGTCTATCCTTGTAGAGTCCAGGTTTAGCAAGAATCCTGCTATCTGTTTAGTCAGAATCCCCACCCTCAAAATCTTATTACCCTGATATTTGATCATCTCCCAGGTAATATCTGATCACCTTGCCTCCCTTCAGCAAGAATCCTATTAGGTCAATTTAACAAAGAATTACCCTACCCTCAGAGTAATTTTTCATTCATCAACACCGCCTCCCCTTGATCCTTGGCTATAAATCTTGACTTTTCCTTGTTGTATTCTTAGTCAAGCTGAATCTCTCTCCTGTATTGTAAAATCCTGTGACAGTCCCTGCATCTACCATGATTATCTTTTACAGTTTCAACAAAAGTCATGAATAATTATTTTCATTACACTGCTATCACCTCTTCTATTCATTATTGCTATAGAATGTCTAATGAGTGCAATAAGATACAAAAAGAAAGTAAATAAAGTTAAAAATTAAATAAAAGGAAGAAATAAGTAGTATTATTCATAGAACATGACAATATAAATATAAAATGCAAAAAAATCTACAAATAAATTCTGAAAATAAATAAGTAAATTTTACAAGATTTCTAATTACAAAGTCAATATAAAAATTGATTGTATTTCTATGTTCTAGAAACAATTAGAAATAAAATTTACAGATTTTAGTATACCTACCCTTAAAATACATCAATACCTAGGAATAAATCTAATTTTTTAAATGGGCAAGATTCCAACACAGAAAAACACAAATATTACTAAAAGAAAATTAAAGAATTAAATAAATGGAGGGTTACACCATGTTCATGGATTACAAGACTCAATATTCTAAAAGTATCAGTTCTTCTCAAATTAATGTATAGTTTGCTTCCAACCAAAACTTCACGGAAATTGATTAGATGATTATAAAATGAATATAAAAATGAAAAGGGTTAAGAATAGTGAATACAATTCTAAAGAAGACCAAAGCTTAATGACTTACATAACAAGATACCAAATCTTATAAAACTACAATTCTAAGTTGGTAGTGGTGATAGGCTATACAATAAAACAAAGAAATAGAAGAGACTCCAGAAACAGTTCCAACAATATACAGACTTCTGATTTATCACAAAGTTTGACCATGAAATGCAGTGAAAGAAGCATGGTCTTTTCAATAAATTATGCTAACTCAAATAACTTTACCCTTTTCATCACATCATATACAAAAACAAATTTTAGATGCATCATAGATCTAATTGTGATAGATAAAACAGTAACACAGGAGATAAGATAACAGCTTCATTTGGGGTAGGCAAAAAATTCCTAAATAGAAAACAGGAAACACTAACAATAATACAAGAAAATACAAATAACTCAATTTCATTAAAAGATGACTTAAAGAGCAAAAAGCAAAACACAGAGTGGGAGAAGATATTTGCAACACATACATCCAACTTACATTCAGAATTTATAAAAAAACTCCTATAAATCAGCAAGAAAGAGGAAAACAACCCAATAAAATTAAGGCAAAAGACTTGTCCAGCCACTTCTCAAAAGAAATTGACCAACTGATTCATAAGGTGTTCAACCCTTAGTCATAAGGGAAATGTGAAATAGACACAATAAATTACCACTAGAAAGCCACAAAATTGGCTGAAAGATAAATTTTTTTTAAAATGACCATACAAAGTGTTGGCAAAGATGTAGAGCAACTAGAATCCTAATACAATGCCCATGGAAATAAAAATTCTTACACTCACTTTGGAAAAACTGTTGGCAGCAGCAACTAATGCTAAATATGCACATGACTTATGTCATAGCAATTTCACTTCTAGGTATGTGCCCAGGAAAAATGTATATATATTCATCAAAAGACATGTATAGGTATAAAGATAGGCATAAAGTTATTCACAATAGCCCTAAAACAACACAATCTAAAAGTTAATCAAAGCACAACAAATAGATTATGTTACAGTCATACAATACAATACTCTGCAGCAATAAAAATGAACTACTACTCCATGCATTAGTGGAAAAATTTCACAACCATACAAGCAAAGGAATCCAGACTCAAAAAAGTTAATGCTAAATGATTCAATTTATATTAATCTTAAAAAAAAGGAAAACTAATCTATGGTGATAGAATTCAGAAGAGTGATTACATTCAGTAATGTTGAGTAAAATGACTGGGAGGGATAAGAAAGAGAAATCAGGGACAGTGGTTATATTCTATATCTTAATTTAAGTGGTGACTATATGGATACATTCATTTAGGAAAATCATAAAGACCTACACTAAAATTCTGTGCATTTTACAGTATACCTTAATTTTTTAAAAGTTTACAGAACCACAATGAAATATCACCTCACACCTGTCAGAATGGTTGTCATCAAAAAGTCTACAAATAACAAATGTTGGTGAGAATGTAGAGAAAAAGGAGCCCTAGTACACTGTTGGTGGGAATGTAAATTGGTGCAGCCACTATGGAAAACAGTATGGAGGCTCCTCAGAAAACTAACAAATAGAACTACCATATAATCAAGCAATGTCACTCTTGGGTATATATCCAAAGAAAACGAAAACACTAATTTGAAAAGATACATGCTCCCCAGTGTTCATAGCATTACTATTTACAATAGCCAAGATATGGAAGTAACCTAAGTGTCCATCAACAGATGAATGAATAAAGAAGATGTGATATATATATATATATATTATATAATATATGTTTATATATACACAATGGAATATTACTTAACCATAAAACAGAATGAAATTCTGCCATTTGCAACAGCATGGATGGACCTAGAGTGTATTATGCTTAATGAAATAAGTCAGACAGAGAAAGACAAATACTGTGTGTTATCACTTATATGTGGAATCTAAAAAATAAAACAGATGAATAAATACAACAAAACAGAAACCAGCTCACAGATACAGAGAACAAACTAGTGGTTACCAGCGGGGAGAAGGGAGGGAGGAAGGGCAAGATAGGGGTAGGGGATTCAGAAGTACAAACTACCATGTATAAAATAAATAAGCTATAAGGATATATTGTACAGCAGAGGAAAATATATCCATTATTTTATAGTAACTTGAAATGGAGTATAATATACAAAAATATTGAATCAATATGCTGCACACCTGAAACTAATATAATATTGTAAATCAACTATACTTCAATTTAAAGTAATTAAATTAAATTAATAAATGTTTAAGTTTAGATCTGCATGTACAGACATAGAAAGATGCCCAAGCTATAATATTAAATGAAAACAGCAAGTTGTAGGACAGTCCCTATTGTATGAGCCTATGTTGGAATAGTAAACTTATAAAGCATAATGTGTGCAGATCTGAAAGAATACACTACCTACAGTGAAGGCTATGTGTGATAATGAGACTTCCCTCCAAATCTATAGTCTTTATTATTTTAGTTTTTTCACAACAAACACAATTACTTTGCTGATTGGGATTTTTTTAAGCTTCTGAAAAGCTATTAGGCAAGTGACGGCTGGAAGTGAACTGAAATAAACACATGGCATCAAGAGACTTTTAATATTAAAAAATAATTTGAATTTGATTCTTTTGACCTGAAGCATGCCTGAACACATGAAATGAGAAAGGAGTCTAGATGTCTGCAGTGTTTTAAGCAGTGACCATAACACCAGTATCAAAATTACATATTTTAACCCAATGCCGAAAATTAAAGGATATATTCAGATCTTCTATTGCCTTTCTCCACCTTTCTTCCAACCCTTTTCTATATGCTATATTTTCACCAACTTCATTTCCCTCCAAAGTCTTCCGTATTTTCCCCCTCAGGAATAGAATGTATTCTGCCATATTACTTTCAATTACCGTTTAATAATTTATGAAATTACTCAGCATCATACCTGCAGTATTTCAGTCAGGCCCCATTACATTGTAATGAGGTTTGATTTAACATGGTCATTATAAATGCTGCTAAAGGTTAATAGGGAAAAAAAAGTTTCAATCCAATGCATTTTATTTCACTCATTTAGGAATAAAATAAGCATCTGTCACTAAGCATAGGACTTCCTTTTCCTGTAAGCAGCAGGGTATGATTACTCTGCTCACAAAAGTTTAGCAGAATATAAAGGACTACCATCTGGCAGAAAGCCAACTTGTGGGAGGCACAGTGCAAAACTGCCTTTTCCAAGGATTGTGCTATAGAGTTTGGGGGCAGGAAAATTCTTTATTGTGCAGGACTGTCTTTCCCATGGCGGAACATTCAGCATTCCTGACCTTTGTCCATTAAGTACCTATAGCAATCCCAGTTACTGTTACAGCCAAAAATAGCCCCGTGAATTTCCAAATGCCCTCTGGGGGGCAGCACTTCTCACAGTTTGGTACCACTGGTTTAAAAGGTTGAGCACTAGTTTTAAAGTCTAGAAAGTCTAGTTTTGAAAGTCTAATTTATGCTAAACAGTTCATTTGAATGTAGTAAGAGAAAAAAAGTAACTGTTTATGATCTCAACCATCCTCTAAGGAGGGTGGAGCCTTTGTTTTGTGAGCCACTACCGTGACTGGAAGGGCCAGCTTATACCCACAAGAGCTGGCCATGTGCATCTCTTCCCAACTCTACCTTCAATGACTTCACATTGGAACTTTGAAATCAGCCATGGTGGGAATTTTTGGAGATCCAGTTGTTAAACATTCACCAGTATACCAATGTTCTTAGGGGATGTGACTAAATATGTGAGCTAAGCAGATCTGAATTATTACGCATGATAGAGAGAAAAGAATCTGCGGCTCCTAGAGAAAAGTTACTTCAGTACATGGATAGAGAAAAGGAACAAAGAGCAGAAAGTTGCAGCCTTGCTTTGTTGTGACCATCAATCTTCAGTAAATTCTTCTCAACTTAAGAAGTGCTTGAAGCAAGGGAGCAACCAAGACAGATGCTGAGTTTTGCCTGAATGTGGGTCTATTCTTTCATTCAACAAATATTTAGCAAGCACCTATCAAGTGCCAAGCATTGTTCTAAGCACTAATCTGACATAGCCATTCAAAGGCAACCCACATAACTGCAGAAACAGGAAACAGGAGAATCATGAAAAGGTAATTCCAAAGACTATGTAGAAACTTTATGGAGGATTTTGAACATTTCCTTGGAATCAGTGAAGTGCCAAGCAAATCATATCTGAATGTGAAAGGAGCAAGGAACTGAATTTCATATGGAAAATGGGAATTTAATAGAGGCTGAGCTGGAATGAAGCATCCAATTTCCTGGCATCCAAGACTGAATTGCTTCCCTTCCAGCAACCCTGAAAGTAGTATCCCTCAGCCATTCACTGAACTCTGGTACTTGGGAGAGGCTGAAGTCAAGGGGACACCAAAATGGTGTGGAGTCTGGAGGCCATATAACATGAAGACACCAGTCTTAGAGAAGCTCGGGGGCGGGGGTGGGGGGGACATGAGATCTGTCTTCAAATGCCTGAGGGCCATCGGTTTAGAGAGAAATTACACATTTCCTCACTAGCTCTAAGGGCAGGAGTAAAATCAATTTGACAGAGTAGGTGGGCAGATTTAATCTCAAAAAGAGAAAAAAAAAACATACATATACACAACTACCTTATATAAAATAGGTAAACAACAAGGACCTACTGTATAGCACAGGGAACTATACTCAATATCTTGTAATAACCTATAATTGAATCACCTTGCTGTACACTTGAAACTAACACAACATTGTAAATTAACTATACTTTGGTTAAAAAAAAGAGAGAGAAAAAACTTCTAGCAGTCACAGCTGACTGGCCCTGGAGTGACTGTATCTCAACCTTACTCCATGTCAACAGGATAAAGTCCCAGTCCTTCCTGACAACTAAAGTTGTATTTCCCAGAAGAGGGTAATTATTTATGAAATGTCCTTAGCAGGATGTCCGTTGTTTAGAATCGCTTGTGGCAAACAAACCTAGAATCTATGGATTTAATGATTTCCCAGGGCACCTAACCTAAGTTGTACAATTATCTGGAGTACAAAATGGAGATAAGCCAAACACTCTCCTCCGTGTACAGTAACCTGCAAAGCCTCATGATAGGTAAAGACTTTACCTATCATGGTTGGCCAGAGATTTCATATCTGAGGCAGGAAGAAAAGACCTGGGGAACCATACAGAATGTCCAAGACCTCTCCCTGCTTCGCCTATGCCACTTGATTGCTTTTATCCCTGAAATTACTAGTAAATCTTGGTATGGGGTAAGATCTTTGAATATGTAAGTCAGATTGGACAATCCAGTCCTCTGTGTTAGCCCACTAGCATAGTGACTGCCTCAATAAATATTGGTTAAACCAAATACCCAAATAGAAAGTGCCTTATTATAAGTCAGTTCTCATTTGCAGAATTACTACAACTGAAGCTGAAAGAATATTTCAAAGACACCATCTAGCGGGGTTCTATGTTTGATGACAGCTTGTACTAGATTAAACTTTAAAGTCCTCCAATGTTAACATTCCATAATATAATGATCCCTCTTTGAAAGCTTGAGTCTCATGCACTCAATCTCGCCTCAGACCTCAGTTGAATAATAAGCCAACCTGCAACAGCATAAAGTTCAACTCACATGGCTCCTGCTGTCACAGAGTGACTTGAGAGGCAAAGCCAAGAATGATTGACTTTTATCAAAGCCATTAAAAAAATCTTGAGAGAATTTTGATACATTATTTCTATGATCTTGGTAAGAACCTTGTAAGGTTATAAGGAGAAAAAGATACTCTTCTCTCTGATTAGGAAATAGACTCAGAGAGGAAAGTGATTTTTCCAAACTTACACAGCTAATATTTACCAGAGATGGTCCTAAAATACAAGTCTTTGACCTTCAGGAGCCAATGCTCTTTCCTTAATGTTACACGTAATGCCTCATTCTTACCAACTGTGGACAAAGAAGTAGCCACTAACCTCTCTGAATCTCAATTCTCTCTTCTGCAAAATGGCGACAACAATAAACCCTACCTCACATACAACATTGTAAATGCTTTATGATAGCAAATGTGTGTTCAGTAATCTGACAAAATTCAGAGTACTGATGGAATATCATAATAATGATTCTATGTCTCCACCAAATTTTGTAATATCATATTCCTTTCACATTCATTATCACTTACTTCTCCCAACCATCCTGCAAGATGAACAGGGTAGATATTTTCCTTTTCTTTATGGAAAGGAAAGCATGACTTAAAAGGTTAAATGAACTGGCTAACCACACAGAACTGAGAGTAAAACCTCTTCTTGTCCAGTTCTAAAACTCTATGCTAGATGTTACAAAGATTTTATAAAACAGCAAGAAATTTTACTTCCTCTCCTCTTGAGAAACTTACAGCATGATGAACATGTAGGGCTATTTAATATGTGATGTATGTTATCTAGAAAATGTGACCCATCTTGAAAATAAGATATGTAACTATGGTTTCAAATAGTGTTCAGATATCAAAAGTAAAGAGAATTTTATTGTTCATTCATATATGAAGAAATCACTCTTCAGTCAGAAAGCTAGTAGAACTATGACCACCACTGGATTCCAAGTATATAGAGACAGTGAACTAGGCACATTGTAGATATTCTATAAATCCTTGGTTTTATGAATAATTAACTTTGGGGCTGGAATATAAATAGAGAGGTGATAAAATGATCTTGAAATTTTCCCAGATCCATGCATTGGTAGCCAAAATTTTCTCAAAGAATTCACTTAACAAGAGTTTCACTGACTTCTTCAGTAAAATAGAAATTATAGAGTACCTGTAAGACTTCCTACAAAAAGAATTCCAACTGTCCACTAAATCTCTTCTTCCTTTCTTCCTTAGTACAGAACTAAATTGCATTTTCCATTTAGTCACGTGATGGGGTCATGCAAGGTAGTCATGTGATTGAGCCAATGGGATGTGAGTAGAAGTGATGTGTGCCTTGTCAAGATCTCGGCCACAAAAACTTCCAGACTCTTCCGTGTTCTTCTCCTTTGTGTGGTCAGAGACCAAGAAGGTCACTGGGATAGCAGTGGAAGCCATGTGTTGAAGATAGCAGAGCCACTACCAACCTGAGTCCCTGAAATACTCCATGGAGCAGAAATTGTCTCCCCCACACCAACCACCTCTGCTGACCTGGGATATCCCTGCTCAACTCTTAGGAGAGAAGAAATCAAGCCTTCATCGTGTTTGAGCTGCTACATTTTTAGCTTCTTTCTTGCAGCAATTTAGCCCACATAAACTAATACAAATCATAATGTACTCTGCAACTGGAAAGGATTCTTTTTCTTCAGTATTATTATTCTAAGCTCAGCTCTCTGCCAGTTTAATTTTTATGACATATGCCAACCTGTTCATTTTAATAATATGTTCACCATAATGAAAATATCTCTGTGTTGCCATTCTACAATTTCTATTAAACTGTAGCTTTTATCATGGCAATTCTAAATCAAGAAAATTCAGTGGTTCCTAACACCAATTATCCAAGCTTGGAATGATCTGATGCAAGAAACAAGCTAGTCACACCCTGTGAAAGAGGCAGTTTATGAAATAGGTAATTCTCATTTACAACCAAGGAAACAAACCCAGAGAGCTAAGTAATACGGCGTGATTTAGGAGCACCAGGGAGGCCCTTCTCTTTTAGCCTGTCTGCCATTTACAGAGCATCGTTGGTAAGGGTTTCTAGTCTCTCCTACTTGATCCATCCAAATATCACTTTCAATTTGGCTTTGTAAGGCACTACTTTATTCTTTTGTTCCCAAACTCAGAAACTTATAATGACTCCCTAATTGTATTTTACCCTGGCTTTCAAAACTCCCTTGCAGAATCTGGCCCTACTTTGCCCTCAACCTTATTTCCCACCAGACAGAGTAAGACCTTTCCAAGGAGTGAACTTCCAGGCATGGCCCACAGGAAGTACCTCCAATCCAGGGACCACACATTCTCTCCTAGGAAAGGGTGAGGGGAGGCTGCAAATGTTCCTATGTTCCTACTCCCCTGTGATTGCAGGAGACAGGAAAAGAGTTCACTTGCAATAGTTCTCAATATCATTTCAAAAATGCAATATTAAGATTTAATCTCAAACAACAAATGCTGGAGAGGGTGTGGAGAAAAGGGAACCCTCTTGCACTGTTGGTGGGAATGTAAATTGATACAGCCACTATGGAGAACAATATGGAGGTTCCTTAAAAAACTAAAAATGGAATTACCATATGATCCAGCAATCCCACTACTGGGCATATACCCAGAGAAAACCATAATTCAAAAAGACACATGCACCCCAATGTTCATTGCAGCACTATTTACAATAGCCAGGTCATGGAAGCAACCTAAATGCCCATCAACAGACGAATGGATAAAGAAGTTGTGGTACAGATATACAATGTAATATTACTCAGCCATAAAAAGGAACGAAATTGAGTCATTTGTTGAGACATGGATGGATCTAGAGACTGTCATACAGAGTGAAGTAAGTCAGAAAGAGAAAAACAAATATTGTATATTAACGCATATATGTGGAACCTAGAAAAATGGTACAGATGAACCGGTTTGCAGGGCAGAAGTTGAGACACAGATGTAGAGAACAAACATATGGACACCAAGGCGGGGAAATCGCGGTGGGGTGGGGATGGTGGTGTGCTGAATTGGGCGATTGGGATTGACATGTATAAACTGATGTGTATAAAATTGATGACTGATTAAAAAAACAGATGTTAATAAAAAAATATATATTTAATCTGCTGTGGCATCTAGCACAGCAGAGAGTCCTCCTAAGCTCTTGAAACCATCAAACCATCCCCATGCCCCACATATAAATGGGGCTCCATTACCACCCATGACTCTCTGATCTGGCCCCGAATGACTTACAGGATTCTCCTTTACAGACTACGTCCCCACCTGCCTGATTCTGTTATCATCCAAGATATGGTCTTACCCTTCTGGGTTCTATCTTCCTAACTCAAGGTTAATGCCTCTTCCTGAATACAGCTGAGTCCCCCCTCCAGCTCTGCCACCCCAGTCACCTCAGAAAATGCTCCTCTCCCAGTCCCAACCCTCTCAGTTTTTACAAATTTTGCCCATCACCCTGTCCCATACCTGTGAGAGGACCCCAGGGTTCAAACCAGAACATGTAGGAGGAGCTCAGCAAAGGTCTGCTGATCTCATCATTTTGAATAGTTGAGCTGAGATATATATCAGTCTTTATACCCCTCTTATTTTAATTCCTAATAATAATAATACAATCATTTATTAACTGAGCCCACCCTCAGATTTCCCCACTCAGTGGCCTGGGGTGGGGCCTGAGAATTAATATTTCTAACAAGTTTCCAGGTGATGCTGCTGATGGTTGGAGGACCACATTTTGAGAACAACCATCCTCTGCTTACCCCTGCCTTAAACCAAGTGCCTCAGGTATACTCACAAGGTCATCTCCCTTACGTGTCAAGAAGGACAACAGTGTGGGCTGGATTTCCACCACTATCAGCCATCCCAGGAAAACCACAAACAAAGAAACAAAAAGAATGAGTCAGGAAACTGTCCTTTCTTTCTCAGAGAAGCTATTTGTCCCCTGTCCCAAGCTCCTGATGGGTTAATGTGAGGGTAGCGGTGCCAGGCTGAGAAGCCCTGGTGAGGGCTGAGCACAAAGGTGGATGAGACTTACAGGTCAAATTACAGCAGCCACCAAACAGAGAGGCGACGGGAGTCATGGCAGCGATATCTGAGAAACAACATTATGATGGAACGGATCCCAAGGCCATCGACAGCTAGCTCTGAGACAGGCCCTCTTATCCACCAGAACAAAAGTACATGGCGTGCTCTGGGTAAACCTCCAGGGAATGCTTTAGCCCAGATCTCCTGACTGACTAATAGGAGTTTTCCCTTTCCATGGCGAGGGAGCCATTCTTTCTTGATGCCTTTCTGAGTATGTCTGTGGCTGATAACAAACTAATTTCCCTCGGAAAATGCCCTTTCCTTCTCTCCCTCTCTCTTTCACCTTTCTGTTTCCTACAGGAGAGAAAGGGGGAGAGAGAGAGAGAGAGAGAGGGAGAGAGAGAGAGAATGAATGAATGAATAGCAATTTTTCACAGTGTTCCTTAAGTCATCTCATGCTGATGGGTCCAGAATAAGAAAGTCAAGGCCAGGGCACAGCCTCTCACCTGCCCAAGTCGTGGAGGGGGGACTGCCTTCCCTGGCGAAGTGGGCACCTGGGCAACCTCATACACTCCCCTGTGGGTACCGAGCTGCCATCATCACGTGGGTCAATCCCTCCCTCCTCTGGGTTATCTGGTTAGGTTATCAGGAGCCAGTGGGGCTGCTGCTGAATGCCCCTAGGTCACCTGAAAGCTGTGGCTGCCCCTGGAATCTCCGTGGGAAAGGGGAAGGGGCGGGGCCATTCACCCAGGATGCTTCTTGATTTCTGCCTTTAGAGTTCTCCCGGATATCCCACTCCCCCCCTTGCCTGGAACTGTCTGGGCTCCTCAGATATGCAAGTGATTCGTTTTCCATCCGTCAGAGATGAGACTTAAATAAATAAAAAAGTACTTCGTGGGGCGGCTGGGCCTAATGATAAGCAATTATAGGAAGCCAAATGAAGGCAGTGCTTTGTGCGGGGCCTGTGAAATTGGTTAGGCAAAAAGAATAATGGCCCGTTTCAGTGATTCATCCCTTTGCTCATTTCAGAGGGAGCATTATCTCAGTTAAGTGATGCAATTAATATGAAAATGAGGGAATCATTGTTTAAGGAGATGAGAGGAAAGCGGAGTGGGGGCCGGATGCCACAGTGGGAAGAATAAGCGCCACTGAGATGGAAATTTGCATAGGTCAGTAGCAATGTGACGCCTCTAGCACGTATTCAAAGCTTAGCTTGCATTGTAATACGTAGCCATTAAATTCTCATTACGGTGACCTGTGTCTAATACAATTCAATTTTTCAGAATCTTAATGATAAAAAGTTAATTACGTTAAGGTGAAAACCTTTTGTACTGAGCCCTAAAATAAAGCACAGAAAGGGCATTGTGAGTACCTCAGGACACTGCAGGTAGAGCCAGGGGGGCTTAAATTACTGTTTTATTAACCATAACATGATTTGCAAGTTGACTTTTTTGTGAGCTTTGCAGATCTTTTGTGATGAAGTCAAGAGTGATAAATAAGGTATTTGCCTCTCCTCTTCACTTTTTTTTTTTCCTTCCCTGGTTCTCTGATGGTATTTTTCCACTCAGTAGCTGGAAGACCATATTCCAGGGACTGGTTCACATCTTTGGACATAGAAAAGGAAGAGAAGAGGGATCGGAGTGGAGCGTGTGGCAGAGAGCTCAGAGGGTCAGGAGTCATTGGACTCGGATCTGGTGCAGGGCTGCCATCAGCTCACCCTGTGCTTTGGGCATGGCATTTCACACCCAAAGGGCTCCAAGCAGAGACGGAGAAAAGAGCATGACCTGTTTTTTACAGCAGAGGATAACTTGTAGCTTCTGCCACTTATCTGCTCTGTGTCCTTGAGCCAGTTACCTAACCTCTCAGAGTTTCATCATCCTCTTGGGAGCAAAAGATAATGTTACCTTTCTTGAAGGAATTGCTATGAGGATTTGGAATCAAGAATATACCATGTTTCATGCCAGGTAGGGGGAAGGGAAAGGAAGATCATCATCATCATCTTCATTGTGGTGTTAGACCCTACACCTCACATGCTACAGGAATACAATAAGCATCAGCTCCCCTCCCACGGTGACCTTCCATTTCTTCCTTTATAAAACTGGAGGGCAAATCATGATTTTTATATCTTGACAAGATAGAAAAGTAGCAAAAATTGCTGGCTCCCTTCACATAATCTAACACTGGAAACTCCCAAAACAGAGAAAGAGAAGTTGACAGATCTATTAAACTACCATAAGAACTGTGTGAATCCAAGAGAAGGTGGTTGGATCCCTTGGGAGGCGGGTGGTGGAGGATGTAGGAAAGACAACAACCCAGAGGAGAAGATGTCCAGGGTAGACCACTGCAAGGCAATGGCAACAGGGTAACATCAGGTTGGCATATGGGCCAGCTGAAGTGGAAGCAGCTAACAACGTATGCAGGCCAACTAAAATCTTCCTCCTCCCACACCTCTGTACCCAAAAGCCAGGCATTTTCAACAGAAGGAGAAGACAATCTTAAAGAGCATCAATGTCAGGGAAGTGGTAGGGTTGTAACTGTAAAATTTCTCTGTCTTGAGGTGTAATACTCCTTCCCTTCCTCCCTATACTCACCAAGAGAAGCTGCAGCCAAGACCTGCAACTTAGCCTTCAGTGCTAACATAACCAGGAAAATATCTGCTCCAAAGGGGAAATAACACAATATTTGATCAGTTAAATGACTCTAGTAATACTAGCAAAAGCTTACCAACACTAAGTGTGTGTGAGACATGGTACTATGTGCTACAAATATCAGTCTATTTAATCCTCACAACTGCTCTGTTAACCCAATTTTAAGTATCAAAAAGGAAGCACAGAGAGGTTAAGTTATTTGCCCATGATTACACAGCTGGGCATTGGCAGAGCTGGGTTTTGAATGTAGGCAGTCTGGCTCCCACTAAGGAACAAAATTCAACTGAGTAAATCTGAAGATCTAATTGGCTTTATTCAACAATTCATGAATCAGGCAATGTCCCATCTAGCAGACAGAAAGGAGCTCCAAAGACCTATACAAAATGGAAGACTTTTATAGGCAGAAGGGGTTGGGACAAGGAAGTTATTAGCAAGTGCACTGTTTGTGGCAAGGTCTCCTTCCTCTAGGAGATGACAGGGGTCTATCAGGCAGATTACCTCACTAGTGCTGAAGCTGAATCTGGCCTCTGCACACCAACACCGAATTAAATCTCAGAGACAGAGTTTTGAGTGAAGTAGAAACTAATAGCTTTACTGCTTTGCCAGGCAAAGGGGGCCACAGTAAGCTAATGCCCTCAAAACTGTTTGTCCCGACCTGGAGGGGGTAGTGAGGAATTTTATAGTAATGGTTCAAGGAGGGCGTGATCAGCTCGTGGACATTCTTCTGATTGGTTAGTGGTGAGGTAATTGGGAGTCAGCATCATCAACCTCCTGGTTCCAACCGGTCTGGGGTCTATGTGTTTGTGGGCAGCACACAGTTAACTTCTCCCACCTGGTGGGGGTTTCAGTATCTACAAAACAGCTCAAAGATATTGTTATGTATATGCCTTGAGGGGGAACCAGCTCCCTGCCCCAAGGCTGCACTATTGTTTCTCTGACTGTTCCTCCCTTGTCTCCACATCCACTCCTTTCCCTAATTAGCAACTGTTTGAACCTGTCCTTGGAACTCAGGGTAAGTCATGGAGGCTGAATGAAGCCTATTTCCTGTAATCAAGAAAAGGAGGACACAGAAAGGCTTTTGTGCCCAGGTGCCCCACAGGGTCCTGCTCAGTATCAGTGATGACCAGGTAATTCCAGATTGACTGATTTAAGATTCTACTCCTCAGAGAGGTTAAAACTATAATTAAGTATTAAGTCTTGGTTTGGTGAATGGGCTTAGAACAGGTGACTCTATTGTGGGTCTGTTGTCTCTTTTTTAACACTCCAAAGCTTATGCTTTTACCAGTACACTTTACTGCCTTTCTGGCAAAAATATGACAAATTGAATTATCTGCACCAGATAAAGAAAATTAATTGATCAGATAAAACATAAGTTAAAGATCAAATTATTAAATATCTCCAAAGAAATAAGGAGAATATCAGAAACATAAAGCAGGAACATGAAGAACAAAATAAAGACACTATATTATGAAAAACATGATACTTATAGAACCCAATAAATGGATTGAAAATGAATATAGCTGCAAAACAAATCAATGACATGAAAGATTAGATCGGAAATGCTATGAATGGCATTAAAAAGGGATAACTGATGAAAAGTATGAAAAAATAAAATCTAGAAGGTCGAATTATAAGCACCAATATATGCATAGTAAGACTCAGAGAAAAAATAGAGAAAAATACCTATACAAGTAAATGACTAATTTCTCAAATTAGAAAAATATTGAAAAGGTTTATGGAATACAAACATATAAGAAACCACCCATATTTTAACTCACTTTAGAGAAATTTATTAACATTAAAAACAAAGAGAAAAATAACATCAATAAACACTTAAAAAATTCTTTAAAAACTTCCAAAGAAGAAAGTCACCTACAATGAAATAAGGGTCCAGTTGATATCTGATTTCCCAGCAGCAAAAATAACATGCAAAAAACTTTGAAGCTAAAATTTTATATCCATCAAAACTATTATTTGGATGCAAAAGTCTTTTTAGGTACACAAGATTTCACTTGGACTATCAGACAAAACTCTCTTTAAAATTTAATTGGAGAAGTATTTCTAAATGAAAATAAAATACAATTTTATAAGATATAACTACAGTAAATTTAAAAACAAAACAAAAAAACAGGAAACATGGCCAAAGATGTTTAAAAACATATAATGACTACATTAAATATTAAGAGATAAACTCATATCTCAAGAGGCAGAGACTCATGGGTTGGATCAAAACAAGATCCAATAATTAGTTGTATACAACAGGCCCTCATAAAGGACAATAAAAATGTTGACAGTAAATATGTCAGGAAAATATGAACCAAGAGAAAGTGAGAATAATAATGTAATACCACACAAAGTAGAGTAGAAGGCAAAAAAAAAAAAAAAAAAATCAGGAGGGACAAAGAAAAATGTTGTATGCTACTAAAACAAACAATAAATCAAGAAACTATAAAAGTCATGAATATACCTCTACCCAAGAATATAGCATTTTAAAAATCTGCTGATTTGAATGTTATATATTTTTGTTCCTGCAGTCCTGAAAATAGTAATAAGACCCCCAAGTGCCTCCACACTCCATGTTGTTTTCTTAGTCTTGCCCACACTTCTGTAAGTTATTCTTTCATTAAAGTATCTTCAACTGAATCATCCAAGTTGAATTCTGTATCTTACACAGATTCTGGCTGATACAACTTTATAATAATAAAAAAAAAAACCCTAGAAACAAAATTCTATATTTATATGGAGAATAGGATGGAAAAGGGGCAGTATATGGATTCTGGAGTTAGACATACCAAGTTTGAGTCTTAGCTCCACTGCTTACCATTTGTATGACCCTACACAAGATGCTCAAAGTCCTTGAGTTGCGTTTTCCACAAATATAAACATTATGTAGTAATACCTGCCTCGTAGTGTTTTGTGAGTACTCCCAACATTGTAATCAATCAGTAAATTTTGGTGGTGATAGGAATACTAGAATAGTAGGAGTGGTAATATAAATACTAACACTGATGCCGATACTAATAATAAAAAAATATGAATGTTAAAATTATTATTGGGCTTTTAATAGTGCAAATGATCCTTCATGGTCAATCATACTATACACATAAAAACAAGGGATATATTCTTTCTTCGATAGCAAGAAAACCCAATTTATAATTCTGGTATCTTGATGAGTGTGCAAAGCACTCATATATACCTACCCTGATGAATTGCTTAATCTACCATGGAGATAAAATATCTAATATTATGAAGCAACACTCTCAGCAGATCTTACTCTGAATACATTCAGATGAGGTTGCATAGAGTCACCTACTCTATATTTGGATGTCAGGAAAAATGCCAGGACCTGGATAACAATGGATCAAAAAGAGAAGAGAGAAATATGCACTGGAGTGGGGAAAAAAAGGGGGGTTCTTTGTAGAGAAGGAAGGAGATATGTTCATCAGACTAGCTGTTTGGTGGCATTTTGAGGGTGATAAAGAAATGTACAAACGTGACAGGCAGTGAAAAACCAACAAGACACAGGAAATCAAAAGGATGAGGTATCAGAAAATAAACTTAGGGACTTCCCTGGTGGTGAAGTGGTTAAGAATCCACCTGCCAATGCAGGGGACATGGGTTCAATCCCTGGTCCAGGAAGATCTCACATGTCATGGAGCAACTAAGCCTGTGCACCACAACTACTGAACCTGCACTCTAGAGCCCATGAGCCACAACTACTGAGCCCGCGTGCCACAGCTACTGAAGCCTGCACGCCTAGAACCCATGCTCCACAACAAGAGAAGCCACCGCAATGAGAAGCCCATGCACCACAATGAAGAGTAGCCCCTGCTCACCGCAACTAGAGAAAGCCCACACACAGGAACAAAGACCAAATGCAGCCAATAAATAAATAAATAAATTTATTAAAAAAAAAAAAAAAAAGAAAGAAAGAAATTAAGTCAAATTTGCAATGAGACTGAAATCAAAGCATCCTTCTGCCCCTGTCAAGAAGCCATTTATATTCTTCCTGCCGGGACATAGAACACTCCAGAATCCATTTTTAAGACTCAGGGATTCATGACTAAGGAAAGTATTCAAAAATATTAGTCCCAGTCTCATGAACGTATTTAGCGTATCTTCAGCCAACTTGACTCATTTTATGGATCAAGGCATTCCTAAAGATTCATGGCATTCTACATCAGTAATTCCCAAGCATGGTTTAGCATACAGTCAACTGAACAATCTGGTAAAGCACATATTCCCAAACGGAAAGCTCTGGAATAAGAGCTCAGGAAGCAGTATTTTCAACAAGTAATCCAGATCATTATTATGCAGCCAGACAGGAAGATAAGTATAGGACACAAGCAATTTGTGGAACCACTTTTTTGTAGAGCCCTAAATAGTCCATTTCTCTACAAGTCCAATACTAAATATCTCTCCTCGCTTATTGACTTTCCTGGGATATTGGCATGTCCTATTAACAAATTTATTCATTAGTGTTTACTGAGTATCTACTACAGCATGAGTTAAGAATGAGGCAATTTCTGACCTCCCTCAAAGAATTCAAAGTGCAGAGAAGTTCAGGTCTGGGCACTATGAACCTAACAAAGTAGAGTAAAACAAGTGCTGTAAGGAAGTAAAACAACAGAGAAGAAAGGGGATATTGATCTTGACCAGGGTGATCAGAGAGTATTCCTTAAAAGAGGTGGCATTTGAACTGAACCTTAAACAAAGAGCAAGATTTAAGTTACAGGCAAAAGAAAGAAAAGTGTTTTGTGCTGAAGGAATACTACAAGCAAATGCTTGGAGAGGTAAGAAGGTAGAAGGCATATTTGGCTAATAATGAATAGTTCAATATTGCTAGAATATCTAGGGTACTTCACCTGGGACCACATTAAAAAAGGTCTTGAGCACCTTGAAAGGAGAGTGAACCTTTGTTGGTAAGCTGTGGGGAGACATTAAACGTTTTTAAAGATGAAAACAAACAAGAAGGAGAAGTTACAACTGACACCACCAAAATACAAAGGCTCATAAAAGACTACTACAAGCAACTATATGCCAATAAAATGGACAACCTGGAAGAAATGGACAAATTCTTAGAAAAGTACAACCTTCCAAGACTGAACCAGGAAGAAATAGAAAATATGGACAGGCCAATCACAAGTAATGAAACTGAAACTGTGATTAAAAATCTTCCAACAAACAAAAGTCCAGGACCAGATGGCTTCACAGGTGAATTCTATCAAACATGCAGAGAAGAGTTAACACCTACACTTCTGAAACTCTTCCAAAAAAGTTCAGAGGGAGGAACACTCCCAAGCTCATTCTATGAGGCCACCATCACCCTGATACCAAAACCAGACAAAGATATCACCAAAAAAAAAAAGAAAATTACAGGCCAATATCACTGATGAACATAGACACAAGAATCCAATAACAAATTAAAAGGATCATACACCATGTTCAAGTGAGATTTATCTCAGGGATGCAAGGATTCTTCAGTACACTCAAATCAACCAATGTGATACATCATATCAACAAATTGAAGAATAAAAACTGTATGATCATCTCAAAAAATGTAGAAAAATCTTTCAACACAATTCAATACCAATCTATGATAAAAAATCTCCAGAAAGTGGGCATAAAGGGAACCTACTTCAACATAATAAAGGCCATATATGACAAATCCACAGCAAACATTATCCTCGATGGTGAAAAACTGCAAACATTTTTTTGAAGATCAGGAATAAGACAAGAGTGTCCACTCTCACCGCTATTATTCAATATCATTTTGGAAGTCCAAGCCACGGCAATCAGAGAAGGAAAAGAAAAAGTAAAATTGTCACTATTTGCAAATGACATGATACTATACATAGATAATCCTAAAGATGCCACCAGAAAACTTCTACAGCTAATCAATGAATTAAGTAAACTTGCAGGATACAAAATTAATACACAGAAATCTCTTACATTCCCATACACTAACAGCAAAGATCAGAAAGAGAATTAAGGAAACAATCCCATCTATCACTGCAACAAAAAGAATAAAATACCTAGTAATAAACCTACTTAAGGAGGTAAAAGACCTGTACTCAGAAAACTATATGCTATTGATGAAAGACATTAACAATGACACAAAGCAATGGAGAGATATACCATGTTCTTGGATTGGAAGAATTAATATTGTGAAAATGAATATACTACCCAAAGCAATCTACAGATTCATTGCAATCTCTATTAAACTACCAATGGCATTTTTCACAGAATTAGAACAAAAAATTTCACAACTTGTATGGAAACACAAAAGACCCCGAATAGCCAAAGCAATCTTGAGAAAGAAAAACAGAGCTGGAGGAATCAGGCTCCCTGACTTCAGACTATACTACAAAGCTACAGTAATCAAGACAATATGGTACTGGCACAAAAACAGAAATATAGACCAATGGAACAGGATAGAAAGCCCAGAGATAAACCCACGCACCTATAGTCACCTAATCTATGACAAACGAGGCAAGAATATACAATGGAGAAAAAACAGCCTCTTCAATAAGTGGTGCTAGGAAATTTGGACAGCTACATGTAAAAGAATGAAATTAGAACACTCCCTAACACTATACACAAAAATAAACTCAAAATGGTTTAAAGACCTAAATGTAAAGCCAGACACTATAAAACTCTTAGAGGAAAACGTAGGCAGAACACTCTTTGACATAAATCACAGGAAGATATTTTTGACCCACCCCCTATAGTAATGAAAATAAAAACAAAAAGAAACAAATGGGACCTAACTTAAAAGTTTTGCACAGCAAAGGAAGCCATAAACAAAATGAAAAGACAACCTCAGAATCGGAGAAAATATTTGCAAATGAAGCAACTGACAAGGGATTAATCTCCAAAATATACAAACAGCTCATGCAGCTCAATATCAAAAAAACAAACAACCCAATCAAAGAACAGGTGGAAGACCTAAATTGACATTTCTCCAAAGAAGACATACAGATGGCCAACAAACACATGAAAAGATGCTCAACATCACTATTTATTACAGAAATGCAAATCAAAACTACAGTAAGGTATCACCTCATACCAGTCAGAATGACCATCATCAAAAAATCTACAAACAATAAATGCTGGAGAGGGTGTGGAGAAAAGGGAACCCTCTTGCACTGTTGGTGGGAATGTAAATTGATACAGCCACTATGGAGAACAGTATGGAGGTTCCTTTAAAAACTAAAAATAGAACTACCATCGACCCAGCAATCCCACTACTAGGCATATACCCTGAGAAATCCATAATTCAAAAAGAGTCATGTACCACAATGTTCATTGCAGCTCTATTTACAATAGCCAGGACATGGAAGCAACCTAAGTGTCCATCAACAGATGAATGGATAAAGAAGATGTGGCACATATGTGCAATGGAATATTACTCAGCCATAAAAAGAAATGAAATTGAGTTATTTGTAGTGAGGTGGATGGATTTCGAGTCTGTCATACAGAGTGAAGTAAGGCAGAAAGAGAAAAACAAATAACGTATGCTAACACATATATATGGAATCTAAAAAAAAAAAAAATGGTTATGAAGAACCTAGGGGCAGGACAGGAATACAGACGAAGATGTAGAGAATGGGCTTGAGGACACGGGGAGGGGTAAGGGTAAGCTGGGACGAAGTGAGAGAGTAACACTGACATATATACACTACCAAATGTAAAATAGATAGCTCGTGGGAAGTAGCTGCATAGCACAGGGAGATCAGCTCGGTGTTTTGTGACCACCTAGAGGGGTGACATAGGGAGGGTGGGAGGGAGATGCATGAGGGAGGAGATATGGGGATATATGTATATATATAGCCGATTCACTTTGTTATAAAGCAGAAATTAACATACCATTGTAAAGCAATTATACTCCAGTGAAGATGTTTATAAATAAATAAATAAATAAATCCTTAAAAAACTAAAAATAGAACTACCATATGACCCAGCAATTCCACTACTAGGCATATACCCAGAGAAAACCGTAATTCAAAAAGACACATGCACCCCAATGTTCATTGAAACACTATTTACAATATCCAGGACATGGAAGCAACCTAAATGTCCCTCAACAGAGGAATGGATAAGGAAGCTGTGGTGTATATATACACTGGAATATTACTCAGCCATTAAAAGGAATGAAGTTGGGTCATTTGTAGAGATGTGGATGGACCTAGAGACTGTCATACAGAGTGAAGTAAGTCAGAAAGAGAAAAACAAATATCATATATTAACACATATATGTGGAATCTAGAAAAACGGTATAGATGATCTTATTTGCAAAGCAGAAATAGAGACACAGACATAGAGGACAAATGTATGGTTACCAAGGGGGAAAAGGGGGGGGTGGGTTGAATTGGGAGGTTGAGACTGACATATATATACTGTTGATACTATGTATAAAACAGATAACTAATAAGAACATACTGTATAGCACAGAGAACTCTACTCAGTGCTCTGTGGTGACCTAAATGAGAAAGAAACCCAAAAAAGAGGGGATATATGTATACATAGAGCTGATTCACTTTGCTGTACAGTAGAAACTAACACAACATTGTAAGGCAACTATACTCCAATAAAAATTAATTTTAAAAAGACAAAAAAAGAAAACAAACATGATTTGATCCTTGTTATGGGAAGGTGACTCTACTGCAGCGTAAATCAAAGAGGCAAATGACTAAAAGTGGGGACATCAATTTACTAGCTATTATAATGGTCCAAATGAGAAATAACGAGGCTTGAATGAGAACAATAGCACTGGATGTGGAAAGGACGGGGTATGACAACTGTAATCAGAGCTTTGCCACTTACTCTATGCATGTCCTTGGGCAAAGAAGTTAACCTCTCTGGGTCTGTTTCCCCCCTTTAAAAGGAGATTAATAATTACCTGCTAGGTCTCCTTCCCAGGATTATCATGGGATATGTAATCACAGAAATCACATAAAGTGCTTTACAAGTATAAGGAGTTATTAACATTAATGATGATGATAAAGTCTCTACCTACTGAAGGGAAGGCACTTGGAGACAATTGTGAGACCAGAAGCACTGGAGGAGAGCAGGCTGACCTTGCCCTTTTCTTTTAAAACACTTTCACCTTTAAACAGTCTGAAGCTCTTATTAACTCCCCTAACACTCAACTCAGACAAATTCTAAATCAACCACCCCACCTTTATTTTACTAATTTTGGACTAATAAGCTACCCTTTTATGACACTCATGCATCTTAGCTCACATATTTTCCAAATGGGCACACAAATTCCAACAGCTGGGCATATTGAGAAAGTAAAGGAAAAACCTACATCTTACCTGAAGCTTAATGTCTTTAGGCAAATGAGAGAATGGTTTCCTTATTAAGCAGATGAGCTGTTTTTCCTGCCAGGAGAAAAGGAGATAATACAAAATGTAGGTCTTTGGAGACAAGACTTGGGCTATTATCGTGAATGTGTATTTCATTATTTCTGGCAGACAAAGGTGTATGTAGGAAGTGACATTGTTTAGCTTTTTCAATGATGTATTTGGCTTCAGTGTGAGACCCTAAGGAGCCTTAAGCAGAAGTCTCCATGAAGTTTTCCACTTGCCTTCCATTCATCTTTTCTCCCTCATCTGCCCCAAGATCCCTACCAAATCTCTCTCCCAGGGTACAGTGCTGATTGTCCATAGCACAGAAATATCACAAAGAAAGGATATATCTCAGGTTCTGAACGCCCCAAACCATGATTTTTGGTCTCCAAATCTGCTCCTTCTCCTTTGTTGCCTCTCCAAAAGCCCATTGAAACCCACTGTCCCAGGTCAGAGTCAATTTCCATTCCTCCTTGTTCTTACTCCCAAATTCCACCTGGTCTTCAGGTCCTGTCAGTTCCCAAGCTGTCCCCAAGCCCACATGGGACTCAGCTGGGATGGAGGGGGCCTGACACACCCCATTGCTCTTTACCACACAAGGGAGTCCCTTGGCTAACCTCAGCATGAAGACAGCCACTATAGAGAAGAGTATGGAGGTTCCTTAAAAAACTAAAAATAGAACTACCATATGACTCAACAATCCTACTACTGGGCATATACCCAGAGAAAACCATAATTCCAAAAGAGTCATGTACCACAATGCTCATTGCAGCACTATTTACAATAGCCAGGACATGGAAGCAACCTCAGTGTCCACTGACAGATGAATGGATAAAGAAGATGTGGCACATATATACAATGGAATATTACTCAGCCATAAAAAGAAACGAAATTGAGTTATTTGTAGTGAGGTGGATGGACCTAGAGTCTGTCATACAGAGTGAAGTAAGTCAGAAAGAGAAAAACAAATACCATATGCTAACAAATATATATGGAATCTAAAAAAAATAATTGATTCTGATGAACCTAGGGGGAGGACAGGAATAAAGACACAGACGTAGAGAATGGACTTGAGGATACGGGGAGGGGGAAGGGTAAGCTGGGATGGAGTGAGAGAGTAGCATTGACATATATACACTACCAAATATAAAACAGATAGCTAGTGGGAAGCAGCTGCATAGCACAGAGAGATCAGCTCGGTGCTTGGGACCACTTAGAGGGGTGACATAGGGAGGGTGGGAGGGAGGCGCAAGAGGGAGGGGATATGGGGATATATGTATACATTTAGCTGATTCACTTTGTTATAAGGCAGAAACTAACACAACATTGTAAAGCGATTGTACTCCAATAAAGATGTTAAAAAAAAAAGAAAGAAAGAAAGAACAAAGTAGGCTCCAACTAGCCCTGAATCAGCCCTGACACTAAAACTGGGAATGCAAAGGAGCTGGCGATGGCCTCCTGATTTATGGAGAGATCAGAAAACCAGGATATTAATTAGGGTCATTATATTCCCTAATAACGAGATTCAATTGACTTATAACCAGTTATAAGCTCACTGTCTCGCACTACATTGTTAATTGTACTTACTCATTTTTACAGTTGCTAAATTATGAGATGTGCTATATAGTTGTGAAAGAAAAGGAAGGATTTATGCATGTTCTATGCTAGGCTGTGCAGTTGAAATTGAAACTTAAAGTGTTGAAAGAGTTCTTCAGAAAGCCAATGTCAGTCTTCCTCACTCAGAGTCCCCAGCTTTCCAGAGAAGAAATCGTTGACAAAGAAGAAAGCCTGGACTGCCATTTCATTCTGCAGCCACTGTGACCTGGCTTCAGTTTGTGGACCAGGTTTCCTGGAGCAGTTTGTGATTCCAAGATTGGTTCAAAATTTGTTTCACAACCACTTGCGAGGAATCCCAGGCCTTCCTAATTACTCAGACTCTAGGATGAGAGAACTGTCTTCAAAGACCAAAATTTTCACCTTCATCATCATCATCATTATTTTTCTCCAAAATGCTTTGTGACCTTGAGCAGGTTACTTATATCCTTGAGCTTTATTTTCTGATGTGTAACGTGAGTTAAAGTAGCTTCTTCCTCCATAATCCAGGGTTTCACACACACAAAGGGCTCAAGTCCTATTTACTGCTAGTGGTATTAATCACAGTAGTATGTCAAGCCAAAAATTACCCATATTCAAATCTACTGCCTGACAAAAGGACCTCGCACTATAGTGTGGTTTCTGTCTTTCAAACAAGCCTCACTTATTTGGTTTAGGAGAGGAGGTTGAAACAATCAACCATGTTACTCCCCAGAACTGTCCCCACTACACGCAGGAAAGTAGCCCTACTTCACCAGCCCCAAGTGGATGATAGACTGCCTTTTGTTGATCACAGTCTTATACGCATATACATATAGCATTATACACAGAGACAACGACATTGGAGAAAGATTATCTTAGCTGCTATTACAGGAATCTCCCTTGTGAAAGACCCTGAATTTTTGTATGAGAATAAATAGTAGACAAGACATTTCAGCTAAGGGGTGAGGCCCAAAGGAACATGCCCAACCAAAGCTAGATGCTTACTTTGCTGCTTTCTAAAGAAGATAGATTTTTCTGGCTGAGGGAACTTTGTTTCATTAAACTCCTAGTTGTCTTTGTTCTATAAATCTAGGAAGGTGACCTGGGAAGAAAGAACTTTCTCTGCTTAATATAAATAGATAAAGTATTTGGAGTTCCCCCAAAGGAAACCTAGGAAGAAAATTCCTAGAAGGAATGAGCCTTCACCTTGGATAGAGAAGAGAGAGGAGGAAATCCCAGAAGTGATGGGACTTCAGTGGATAAAACTTTCTCTAGTATTTAGATATCAACTAGGGAAGTCACAGCTTCTATCTGCCTGCAGCTTGAAGCAAGATGAAAAAAGTAGACCTAAGGGACTAAGGTAAAATCTACAAAATACATAGTAGAGCCAAATTAAAATAAGTTTAGTGACGTCTTTTCGCAGCTTAAGTAATCAACAACAATTTATGTGGATTAAGTTGTGGATCCATAAACTATAGTAGTTTTTACCCAATTCTAAGATGCACATATTTTTTCATACTTGAATCTCTCTGCAGTCAGGTTTCATCTTACAGTTGATGATGTGTTAATATTACTTGGCAATATTTTTCTTTCTCTTTCTTTCTTAGAGGTAAGGAGAAGAATGGTGGATCTTACAATCAGTGACATTTCAGATTTTTTTGAAATATGGCAGTGACTTCAATAGATATGTCAATAACTTCAACTCTCCAAACCATGTTTCGCAAATACTGGTATTAACTCAGTCCTTAGGGTTTCAGGGTTAGATTCCATGCCCACAAAAACAAGTTCTTTTAATTTTTTTTACTTCAATTGACATCTCTCAGAGTTCAGATGGTTCTTATCTGAGCTCTAACATGAGACAGAGCACAGAGCAGAGGCAAATTTAATTTCACCTGACACCTTTGCCCCAAGCTGATTAGCCAGCTAACAACATGCTTTGATTAACTCACTGCATCATAAGTATTTTGAATCTTTCTGCTTTCTTATCAAGACAGTGAAGGGCAATTCAGAGCACTGCACCTCCATAAACGATTAAGTCCAATTAGGCTATGTCCTCTCTCTGCAAGACTCATTGGCCATTCCCATTCAGTGAAAGAAACTTACCAGATTCTTATTCCACATTTTTCTTCTCAAAGAAGAGACCTGAGCTTTCTAAATCTATCTTAGCCCAATGTGACTCTGGAGACCAAAAGCCTAATACAATGTCTTTAACAGAAGTGTGTGTCTTTCACACACACACACACACACACACACACACGATGCTTGGCATACTTGAATTTCTTGTTAAGGCCGTAAGTTTTGTATCTAGATAGAGATAGGGACAAAACAGTCAGCATGTGTGATTGAGGAAACAGCTGGCACCTGTAACGCACAAGCATTAACTAGAGTCATCCATGTACAAAGGTTTTAAAAGATGTGACAAACAGAAAAAGGAGGCTACACGAATTTTTGGTGGACCTTGTTGTTTGGGTGACCAAGGCAAGATCAGCAATAGTTAGGCTCCACGGATCACTCACTATGTTACAGACACTCGTACACAATATCACTAACACCCATGACGATACTGTAGAGGAGGTTCCATTGTCCGAGGCTATGTAATGAGCCTGAGGTCACAGAATCAGCAAACACTGGGGCTGAGAGTCAAACTCAGGACCCTGTCCTGCCAAAGTTCTTGCTGTCTCTCTTCTGCCAAGTCGCCTGTCATTTTCAGGCTTTGTCTCGTTTTCCAGCCCTCAAAAGAATTCCCCACGCTTCTCCGAATGAAATTACAGCTGCATCTCCAGGTGGTGTGTGACCTTCTCACTTTGCATCTAACCTTGTGTTTCCCATTCAGGGCTGACAGGTAGCCATGGCCCTTCCTTTTTGAAAATGTCAGTGAGCCATCTTCAAGGGAAAAAGGCGATGCTGACATTCTACTTTTCCTGTGACTCCCTGGAGAGCGTTTAATCCCCTTGACCCTATGGCTATTTAAAAAGAGTCAATCCCCAGACCTTGTCAGCTGGTGACAGCCAGCATTTTGTCTAATGGGCCCGAGGGTGGGCACGGTTTGCAATGGGGAAGGGTAACATCTGGCTAGTGTTTAAACATCAAATGGGGTTTCTCAATGATTATTATTCATCAACAGTATTCAAAGGCATGTTTTGCCTGTATTGTTGTTTGTAGGCAAAAACAAATCCCAAGCACATACTCAAATTCTACATTGTTTTTATGATGAGCCAGCAAGATGCAGTTTTCTGCTGGAGAAGCAAAGATGCCTAATTTGATTTTTATGTCACCAAAAATTGAATATTACAGGATTATTAAGAAATATTAAAGCATAATATCTATGGGCATTAATAACTATCACTTATGAAGCCAGACAATGACTTTAGTAATTTACATTATGCACTTGTATCCTCATAATGACTCTCCCATATGTATTTCCCATTTTACAGACGAAAAACTGAGACTAAGTCAGAGACACAGGACTGGGGCTGCTCTGAGAAATATTTGTCATTTGCTTATGACAATATTAGTATAGAAATTGAGAGTGTTTAGGAAATTTTACAGGCATTTGACAACACCATGACAACCAAGCAACCTCTCATTTTGCTAGTGATTTATTTTTACTTTTTGTATTTTCCAAAAGTATCACAAATGGATTGGAAATTAAAAACCAATTTGTCTTTCACCACAGATGGTTTTAGAAACACTGTTCCAAAAAAACTCTTCCTCTGGACTGATGGTCAAAATGTAGGAAAAATTAGATTCAAATAATTCTAACTTGCCATTTAATGATTTGTCATCTTCATCAAAGTGGCTAGGCTGTCAGAGTGGCTGATGGGGTCCAGGCATCTATATTATTTAAAGCTCTACAAAAGATGTAAGGTCTGGGAGGGTAACATCTTTAGTCTGTCTAATATCTCCCAAAGGAACGGCTATAACCCAAAAGAACAGTGTCTGGTACTAAGGAGATGCTTATTGTTAAATATGTGAACAGATGAACAACTTCTGACGGACAGATGTGCTTGAGAACCATTCTTTTCCACACTCTCATCCACTCTCGAGATTTTACCTATGTCGACACGCTAAAGGTTCCCATGAGCTTATATCCACACCCTAACCTCAAAACCTGCGAATATGTTAGGTTACATGGCAAATGAGAAATAAGGCTGAAGATGGAATTAAGGTTGCTAATCAGTTGACCTTAAGATAGATTCACCTGGGATATCTAGGTAGTCCCAGTATAATCACAAGGGTCCTTAAAAGTGGAGGAAGGAGGTAGAAGAGGAGAGTCTGAGAAAAATGTTACTACACAAGAATGGCCAGAGATGCAATGTTGCTGGCTTTGAAGATGGAAGAAAGGAGTCATGAGTGGGTTCTATAAGCTGGAAAGGGCAAGGAAATGGATTCTTCCTTAGAAAAAGGAACACAGACCCACCAATACCTTGATTGTAGCCCAATGAGACCCATGCTGAACGTCCAACCTACTGTAAGATTATAAATTTGTATTATTTTCAGCAAGTTTGTAGAGATTTGTTACAGCAGCCATAGGAAATTAATACACTGAGTGACAATATAAAAGGTAAGTAGAGAAGGCACTTTGAAGGGCCTCATGAACTTACAACAGTCCAGGGAAACACTAAAAAATAAAAGAGTCAGCCATAAAAACAGCTGGGGGAAGATTCCAGACTGAAGAATTGAGTACTGAGTCCCCGAGGGAGGACTCCCCTTGGCATATTCCAGGAGCAGAACGGAGGCCTGAGGGGCTGAGCTGAGGGAGTGAGAGGGAGTGTGAATGGGATAGAGCTGGACAGGTGGGCAGAGGTCCCATTCAGGGCCTGCGGGGCCATGGCAGGGAGGCTGAGGTTTACTCTAAGAGCAGTAGACTGCTGTCAAGGTTTCAACAAGGAGATAATACAATATACCAATGATCTCGTGGTTATAATCTCCTGGGTACTTCACAAGCAGCCCAGACTGAACCAAGTTCAAAGCTGGTCAGTAGCTGAGATTGACCAAGTCACCCAACCCAGGGGCCTGAGAGGCATCCCAGACCTCTCCTTCCCAATCCAGGCTCATTCATTTCCCCTCCTAAACAGCTCTCCATACACATACCCTGTGCTACATTCATGCGTCAGGAGAGAAACTCTCACAGCTACCTCCCAGATGGGTCCCTGCCTCTGGCATTGCCCGTCGTCGCTAACCATCCTCCACACTGCAGCAAAGCCACATGTCCAGTAGGCAAACCTGACCATCCCCTGCTTTAAACACTTCAAAGTTTTCCTATGGAAAACAAGATGAAGTCTAACTCCCAGGGCCTGCACTAGGGTGAGACAAGTGAGGCACTTTCCCCCCCCCCCCCGGGACAAGATTTAAGGAGGTGCCAAAACACTCAGTAATCAAAATGAATAATATATTAGCTTTATTGTGATTTAATTTACATACCAAAAAGTTCATCTGTTTGAAGTGTGCAATTCAATGGTTTGGTATATTTACAAAATTGTGCAACCATTACCATATTCTAATTTTATAGCAGTTTTTTTTAAAATTTTTACTGGAGTATAGTTGATTTACAACTAATTTTATAACAGTTTTATCACCCCAAAAGTAACCTTGTACCTATTAATAGTCACTCTTCTGCACTCTTGCCACCCCCTCGAGCCCTAAGCAATTACCTAAACTACATTATACCTCTCTATATTTCCCTATTCTGGACATTTCATAGAAATGGGATCATATAATATGTAGTCTTTTGTGACTGGCTTCTTTCACTTAGCTTATGCTTTCAGGGGTCATCTATGTTTCAACATGTATCAGTACGTCGTTCTTTTTTCATAGCCAAATATTATTCCATTGTATGGATATGCCTCATTTGTTGATCCATTCAACAAAATGGATGGATATTTGGGCTGTTTCTATCTTTTAGTTACTATGAATAATGCTGCTATCAACATGCATTACAAGTTTTGTGTGGACAGATGTTTTCATTTCTCTTGGGAGAATACCTAGGAATGGGATTGCTAGGTCATATGACATCTCTCTGTTTGACTCTTTGAGGGACTGCCAAGTTGTTTTCCAAAGCTGCTGCACACTATTTTACATTACCATGAGCCAGGTAGGAGAGTTCCAATTTTTCCATATCCCTATCAGTATTTATCATGCTCTGTCTTTTTTATTATAGTCATTCTACTGAATGTGAAATATTATCTCATTGTGGCTTTGATTTCCATTTTGCTAATGACTAAGGATGTTGAGCAACTTTTCACATGCTTATTATAGCCATTCATATATCTTCTTTTATGAAATGTCTACTCAAATCCTTTGCTCATTTTTTATTTGGGTATTTGTTCTTTTATTATTGAGTTGTAAGCATTCCTTATATATTCTGGATACAAGTTCCTTAACAAATATATGATTTGCACATATTTTGTCCCTGTCTTTGAGCTCTCTTTTCAATTTCTTGATGGTATCCTTAGGAGCACAAAAGTTTTTAAGCGTGATGAAGTCCAACTTATCAATCTTTTATTTTATCACTTGTGGTTTTGTTGTCATATCTAAGAAATTATTAATTAACTCATGATCATGCAGATTTATTCCCTGTGTTTCCTTCTGGGAGTTTTAGAGTTTTAGCTGTTACATTTAGGACTATGAAGATATACTTTCAGCTAATCTTTGTGTATGATATGAGGCATGGGTCCAACTTCATTCTTTTGCATGTGGATATACAGTTGTTTGGGCAACATCTGTTGAAGAGATAAATACGCTTTAATGCAATAAAGACAAGATCAGTAACAGTGTCATGCTGAGCCCTATTGGATCCTGAGGCAAAATTAAAAAATCAGTGATACTGATTCGTCCTTACTTAAAATTTTGATATTTTTATCTTGATTGCTAAGTTTTTGGAGCCTCTTTAAATGTGACATTTGAAGCACATGCCTCACTCACCTCGCCCTAGCCACAGTCCTGATAACACCTAAGCTTAGCATAACACCAAGTCTTCCAAAGCCTCACACCTACCTGCCCTTCCAACCACCTGCATCTCAGCCCATCATACCTCAGCTTTATCACTAATAGTACAGATTTGTTCATATTTCCTGCACACATCATGCTGTGTCAGGCATCTGTCATTTTGATCATAGTCTTCACTTGGCTTGGAACACATTTCTCACTTTCCATTGCCTAGCTCATTGCCATCATACAAGGTCAGGTGCCAACCCCTCCAGAAAGACTTCCTGGAATCTCCAGGTTGGATGAGATGTTTTTCATCTGTGCTCCCACACTGTTCTGTGTTCCTGCAACATCACCTATCACACTGTGTAATAATGATCTATTGCTTGTCTTCTCTCCCTCTGGATTGCAACTCTTTGTCCTTATGTCCAACTATGTCATATCCACCTACACAGTGCCTAGAACATGACAGACGAGGAAATCGATGTTTGTTTAACAGTTCATATAAATGGGAGTATGTCAGGGAGAAAGCAATTTCATCTGCCTAGAGTGAGCAGAAAAGGTTTACTCAAGGAACCTTCCTGGTAGGAAGACAGGAGCTAAGCATCTGTCACAGAAAGCCCGCCTGCTGAAAAGAGAGAGAGTAGAGGCTATGCCTGAGGCAAGGGTTGCTTTTCAGCACTCTGGCGATGAAACAAAAATCCCAAAACCATACTAGAGGGGCAGCCCCAGGTACAGGAGGGTGATACAGAAATTCAACTGCAGAAACTGGTCCTAGGGGCCTGCAAGTGAGACCAGGGAAGGGCTGCCTCCAGAGACTGCAGCAGTGAACTAAAAATAAGCGCAAGTCCCCACTGAGCTCACTGAGCTCATTCATTCATTCATTGACTCACTCACCAGTCATCCCACAAACACTTATGGAGCATCTTTTGGGCACTGGTTGAGCCTTGGAATATAGGAGTCAAAGATCAGACTCTCGGGCTTCCCTGGTGGCGCAGTGGTTGAGAGTCTGCCTGCCAATGCAGGGGACACGGGTTCGAGCCCTGGTCTGGGAAGATCCCACATGCCGCGGAGCGACTAGGCCCGTGAGCCACAATTGCTGAGCCTGCGCGTCTGGAGCCTGTGCTCCGCAACAAGAGAGGCTGCGATGGTGAGAGGCCCGCGCGCCGCGATGAAGAGTGGCCCCTGCTTGCCGCAGCTAGAGAAAGCCCTCGCACAGAAACAAAGACCCAACACAGCCATAAATAAATAAATAAATATATAAAAATTAAAAAAAAAAAAAAAAGATCAGACTCTCACCCTAGAGAAAGTCATAGTCAAACTATAGCAAAACTACTACGTGCAGGATGGGATACCAAGAAAATAAAAATGTTCATAACAAAGTCTGGCTTTCAGTGGTTTGTTGGATTATTTCATTTGCCCCTCTAAATCCACTCTCCACTTTTATTCATTCTGCTATACCCTGGGAGGCTGAATTCCTCAGAGTACACCATTGAGCTCCTTTGCCCACTCACTTGCAACAGAGTTTGGCCAGTGTTGCACACCAACATGAGAAGGAAGAGAGAGAGCAGTTAAGAGTGTGGCATTTCTTACCATTGCTGTGGGTTTGCCGTGGGCTGGTTTTGCCCAAGGCCAGGGGTCTTGTTGAAAGGTCCATTTCACACAGGCCTCTCTGTCTCCTGATTCTCTTTTTCCTCTCTCCACTACTTCGGACCTATGATGGCCAATAGATTTCATAGCCCCGTAGTACTGGGCTATTCTTTGTGGTTTCCCTAAACCCTGCCCCAGCTTTGTAAATAGTCCTTTATTAAATTCCTCCCAGATTACCCTAATGGGAGTGTGCCCTCTGCTTCTCACTGGGACCTCCTAAGGGAGATGTGACAAGAACATCAATAAACAGAAGATGGCAGGAGGAATCCCTTTGGACAGGTAAATGAATGCATATGGCCACACACTGGGAACTAAGAGCATGGGGAAGAGTCAAAATCAATGCCTTGGGATTGTTTGCATTTGTGCCCAGGAGGCTGGAATTGCGCAGGGCAATGACTGAGTGTGTCTGGGTGTCTGCCCCTAAAGGATAGCAGATTTGGAGGGCAGGGAATTTTTTTTTTTCTCCAGAGAAATGCCCAGGGGTAGACAGCAATGAAGGATTAATGAGCTTAACCCTTCAAGGTCAGTCCTTCTTCGCAGGTCACCCTGGGACCTCAGAGCAAAAGAAAGGGCAAGCTGATGCACCTCAAGGTCTAGAGAAAAAAAGAAATATGGTTGTTTCCTAAGACCTATAGTATATATCAACAATAAAAGGACAAAACAGAACTCTGCCAAGTTATCTTAAAGGACAAAATGATTTCCAAGGCCTATAAAAGTTACCTGCAACCTGACATATCTAGAGGCTCTCTATGTTTCCAGCGTGGGAACATCCACATTAGAAAGAAGCATTCATCAGGCTCTTTTAAGACGATGTCATCAAGCATTCAAATCACACTACTCACATCCTTCTTTTCAATTCCATCTTCCTCAAACCTTAGGAGTATTATTTGTCTCCTTAATTGTTTTCCTGCAAAGGGGGAAAAATTATATATATATATACATCAGATATAGAGTACCTAACAAAAATATTTCATGTTGAAAATCAATGTATTTGGCATCAGTTATTATTATTCTTCAGTCTTCTGTAAGCATTGTTAGCATGGGTCCACATCCCCAAGTCCAGTAGGCTCTGGAATACTTGGAGTATGTGAATCCCCAAAGCTGGGGAAAAGTCACAAACGTCAATACTGGCCAGAGGTCCCTTGGCAGGCACCACTCAGTGGCCCCTGGACACACTAAGACACAATAGTACCTCAGCGGACCCTCTTTCCCTCATCCCCTTCTTGCTTAGTTGATTGCTTGACCAAAATTCAGTACCTTACCTTAATCTATTTTCAGTTTCATAGGGTGACTTTTGTCCATTGTTCTTCTTGACTGATTCTGTCAGTCACAGTATCTGCTGACTCTGTCAGACTAGAGTAATCCACAAATTTGACAAGCAGGCATGACCCAAGTGATTGATAAAAATGTTAAACAGACAGGCAGAGGAGCTATTCAATCATACCCTGGTTGCGCATCTTTTAAAACTGGTCTATCTTTTTCCCTTGAAGTACAGAGCCCAGAACCGAAATCAAGGTTACAGGTGCGGTCTAATCTGTGCATAACAGAGCATGACCCTCACCTCCCTCACCAATTCTGTGCTCCTACTGACCACGGTGAAGAACAAATTATCTCCCAACTCCATCATGGCTCAAGTTGCTGCCAATGAAACACCTCAGTGAATCTGCTGGTATTAAGTCACATCAGTCTATCTTGTTGGTTTTCTTTGGGACTCAAGCGTAGGCTATTTGATTCTTGTGCGTTTCTGTCTTATTATCCTCAGACTGCTGCTTCATCCTGTTGAGATCTATTGGGAAACTGGGACAGTGGATCAGACACTTGGTACCTCTCATTCCTCTGCTTTGGACTAACTCCCTAGCACCATCCTGTCCCTACTTTTGTCTCTGTATTTTAATTCTAAACTAAAGAGGCATGAACTGCTCTGGGTCTCTGCAGTGCCCTCTAGACTGTGAATGTGCTGCAAAGTCTTCAACACAGAAGAAGTCTCAGATTAACACAAAGGTCCACACCCCAGGCTCTGACCCACTCCCCTCAAGCACTGGTCCATGCCACAGAAGATCCAGTAGCAAAAGGATATGGGAAGTCTCCAAAACCCGTTGCCAGGAGGCTGGGGTCTACCTCTCTCTCCACACTTAGAAAGCTATCACAGGGTGGTGAGCAGCATATGGTACAGCAGACTGAGGATACGCCGGGAATTTTTCTGCTATTCTCCAGCTGCGGCAGAGGTTGTTCTTTGCTCTACAACATCATTCCCTTCTTCTCTAAAGAACAAAACTCCATTTTTAGCAAAGCACATATGACCATCTGGAATCAAAACATTTCCAGCTCCTTTACAGCTGACAGTGGTCATGAGACAAAGTTCTGACCAATGAGATACAAGAGATTGTGTCATACAGGACTCTGAGGAAGGATTCTTAAAGGGGTGGGTAGGGGGGAGTGATCGTTTGTCCTTACCTGCTGATGCTTGCTGCTTTCCTGGAATGTGAATGTGGTGACTGGCCGTCCATCCACTGGCTTTTCCTGCAACCATCTTGGGACCGTGCCGTAAACCTGAAGGTAGAAGTGGGCTGTAGAGGATTATGGAGGAGAAAGATTGAAGCCTGGTCTCAAGGCCATCATACCAGACCTAGATTACCTCAACACCGGCTTCTTTTATAGAAGTAGCAAATAAGCCTCCGTTAACTTAAGCCACCCTGGGACTTCCCTGGTGGCGCAGTGGTTAAGAATCCGCCTGCCAATGCAGGGGACATGGGTTTAAGCCCTGGTCCGGGAAGATCCCACATGCCGTGGAGCAACTGAACTCATGTGCCACAACTACTGAGCCTGTGCTCTAGAGACCGCGAGCCACAGCTACTGAAGCCCACGCATCTAGAGCCTATGGTCCACAACAAAGAGAAGCCGCCACAATGAGAAGCCTGCACACCACAACACAGAGTAGCCCCCACTCACCGCAGTTAGAGAAAGCCCACACGCAGCAACGAAGACCCAATGCAGCCAAAAAATAAATAAATAAATAAAAATTATTTAATTAAAAAAAAACAACTTAAGCCACCTTCCTGGATCTGCTTTCTGATGTATTCAAGTAAAGTTATCCCTAGATGCTTGACTTTGGAAAAGGCTCTTGCTGTCTAACCCTATTTCTCCAGCTGTAAATTGAGACTAACAATGTGATATGGAGGGAAAAAACACACTGGATACCCCACTCTTCCTTATTCACTTAGCACACTTTTACTCAGCACCTGTCATAGGTCAAGCATTACAAGATGCTAAGAAAATGACAGCAAAGATACAAGGAATTCAGTCTGCAGGTTTTGTTTTATGACCATTTTTCATTTCTTTATTTCTCTCTTTCTTCCTTTCTTTCATTCCTTCTTTCTTTCAACAAAAACTTATTAAGTATCAACAGAGGTGCCAGCCCTGGGACAAGCCCTGGGACTAGGGCTACCATATTTAGCAAATAAAAATACAAAGACAACAAATAATTTTTTCAGTATAAGCCTGCCCTTTGCAATTGTTTTATACTAAAAGTGTATTTGTTGTTTAACTGAAATTCAAACTTAAATTCAAATTGTCCTATATTTTATCTGACAGTCTTCCCTTGGGCTACCATGGTAAGACTAAAAGATTTGGTCTTCAAAGAGCTCCCTTCCCAGTGGAGGGGACAGCTAGTAAGCCAGTGGGGAGCTGAACATCATCACTGAAGGTAGGGATGAGCAACATGAAGAAAATAAACCAGCTGTGGTGACAGGAGAGGCTGCTCTTCCTGATACCTGGATGTTGACATGGAGCCAACCAAGCCAGAGGAGGCCAAGTCCAGGCAGAGGAGGCAGCAAGAGCAAGAGCAAAAGCCCTCAGGTGGGAACATGTTTGGAGTGTCCTGAAATTCCAAGGCCAGTGTGGTCAGTATCAAGGAGGAAAAGGTAGACCCGAGTCAAGTCATGTAGAGTCTGTAGGTGAAAGAAAGGCAATGGACTTTATTTTAAGAGTAAGGGGCAGCCATTAGAGGGTTATTATCAGGGGAGTGGTAAGATCCAATTTATTTATTTTTATTTAGTTTTTTAAATTGTGGTAAGAACATTTAACATAAGATCTGCCCTTTTAATAGATTTTTAAGTGCACAATACAGTGTTGTTATCTAAAACGCACAATGTACAGCAGATCTGTAGCACTGATTCATCTTTCACAACTGAAACTTTACACCTGTTAATTAGCAACTCCCCACTTCTCCTCTTCCCCAGCTCCTGGCAGCCACCTTTCTATTCTTCACTTCTACGAGTTTCTTATTTTAAATACCTCATGTAAATGAAATCATGCAGTGTTTTTCCTTCTGTGACTGGCTTATTTCACATAGCATAATGTCCTCCAGATTCATCCATGTTGTCACAAATGGCAGGATTTCCTTTTAGTTTTAAAAGACCTTCCTGACTGCTGGGTGAGGATGATATAGAGCTGGAGTGGTGAAGGTAGCAGCAGGGAAAAGAATGAGGAGGCTTTTCAATAACTCAACTGAACTGGTGGAGGCTTCAGCTGGGGAATAATAGAGTTGCTGGTGAGGGTGATCCAATAGGGGATGCATGTTGGAGGTAGAACAGAAAGGACTAGTAAATAGAGTAACAATGGGGGCTGCAGGAGAGATGGGAATCATATATGACTTCTAGGACTTAGTCCTGAGTAGCTGAGAAAAGGGGTTCTCATTTCCCAAGATGGGGAACACCACTCCAGTGGGTGGGGTGGAGTAGGACATCAAGGAGTCTGTCTTGGCCAAGTACCTTCCATTAAATATTCAAATGGAGATATTAACTATTCAAAGTTTTTTTTTATTACCCCTAATTTATAAAAATAAACTGATGTCCAGAAAAGTTTAAAAAGCAAAATTCACACCCAAATCTGTCCGGATCCAGCTTATTTCACTAGACCACATTATTTCAACCCCCACCCCATGCAGAAATAAGCTGAGTACCGAATGAGGTGAGATTTTCAACTATAATGACTATGAATGTGGGATGCTATCTGAGGATGAACCAGGACATGAAATCCACAGGATTGAAGGAACAGGTGAAATGTGCCCAGCTCTGCCTGGGAGTTAGGTCCACCATATGCCAGAGTCAATCACACTTCCCAAGACAGGCTGTTCCAAAGCCAGGAACACCATCACACCATCACCTGTGAATCATTTACACTACCTTCACTAAATAATTGACCTCCTCACAGCAAAATGGGTCCACAAGCTCCCCAAACATCAAGGGGCTGGTGCATAATTTGCAGAGCAATGCTCGACCTCTCCATGCAGGGAGAATGAAGCTTGGACAGCTGCCAAAGTTGACAAGGGCGTCAGCTGGAATGGAGAGGAGCAGCAGCTCCAAGGAAGATTGTGTCTGAGAAGCAAAGGCAACTACTGAATCCTAGATTCCCAAGGCAAAAGCAAGGCAGGGAAATATGAGAGTCAGACTACCTCTGTGCAGGAATTGGAGCCAGGAAGTGGGAGCATATTGTTAGCATGTGTTTTGGAAGTCTAGGAAAATACTATTGATGCCACACTCTTCCTGATTCCTGAGAATCTGAGACCCAATCAATCAATCCTGTCTTTGCAAATCATCATTGCCTCTGGCAAGAAGCATATTTAGTAAATAACCAAGCATTTTGAGATGATGGGATATAACAATGTGGGTTTGGGGAAAGAATATTGGAAGTGCGGTTTTCTGTGCCTGGAATTCTTTCTTCTCTCCCCCTTATGCACTTGAAAAATTCCTGCTCCTTTTTCAAGAATCATCTCAAGGATCACTTCCTCCAAGAAGCCTTCCTTCACACACTCAGGCAGACCAAATTTCCCTTCTCATGAAAAACTACATTTTGTAAATATTGGTCTCCTACAGTGGACTGCGAGATTCTTGGTGACAGGGAAAATGCTGAAATCTGTAGTCATAATAAACAATAGATATATAGATGGTATATGGATAAATGTTTGTAGAACAAATGAATGAAACAAACAAGACAAATACTGTGACTTACAAGATATTTTCCCAGCCATTGCATGGAGTATTGCTGCTTTAAGAATCAACAGTAATATCAGAAGAGCATGTCAAAATGAGTATGAAAGAAGCAAACACAGTTTACTCGACATCTTCAAGAATCTTTCTGCACCTTGATCTACATGAATGAATACTTGCCATTTCTGACCCCATGTCGGCTTCAACCCTTTGAGTTTGGCATCTGGTTGATGCTATAATGACCTGACTCTTAACTGGGTGATTGAATTCTTGAATCGACACACATATTTTCAGAGTGAGTTTCCATCCCTGTCACTTGGAAGCTGTGTGACCTCGGTTTAGTAAGTTAACTTCTCTGAACTTCAGCATTCTTATTTGTAAAGCAAGCACATTACTAGTATATTATCAATATAACTACCTCTTTGTGATGCTGTGAATATTAAATGAGATAGTGCATGTAAGGATCTTAGCATAAGTATCTAGCACTTAGTAAGCATTGACTATAAGTTGGCTATTACTATGTTTTTGCTTTACTCCAAGATGTATGGTTTACTCTGTCTCTGTACTTGTCTTCTATTTTCTCTACCAGCACCACACATCTTCAGCTTGGCTCTGGGACTTGCTGTCTGAATACACAATACCCAGTGAGCAGTCCCAGAATGTGTTTGGCAACCACAGGCTCCATCCTTTTAATGGTAACCTATTTCCATTTTCTGGACACTTCTGAAGATCAGAATTAAAGAACTGAATGATCTTAAATCACTTTTAAGTTAGCAGTCTGTGCTACTTTGAAAGCAACTCCCCACAAAGACTGGGTCATATAAAGCCCTGGCTTACATTTGGGTTACTTGATCTTAAAGCTATAGTAACAGGTAAAATTTAAATAGCATTAACTATATGCTTGGCACTTTTCTAAGTATTTTACATTTTTCTTATGATAAATTGAGGCACAGAAAAGTATCCTGTGTATGAAGATAGGGCTTGTTATACTGTGTTTAGGAGAGCTTGCTATTTGGGGGTAGATAATAAGTTCATATACATGAGGAAATAAATACATTATCACTACTAAAGTGTCCAATATTTCCCAGTTTTAGACATCAAGGAAGAGACAGGTTCTGGTACAGAAAACCAAGCCTTGTAAGGTGTAGATGGGCAAGAAAAAGGGTGCTCATCTTCTTCTGAACCCACTCTCTTTAGCTAAGATTTTGATGTATCTAAACATACTTGAAGGAAGGTGGGAGAAATTGGCAATAGCCTCAGAAAAGTGTGTGAATGTGGGCAAAGCTGGGAGACAGCCTGTGAAGATCCCATGGCTGCTGTTAGATAACAAGTATCCTATAAACCAAAATATCAGGTGGTGCACTGCTCTCTGGGGTTAAGTCTCTTCTGTGACCTTGGAGCTCTGCTGGCCATTCTTGCCTGATTCTGTTGAACCATGGAAAATGAAGGAATGGATTTAGGTCTACCTTGGATACATGTGAAAGTAAGTCTCTGAAAATAGCTTTGTTGGCAGCAACAATAATAATAGGCCAAAGGGATGGGTGTGTCTCTGGGATAAGAAAGAACCCTTCCCTACTATGGGGAGCTTCCCCATCCATTGTTGTCCAAGGTGGATGAGGATTAAATTTTATTAAAGGCTCTGGTGCATTTCTTTACCTGTCCAAAGGTGAGAAAAACCCATAGGAGAATGAAAAAGGAGGTTTCTTTCAGCCAAATCTGGAGGCTGCTCTAGGTCAGGTAATTGGGGTCCCAGGGAAAGAAAGAAAAATAAATTAAATTCCTTCATCTGGAAAATAAATACCAAATGGAAAGTTAGTGTATGCACCGCATGAGTGAGTAAGAGAGGTTTAATTCTCTAATCATTGCCTCTAGTTTTCCCATGGAGATAAGCAGCAAGTTGGTGGGGAGAGATAATCAGGGCATAAATACTGTGCCTCCCTGGCTTCTCTTACCTAGTTAAATAATAAAAATATTTCCCCTTAACGACTTAGTTCTGTTTAAAAAAATTTTAAGACAATATTTTAATCTTATGCTTGATTTGAAACAAAACCACAGATTTACTTAGCAAACTCCAATGACACTGAATTCAGTGTTGGGACTTCAATATGATAGGATCTAAATATGATGAGCTCCCCCGAAAGCACCACTTCTGACCCCCCTGGACACTTCTCACAACACACTTCCACACACTTCTATGACATTTTAGATCTCAAATGGTGTTTTTTCACCATTTCAGCATCCATTTACAAAATTCACCACCAAGAGTCTATGATTTCACTAATATTCACCTATGTTCTTTTGAAATATTCTGTCTATCAAGCGAACTATATATATTAAGTAATAATTAGTTTCCCCCATTTTGTATTTAAATTTTCCAAAAAGCATTTCTTTCAAGTGATCGATTTGAAATTGATCAATAGAATCCCAGCCAAAATGTATGTATTCATTCAAAGATCATGATTAGAGTGAGTGCCTACTATGTGCCAGGTATTGTTTGGGATATTTGGAATAAGACAGTGAACAAAATGTTTTTAAAAATTCCCGGTCCTTGATTAGCACAAATTCTAGTGGAAAAGTAAAGTCAAGACAAATGTATAAGAAAATAATAAGTAAATTATATTGTGTACTATAAGGTCATAAGTGTTATTAGAAAAAGGAAAGCAAGGTCAGCACAATATCCATGAATATGTATGGGGGTGACATGGTGAACATTGGTGGGGGTGGTTAGGGGGTAACTTAAAATAGACTGGTCAGCCCAGAATTCACGGAGAAAGTGCCGGTTAAAGGAAGTACGAGTGAGCCATATGTATATCGGGGTTGAGTATTCTAAGCAAAGCCAGGAACATCAAAACATGCTTACTGTCAGGGGCACAGCCAGCCCTGGTACAGCTGGGCAGAATCCAAGGAGAGAGTTGTAGATGACGCAAAGAGATAGCTGAAGAAGACATGGTGGAGAGCTGCATTGGACATTGGAAAGACAATGCCTTCACTCCAAGGAATGGAGAGGCTTGGAGGATTTTAAAGCAAGGAATGACATGGTAAGAAAAGTATCATTTTTCCTAGGCTGTGTACTTCTATTTCATCTACCTATAAGATATCCAGCAGGCTTCCTGGAGTATTGAAAATACCTGAAGCATCTTCCAGGATCACCTCTGGTCTACAGGAAAAGTCCAAGAACCCAGGCCTGCTGCCAATATTTGTGTTACAGAGGAGAAAATGGAAACCCAGAATGGGCAGTGGACTAGTCTATGGTCAGCCCCTGAGCTGAGACTTAAACTCACAAGTTTTGGAAAAAATTCTAGTGAGGAAGTAAGCTCATTATATAATATTTGTCAGACTGAAATCAATCAAGTACCTTCCAGTTGATGGGAAAGATAGCTTTTCAAGAATAAGAACTTGTCTTTCATTGTTCAGACCAAGGCAACCCCTTCTAAGAAGCTTTCTCTACTCCCATCCCCAAGTGGGAAATGAGTGAGTGCAGCCAGTTCCAGACCTCCATAGCTGTTGGTGCACATTCATGACAACTGTCCTGTATAGAGCCTTTACTGTGGGCCAAGAATTTAACCTCCATAATCTCTAAACTTCTCAGCAACCTCTGAGGCAGGTACAATTATCTTTATTTTACAAGTGAATACATGGAGCCTCAAGGAAGTTCAGTAATTTTCTCAGAATCACACAGCTAGCAAGTTGCAGAGGTCTACTGCACACAGCCTTGGAAACCCATCCTGTTGCAGATTTGGATTCAAGTCCATTTTCAGCTGTGGATAAGTGCCAATGAAGGCTGGGAGCTGATCTCTTTCAGTCACACTGGATCCCCAGCACCTAGACTAGTACCGGGCCCAAAGAGGATGCCCAGCGGATATTTGCTGAATGATGTTCTCTCTGAGGCTCAAATACCTAATACATAAAATTCTGATTCCATATAAAAATTGAACTAGATAATAAAGGAGAAAGTGTTTTATAAGTCACAAAGACCTATATAATGGTTATTCCAAACCTGAGATGCTATGATTTGACCTTTAGTTGCGGTTATGTCTGTACCTTTCCTCTCTTAATAGCCTGTAAATAAGCTACGATATATGATGGAACATTGTGCTACCATGTAGTCTGATGAATAAATAATCAGGAAGAGGACTTTGTTTGGGGGATGATACAAAAGGCATACAAGAATTAAATCAAAATAACTATGCATCCCTCAAACAGTACCTGTGCACTGTATCCTATAGGACCTGGCCCTTTAAAAACCGACAACCAAAGTTGTCACTCTCAGGAGTCTGAACTCCTCTCTCAAGTTCAGGACTTCTGACTTGAGAGTCATTCTCCTTCAGTGCCTATATCAACTTGCATAAACAACTACAGAAATCAATGGATGCTGCAGCTGGATGGGGAGAGACTGCAAAACAGATGATTTTCCTCCCTAAGGAAGAGAAGAGGTAAAGGGGAATTGATTGAAGGTGTCAGGCCAGTCCTTTCATTTTGGGGGTGGGGGGCAGTGCTTAGAGCCCTCAGGAGGGCAGGTTGCCACTCTAGCAGCACAGAGATGCCTTCTTTTGACAAATAAGGCTGCCAGAACTGCTTAGGGGGCCCGAACTGGCTTCCTGTTACTCTCCAAGGACTTGGCCTGGTTTTCTCTCCAAAATCGTACTGTCAGCCTCCACATTCTCTCTGAGTTATTGCCCTAAAAACCTGCTGGTGGAGAGGGACCCTGGCTTCTCAGCCACAACCCACCCACCCCTTATTGCTGTCACAAAAGATGTGCACATAGATGTGTCCTATGTGCCTCCTGTGGAGAAACACAGATGTCCACAGCAGTCATGCCTCCACACAGGGCTGACTCACAGCCTAGGGGTCTGGTTCATCACCCCAGGTTCTGTCTATAGAGCTTCCCAGTGGCCTGGTGGTCTCTGGCTATCTTCTCTCATCCCTGCCATATCAGGGATCTGATCCCTGATCATCCCTGAAGCCTCCCTTCTCACCAAATCTGCTCTCCCCTCAGACCCCATCCTTTCTCAATTCCAGGCATTCCCCAACCCCTCTTTTTTAATGGGTACACAGGATTTTTTTTGACCAGATATGGCAAAACACACCAACACAGAAATGACTGTCATAAAGGAGGAAGTTTACTCACCATTCTCATGCACCCACACAGGACCATGCAGGGAAGCACCAGAGCCAATCAGGAGGCAGAGGGGAGAGGGGGACTGTGGGCAAGTGCCTCTATTGTGCTTTCCACAGGAAAGAATCAGTGAGGCAGAGTGAGCAGGTTTAGGACTGGCTAGTTTGAAGAATTCCAGTGGGTTCTGGGGCATGGGAGCTCTCCGTAGTAATCTGGTACCTGATCTGGGGTGATTAGGACAGGGAAAGTGGCCAGGAGTGTGAGAGCCCGATAAAGGGGATGGTTGGTGGTCTAGCCTGTGGATTGGCTGGTTTGCATAGGAAAGACTCACTCACAGGCCAGTTATCTCCAGGAATTAGCTGTCTCTGAGAAGGGCAGTCCCTCAAGAGTCAGCAGAGCCCCAGGATGTCAAAACATCAAACATATATAACAAATATATAAAATTGCATTTGTTAATTACTTCTCAACAAAGTTGGAAAAAATATAGAATGAAAAGACATGATTATTACACCCCCCACACTCTCCCAGGTATCCTAGAAGGGTTGGTTTCAGACCTATGGGCACCCGGAGGGAGGAGGCTAATTGTTTGGCATCCCTAGGTATTGGGGAACCCATCACTCCTAATTCCCAGCTCACTTCAATCAGCAGTCAAGGAGAACTCATGATTGAACTAGCTCACTGAACCAAGTGCTCCACTGTGCCTTGAACGAGGGACCTGGGAGTGAGAAAGATAATTCTCTGCCCCTAAGGAATGTCCCTTAACTGTTTAATCAACATCTCTAGAGGACCATGAGTCAGGCACTGTGCAAGGCTTGGGGGGATAAACATAGTGAAATGGACACAGCCTTTCTGTGTTAGTTTCCTGGGGCTGCCATTAAACTGTACCACAAACTGGGAGACTTTAAACAACAGAAATTTATTGTCTCCATTCTGGAGGCTAGCCATCTTGAAATCAAGGTGTTGGAGGGACATGCTTCTTTGAAGTCTCTGGGGAAGAAACCTTCTTGCTTCTTCCACCTTCTGGTGTTGCTGGCAAACCTTGGTGTTTCTGGGCTTCTGGCTGCATTACTCTGATCTTTGGCCCCATCTTCACATGGCTGTCTTCCCGCTGTGTCTGTGTCTCTGTCTTCGCATTGTATTCTCCTCTCTGAATGTCTGTATCCAAATTCCTCTCTTCTTATAAGGACACCAGTCACTGGATTATGTACAGCCCACCCTACTCCAATATGACCTCATCTTAATTACATCTACAAAGACCTTATTTCCAAATAAGATCACATTCACAGATATTAGGTGTTGGCGGAGGCATAATTTAACCCACAATACTCCCCATGATGTATTCTCCACCTAGCCAGAAGAGAAAGACGCATCCAGAAATGACCTGAGATATTTTGTGGGGGAGGTATTTTGAAAAGATCCCAACACTTGTATCTTGATAACATGTAAAGTTCTTTATTCACTCTATCTATCTCCTTACTTCCCTCTCAAAATCCTCTCTGATGGCAGATGTAACTTTCATCATGACTAGACAGCACCTCTGTGTCCTCAAAGAATGCCAACCAAGGTCACTGTAGAATCCAAGGTAAAGAAAACCTGATCACATCTCACTTCTTGCCAATGCTGCCCTGAGAGAGTATCAGTGAATTTTATCGTTTGGGAAAGTATATGTCTTAGTCTGTCAGGTGCTTTAACAAAATACCAGACACTGGATGGTTTATAAATAAGAGAAATTCATTTCTTACAGTTCTGGTGACTAAGTCCAGTATCACGGTGCTAGCAGATTCAGTGTCTTCCAGGTTGCAGACTGCTAACATCTGGTTGTGTCCTCACATGGAAGGGGAAGGGGCAAGGAAGCACTGTGGGGTCTCTTTTAAAAGAACACTTACCCATGGCAGAGGAGTAAGACATGGAGACCACATTCCTCCCCACAGATACATCAGAAATACATCTACATGTGGAACAACTCCTACAGAACACCTACTGAACGCTGGCAGAAGACCTCAGACTTCCCAAAAGGCAAGAAACTACCCACGTACCCGGGTAGGGCAAAACAAAAAAGAAAAAGCAGAGATAAAAGAATAGGGATGGGACCTGCACCTCTGGGAGGGAGCTGTGAAGGAGGAAAAGTTTCCACACACTAGGAAGCTCCTTCACTGGCGGAGACAGGGGGTGGCAGGGAGAAGCTTTGGAGCCACAGAGGAGAGTGCAGCAACAGGAGTGCAGGGGGCAAAGCGGAGAGATTCCCACACAGAGGATCGGTGCCAACCAGCACTCACTGCCCTGAGAGGCTTGTATGATCACCCGCTGGGACGGGTAGGGGCTAGGAGCTGAGGCTCGGGCTTCGGAGGTCGGATCCCGGGGAGAGGACTGGGGTTGGCTGCATGAACACAGCCTGAAGGGGGCTAGTGCACCACAGCCAGCCGGGAAGGAGTCCAGGAAAAAGTCTGGACCTGCCTAAGAGGCAAGAAACCATTGTTTCCAGGTGCGAGAGGAGAGGGGATTCAGAGCACTGCCTAAACAAGATCCAGAGACGGGCACAAGCCGCGGCTATCACCACGGACCCCAGAGACAGGCATGAAACACTAAGGCTGCTGCTGCAGCCACCAAGAAGCCTGTGTGCGAGCACAGGTCACTCTCCACACCTCCCCTCCTGGGAGCCTGTGCAGCCTGCCACTGCCAGGGTCCCGTGATCCAGGGACAATTTTGGCGTGCCTCAGGCTGTTGAAACGTCATGCCAGCCTCTGCCCCAGCAGGCTCACCCCGCATTCCGTACTCCTCCCTCCCCTGGCCTGAGTGAGCCAGAGCACCCTAATCAGCTGCTACTTTAACCCCATCCTGTCTGAGTGAAGAACAGATGCCCTCAGGCGACCTACATGCAGAGGCGGGGCCAAATCCAAAGCTGAACCACAGGAGCTGTGTGAACAAAGAAGAGAAAGGGAAATTACTCCCAGCAGTAATGTCTCCACAATCAACTTGATGTACCCTGCATCTGTGGAACACCTGAAGAGACAACGAATCATCCCAAAATTGAGGCGGTGGACTTTGGGAGCAACTGTAGATTTGGGGATTGCTTTCTGCATCTAATTTGTTGCTGGCTTTATGTTTAGCTTAGTTTAGTATTTAGAGTTTATTATCACTGGTAGATTTGTTAATTGATATGTTAGTTCTCTTCCTCCTTTCTTTTTTTTATATATAGATATATATTTATTTTCCTTTTCCTCTTTTTGTGAGTGTGTATGTGTATGTTTCTTTTTGTTATTTTGTCTGTATACCTTTGCTTTTACCATTTGACCTAGGGTTCTGACTGGCCTTTTTGTTTCTTGTTTATTTTTTTTAGTATAGTTTTTAATGCTTGTTATCATTGGTTGATTTGTATTTTGGTTTGGTTGCTCTCTTCTTTCTTTCTTTCGTTTTTTTTTCTTCTTTTTATACTTTTTAATATTTTCAATTTAATAATTATGTTTAATTTTTTATTTTAATAACTCTATTTTATTTTTTCTTTCTTCCTTTCTTTTTTTTACCTTTTCTTCTGAGCCGTGGGGCTGACAGGGTCTTGGTGCTCTGACCTGGTGTCAGGACTGTGCCTCTGAGATGGAAGAGCCAAGTTCAGGACATTGGTCCACCAGAGACCACCCGGCTGCATGTAATAACAAACAACAAATGATCTCGCAGAGATATACATCTCAATGCTAAGACCCAGCTCCACTCAACGATCAGCAAGCTACAGTGCTGGACACCCTATGCCAAACAAAAAGCAAGACTGGAACAGAACCCCACCCATTAGCAGAGAGACTGCCTAAAATCATAATAAGGTCACAGACACCCCAAAACACACCACCAGACGTGGTCCTGCCACCAAAAAGACAAGATCCAGCCTCATCCACCAGAACACAGGAACCAGTTCCCTCCACCAAGAAGCCTACACAAACCACTGAAACAACCTTAGCCACTGGGGGCAGACACTAAAAACAGTGGGAACTATGAACCTGCAGCCAATGAAAAGAACACCCCAAACACGGTAAGTTAAGCAAAATGACGAGACAGAGAAACACACAGCAGATGAGGGAGAAAGGTAAAAACACACGAGACCTAACAAATGAAGAGGAAATAGGCAGTCTACCTGAAAAAGAATTCAGAGTAATGATAGTAAAGATGATCCAAAACCTTGGAAGTAGAATGGAGAAACTACAAGAAACTTTTAACAAGGACCTAGAAGAATTAAAGAGCAAACAAACAATAATGAACAGCACAATAAATGAAATTAAAAATTCTCTAGAAGGAATCAATAACAGAATAACTGAGGCAGAAGAAGGGATAAGTGACCTGGAAGATAAAAGAGTGGAAATAACCATGGCAGAGCAGACTAAAGAAAAAAGAATAACAAGAAATGAGGACAGTCTCAGAGATCTCTGGGACAACATTAAATGCACCAATATTCGAATTATAGGGGTCCCAGTAAAAGAAGAGAAAAAGAAAGGGACTGAGAAAATATTTGAAGAGACTATAGTTCAAAATTTTCCTACTATGGGAAAGGAAACAGTCAATCAAGTCCAGGAAACGTAGAAAATACCATACAGGATAAATCTAAGGAGAAACACGTTAATACACATATTAATCAAACTATCAAAAATTAAATATAAAGAAAAAATATTAAAAGCAGCAGGGAAAAACAACAAATAACATACAAGGGAATCCCCATAAGGTTAACAGCTGAACTTTCAGCAGAAATTCTGCAAGCCAGAAGGAAGGGGCAAGACATATTTAAAGTGATGAAAGGGAAAAAACTACAGCCAAGATTACTCTACCCAGAAAGGATATCATTCAGATTTGATGGAGAAATTAAAACCTTTACAGACAAGCAAAAGCTAAGAGAATTCAGCACCACAAAACCAGCCTTACAACAAATGCTAAAGGAACTTCTCTAGGACAGAAACACAGGAGAAGGAAAAGACCTACAATAACAAACCCAAAATAACTAAGAAAATGGTAATAGGAACATACATATCAATAATTACCCTAAATGTAAATGGACTAAATGTTCCAACCAAAAGACAGCGACTGGCTGAATGGATACAAAAACAAGACCTCTATATATGCCATCTACAAAAGACACACTTCAGACCTAGGGACACAAACAGACTGAAAGTGTGGGGATGGAAAAAGACACTCCATGCAAATGGAAATCAAAAGAAAGCTGGAGTAGCAATTCTCATATCAGAAAAAATAGACTTTAAAATAAAGACTGTTACAAGAGACGAAGAAGGACACTACATAATGATCAAGGGATCAATCCAAGAAGAAGATATAACTATTGCAAATATTTATGCACCCAAATAGGAGCACATCAATACATAAGACAAATGCTAACAGCCATAAAAGGGGAAACCGAGAGTAACACAGTCATAGTAGGGGACTTTAACACCCCACTTTCACCAATGGACAGATCACCCAAAATGAAAATAAATAAGGAAACATAAGCTTTAAATGATACATTAAACAAGATCAACTTAATTGATATTTATAGGACATTCCATCCAAAAACAACAGAACACACTTTCTTCTTAAGTGCTCATGGAACATTCTCCAGGATACAACATATCTTGGGTCACAAATCAAGCCTTGGTGAATTTAAGAAAATTGAAAGCTTATCAAGTATATTT